>NC_135893.1:59170753-59848701 GCF_964194155.1 Cetorhinus maximus
ATAGGTATTTGACACAAGGTGGAATGGGGAGAGGTTCCCAAAGAGCCTTGGAAGGGAGGGCAGGAAGCTGCCCAAGAGATTGATAAACGCAGCTCAGCAGGCAGTGTACAGCCAGATACACACAGCCTATGAGGAGACAGGCAACAGGCCAAATCCCACCGTTTGCTGGAGAAGAGCTCATAGGGTGGTTCAAGTATATGACACATACTGTTCACTGGGTCAATTATTAAAGTTGCAAAGCCATAACAGACTCAGACCTGGAAGATGAAGATCACCTACTCTGTTTGGTGAAACGTGGTTTGATATCCATGACTCCTCAAACATGGTTACACCAAAGCTGGAACATCAATATCTGAGCACATAGCTCCCAAAAGAACCAAATATTGAGATGACTTACAGTTCAAGTATAGCAAATGGTGCAGTACCAAGCATCAGTCATCGTGGACCCTCTGAATTGGGGAAATAAGAGCTCCGCTGATGACTGGGCACAAGTACTGCTGCAATTAAATTTATTGCTCAGAGTTAACGAGCTTCACACTGAGATTAGATGCATTTTCCAACTCTTGATATGAGCAAAATCAAAAAATCAGTCAACCTAGACAATGGTCTTGGGAAAATCTGCATCAACTTCCGCAGTCAGCCAGACAATGGCAGAAGTGATGTTAAGTAATATACAATGATGACACTGTTCACCATGAATGTTCGAAGTCTAGCACTGGAGGTTATGCATGTATGCAGCAAACAAAGTAAACTTCTTGAATCAATCACCAGTTGAATATGCTGTATAGGCATGTATCCTATACAAAAAACAGATTCAGCAATCGAGGGATTTTGATTTGTTTCCATTTGTGATTGCTATGCAATGACATCTGCTGAAATGTGTACATGTACGGACATAAGCTGCAAACAATATCGGAGGAACTGTAATGTTTTCTATGGTTGAGAAGAGTGCTGATGGTCATTGTCTAGACTCTCACGTGAAGAATGACTCCTCAGGAAAATATATTTAATGGGCTGGCAGCACTCCAAACTGTAACTGGAGAGTCCGCAACTGTAGAAGAGTGGCAAAAGAGAAGAAAGCTTACGCTTCAGTTTCTGAGGGGCTGCACCAAAATCTTCAGAAACGGCCCTACGATAGGTGAAGCAGTTGCGGGTGCAGGGTAGAGATTCAGGGCATTTTAATACCCTGCAGAAAATTGAGCAAGGCATGCAGTTTAAATGAAGTGGGGGATTGGCCCCAATCTGGCCAACTGTCTCAGTTGATAATCTCACTGATACATGCAGAGCAAGGTCTATAACGTCATCAGGACCCAATAGCACTCACTGCTGACTGTCCACCCATTGTAATTTGATCTACCAGAAGAAGTGGTAAGTATTAAATGTCCTATGGTGGAATCAGAAGGATCAGGGTTGTCCATCTGGGCCCTACAAGGAAATCCTGGACATCTGTTGTCTGGTCTTCCCCTCTCCTTTTCACCCACAAGAACAATGCTGAAACTCCCCAGCCTTTCGCAACTTACCCAAGTGTCAATGGGTAGCTTCTTGGCCAGCCCATTAATCTTATCAGCAGTTGGCGAGTGAATATAAACCAGGCCCAGGAATCAAAATAGTCCAGGCCTGAGGCTCCTGAAGACATTACAGTCCAGGGTGAGGGTCTAACTCTCACCCTGCCTCCCATTCACCCGTGACCTAAAAGTTAAAATCCTTTTGTCAATGTGTGTGGAGCTACCTCACAATTTGCACCAAGCAATCCAATAACATGAAAGTGAGACGACACAAAGCATCCTCCAGCATTGTTCCCCCCCCCCCACCCTCAAAATCCTTCCAAACATTCCAGAACATGGAGCAAGTTCACAGAAACATACAGCAAGAGGTGGCCATTCAGCCTGCTGCTCCTGTGCAGGCTCTTTGAAAGAGCATTCCATTAGTCCCATTCCCCAACTGTCTCTCATAGCTCTGCATGTTTTTCCTGAACAAGTATTTGTCCAATTGTCTTTTGAAAGTTACGACTGAATCTATTTCCAGCACTCTTTCAGGCAGTGAAATCCAGATAATCATAACATGCTGCATAAAGCAATCCCTGCTAATCTCCCTTCTGGTTCTTTTGGTAATTACTTTAAATCTGTGCCCTCTGGTAACTGACACTCCAAATATGAACACAGTTTCTCCTTAATGAGTAAGCTCAGCAAAATCTGTTGTTAATAATTAGACCTTTGAATTTGGATAGTATTAATGAATTGGAAGGCTTGAATCCCAGCCACATTAGAGCTTCTAAATTACTTTAATTCTCCATTATTGTTTGCAGCCCTGGCATTTTGATATCTGTGTAATCTAACCCAGTAGAGATGTTTTAAAGTCACTGCTGCTAGTAAACACCACATTAGGTGTGCTAGATGCTTTCAAGGTCAAGAACTTCCTAATTTGTATTATGAAGAGGATCTGTTGGCCTATATTCTTCCTCTTAACACAGACTAAGAACACATCAGAAAGTAGGAAGTCACACAAAAATACTGGATGCGGTTTAGCAATGTGCTATTAAAAGATTTTTGGGCTTTCCACTACTCATTCTCAATAGAGAAAGAGGGTGAAGAGGCACTGAGGATCTTTGTTTCACTCAGTTTCCCAAAATGCATTGCCACCAACAGGAAGGAAATTGCTACTCTGGCCACTTCACCCACATTCATCTGTTATTAGCCAATCCATGGGCACTTTCGCTGTACCTCTACAGGAAGCAGGAGGTTGAGGAGTAACATACTATCTTCTCTACTCATCTCATTAATATCCTTTTGTGTAGCTATTAGTCTCAGCACATAATTCAGAGTCACATCAGATTAATCCCTTTTTGAGGCAACATTAGGATTAGGGAGAACAGAGTCATGTTGTGCTCCTGAGATCAGTACTCTGGTTGGTCAAGCTTGTGTATATTAGACATATTAAAAATTGTCAAATGCAGATTATTTGATAATGGATCCTGTGGTTGTGCTTCTTTAATAGAAACTGTTTAGCACAAGTCTGCATGCACTCATGAAGTGAAAAGTTAATAGACTTCAAATCTCCATTTTAATTTCTCCTACCTTGGCTCTCTGGTGTCAAATGCTTGCTCCCAGCCTTTTGCTGATGTTACCCTCAAGAGGTTTGCTATTAGCTCCTGGCTGATTTATCCTCCTATAATCCTCTCAGCATCTCAGTCTAACAAGTCACCATCATGCATCCTGCTCATCCAGTCCCACAATGTGGCATCAACATACTTCTATTTTATCTCAAAAGCAAAATACTGTGTATGCTGGAAATCGGAAATGAAAACAGAAAACGTTGGAGAACCTCAGCAGGTCTGTGAAAATAGAAAGAAAGTTAATATTTCAGGGTCTGTCACAGACCTGAAACGTTGACTCTGGGCCAGATTTTTAATGCCAGAATCAGGTTGGAACAGATGCAGGTGACAGAGAAAAATGACACCAACATCATGCATCAAAGTTCTTGCCTCCATTTCCAAACCTACCAATTTTCCTAAGGGTGGGAGGAGAGCGTGTGGGTTGAGGGGAGTGTAAAGGGAAATCGCCCACATCATTAATGAGCATTTAGGTGGTATACAGCTCCTGAAGAACTTGTCTTCTAAAGGCCCCAACATTTTTGCAGGGGTTATTAGGGGGCGGGGGTGGGGTAATGTCGCGTCGCTAGTGGAAGCTGTTCAGTTCTAGCCTGTCGGGAACAGGGTCAGCAGTGTTGAAAAAGTTTTATTTGATTGATAAAAGTGGAGGTTTTGAAGAAAATCTATTCCACAGCAATGAAATTTTAACAACACCTGGCTTCCAGCTCTCAATCTGCCCTTGCCAATTTGAAGATTCAGATGCTTCCTTCTTTTTTGAACCATGCACATATGGCAACCACAGCAATGGCTACCAAGTCAGGCCAGAAATGTCATCTACTTCTCTGCTGTCCTGCCTCTATTTTCACTCCCGGTCACTAAATGACCACACTGCCGACCCCTCATCTCCACCAAAATCAGAAGCTTTGTGTGCTTCCCATTGGGGATGGGTCCAAATCCCAGTATGAGCACACCTCTCAAATCTTCCTTCCTCAGTCAAAATCCAATCCTCTTGTTTCTTTCTCCACAGATGCTGCAAGGTCTGAGTATTTTCAGCAAATTAAAAATGATATTAATAAGGAATTTTGCAGTCCTTTATTCCACAGAATTGTAAAGAGTGGTAACATAGCCCAGTCCATATTAGCATAAGAAGCCTACCAGAAAAAATGATGAAAATAAGCAAGAAATAAGGGAAGCTTCAGAATCAGAAAGGTTTTAAACAACAAAGGCACTAAATTAAGCTCTGGTACAACAAATTAAACATTATTTTAAGATCAACCCTCTCAGAATACAAAGTGTTCCCAAGTGGCTGATACCTCAAACAGGATTGCAAGTTCCCAAGTTGCCTGCATCCTCCATTATAGGAACATTTATTGTACTAAAGAACCTTCACAACACTGGTAGCCACAGTAAATTCAAATATTAATTAAGTCCTGGTTATAATGGATCAGGCTTTCACTATATTACTAAATAAATATGGTTTCGTTCCACTAGCAATAGATTGTTGACTAAGATCAGAGGTCAAACTTCAGCCTGTCCCCAGCTGGTATCTATTAAATGCAGGATATCATCCACAGGAACAGCTTCCATTGGGGAGGAAATACATGAATTGGGTGTTCAGAGTACTGCATTTCCCTAAAGATTTATGAATACATTTCCTCTATTTACTAATGCTAGCAAAAGCTGCTTTATATTCACAGTGGCTTTTGCTAATGTAACAAACGGAGGAGACCATTAAGTGTTAAGGTTATGAACAGTTTTTCATGAATTTATTGCATTGCAATGGAAAGTCTTTAACATCACTGCTTTGACGGTTTTGGCACAGTTACGTTGTCAGTGTTTGGTGCATTATCTAAGGAGAAGAAAGCCACAGTATACGCTGATTAAAAGAAAAACACCTTTTCAAGCCTTTCTGCAGATGGTATACATGCATTTATATAGTGACTTTTGTGACCTCAGGATATCACAAAGTGCTTTACAGCCAATTAAGTACTTCTAAAGTGTAAGTCACTGTTGTAATGAAAGAAATGTGGTAGCCAATTTGCACACAGCAAGGCCCCACAAACATGATAATGACAGATAATCTGTTTCAGTAAGGTTAACTGAGGGGTAAATATTGGCCAGGACACCAGCGAGATCTCCCCTGCTCATTTTTGATACAGTGTTATTGAATCTTTTACGTCCACCGGAGAGAGCAACTGACACTTCAATTTAAAGCTCATTAGGGCATTTCTGGCTATGCAGCACTGTCTCTTTACTACACTGAAGTGCCACCCTAGATTTTGTGCTCAAGTCTCTGGAGTGGGATTTGAACCCACAACCTTCTGACTCAAAGAACAAAAGAGTACAAGAAATGGGAGGAGTAGGCCATTTGGCCCCTCCAGCCTGCTCCACCATTCAATAAGATCATGGCGGCTGATTGTGGCCTTAACACCACATTCCTGCTTCCCCCACACCCCCCACCATAACCCTGGACTCCCTTTGCAAGTCAAAAATCTGCCTAACTCAGCCTTGAATATATTTACTGAACCAGCTTTCACTTCTATCTGGGACAGAATATTCCAAAGGTTAATGACCCTCTTGAGAAGAAATTTCTCCTCATCTCCATCTTAAATGGGAAATTCCTTATTCTGAAACTTCTCCACCTAGTTCTAGATTCCCAAGGGAAAGCATCCCCTTAGTCTCCACCTTGTTAAGTCCCCTCAAAATCTTATATTTCAGTAATATCACCTCTCATTCCTCTACTGGTCCAACCTGCTCAACCTTTCCTCATTAGACAACCCTTTTATCCCAGGAATCAACCTTCTCTGAACTGCCAATGAAAGTATATCCATCCTTAACCAAGGAGACCTAAACTGTGCACAGTACTCTGGGTATGGGCACAACAGTGCCCTGTACATTTGTAGCAAGACTTCCCTACTTTCATACTCCATCCCCTGTACAATAAAGGCATTCATTTGCCTTCCTAATTATTTGCTGTATCGGGGTGATAAATGTGTGACTCATGCCACAAGGGCACCCTCTGTACCACAGTATCCTGCAGTCTCTCTCTATTTAAATAATATTCTGCTTCTCTATTCTTCCCACCAAAGTGGACAACTTCACATTTCCCACATGATATTCCATCTACGAAGTTTTTGCCCACCCACTTAACCTATCTATATCCCTTTGCAGATTCTTTGGGTCAGAGTTTGGCTACTGAAGCAGGTAGCTGGGGTCAGGAAATTTCCCACCTCACCAGACCCACCTCGGTAAAAAAGTACCCCAAAATGCGATTTTTGCTCCAGAGGTTGGATGCAGGATACAGTCGGACCTCCCAGCACCAGAAGCAGTGCGTAGACAGCCATAAGGTGGGTGAGTGCCAAGGTTATCTAGTTAAAAGGCTCATCTAGGTTCTCAGGGCCTTTGTTCCAGTTGTTTTGCAAGTTGTTAGGCCCTCTAGCCCTCACTCCTCACACCACCGATCTTCCATGGCCCCTCACACCCTCAATGCCGACTCAATGCCTCCAGCCCACCCCACTCATGGTTCCTTATACCCTCCATGCCACCTCCCCAGCCACTCACCCAATATCCATCATGAGCAGATCTTGGGAGACACATGGAGGTGAAAAAAAATACATTTCTAATGACCTAACATAGCTTTCACTCCTACACACTTAGTGAAATTCATAAAACCCATTTAAAGCTTTTAAATCTGCTCAAGTGGTTAATCCCTTAAAAACAAAAACTTCTGTTCAGACCCCACAAAGACAGCAAATCCTTTAATAGGCTCAAGTGTCAAAGCTGTCAATTCAGGGCCCCTGGCTGAGATAATTGTAGCTTTTGAAACTCAGCCAAGCATTCATGATGACATAATAATAATAATAATAATAATAATAATAATAATAATAATAATAATAATAGCCCTCGAGGAAATGTCAACAAAGAGCTCTATTGAAACTGCGCAACCAGATGCTACATTTTTTCTAACCTATGCTTCTCAATCAAAGCAATCCAGCAGAGGCTCTTTTTAAACTCTCACTGACAGCTGCAGCCTGTTTTTTTTTAAGTTTAAAGAGGTGACATTTAAAAAGCTTCAGATCATGACAGTTATACAGACCTTATCCACCCTTCAAGAGCATTTACATCTACTCCAATTTGTGTCTCCTACAGTGTGGGTTAAGGCCTTTGCAACAACTAAAATGGGGTCTGTTTGAACTCAGCACTATGTTCAAATTTCCCTGCTGAATTCAGGTTTCCCTCCTGTGAGAATCATACCCTGCATCCTTTCCCCTGTTGGCAAAAATGGGATCTTTTGCATCCAGGTCCTGCCCATCATTTTTAAACGTACAGAGTGTTCCTGTGTCCTTCTCACAACTTGCTTTCCTTCCTATCCTTGTGTCGTCAGAAACTTTGGCTACAAGACCCTCATTCCTTTCATCCAGATCATTAATATAGATCATAAATAGTTAAAGGTCCAGCACTATTCCCTATGGCACTCCATTAGTTACTGTTTGTCAACCTGAAAATGACCGAATTATCCCAACTCTATTTCCTGCTAGTTAACAAATCCTCTATCCATGCTAATATATTATCTCCAACATCATGAGCTCTTTATCTTGAGTAATAACATTTTATGTGGCACCTTACCATGTGCCTTTTGAAAATCTAAATACACTACATCTACTAGTTCCCCTTTATCCACTACTTTTTACAATCTCAAAGAACTCTTAAATTTGACAACTACAATTTTCCTTTCATAGGACCACAATGACTCTGTTTGATTGTGATTGCACTATAATTTTCTAAATGTCCTCCTACTAATTCTCTAATAATGAATTCCAGCATTTTACCAATGACAGATGTTAGGTTAAATAGTCTATAGTTTTCTATTTCCTTTCTTTAATAGTGGTGCTACATTTGTGGTTTTCCAGTCTGCTGGGGCCTTTCCAGAATCTAAAGAATTTTGGGAGATTATAATCAATGTATCCAATATCTCTGCTGCCAATTCTTTTAAGACCCTAGGATGCAGGCCATCAGGTCTAGAGGACTCATCAGCCTTTAGTCCCTTTAGCTTTCCTGGTACTTTTTCTCCAGTGATAGTTTTAAGTTCATCCCTCCCCTTTGCCCTTTGATTTTCTATTCTTGGGGTGCTTTTTGTGTCTACTACTGTGAAGGCAGGTACAACATACTTATTCAAATATGTTACCGTTTGCTTGTTTCCCATTAATTCCCCACTGTCATCCCTTAAGGGACCAATGTTTATTTTAGCTACTCTCTTCCTTTTTTATACACTTGTAGAAGCTCTTACTGTCTGCTTTTATATTTCTTGCTGGTTCTCTCATTCTAATTTCTCTATTATTTTTAGTCATCCTTTGTTGATTTCTTAAATATTCCCAATCCTTTGGCCTACCACTAATCTTTGTCGGATTATACACCTTTTTCTTTAATTTGATACCGTCCTTAATTAGTTGTGGACGGTGCATCCTTCTGGTAGAGTTTTTCTTTCTTAGTGGAATATATCTTTGTTGAGAGTTATGAACTTTCCCTCTAAATGCCTGCCACTACTTTGCTACCATCTTATCTTTTAGCCTATTTTCCCAGTCCACTGTAGCCAATTTGGTCTTCATGCCTTTGTAATTAACTTTAAGTTTAAGGCACCAGTTTCATGCCCACGTTTTCCAACCTTAACATGACAGAATTCCACATTCAGTTTATGATCTCTCTGCCTAGAACATCCTTTACTATGAGATCATTAATTCATTCTGTCTCATTACACATTATCAGGCCTAAAATAGCCTGTTCCCTGGTTGGTTCTAGAACTTATTGTTCTAAGAAACTGTTATGAATACACTATATGAACTCATCCTCAAGGCTAGCTTTGCCAATTTGATTCATCTAATCTATACAAAGATTAAAATCACCCACGATTATTGTAGCACTTTTCTTACAAGTCTCCATTATTTCTTGACCTGTGCTCTGTCCTACAGTATGGCAACTGTTAGGAGACCTATAAACTATTCCCACCTGTGACTTTGTTCCCTTGCTATTTCTTTTCTTCACTCAAACTGATTCAACATCTTGATCTTCCAAGCCAAGAACTTTTTTCGCTATCTCATCCTTTATTAACAGAGCTACCCTACCTCCTTTTCCTTTCTTCCTATTCATCCTAAATGTCAAACATCCTTAAGCATTCTGTTCTCAGCCTTAGTCACTTTGCAAGCATGTCTCTGTAATGGCTTTCATACACATTTATTTCTATTTGTACTATCAATTCATTCATCTTGTTCCAAAAGCTATATGCATTCAAATAAATAGCCTCCAATTCTGCCTTTTTACCATTTTCCCCTACCCTGACCTTATTTGCTAGTTCATTCTTACTGTTTGTACACTTTGTCCCTTCCTGTAACATTCTGTTTATCATTACCCATATCACTACCCTACACAGTTGCCTTGTCCTTTCTTAACTGTCTAAGTTGCCCTTCAAGTGAACTCTTCCCCACCCCACCCCTACTATTTAGTTTGAAAACCTCAAGAGGCCAAGAATAATGCCAACTGAGTCATTCTTACACCAGAATAAAGTTCCACTTAAAAGCGAGTGACTCAAATCTCATTTGGTACTGTATAGTTCATGTACATCTCACCATGCCAGTGCAGAAGAACATTCACGAACTGTATACTTTATGTTCCATAGGAGCTGATATTTGAGAGCAGAGGGTTGTGATAGTGGAGCCAGTATTTGTTTTATTGGATTTCTGATGGACGCCATAGTCATGTAAATGGGACTCAGCTTCAGGACAAATCAAGCACATCTCTCATAGGACAGGTGTAATAGTGTCACTTTTCACACACCCTGTACTGTATCCCAAAACCACAACTATACGTCAGCCATGGGTTATTTTTAAATCTACCTCTGTAGAGCCATTTGTCACTCAAGGGTGACTTAAACTGCTGGTACTTTAGCTTTACAGTACATGGACACCAGCTGACATCCGAGAAGGAGGTTCTCAAGACAGGAGTTGAAATACATAGCAATACATGCTGTAATTCATACGATGCCACAATGACATATATTAAATTTAAAACCATTGCAAATGAGACCTTCTGCACTTTCAACACTTAAAATTTACCCACACAGACAAAAGTTTGGAGACTTTAATGTGGATCCAAGTACACAGTCACTTATGTGTACACATTGGTTTATTTTATACACTTCCCCTTTTTTATTGAGATACCCAATTGAAGATGGCACCAAAACTAAAGAATAGGTCAAAATAAATCAAGTAGCATTAATCATGTGTCACCAAGCTCAAGTTCTAAAAGCCTGTAAGTTACAGGGAGAAAGAGTGAGCGAGAAGGGTAAAGAGACCCACAGTTTTGATGTTGAGACAAAGAATGCATTGGAGTAGGAAGAGTGACAAACCTTGATTTCAATACTATAGGAGTTCAAGCAGTGGTATGACTGTATCTTTGTACCTTAAGGAAAACAAGAGAAAGCTAAGTTCAGAGGAGTATGATCAAAGCTGCATCAATAAAAGGAAGAAAGATTGAGACGAGGGAAAGACTAACTCGTCAACAAACAGTTAGCAGAAAAAGGCTTTTCTGTCGTGTACGAACATGTCCGAGACACGCATGACTGTTTTTTCAGCCTAAGGCCAATTATTGCACTAACTAGACTACAGATTCACACAAAGAAGAAAAAAATCACAGATGAATCACAGAGAGAGACAAGGTGGAGGAAGAGATTGAGGCAACAGATAGCCAATCAACAGCACTACCCCCTGAACCTCCCAGTCCTCAGGACAGCGAATCAATGGAGGAGGAGGCAGCAGTGGAAAAGCAGCAGGGGGAGTGGCAGACGGTGAAGAGAGCCAAAAGGAAGAAGGAGCGAAGAAGAAGCAAAGCCATTTCCCAGACAAGTGGCAAGAGGCGTCTCCCATCCGACATGGATGACAAAGGCAGCAGCTCTTCGGATGAAGTAGTGCCAGGGCGGCACCGACAGAAGAAGCGGCAAAGCTCCAGGGCGTTGGAGGACGAGACACCCAAGCTCCAGAACATTGGAGACAACAAGGAGACCAGCGCACCCCAACTTTGCCTGCAACCCGAGGAGGCCAGTGCACCACAGCCCCAGGAATCTGGGAGCAGTGAGGCAATCATCGCACCCCAGCTCCGGGAAGCCGGGAACAGCAACACCCCAGAGGGGGTGAGTTTTGGAGAAGCTTCTCCAGCAAAGGTCATCTCAAAACCCGCTCTCTACGCGAACCCCCAGATGCCACCTGAGCAGAACACTGCCAATGAGAACTTCCTCAGCTCATCCAAAGTGAAGGATTTTGAGCTCACTACGGGTATGAAGGAGCAGACTAAAAGTCTGGGACTCTCAGAGACAACAGGTTTGGTAGGAGAATAAATGCTTTAAAATGGGTTTAAAGATTGTATCCATAAATGTGCGTAGCATTAAATCTACTATGCAATGTGTTGCGACCTTGGACTACCTTGCCAAGGTGAAAGCTGACCTGTTGTTTCTGCAGGAGTGTGCGATACCGCACCTCAGCTCCTACAGGCAATGGTCACGATGGTGGTCCCGTGGGCCATCGATCTGGTCGGGCGGAAACGACTCTCATTCCTCCGGCCTGGGTATTCTGCTGCGGGGAGGCAACTTCACCGTCTCCGAGGTTAAGGAGGTGGTGGGCGGGCGCCTCCTCGTAGCAGACGTAATGTACAAGAATGCTCCACTCCGGTTAATTATCATGTATGGCCCGTCACAAGGGGCCGAGCGGCTGGAGGTTTCTCAGCAGCTCCCACTGCTGCTGGCGACCTCCAGGCCGGTCATTCTGGGCGGTGACTTCAACTGCATCATCGATGCGGCTGGACGATCCAGCAGGGCCGACAGCAGATTGGACGCTACCTCCAGATCCCTGATGGAAACAGTTAAGGATGCCAAGCTGCACGACGTCTTCAGCAACCCTGCAGACGGAGCGCAGCGTAGATACACCTGGTCGTGGCCAGACGGGTCCATCCGTTCCAGGATAGACTTCCTGTTTGTGTCCCGTGCATTCACAGTCAGATCCACCGACGTCAAGCCGGTGTTTTTCTCTGACCACTGCCTCCTACTGGCGGACTGCCACTTAGAGAAGGACCAGAGGGTGGGCAGGGGGGCATGGAAGCTAAATGTGCAACTGCTGACCCCAGAGAACATTGAGGAGCTCAAGAGGGATTACAAAGGTTGGAGAACCGTGAAACCCCTCTTTGAGCCCCTGACACACTGGTGGGAAGCGATCAAGGGAAACATCAAGAGGTTTTTCATCCTCAAAGGCACCCAGAAAGCTAGAAAGGAACAGAGAGAAATGTCTCGACTCCAGAAAAACATGCAGAATCTGCTCCGGCTGCAGTCAATGGGGGTCGATGTCAAGGAGTTACTCCAAGAGGCGAAGAGCCAGCAAGCCTTGCACTTTGCCTCGGAGGCCTCCAAGATCATCTTCCGTTCCAGAGTCCGCTCTGTGGAGCAGGATGAGACGTGCTCATGTTTCTTCTTCCAGAAGGTACACAGAGAGAGCTCTGTGATCAGCAGCCTGAAGGAAGAAGACGGCTCAGTAAAGTCATCGCAGTCCGACATTTTGAGGATCAGCAAATCCTTTTATGCCGGATTGTATGACGCGAAGCCCACGGACAGCACGGCCTCCCAGTCCTTCCTGTCCTCTATCACGGAGGTCTTAGACGACAGTACGCGGGAGAGCCTGGACAAACCGCTAACTCCTGACGAACTGACTAAGGCCCTTGAGTCCTTCGAGAAGAGTAAAACCCCCGGAAGCGACGCCGGCGGAGTTGTATTCAGCTCTGTGGGACTTGATCAGCCCAGACCTGCTAGAAGTGTACGAGAGTATGCTCCTGGCCGGCAGTATGTCAGAATCCATGAGGAAAGGCATTATCACCCTCATCTACAAGCACAAGGGGGGGAAGGGAGGAAATTAGAAATTGGCGACCCATTTCACTGTTGAATATGGACTATAAGATTCTGTCCAAGGTCATCGCCAATCGGGTCAAATCCGCACTGGAATTGGTGATTCACCCTGACCAGACCTGCACTGTGCCAGGCAGGAAGATCTCTGACAGCCTCGCGCTGCTCAGGGATACGATTGCCTATGTACAGGACAGGGGTGTGGATACCTGCCTCATCAGCTTGGATCAGGAGAAGGCCTTTGACAGAATATCGCACACCTACATGGTGGATGTGCTCTCCAAAATGGGGTTTGGGGAGGGAATTCGAAATTGGATCCAACTGCTCTACACTAACATCAGTAGCGCAGTCTCAATCAATGGGTGGGAAACAGATAGCTTTCCGATTAAATCTGGAGTCAGGCAGGGCTGTCCTCTCTCGCCTGTTCTTTTCGTGTTGCATAGAACCCTTTGCCGAGTCCATCAGGAAGGATCCGGGCATAAGAGGAGTGACGATCCCAGGCAGTGGAGGCACTCAGGTAAAAGCCTCCCTGTACATGGATGATGTCGCCGTCTTCTGCTCGGATCCGCTGTCGGTGCGCAGACTGATCCACATCTGCGACCAGTTCGAACTGGCCTCGGGAGCCAAGGTAAATCATGGGAAGAGCGGGCCCATGTTCTTTGGGAACTGGGCTGACCGATCCTTTGTCCCCTTCACTGTCAGGGCTGATGGCCTGAGAGTGCTGGGGATATGGTTCGGAGGGACCAGGGCATGCGTTAGAAACTGGAAGGAGCGAGTGTCTATGGTGAAAAGGAAACTGGGCATGTGGGAGCGACGCTCCCTCACCATTGCGGGTAAGAACCTGGTCATCAGGTGTGAGGCACTCTCGCTGTTGCTGTACGTGGCGCAGGTCTGGCCCATTCCACACTCCTGTGTGGTGGCGATCACTCAAGCCATCTTCCGCTTTATCTGGAGGTCAAAAATGGATCGTGTCCGCAGGGACGCGATGTACAAGCCTCTAGATAAAGGGGGAAATAACGTGCCCAACATCGCCCTCATACTGATGGCCACCTTTGTGTGTGGCTGCATCAAGCGGTGCGTAGACCCTCAGTACACAAACACCAAGTGTCACTATGTGCTGAGGTTCTACCTGTCCCCGGTGTTGCGAAGGATGGGTCTGGCCACGCTGCCGCGGAACGCTCCAAGTAGTTGGACCGTGCCGTACCACCTGTCCCTCGTGGAAAAATTTATGCAGAAAAACACCTTTGACCACAAGTCCATCAGGCAGTGGTCAGCACGTAACGTCTTAGAGGCCCTGAGGGGAAAGGAGAGGGTGGATCCTGTGGGATGGTTCCCCGAGCAGACTGTCAAAGTCATTTGGCAGAATGCCTCATCGCCAGAACTTTCCAACAAGCACCAAGATGTGGCTTGGCTGGTGGTGAGAAAGGCCCTCCCTGTCAGATCCTTCCTACACGTCAGGAATCTCACCCCCTCTGCACGTTGCCCTCGAGGTGGCTGTGGTGGGGAAGAGATTGTTGTTCACCTCCTTGTGGATTGTGCCTTTGCAAAGAAGGTCTGGAGAGAGATGCAGTGGTTGCTGTCGAGATTCATCCCGAGCAGTTCTGTGACACAGGACTCTGTGCTCTACGGGCTGTTCCCAGGGACACACACCGAGACAAACATCAACTGCAGCTGGAGGATCATCAACTCGGGGAAAGACGCTCTTTGGTCTGCCCGAAACTTGTTGGTCTTCCAGCGCAAAGAGTTGTCCCCGATCGAGTGTTGCGGACTGGCACAATCCAAGGTCCAGGACTACGTGCTGAGGGACGCACTAAAGCTTGGGGCAGCTGTCGCAAAGGCGCAATGGGGAAGGGTCGCTGTCTAAGACCTTTCTGCCAGTGCACCGAGGGACTGGGAACTGTTTAAATCCCCTCGGGCTGTACAGCTCAAAATGAAAGGCTGTAAATGACTGTAATATTGTTTGTACTGATGCACCTGGTGATACATTTTGTTAAAGTTGAACCGGATTGTACCCTTGTAATGGTGTTTTTGAAATGGTTTGGAATGTGGTTGAAGATATTTTATGAATAAAGTATACTTTTGCAAAAAAATAAATAAATAATATGAGGGACCGGGGCATGCGTTAGAAACTGGAAGGAGTGAGTGTCTATGGTGCAAAGAAAACTGGGCATGCGGGAGCGACGTTTCCTCCCCATTGCGGGTAAGAACCTGGTCATCAGGCATGAGGCACTCTCGCTGTTGCTGTACGTGGTGCAGGTTGGCCCATTCCTCACTCCTGAGCGATGGCGATCACCCGAGCCATCTTTCACTTTATCTGGAGGTCGAAAATGGATCGTGTCCGCAAGGACGCGATGTACAAGCCTCTAGATAAAGGGGGAAAAACATGCCCAACATCGCCCTCATACTGATGGCCACCTTTGTGTGCGGCTGCATCAAGCTATGCGTAGACCCTCGGTATGCAAACACCAAGTGTCACTCCGTGCTGAGGTTCTACCTGTCCCTGGTGTTGCGAAGGATGGGTCTGGCCATGCTGCCGCAGAACGCTCCAAATAGTTGGACCGTGCGGCACCACCTGTCCCTAGTGGACAAATTTATGCAGAGAAACACCTTTGACCACAAGTCCATCAGGCAGTGGTCGGCAAGTAATGTCTTAGAGGCCCTGCGGGAAAAGGAGAGGGTGGATCCTGTGGGATGGTTCCCCGAGCAGACAGTCGAAGTCATTTGGCAGAATGCCTCATCGCCAGAACTTTCCAACAAGCAGGATACACTCATGAGGTGGCAACAGTTGTATACTGTCTGCAGGGAGTGGCCTTGGGAGTCCTCAATATTGATTCTAGATGCCATGAAGCCTCATGGCATCAGATCAAACATGGGCAAGGAAACCACCTGATTACCATCAACTTCCCTTCCTCAATTGATGAATTAGCACTCCATGTTGAACACCACATGGAAGAAGCACTGAGAGTAGCGGGGGGGGCGGGGGGATGTACTCTGGATGGGGGTTTCAATGTCCATCACCAAGAATGGCTCATAGTACCACTATTAACCACAGTGGCTAAGTCATGAAGGACATAACTGTCAGAATGGGTTGCAGCAGATGGTGACAGAAACAACACGATGTAAAACCCACTTAACCTCGTTCTCATCAATCTACCTATCGCAGATGCATCTATCCAAGACAGTATTGGCATGAATGACTATTACACTGTTTTTGTGGAGACAAAATCCAGTTTTCACACTGCAGAATTACCACCGTGCTAGACGTGATAGCTTCACCACAATGGCCTGGCACTTTACCACTACCATCATGCCAGAAGACCAACCCTGGTTCAATGAGGGCAGTAGGACAGCATGACAGGAACAGCTCCAGGCATATCTAAAAATGAGGTGCTAACCTGGTGAAGCTACAAAATAGGACTACATGCCTGCAAAGCAACAGAAGCAGCATGCTGTTGACATCATTAAGTATCCTGCAACCAATGGATCAGATCAAAGCTCTACAAGCCTACCACACCCAGTCACGAATGGTTGTGGACAATGAAACAATTAACCAGAGGCAGAGGCACCACAAATATCCCCATCCGCAATCATGGTCGAGTCTAGCACATCAGTGCAAAAGACGAGGATAAGTGTTTACAACCATAGTCAGTCAGAAGTGCCAAGTTGATGATCCATCTTGGCCTTCTTCTGAGGTCCCTATTATCACAGAAGTCAATCTTCAGACAATTCAAGTCACTCACATGATACCAAAAAGCCACTGAGCAGACTGGATATAGGAAAAGAACGAGCACTGACAACATCCTTGCAATGGTGCTGAAGACTTGCGCTCCAGAACTAGCTGCACCTCTAGCTATGCTGTTCCAGCACACAGGCATTTACCCGACAATGTAGAAAATTGCCCAGTTATGTCCTGTCTACAAAAAGGACAACCCAATCTGGCCAATTACAGTCCCTTAAAACTGCCTTCAATCAGCAGCAAAGTGATGGATGGTGTTGTCAACAGCACTATCAAACAGCACACACTTAGCATTAACCTGCTCACTGATGCTCAGTTTGGGTTCCATCAGGACCACTCCGCTCCAGACCACATTATAGCCTAGGTCCAATCATGGACAGTCAGCTCAATTCTAAAGGTGAGGGAAGAGTGATTGCCCTTGACATCAAAGCAACATTTGGTCAAGTGTGGCATCAAGGAGCCCTCGCAAAATTTGGATCTGGGGATAACATTCCACTGGCTGGAGTCATACCTCGCACAAAGGTTGTGGTTGCTGGACGGATTACCATCACTGAACCCCCACCATCAATGTCCTGAGGGTCACCATTTATCAGAAACTTAACTGGAGTGACCACATAAATAATGTGTTTACAAGAGCAGGTCAGAGGTTGGGTGTTCTGCAGTAACTTACCTCCTCACTCCTGAAGCCTTTCCACCATCTACAAGGCACGGGTCAAGTGTGTGATGGAATATTGTCCACTTGCCTGGATGAGTGCAGCTTCAACAATACTCAAGAAGCTCAACCCCATCCAGGACAAAGCAATCCATTTGATTGGCACCCTAGCTTAGAAGCACCTTAACCATTCACTCCATTCACCACTAGCTCTGCAGTGTGTACCATCTACAAGATGCAATGCAGCAACTCACAAAGGCTTTTTCAATAGCACCTTCCAAACCCATGATCTCTACTGTCTAAAAGAACAAATGCAGCAGATGCATGAGAACACCATCACCTGCAAGTTGTCCTCCAAGTCATATTTCATCTTGACTTGGAAGTACATCACCATTCCTTTGTTGTTGCTGGGTCAAAATCAGCACTATGACCTTATCTACACTACACAGACATCAGCAGTTCAAGAAGATGCTCACCACCAATTTCTCAAGGAAAATTAGTAATCGCAATAAATACTGGCCTTGCCAGAGATGTCCACATCCCATGAACAAATTTTAAAAATGGGCTTCCATTAATGCTCTCCTTTTTCTGGCAGCTGTCTTTCCTGTTCCATTTCCTTTCCTTACTCTCATGTTGTGGGGATATCTAAGTAAGACTTTCTTCACTTCTGGACCCTGCTGAGTGAGTGTCTATGGGTAAGGAAGAGATATCAGCAGCGATGTCTGACTCTAAGGGCTGGATTTTCGCTCCCGAGTCAGGAATGCAGAGTCAGGAAAATTCCTGACTCCACAAACCAAACTCGGGAGAAAGTGCCCCAAATCTTCGGATTTTCATTTCGGGTTTCGCAGTGGGTGGGGAGTGCTAACAGGAGTTAGGCCTACCAAGCCTGGAAAGGGTTTGAAGGCAGCCCCAAGGGTTGCCAGGTGCAGAGGTGGGCTGTTTTTTTTTTAAAAAGGCCCGCCTCAGTGCTCCAGGGCTTCATCCCAGTTACAATAAAAACAAAACATAAAAGAAGCCTCTAGCCCTCATGCCTCTCAGCCCCTCACCTCACGCCCTATCCATGCCCCTCATATCCTTTATGCCAACCCATGCTCCAATCATCCCTGAGGTCCTTTATAGCCCCTATGCCAACTCAGTGCCAACTCATGCCAACCAATGAACCCCTACCCACCACCCTTTGCACCTACACCCTCTACGCCAACTCACCCATCTCCACCATGGCAGATCTCTTGAGCCATGATGAGATGAAATAAAGTGAAGTTCTAAGTGTCTATTGCAGACTCCATTATATTAAAAAAATTAATAACATTTAAATCCTTTCAAGTGTTTAATCCTTTATAAAAACAAATATTTCTTTCAAGCACTTAATCCCTTTTGAAAACATACATTCAAATTCAGAGCCTCACATTAAAGACTGCTAATCTCTTAACAACCACTTGGAGCTGGCAATCAAACTGTGAACTTACAAGGCCTCCAATGTGAAAACATTGCTTCCACAATCGGTCAAGCAACACTAATCCTTATGTGAATAAACAGCGAAATAGCAAACAATGTTTTGTTTCAACTGCAGACTGGGCGATTTATTTTTAAAAATTAAAAGGGGCTGGGAATTTAAATGACTTGACAGCTTGACAGTTCCACAGAGCTTATCCACTTTTTACACACATTCATGTCTACTCTTAACAATCCCAAGGGGGTCCCTATCCTCTCCCAAAATGATTCCTAACCTCTCCCAATAACTCTGGCAGATTTAGACCTTTTCCTCAAATGTCTAAGCCCAGAAGTGGTGTTTTGGAAATTCCCGGTAACAAAATTGGATCTGTTTGAAGGCAGCTGAATGTGCAACTGCCTCCATGAGCAACAGATATGGCAGAGAGAGCAGCTCCATCTACAGGCACCAACTCCACAAATTTAACAAATTTGAACTAAGAAAATGCCACAGACCCACAATTTTACACAAACGGTCAGGTTTTTCCTAAAGCTGAATATCAATAGCAGAACACTGATGTTATGAGCACATTAGGGGTTGGGTCAGGACTTCAGCTCCTGATTCTGAGGCTGTGATCAGGTAGTCAGGGGGCCCTCAGAATCTGCCCCGAATGCCGCCGGGAGGCCACCTCCAGGCAGCTGTTGTGATGCCGACACTGTCTGGGGGTTGGGGGGTTGGCCAACTGGAAAATTTCTGATCCTTGCCTTAACTGGCCTTTTAATTATCTTAATAGACTTACCCACTGCTCGTGGACGGGTAGCCGTTCACCTGCCCGTCCCCATACAGCCTCCAAAATGGCTTGGGGGCAAGATGGTGCCAGCACGCCAGCTTACAGCACCAGATTACGCAACCACCCGATTCCGTTCTTGCCCCTATATTGGGGTAAAAATTATTCCCCCAGTTTTCTGCAAAACACACACCTACACAGAAATAGATCTGCGCATCTGCACACCAGAAGCAGGTGTACGGAAACATACAAACACAAAAGAACCTCAGCAAAAAGATCTAACCCAAAAATTAGAGATGACTGTTAGTGATTGACAGCAGATTTAACATGTTAAAATTATTCTGTGAAATGTAGCAACCTAAGAAAATGTTGCACAAAATTAAGCTCATGTTTTCCCCCATCCTTCCTCTGTCACTCCAGAAATGCCATAAAAAGACTTGCATTTATTTAAAGCTTTTCACATCCATTAGATCTTTCAAAGTGCTTTACTCCCAATGAAGTGCTTTGAACCGTAGTCATTGTTGCCATATAGAAAATGCATCAGCAAATATACGCACAGCAAGCTCCCATAAACAACAATGTGATAATTACCAGATAATCTTATTTGGTGATGTTGATTGAGGTGAGGAGACAGATGATGAGAAATTTTTTCTCTGAGGGTCATTGGTATGAATGCGGAATTCTCTTCCCCAGAGAGCAGCGGAGCCTGGGGTCATTGAATTCATTCAAGGCTTAGTTAGTTAGTTAGATTATTGATAGACAAGGGAGTCAAGGGTTATGGGGGGCAGACAGGAAAGTGGAGTAAGACCACAACCAGATAAGCCATGATCTTATTGAATGGCAGAGGTTCAAAGGGCCTAATGGCTGACTCCTGCTCCTAATTCTTTTGTGCTCAACTGAACGAGCAGATGGGACCTCAGATTAATGTCTCATCTGAAAGACATTATGACAGTGCAGCACTCCCTTAGCACTGCACTGGAGTGTCATCTTTTTAACTTTTTGTACTCAAGCACTGAAGATTACAATGGTGACGGGTGTGCAGAGAATGGAGTAATCAGGAGTCCATCTGTGGCCCTGTTCGGAGTGAATACTGTCACAAGACAGGCATCATACAACCAGACATCTTGTATGCAGTACAAAGAGGATTTGAAAACCAGTGGCTCTGGCTTTCAGTTCAAATTTCTGCTAGAAACTGTTGACTACATTTTCTTTTAAAGTTGTCAATATCAACTGAGAGGTTGCAGAAGTTAAACAGGAACCTAAAACAAGAATGTGGTTGAACAGCTGTGAAGTCTGCAGTTGTATCTCACCTCGTGGGTAAGCAGCATTGCAATGCAAATTGGGTTACTGCACGAGTTAGATCACAACTCTTTTGGTGACCAGTTATTTTTAGTTTAAAATCAGACCTCATTTTGAACATGAATGAACACAAATATTAAACAAAAAAAAAATCATTTAATGTTTGGTTGGTTACCTGTAGTAAGGCTAATTAGTCAGGGCATTCTCCAAATGTTGATGTAGAAGAGCAGAGATGGCAATAGCTCAGTTGGGGACTCCAAAATGCGATACTACATTAGTTGGTGGCTATGAAACAGCCACAATAACAGATTTTTCCCACAGTTTTTAAGAGATGCTGCACAGTAACTTTGTTATATGGGAGTCTTTACTCTGGATCCTACTACCTGATGCTTAAACGGTGTCTCAGTTTGAAAATTTAATTTATTCCCAGGATTATGATTGTCACTGGCAAGGCTAACCATTGTTGCCCATCCCTAGTTGCCCTTGAGAAGACGGTGGTGTACATTTTTCTTAACTGAAGTCTGTGTTGTGAAAGCAATTCCACAGTACTGTTAGGTGGGGAATTCCAAGATTTTGACCAAGTAATGACAAAGAAATGGTGAAATGTATGCAAGTCAGAATGGTTATGTGACTTAGAAGTGATGGTGCTTCCATGCACCCCCTTCCCTTGTCCTAGGTGGTGGGAGTTGCAGGTTTGACATGCTGATAAAGAGGCCTTGGTGTATTACTGCAGTCATCCAGGCATTAATAATTGTAATACTATGGGACTCTTCCGTAAACAGCTCAATTCCAAGGACTTTGTGAATTCAAGGATTCTATGAGTTTGTAAAGATTCACATGGTTATTTTTGGTGCACAATCTTATGATACACCAGGGATAATGTAGTACAGCAAGACCCTGCTTACCTCCCTTCCCAAATTGAGGAAGAATATTGTATATCAAGGGTTCTTAAACGATGGTGCACAAGATAGCCTCAAGAGATCTGCCAAAAATAACAGATGTGTAGAAAAAAATACAACTTGTACTCATAAATTACCTGCTTACTACATGGAAGAGATACCTACATTTGTCTTAGTGAGTTTGCCTACATAAATAGGGTCACTATAGTCTGAAGGCAATTAAGTCTTTGAAGTATTTTGAAAGGCCTAGACTAAGTTAAAGAGGTATTTAATGTTGTTAAAGATATTTATGTCTCAACACAAATTCAACTGGACGGAGACTGTCACGCAAAAGATCAGCCACAACAGAGAGAGGTGAAGGTCAGACAATGAGGGCGTCAATCATCTCTCAGAGTTTGCTAGAGGAGCCTCTGCCTCATGGTTAGTCAGGTGTTTGGGGTGGGGGGCTTGGTTAAGGAATTAGTGGGGTGGGGGGCATAATTAATATATCAGATCAGTAAAACATAACCAGATTATAAAATATTCCTTCAGCATTGATATTTGAGCAGTAGAAGACGTTTTTTCTAAAAATGTGCTTTAAATCGGAAAGGAAACCATGTGCCTTACAGATAAATGTTGGTGGGAGAATTAGGAGTTGTTGCTCAGCACTAGCAATAAGTTTCACATTAAGTAAATAAAACATGAACAATGTTTCATTGTGTAGCTAGTTTTATATACAAGAAAGATACTTGTATTTTAGAGATCTGTGTAATTTTTGATATGGGAGGGGAGCTTCAGAAGCAGAAAGGTTGAGAAACTCTGCCATATATGGTCTTATTGAAAATAACTCTTACCCTTCCTTCTCAACTTATTATATGCAGATAGAAATCAACAAAACTGGATTCCATTTTTGCCCATTCCTGCTGTGTTTGCCTTTCTTACTGATCTTGTATTGTAGATGGCCTAACACTCAGCGATAGTGTCTAATGCCTCATAGCCAAGCATAAGTAAATGCAGCAAAACCCATCCATTTCCCATGTTGCCAGCAGGTGATAGAAAGTGAGGCGTAAAGTAAAATAGTGAGCAAGAGAAGAGAAAATTTCCCCCAACAAGTTATTGATGTGCCCGTGCTGCATACCACATCGACATGGGAAGTGTGGGACATTCCCTTCTGAAGAACTGCCTGCATTCCTTCCAGTTATCAAACTTACATGATAGAGTATCCAGGTGGGTCATCCAACAGGAGGTAGATTTCTATGCTGATAACTTCCGACCTTGGCCTTGCCATCAAGGAGAGTTAGAAATCAAAGAATATCACATTTGAGTCGTTATCATGCACTTTCTGACAGTAAGACTTAACAGTGATATTGGGAGAGGCTGACATTAGCTCTCCTTTTACTCTGTCCAACCACAGAGACATAAAAGAATGCAAAGATAAATTTGCTCAAAATTGGCACCTGTATGTAGTAGGAACATGACTGTATTAGGAGGAAGCTGCAAGAGGTCAATCTCTGCCATTATTATACACAGAATTGTTTACCTGTGAAATTTCGGAGGAAAAAACTTAACAACAGTAATTCAGCAACACTGAAGCGCTGTGTGTAATCGGGCATTTACTGGGTGACGCAGGTCACTATGTATCCCACACTAGTACCACATGGTGGTGGGACACAACTTCCAAAGCTCTTTACTGCATTCAGTTACTGCTCTTAGCTGCATCATAGTGGGAGACATTCAAGGCAAAATCAGAGGCACAGCCAGCTGCTTTTACTGATCCATGTAGCTTGCTTTACAGCAGTATCAGTCATTACCTATTCTGCAGTCAGTCCACAGCCTGAGTTGATGAAGAGGACAACATCAGGAAAATAAACAATAGGTACTAACATTTGACTTATGTTTATGTTTTCCTATTGTCTAAGAGCAGATATTGTGTTGTCCTTTGGTCACTAAAATCAGGGGAGTCAAAAATTATAAATAATAACAAAGGCAGTAGGGTCGAGATGGACAGAGATAGTTATGTGGAGTGGAACGCTACAATATTTCTCGTTATGTAACTTTCCCAGCTAATTCTTTATAAAGTGGCAGAAAACAGCTTACTGCCGCACAAAAATGAGATTCAGTGTTTGAAAGGGTTAGATTCCCACCCACACTGCCTCGTGTGTTTGCCTCTCACTAAGCACCCAGATGCAATTAACACGCCTACTGAATTCTAATCAATCAAACCAGGAGTAAGGCGTGATTGTTCAATTACTTTCTAGCCTCCACCCTCCTCCATACTGTCCTTTGACTTTTGTATTTTTTTTCCATTTTCCTCCCTTCTTCCGCTGAATAGTGATTTTGCACACACACAGATCTACTACTGCACTGCGGCTCGATGATTTTTGCTTCTCGTCAGTCTACTCCCAAATCAGGCTACTTCACTCAAATTGTCCACAGGTTTTTTGCTCGCAGGATCCTCTAGCAACTTCATGGAGCGAGCATGCTACTTTCTTGCTAGTATCTACTTGGGTTTGTTTGAGGAAGGATGAGAAAGTCTGGAGCAAGAAAAGTCCACTCAACACATAAAACCTGCTCAATCCCAGCATGATTATGAGCAGCGAATACATTATTCTAAATTGAAAGAAGTATAAGTAAATCTCTTTCACTTGAGAGAAATGATCCTGAATTTCCAATGGACGACTTCTAATTCTTCACCCTACTCCCACTCTGACTTTTCTATCCACGGCCTTCAACGAAGCTCAAATGAAGCTCGAGGAACAGTTAGGTATGCTATATCCTACTGGACTCAACACTGAGTTCAGATCATAACCACTGCTCCCATTGTTTTACACAGTAGTTGCTAGTATTGTGTTACAATTATTAGGCTTAAGATTGTTATGTTTTGGGACTGTGCCTCAAAATTAAGATAAAATGAAGGGGTCATGCAACCTGTTTTGAAGTCTTCCTAGCAGCAAACCTGGGTGCTCTGATTGTTTGAAATTAAAGGGTGCAAGGTGATTACGCTCGGAGACAATGGCAGCAGCTTGCTAATAGTAGGTAGACTATAAGCCTGCAAAGTCCCAGGAAAGTGTTGAGAATGTTGGGTTGTAAACAGTTGTGCTTCAAACTGTCAATTTACTTCCAAGATGAGAGAGAGTTGAGGTCTCAAGGCTAATCAACATTTCTACCTGGATACAAGGCCCATGCGATTCACACTGCCATGGAGATGGATTTTGAGAGGGGAAGGGTTAAGATATCCCTGAAGCTCATACAAGTTTAGTCTGCCAGGATCCAGGAGGGAGCAGCTATAGGCAGCCAGATGCTGTGGTTCACCATGCAGGAATGCAGGTGGGAGCTTGCACCCTGATTGGAAAGACCAAATTCACGAGGAGTTAAAACGAGGCTGGAAGACTTGCCTATCTTACACTAGAGGAAAAATCTCTGGGGCAAAACTTTTACTGTGAAAAACAGTTCTGAGTAAAAGTTCCCAGACTGAAAAAAGGAAAACAACAGCAGTAAACCCTCAGGAGCTAAGAATCACCTTAGACTGGTTCCAGAAGAATTGAATGTCTACTTAAAGACAGTGTAAAGTACATGTGTGAAGTTGTGCTAAAAAGGGAATGTTCTGTATTGTGGTTTAAAGTGTAAGTTGCCTATAAGGTTAGTAGTTTAAAAAAATTGTTACAGTAAAAGTCTTAAAACATGAAATCTTGTGTCATCCATTCAGTTAACTGGGAGACTGAATTTATTTTTAAAAGTTAATGGTCTCTATATTTGATGCCATTTACTTGTCCCATTATAACCTATTATTAAAAAAAATAGTAAAAACTGGGAAATAAGAATACTGGTCCAAACTGCTTTTTTTCCCTTATGGGTTGTAACATCCTAGACCTTCCCTTTTATTTGTTCTTCCCCCTCCATCCTTCCCCTTCCTCAGTACTCACTTAAAACTTACTACAGCTGTACTGTTTTCCAATTTTGATGCATGTTAACTTTGTTTCTGTCTGCACCGATGCTGCCTGAGCTACTCAGTATTTCCAGCATTTTCTGTTTATATTAAATTCTTTCCTGATGTAGATTGAGTGAATTGGAATCACCATGCCCAAGTATACTTTATGTAATAATCATAACCCTTCCTCCATTCGCTGAAATAACTTCAGAAGGCTCAAATTCCATTTAATATGAAGCCATTTAGCATCAAACTAGCTGAATATTTCAATAAAAGACAGAATGTGAAACTTGCACTGATCAAACTATTCTGATACGGTGACTTTCTTGCAATTGCATTTCTATCTCTCAGCAGTTTGGGAAAGAACCACAGCACACATGAAAAGCATTTTTAAGCCTATCACAGGTCCTATTTTGAGTTACTAGTAAAACTTATCAAAAGCTGCATTGAAACAAGTCATGTGACTGATCATCAACCAAAATCCCCTATGGCTTCTCTGCAAAGAAATGGAGCTTTAAGTTGTAAACACGCATCTGATATTCTGAAGGGCATCACTCAGCTTGGTGTGTGACAGGAAATGACTCCACAGCAATTTATCACCGTATGACAGAAAGATGACAAATGTCTCAGAACGATAAACTGTCAGTAGGGCCCTCCGCATTTAAAGTCACTTGAGTCCCCAACATTTACATTCATTAGAACTCTTACCTTTTATATTCACTGCATCTCCCACATTTATAGTCTACAGATCACCACTTAATGGCCAATTGAAATTGCACTGTTTACACAATTACCAGAGCCTGCAACATTTAATCACCTGAGCTCCCACAATTTAATCACAGCTCTCACCATTTTCACAACCACCAGAGTTCATAAAACTTACGCAATCATCAACATGCATTTAATTCTCTCAAATCACCTGTATCACTTAGTTATCAAAGTTGCCACATTTGCACAATCGCAGGGCGTCCGTCGTTTACACAATCCCTTGAGCTCACAGCAGTTCTACAATCAGCAGAGCCTGCATCATTTGTAGACACCAAAGCCTTCACCATCAACACAATCACCAGTGCCCCCACCATTACAGTCTTAAGAGTTTTGTATTTATAGTCAGCAGAGTCTTCACCACACATTCATCAGAGCCTTCATTATTTACATCATTCATAGCCTCACCAGAGCTCCTATCATTTAGGCAATCATCAAATCCCCCAATATTTACACAAACCTATAGTCCACACTACTAATGGTCACCATGGCCTGGGCCATTCAGAATTACTGGAGTAATGTATGGTAGTGACCATTTATAAGCAACTGAGCTACTGCCATTTTAAAGTCTTCACAGTCCCCACCATTTGCAGTTATCTAATCAGTTATAGAGATAAGAACTGTCACCATTTACAGATAACACAGGTCCCATCATTTAGTTACCAGAGATAAAAACAAAAAGCTAAAAGCTACTGCAGATGCTGGAAATCCAAAACAAAAACAGAATTACCTGGAAAAATTCAGCAGGTCTGGCTGCCAGACCTGCTGAGTTTTTCCATGTAATTCTGTTATTGATTTAGTTACCAGAGCCTTTTCTATTAACAGAATCAGAGCCCTCACCATGTACTTAATCACAAAGCCATCACATACTGGAGCCTCCACTATTTATTGTCAGAGTACTCAGCATTTTAGGACCACAGGAGCCCCTACCATTTGCAATAACAGCAGCTTATATTTGCACTGCTTTTGTAACAAAACATAAAGCATCTAACAAGAAAGGGTGGAAATCAAAGATTGAACAGAAGTTGGGAGAAAATTTTTCAAGGAGGCTTTGATTATCGGATCAGATGATGCAAGGTGGACGGATTTAGAGAAATTATTTTAGAGTGTAGGGCCATAATGAATGGAGTCTCAATATGCACAATGAAGCTCAGTGATGATGGGCAATTGGAACTTAGCAACAGGAAAGATGTGAGCAGTAGAATTATGGATGATCTGGAATTTGTATGGAGCTCAGGCTAGCAAACAGTGCATCAGAGAAATTATACCTGGAAGTGACCAGAGCCCCCAATACTTCCTACCAACAGCTCCCTCTATATAAACTCAATTTCCTTCCCCAATTTAGTTTGGAAATGTATTATAGTGAAAATCATTAAAATCCTTCAGATTTCCAGTTTGAATATGTCAACCATAATTCAAATCTAACTCTATATTATCAGATCGAAACACATTAACAACGGAGGTCACTATGCTCCAGGTCCTTGAAGACCAGTTACACTCATAATATTCTGTGACAGCAAAGCAGGATGAAATTTGCTTTTGGATCCCAAAATGAGATGCAACTTCAAGAAAATTCCACACAATGCACTCTATTGCTTATAGACTGCACTAAATGGACCCCTTGAAGTCTTACCAAAAGGAAAAAACAGTTCAGACCGGTACTCTTACTTCCTAGCTTTTACTGTTTTTTCAGAGCCACTGTGGTGAGGACAGCACTCATCAGCATATTTTCTCAGTGTAATGCCCTTTTAATCTGAAATTTGAGATTGTCCAAAACAAATGCAAGACAATACACCAAGGCTCATTTTTCCATTGACCAACATTCTTCTTTGATTTCGCTATGGAGACTATTAGTTTCAATATTTATACAAGTTAAAGTACATTAAAGTATATGTACTTTACACTGAAATTCTTTTCTTGGTTTTCTTTTTATACAGTTACTGAAACTGATCCGGTATCCACTTATTCCTCATGCCTCCAGCAAAGAGAAACAACAGCAAGTGGCCTACTCCAAAACATAGATACAAAAAGTCTCTGCTCACCATTTTCTGATTCACCATAATTAGATTAGAAAACAGAGCATATTGAAATACAACCTACCTATGGCATACTCCATTTATCTCTCGAATGCTCCAATTGTTGCTATGGTTGCTTTGGAGCTTCAAGATTCCAGTTAATCGAGACTGGCTTCAACTCACACAGAAATAATTACAGACAACATAAGGGAGGAATTCTGCCACTTCCTGCATGCCCAGTGTTCTTTACACAGATCATGAGGAAAAGCCCAGGAACAGCCAGCTGTGTACCACCATGTAGCACTCCACAAACAACTGCAGATGTTGCTTCCGAAAGTCCCCATAAATTGGAGTAAAAGGAGTTTTGTTAAAAATGCTGTTATATCAGAATTCATCACAGGTACAAACAGGAGGCCTGTCGAACCCCATGAAGCTTAGCAGTTGACTGGTTCTAGGGACAAGAGCCTTCAGTCTGCAGATAGATTGGAGAAGTTGGGGTTGTTCTCCTTAGAGAAGGTTGAGAGGAGACTTGACTGAGGTGTTCAAAATCATTAGAGGTCTGGACATCAGAGATGGAGAAACAATTCCTATTGGTGGAAGGATCAAGAACCAGAGGACACTGATTTAAGGTGATTCGCAAAAGCAGCAGGCAACATGCAGAAATACTTGGTTTATGCAGTTACTGGTTAGGATCTGGAATATACCGAATAAGATTGTGGCTTTCAAAAGGGAATTGGATAATTACCTGAAGACAAAAGATTTGCAATGCTACAAGGAAAAGATGGGAGTGGGACTAGCTGAATTACTCTCACAGAAAGCCAGCATGAACACATGGCCTCCTTCTGTGTTGTAACCATTCTATGATTTCTTCAGCTATAACAAGTTTAAAGAGCAGGACACTTACACCCGATTGATGGTTGTGTCTTTCTGTTTTATTTGTCCTGTGTCAAATGAACACATGCACTGCAGGATCCTCTGCTCAAGGGAGTTTAGAAGTATAGAGGTCATCTTATTGAAACATAAGATTCTGATAGAAGCTGAGATGATGTTTTTTCTCATGGGGGAATCTAGAACTAGGGGGCACAATTTAAAAATAAGGGGTCTCCCATTTAAGACAGAGATGACGAGGAATTTCTTCTCTCAGAGGGTCATTAGTATTTGGAATTCTCATCCCTAGAGAGCAGTGGAGACTGGGTCATTGAATATATTAAAGGCTGAATTGGACAGATTTTGCAAGGGAGTGAAAGGTTCTGGGGAGACAGCAAGAAAATGGAGTTAAGGCCAAAATCAGATCACCCATGATCTCATTGAATGGCAAAGCAGGCTCAAGGGGCCAAATGGTTTACTCCTGCTCCTATTTCTTATGATTTCAAACAATAAATAAAAATTTCATTTTAATATTGTAAGAACACTAATATTTGTATTTATATAGAACCTTATTATGAAATTTTTCAAAGTCTGTCACATAGTACATTTATTTGAACTCCAATGACTTATTTAGTTGTTATATTCCACAATATGTTAGTGGTAAATATTGCATATAGAGAAGTAATTTTAGCCAACTGCAGAGCTTGCTGGAAGAACCGGACAAAGACTTTCACACACCTGAATCTTTGGATGCTGGCTTAGCTGCTAACTGTTCACGACCTGTTACTACTCTAACCATGGCAATACTGCATGACATATTGTAGAGCCTTTGCTTGGTTATCCAAATATTTCAAATGCTGCTTTATCTTCCTAAATGTCTGTTTAGTAAGTGTCACCCATGTACTTTATTGTAACTTTCTGTGCTAACATATTGTGGTTGTGAAGAGGTGTTATCAAGCATGGTTATACATGTGTAGGCATATCATTGAGGATTTCACTTTCCAGTCTCTCAAAACTGTGTTATTATTTATCATTAATTGTCTCAGAATGAAAGTATTAAGCACTATTTTGTGGTGGGGAGTCCGGGGGTAGTGCACTGTAATATCAAGCCCCACTGTTCCCCAAGCCGCGACAAATATGAAAAAGTTTGATCAAATTACCAGATTCCCCCAATTCTACCTGACTGTTTAATTTAGGGTAACAGAATGCGAGCACCAGGTTTGTAAACTTAATAAGTTTAATAACTGTTTATTGAACAAATTGTCTTTAGCCAGTGGCAAAAGGAATATGAACTGCTCATTTCTAACTCTATAGCCTAAACTCTACCCCTTCTTAAATCCATATACAAACACGTGGAAGACAAAGACTCAAAAAAACATGGATTTTAAGGATGGGATAAAACAGTTCAATAGCACCAATTCCAGAGTACAGGGTTCAATGGGTTGATTTTGATCAACGTCTTCCAAATTTCTTTCCATTTTTGTTGATGACACGAAGTGGCTTTCCAGCATTTTCAATCTTTAGTTCACTGGGTGAGCACTTGCCTTTCGATGTCTCTAATAGTGATTTCCCCCTTTGCCTCTTGACAGGGGTTTTCAAAGAGAGAGCAAGTTATAGACATACGAGAAGAAAAAGCCAGGTAGCTATTATTGTGGAATTACTGGTATCTCCCACACACAGGAGAAAGAGGCTTTAGGTCTTGTTCCTTTCAGGCTAGGAGCTATCCTGCTGCACTGGTCGCTCACAAACCCTGGTCACCTGGTCAGGAGCCAATTAAAACATTGTTGCCAGCAGCTCCCTTGGTCTGGGACCCCTTTCCAGCACAATCCTGTCTTTCATGGCACACTGTTCCAGGGCTGCAACATTGTATATAGGCAAAGCAGTTGCCTTCTTAGAGAAATGGGCAGCAATGAGCTGACTCCCATGTGGGTGCCAGGAATGCCTCTATGGCATTGAAGTGTTTCAGTATGCCCTTCACTGTCATTAATACAGTGCAGATGGCTGACTGCTCCTGCAGACCATCAGGCACCAAGTTGCAGATCAGTCACAGCATACTTACTAAAACTCATTGTGTACTGCCTTTCCTCTGGTCTATATATCTGACCACTGTGGAACATCTATTACTTGAGAGAAGTTGTTCTCCGAACAATGCTCAACTGTTCCCCTTGGGCTGTCATGTATGACATGAGCTGCACTAAGAGATATCTGGCAGCAGCCACTGTACTCAAGTTGTGAAGGCTGAACACTGATCTATACTAATCACTTTCACTCATTTGTCAGTGTAATGCTGATACTCCCAGGCATTATCCTTGGTTCAACTAACTAATGCCAGGTCTGAGCTGGAGTTTTCATTTTTATCATCCTATGTCATTCTGCATAAATTTTATATTTATTGCTTTTAATGAAAGGTCTCAACAGGTAAAACTTCTGCTAAATAGCTACAAATCAGAGCATGACTCAGAGGAGTATAACAGATTCTACTGGCCACTGTTTCTGTGCATCAGTTTGTTGATAAAGCTAAACTCATTGAGAAAAGTCTGCTAATAGCTGGTGCTCTGTGCCTTGTACACTCTGCTGCAGTAGAATGTCTGAACAATTGATTTCATTAAGTTGAAGGGGAAGATTTTAAGAACAGGGAATGCTTTAAGTGCTTCTCCAGCCAAAGATCATGATAATCATTTTTCAAAAATTAGATTCAGTATTTGAAATGGTAAAAATAAGTTTGGGGGTGGGTGGGTGGTTAGGGGAAAGGGTGAGGAAATTGGATTAGAAGAGATAGCTGCAGGCAAAAAGTTTGCCATAGCAGGATCGATGGAGAAAATAATGATGTGCATTTGTACATCCCCTTTCATGACTTCAGTATGTCCAAAGTGCTTTACAGCCAACTAAGTACTTTTGAAGTGTAGTCACTGTTTTAATGCAATAGCCAATTTGCAAATAGCACAGACCCACAAACAGCAATGTGATAACAACCAAATAATCACATCTGTGTGATGTTGACTGAGGAAGAAATATTGGCTAGGTCACTGGGATTAACTCCCCCTGCTCTTCTTTGAAATAGTGGCACTTTACACCCATCTGAGAACACAAGGTTTACCCTCTCATTTGAAAGATAGCACCTCCAACAATACAGCATTCCCTCTTACTGAATTAGAATATTAGAATTGATTTTCTACTCAAGTCTTAATGATCTCCTGCTCTCTAATTTCAGGCAATAACTTCTTTCCATGACTTGGTACACTGAAATCCCACGAATGGGAAGAACAGAAATTTAAGAAGTTATATAAATCAACCTCTCACACCTCAGAGGCCGGGTAGTTTACTATTTCACATGAGATAACATAAACATACAGCACAAAAGGATGCAGTTTGGTTCACTGTACCTGTGCCAGCTCTTTGGAAGATCTATCCAATTAGTCCCACTCCCCAGCTTTTTCCCCTGTGGTCCTGTATTTTTTTCCTTTTAAGTATATATTCAATTCCATTTTGAAAGGTGCACTAGTTGTGTGTGAATGGATGACTACTGATGTATCAACAATTATAAAGTAGAACTTTTTAAACTATTAAGGGGTGACTAAACAAATTTAAATGTCACATATCAATATTGTGTCATTTATCATACAGTAGTGTGTTGTAACACATTGGAAAGCTATTTCTCCTTTTCCAGTCTTGGATGTAAATGTGTTTTGGTATAAAAGCAAAATACTGCAAATACTGGAAATCTGAAGTAAAAACAGAAAGTGCTGGAAATGTTAAAGTCATGCAGCATGTGAAAGAAAGACTTGCATTTATATTGTGCTTTTCATGACCTCCTGACATTTGAAAGTGCTTTACAGCCAATGAAGGAGAGAGAAGCAAAGTTAATCTTTTATTAGAACCAATTTATGATGCTCCACAAATCTTGCCTGACCTGCTGAATATTTCCAGCATTTTCTGCTTTTATTGATGTTATATTTTGATGCTTTCTTTGGTGTCAGGAGTCACACTCACTACCCAATGTATATAACAGTCGCAAAAAAATTGATTTTTTTTTAAACATACATTGGCAAAGTGAAAGCCTGGCAATATATTCTAAATTGTCAATGCATTTTATCATAAGACTAAATATTCATACATCACCAAGATTTACTGGTACAAATTGAGGCTCAAAAGGACTAGGAAAAACTTCAGTCCTGTTTGATGATTCAATGGAGACACTGTGGGAGGAAACCTGTGAATGTCTTATTCTCCTGCAATGAATTGAATCAGAGTCAGCATAATCCTATCCAAACTGATACAGTTTGGGCACTGTGACATAAAACCCCCAGAGCTCCCAGTCCCAGCACAAATGGATGCAGTAGGGAGAAGATGAGTCAACCAAATATCGTCCTCTGCTCATGTGCAACCTCGAAAGTTCATTGGAAGACAAATAGTATGGGTATATATAGGACTGGGAACTACTTGTAGATATTCTAAAGGAAAACTGCAATCCAGCCAAAGTATGTTAAATGAGAATTCTCTTATACACTGTCCTCTTGATTGGTATAATATTCCATTCCTTCCATGCACTTTATTTTTTAAATAGCTGTGTGTAAATATTACCTTAGAAAGAAAGCTCCAGTTGGCAGTGGGCTTAGAAGAAATTGCCTGTCCATCTCATCATTCACAGAATGGGATGTGATGCAGGAATGGGTATGAATTTGAAACAGGTCAAAGTATTTGAAAAGACATTCCATGTGTAACATGGACCAGGTTACGCAAGTGGTGATTTATCCCAACACTTGCTCCATAACATCAATGCCAGTTAGTTCACAGGAGCATATTACAAGTCAGTAATGCTTACTAGGTTCAATTATAGTCATTTGAAGCCAGTTCTAACTCTTGACATAGTACAAAGGGGGACATTATAGAACCAAAGTATGTTTACAGCACAGAAGGCGGCTATTCAGCCCATCATATCCTTGCTGGCTCTTTGCAAGAGAAATTCACTTAGCACCATTCTCCCTCTTTTCCTCCTAGCCCTGCAAATTTTGTCCTTTTCATATAAAAATCCAATCCCCTTTTAAATGATCTGATTGAATCTGCCTCCACCACACTCTCAGGCAGTACATTCCAGATCCCATAACCACTCGCTGCACAAGAGTTTTCCTCATGTCACCATGGCTTCTTTTGCCAATTACCTTGCATCTGTGGTTCTCAATCCTTCCACCAATGGGAACTCAGTTTCTCTCTATCTACTCTGTCCAGTCCCCTCATAATTTTCAATACCTTTATTAAATCTCCTCTCAACCTTTTCTCCAAGAAGAGACCCTGTTCTCTAAACTATGTAACTAAACTGCACCACAGGTATCTGAGCATTTCCTTCATTCCATGGGTAATTCTGAATATCTTTAGAAACATGAGGTGTGGTATAATCAAGACTTCAAAGAGAAAAAGACAAAAAAAGCCAATTTGGGTCTGTGAGCAACCAAGACAATAGGGCTTCCTTCCCCAGGTGTGCTCGAACACGGGACCCTGTTACTTTAAGGTCGCCAATGTGGGTTGAGGCATCAATCGACCAGCAGGAAACAGCTAAGGGACAAGGGAAGGAAACAAGATCTCTCTTTGCCTGCTTAGCTCTGAAGAAGTCATATGGACTCTAAATGCTAACTCTGTTTCTTTCTCCACATATGCTGCAAGGCCTGCTGAGTTTTACCAGCATTTTATCTTTGTTGGCTAGAGATGTATTCTATCATACAACCATTAAGCTTTATTTGGAAAGCGGAGGATTTGTGGCACTTTCTTAAGCGTTGGTAGCATGCTGCCCCATATTATTCCCCAGCAGCTGGTTCACAGCAGCAGCACTGAAAGGCAAGGAGACGCCTCAGCCCCGGGAGAGCAAAGAAATGAGCAAAAAAGTACAGAACCCGAAGTAAGTGCTCACAGGCGAGGATACACAGACACTGCAGATATGGCGCCGTTTTGAACTAAATGGCCAAGTCTACAAGGACTGCATTGAGAGGAGCTCACCTCTCCATCACCTTATTTTCCTAGTAGCCAACAAACTCTGCTCTAAGGTAAAACATCATGAGTGTTAATCACTATTTATTAAGTAACATACATACAGCAGTCAGTCACTCACTGGTAGTTGTCAAAATATTTATGCAAGTGTATAATATAGTTTTATTTAAATCATTACTAGAATGGCTACATTTCAAAATTTATTTCATTGACTGTAAAGCATCCTGGGCTGTCCTGAATGGCACCACATAAATACAAGTCTTTTTTCTTCCATTCAATTGTGCCATGGATGTGCCAAATTTTTAGACAGGCTTAAACTAATGCTATAAAATTATTGGGAGTATAGCCACAGGCTGAGATCTTCAGAGATGCACATTGGCCATGAAATTGCAAGTGTATGAAAGTACCATCCAGATAATGTCAGATGGTTTCCCAGTGAGTTTAGCGGATGAGGTTACAGCTGCACAAGCGCGAGACGAGCAGCATTAATGCAGAATAACCCTACTGCAGTGAGGGAGAAAAAAATTAACTCGAGAATTCACTGAATGCTCATGAGCCAAGTGCTCCTTCCAGGCATACAGGATATTGGAGTTAAAGACCCAACAAGCCATTGCACCAGGACTCCATAACAAAAGCATCTGGTAAGACCGCAGCACTGGCAGGTTCTTAAATATGAAATGTGTTTTTGTGAAGCTCAATGTCATGAAGAGTATTATTTTCTTAATTAAAAATTTACAGCCTGGTGATGTGGAGGAAAATGATAGCAAGCATTTCAACTAAAGACATGACCATTCCACAGTGACGAAACCCCACTGTAGCTCAGAACTACAAAGTATGTGAACGATAGCAGAGCTATGGGATAGAGCAGGGGAGTGGGGCTAATTAGATAGCTCCTTCAAAATATCTGACAAACGCATGATTAGCCAAATGGCCACCTTCTATACTGTATGATCCTATATTTAACTTTGTTAAAGTTTAGTTCAATAGGTATTCACTTGTAATTTGTGCAATTTTCATTCCAGAATAATCAACTCCAAATGATTCAACAAATGTGACGTATCTGCACCTGCTTCAACAAGCTGTAAACTAACAGCCATTTCTGGCATAAGGATTGCTCCAAAAATGTTCAGAGTGTATGTGATACAAAAATAACATGCATCAATTTGATCTCAAATCAGCAATCTCATGCTGCCATTCAAATGTCAGTTACAAACCACAAAAATCTAATCTCATGTCATTACAACATCGTAATCCCCAGATTAAATTATAACCGGTAACTCACTCCTGGGTATCATTCTATACATTAACCATTCGATCTCCTCAATTAACTCCTAACCAGTAACTTCTCATGTTCAAATCACCTGAGCACCTTATTAAATCCCAACCTGTAACTCACTCCCTGGTTATCATTTCATATGTAAAGCACCCAAATTCTTTGGTTAATCTGACCCATAACACTCTGGGGTGTCCGTAATACTATGTGCAAACCAAGCCCATTGATCAGATCCCAAACCGTAATTCATTCCCAGATATTTATTATTCTTTATATGACCATTGCAGTCTCGATACTTATGGTAAAATTATGAACTATTGACTGTCAAAAGGTTGCCAACATGCAAAAATGTCAGCTTTTAGGAGGAGTATGTCCTGTGCAATGCTTACTCCGCAAGAATTCTCTCTCTTTGTTCACGACAGATACAACTTCACGGAACCCACAACTAAGCTTGATGGACTTTTAACTCTCAGATGCACCTTTTAGTCCAATGTTGTTTAAGAGGCTTTATCTAGGGGGAGACAGTAGCATAGTGGTAACGTCACTAGATTAGTAATCCAGAGGCCCAGGTTAATACTCTGGGGATATGGGTTCAAATCCCACAACAGCTGGTAGAATTTCAATTAATAAATCTGGGATATAAAGCTAGTCTAGTGACCACGAAGTTATCAAAAACTCATCTAGTTCATTAATGTCTGCCATCCATTCTTACCTGGAATGGCCTACATACGACTCCAGATCCACAGCAAAGTGGTTGGCTCCTGACTGTCCTCGGAAATGGCCTAGCAAGCTACTCAGTTCAAGGGCAATTAGGGATGGGCAACAAATGCCGGCCTTGCCAGTGATGCCCTAATCTCATTAATTAATAAATAAACCCACTGTGTTTTCCCACTTTTCATCAATTCTATGGAGAACCTATAACTCAGCAGGTTGGAGTTTTGTTCATGGAAAGTGAGTGTTGCTGACTAGGCCAGCAGTGGTTGCCCATCCCTAATTGCCCTTGAAAAGGTAGTGGTGAGCCACATTCTTGAACCACTGCAATCCATCCAGTGCAAGCACACCCACAGCACTGTTAGGGAGCAAGTTCCAGGTATTTCACCCAGCAACAGAAAAGGTACAGTGATATAGTTTTTTTTTAAAAATGTGTTCTTGGGATGAGGACACTGCTGGCGAGGCCAGCATTTATTGTCCATTCATGCATGCCCTTGAGAAGGTGAGCCGCCTTCTTTATCTGCCGCAACCCATGTGGTGTAGGCATTTCCACAATGCAGTTAGGGAGTTCCAAGATTTCGACCCAGCGACAATGAAGGAACAGCAATATAGTTCCCAGCCAGGAAGGGTGTGCCTTGGAGGCAAACTTGCAGGTGGTGGTGTTTCCATGTGTCGCTGCTCTTGTCCTCCTAGACCGTAGAGGTCATGGGTTTGGAAGGTGCTGCAGTGCATCTTGTAGATGGTGCATATTACTGCTGCTATATGCAGGAGGTGGAGGGAGTGAATGTTGAAGGTGGTGAATGGTGTGCCAAACAAAGGTTCAAACATGGACAAAAGAGCTGAACTCCGGAGGTCAGGTGAGAGTGTGACTGCCTTGACATCAAGGTCACATTTGACTGAGTGTGGCATCAAGGAGCCCCAGCAAAACTGGAGTCAAGGGAATCAGGGGGAAAACTCTCCACTGGTTGGAGTAATACCTAGCACAAAGGAAGATGGTTGTGGTTGTTGGAGGTCAGTCATCTCAGTTCCAGGATATCACCACAGGAGTTCCTCAGGGAAGTGTCCAAGGCCCAACCATCTTCAGCTGCTTCATCAATGACCTTCCTTCCATCATAAGGTCAGAAGTGGGGATATTCACTGATGATTGCACAATGCTCAGCACCATTCACGGCTCCCCAAATACTGAAGCAGTCCATGTCCAAATGCAGCAAGACCTGGGCTGACAACTGGCAAGCAACATTCACGCCACACAAGCGTCAGGCAATGACCATCTCCAACAAGAGAGAATCCAACCATCACCCCTCGATGTTCAATAGCATTACCATCACTGAATCCCCCACTATTAACATCCTGGGGGTTACCATTGACCAGTGACTGAACTGGACTTGCCATATACACACTGGTTACAAGAGCAGGTCTGAGGCTCGGAATCTTGCTGCGAGTAGCTCACTTCGTGACTCCCCAAAGCCTGTCCACAATCTACAAGGTACAAGTCAGGAGTGTGATGGAATACTCTCCACTTGCCTGGATGAGTGCAGCTCCACAACACTCAAGCAGCTTGACACCATCCAGGACAAAGCAGCCCACTTAATCGGCACCCCATCCACCAACTTAAACTTTAACTTCAAACTTCTTCCACCACAGGTTCATAGTGGCAGCAGTACGTACATTATATAAGATGCACTGCATCAACTCGACAAGGCTCCTTCGACAGGACCTTCCAAACCCATGACGTCCACCACCTAGAAGGACAAGGACAGCAGATGCATGGGAACACCACCACCTGGAAGTTCCCCTCCAAGCCACACCATCCTGTGGAACTATATCGCTGATCCTTCACTGTCGCTTGATCAAAATCCTGGAACTCCCTTCCTAACGACACTAAGTGTACCTCCACCATGTCCTCAAGGGCAGATTAGGGATGAGCAATAAATGCTTGCCAGCCCTGCTTACATGACATGAAAGAATAAAGTGAGGATATTTGCTGCTGATTGTACAGTGTTCAGTACCATTCCAACTCCCTAGATACTGAAGCAATTCATACCCACGTGCAGCAAGGCCTGGACAATATTCAGGCTTGGCTTGATATGTGGCAAGTAACATTTGCGTCACACAACTGCCAGGCAGTAGCAATCTCCAAGAGACAATCTAACCATTTCCCGTTGAGATTGAATGGCATTACCATTGCAGAATCCCTCATTGTCAACATTCAGGGGGTTACCATTGACCAAAAACTTACCAGACCAGCTATATAAATACTGTGGCTCCAAGAGCAGGTCAGAGGTTGGGAATTCTGTGGTCAGTAACTTAGCTCCTGAGTCCCAAAAGCCTGTCCACAATCAAGAAGGCACAGGTTAGGAGTGTGATGGAATACCTGCCACTTGTCTGAATGAGTGCAGCTCCGATAACACTAAAGCTCCATACCATCCAAGACAAAGCAGCCCCCTTTTTAAAAAAAAATTCATTCATGGGATGTGGGCTTCGCTGGCTGGGCCAGTATTTATTGCCCATCCCTAGTTGCCCTTGAGAAGGTGGTGGTGAGCTGCCTTCTTGAACCGCTGCAGTCCATGTGGCATAGGTACACCCACATTGCTGTTAGGGAGTTCCAGGATTTTGACCCAGCAACAGTGAAGGAACGGCGATATATTTCCAAGCCAGGATGGTGAGTAACTTGGAGGGGAACTTCCAGGTGGTGTTCCCATCTACCTGCTGCCTTTGTCCTTCTAGATGGTAGTGGTCATGGGTTTGGAAGGTGCTGTCGAAGGAGCCTTGGCAAATTCCTGCAGTGCATCTTGTAGATGGTACACACTGGTGCTACTGTGTGGTGGTGGAGGGAATGAATGTTTGCGGATGTGGTGCCAATCGGGCAGGCTGCTTTGTCTTGGATGGTGTCAAGTTTCTTAAGTGTTGTGGGAGCTGCACTCATCCAGGCAAATGGGGAGTATTCCATCACACTCCAACCAGCAGACAGTTTTCGCCCAGATTCCCATTGACTCCAGTTTTGCTAGGGCTCCCTGACGCCACACTCAGTCAAATGCTGCCTTGATGTCAAGGCCAGTCACACTCACCTCACATCTGGAGGTCAGCTCTTTCTTCCACATTTGAACCAAGGCTCTAATGAGGTCAGGAGCTGAGTGACCCTGGCAGAACCCAGGGTCAGCGAGCAAGTTATTGCTAAGCAAGTGCTGCTTGATAGCATTCTTGTTGGCCCCGTCCATCACTTTACTGACGATGGAGAGTAGACTGACGGGGCAGCAATTGACTAGGTTGGATTTCTCCTGCATTTTGTGGATAGGACATACCTGGGCAATTTTCCACACAGCCGTGTAGATGGCTGTGTTGTAGCTGTGCTGGAACAAGTTGGCTAGGGGTGCAGCAGGTTCTGGAGCACAAGTCTTCAGTACTATTGCCAGAATATTGTCAGGGCCCATAACCTTTGCAATATCCAGTGCCTTCAGCATTTTCTTGATATTGCATGAAGTGAATCGAATCGGCTGAAGGCTGGCATCCGTGATGCTGGGGACCTCTGCAGGTGGCCGAGATGGATCATCCACTCTGCACTTCTGACTGATGATTGTTGCAAATGCTCAACCTTATCTCTGCTGCACTCTTCACTGAACCAGTGTAGAGCCCCTGGCTTGATGGTGATTGCAGAGTGGGGGATATGCCATGCCATGAGGTTACAGGTTATGTTTGAGTACAATTCTGCTGCTGCCGATTGCCCACAGCACCTCATGGTTGCCCAGTTTTGAGTTGCTAGGTCTGTTCAAAATCTATCCCATTTAGCACGGTGGTAGTGCCACACAACACGATGGAGGGTACCCTCAGTGTGAAGACGGAACTTCGTCTCCTGCAGTGATTTCCTGGACATGAGATCCCCAGTACTACAACACTGGTGGAAAATTGCCCAGGTATGTCCTGTACACAAAAACTAGGACAAATACAACCCAGCCAATTACCGCCCCATCAGTCTACTCTCGATCATCAGTAAAGTAATGGAAGGGGTCATCAACAGTGCTATCAAGCTGCACTTGCTTAGCAATAACCTGCTCACTAATGCCCAATTTGGGTTCTGCCAGGGCCACTCAGCTCCTGACCTCGTTACAGCCTTCGTTCAAGCATGGACAAAAGAGCTGAACTCGCGAGGTCAGGTGAGAGTGACTGCCCTTGACATCAAGGCAGCATTTGACCGAGTGTGGCATCAAGGAGCCCTAGCAAAACTGGAGTCAATGGGAATCAGGGGGAAAACTCTCCACTGGTTGGAGTCATACCTAGCACAAAGGAAGATGGTTGTGGTTGTTGGAGGTCAGTCATCTCAGCTCCAGGAGTTCCTCAGGGTAGTGTCCAAGGCCCAACCAACTTCAGTGCTTCATCAATGACCTTCCTTCCATCATAAGGTCAGAAGTGGGGATGTCCGCTGATGATTGCACAATGTTCAGCACCATTCACGACTCCTCAGATACTGAAGCAGTCCATGTCCAGATGAAACAAGACCTGGACAATATCCAGGCTTGGGCTGACAAGTGGCAACATTCGCACCACACAAGTGTCAGGCAATGACCATCTCCAACAAGAGAGAATGCAACCATCACCCCTCGATATTCAATGGCATTACCATCACTGAATCCCCCACCATCAACATCCTGGGGGTTACCATTAACCAGAAACTGAACTGGACTAGCCATATAAATACTGTGGCTACAAGAGCAGGTCAGGGGCTAGGAATCATGCGACGAGTAACTCGCCTCCTGACTCTCCAAAGCCTGTCCACCATCTACAAGGGACAAGTCAGGAGTGTGATGGAATACTCTCCACTTGCCTGGATGAGTGCAGCTCCTATAACACTGAAGAAGTTGGACACCGTCCAGGACAAAGCAATCCGCTTGATTGACACCACATCCACAAACATTCACTCCCTCCACTGACACACAGTAGCGGCAGATTGTACCATCTACAAGATGCACTGCAGGAATTCACCAAGACTCCTTAGACAGCACCTTCCAAACCCTTGACCACTACCACCTAGAAGGACAAGGGCAGCAGATAGATGGGAACACCACCACCTGGAAGTTCCCCCCTAGTCCCTCACCATCCTGACTTGGAAATATATCACTGTTCCTTCACTGTTGCCAGGTCAAAATCCTGGAACTCCCTTCCTAACAGCACTGTGGGTATACCTATATCACATGGATTACAGCGGTTCAAGGTGGCAGCTCACCACCATCTTCTCAAGGGCAACTAGGGATGGGCAATAAATGCTGGCCCAGCCAGTGAAGCCCATATCCCGTGAATGAATTTTTTAAAAAATCATTGGCCTTAAACTACGGTCATCTTTTGTGTGAGATATGATGCCAGTCAGAGGAGAAATTCTCTTGATTTCAATTTTGCTCGGACTCCGATGCTGCACTCGCTCAAACGCTGCCTTGACATGAAGGATCACTCTCACCTCCCCTTGGGGATTCACCTCTTTTGTTTGTGTTTGGACCAGGCTGCAATGAGGTCTGGAGTCAAGTGGCCCTAGTGGAACTCAAATGGAGCATTGGCAAGCATGTCATCGCTGACTAAGTGCTGCTTGATTGCATTCGCAATGACACCTTTGGTTACTTTGCTTTGATTGTGAATAGACTGATAGGGGGTATGGCCCGATATGATTTGTTTTGCTTTCTGTGGATGGGACATTTGTGGGAAATTTTCCACACTGTTGGGTAGATGCCAGTGTTGCTGCTATATTGGAACAGCTTGTCTAGGGACAAGGCTAGTTCTGAAGCAAAAATCTTCAGTACCACAGCTAGGAGGTTGTTATGGCTGTGCCCAGTGCCTTCAGCCATTTCATGATATGGCATGGGGTGCATTGAATCTACTAGAGGCTGGTATCTCTGATGGAGTCCTTAGGAGGCAGCCGAGATTGTTCATCCAGTTTGCACCTCAGGCTGAAGATGGTTACAAATGTTTCAACATTTACTTTTGCACTGATGTGCTGAACTCTCCCATCATTGAGAATGGGGATGTTTGTGGAGCCTCATCTGGTTAGTTGTTTAATTACATACCATGATTCTTGACTGGATGTGGCAGGACATCAGAGCTTTGACCCGATTCGTTGGTTGTGGGATGCCCCTTCTCTTACACTATAGCTGCCCAACTGGCTATTAGCTCACAAGAGTAAGTCCATAAATGGTTATGTAAAGATAAGGGAAGCCTTTTGGTCCATCTGATCTATCCTTTCATGTTACCAGCACAATATCCTTTCATGTCCTGACAGGTGTTTCTGCAACTGAGTCACAGGCATGGCACAACCTACAGCCTAGGTCAACACATTAACAAAAAGTCACTTTTTCCTGAAGGTAATCCTTACTCAAAGATGTCCCCAGGGCCAGAAATGTGAAATTCTGTAAATAAATCCAGACTTTGGCTTGTCAGCTATTCTGGTATCAATTTAGCAACTGGAATTCACTTTTATTTGAGGAAATTACTCATCTAAAAAAGGTCTTTGGGCAGCGAGGAGATTTGAAGTAAGGAGTCCTAGTTGAAAACCTGACGCCAATCCCATGAGATTATAGTATCAATGCTGGTAAATTTTAATTAACAATACACCCATTTCCTTCCTCAAAGTCACATTTTAGGAATAGAATTTTGATTTAGCTGTGCAAGTTAGCTTTCTAACAGTGTATAAAATAGCCAGTTTAGTCTCTGGTGGAAGTTTGGCTCAGTTGACACCATATCGGATGATTGAAGATACAAGTCCCCATCTCAGGATACCATCAAAAAGTTAGACTGACAACGCAGTGTACTGTTGAATGAGTGCTGCATTGCCAGTAGTGCTGTCCTTGGGTGAGCTGGTAAAAGTGGAGTGTTAACGTGCTTCTGATGCTAACCCCTCTGGAGTCTGTTAAAGATCTCACAGCACTGTTTGAAAAAGAATGAGAAATTCTCCATGAGTTCTCAATTAACATTACCAAACAATGGTTATTTATCTCATTGCTGTTTGTGCAATATTGCTGTGTGCAACTGGCTGTTATGTGTGCACATAACAGTTACTGCACTTCAAAAAATAACTTCTTATGCATGAAGTGCTTGGGAGCTTTTCCGAGTTGTGAAAAGGAGTTTCATTAATGAAAGTCATTATTACTAAAATAATGACTCGAAAGACACTGGCTGAGGAGTCTAGGACTAGGGGATATAGCCTAACAATTAGGTCCAAGCCTTTAGGAGTAAAGTTAGGAAACACTTCCTCACACAAGAGGTGGTAGAAATTTGGAACACTCTTGTCAAACAGCAGTTGATCTTACGTCAGTTATTAATTTTAAATCTGAGTGAGACAGATTCTTGTTAAGCAGGTATTATTAAGGGATAATGCACGAAGGCACTTGGTCGCAGATCAACCATGATTTCATTGAATGGCAGGAGAGGCTCAAAGGGCTAAACGTTGTTTCTTAAATACAATAAGGCAAAACTGTTGAATCAGGATTAGTCACTCGTCTAACTCATCTCCATTCTGTTTTCATAATAATAAATGTTTTGAACGAAAATTAACACAAAAAGATTACAGTCCTTTGACAAATGTGATTCCACACATATTAGCCAAGGTTTGATTAATACACAGCTAAAAGAGGTGGGAGAATTGGGGAAACTATAGGCCAGTTAGCCTGACACGAGTAGTAGAGAAAATGCTGAAATCTATTATTAGTGACATGATAACAAAGCACTTAGAGACTCATAGCATGGTTGGGCAGTCAATATTAATTTATTAAAGAGGAATCATGTTTTACAAATCTGTTAGTTTTTTGATGTTGTAATTCGCAGGGTAGATAAGGGGGAACTCTGTGGTGTAGTATATTGGATTTTCAAAAAATACTTGATAATATGCCACACAGAAGAGGTTATTATATAAAATTAGGGCCTATGGTATGGGGAGGGGGGAAGGGCAGGGGCAATATATTTTGCATGGATTGAGGATTGGTTAAAAGGATAGTGAACTAAGTAGGAATAAATGGCTGCAAGTTGTGCAATGCCTGTGACTCAGTTGCAGAATCACCTGTCAGGACATGACAAATGTTGTGCTGGTAACATGAAAGGATAGATCAGATAGACCAAAAGGCTTCCCTTATCTATACTTAACCATTTATGGACTTACTTTTGTGCACCTATAGCTATTTGAGCAGGTATGGTGCAAGAGAAGGGGCATCCCACAACCAACAAATTTTCATGTTAGTAGGCTGTGACCAGTGAAGTACCACAAGGATCATTACTTGGGCCTCAGCCCAAGTTACAGTCTATATCAATTTAACAGTCTATATCAATGACTTAGATGAAGGGACTTAGTGCAATATATCGAGTTTTCTGATAAGGGTAAGTGAGAAAATAAGCTGCGGGTAGAATGCAAAGAGCCTGCAAAGGAAAATAGGGCCAGAACCTCGGCAGAGAGTCGGATTGTCACTCCATTCCTACTTCCTTACCTGAAATTTTTTTCAATCCTATCTCGCCCGATCTCTTGACTCAGGCCGGGTGAGCTCCAGGGCAGTGCAGCACACCCCCAGGGCCTAGCACTGAGGACAGCTCAGTCAGATGTAAGGAGGCCATGCCCCTTTTTTATTAAATGGCACTAGAACGTAAGAAAGGTTCTCAGTGCAGGGCAATTGCCCAAGGGAAGTTTGCACTTCCCAGGCAATTGCTATGCAAATCATATCTGGAAACTTCCAGGGTCGGTGGTGGGGGTGGGGGGTTCCCCAGCGCATCTTTGGGGTACCGCCCCAGTTACACTGCCCTGGAGCTCAAAAGTTTCGGCCCATAGTGGGAATAGCAGAGTGGGAAGAACATGGCAAGTGGAACATAATGTGGGGAAGTATGGAATTATTCACTTTGAAAGGAGAAACATAAAACCCAGATTATTATTCAAATGATGACAGACTAGGGTATGTTGGTATTCAGACGGAAGTGTATGTCATTGCACACTAATCACAGAAAGTTAACATGAAGGTACAGCAAGCATTAAAGGCAAATGGTATGTTAGCCTTTACTGTAAAAGGATTGGAGAGTGAGAGTCAACAAGTGTTACTGCAATTTTATAGGGCCTTAGTGAAATAACCCTTAGAATACCTTATACAGTTTTGGTCTCTCGGAAGGCTTTACAACAAAGTTTCACTTGACTGATTCCTGGAATGAGGGGACTGTTCAAAAAAAAGTCATTGAGTAGACTAGGTGTATATTTCCTCGGAATAGAAGATTAAAAAGTGATCCAATTAAAACATATAAAATTCTTAAGAGGCTTGATCCCCAGATGATCTTTCCCTTGGCTGGGGAATCTAGAACTAGGGATCATTGACCTAGAATAACAGATTTACCATTTAGGACTTAGATGAGGAGAAATCTCTTTACTTGAATGGTTGTGAATCTTTGGAATTCTCTACTCCAGAGGGTTGTGGATGCTCAGCCGCTGAGCATATTAAGGACAGAGATTGATAGATTTTTGGAAACTAAAGCATACGGGAATAGCGCAAGTATATGGAGTTGAGGCAGAAAATCAGCTATGAACATACTGAACAGCACAGCAGGCTCAAAGGGTCAGAAGGCCTCTGCCTGTACTAACTGATGATTTTATGTTCTTACTCTGAAGAATCATTACTGAACATGAATAGCTTGATGGAAATCTTAAAACTGTAGTATGCGTCTCCCATCACCAACTTTTTTTAAAAATTCATTTATGGGATGTGGAATCACTGGTTGGGCCAGCAATAATAGCCATCCCTAATTGCCCTTGAGAAGGTGGTAGTGAGCTGCCTTCTTGAATTGCTGCAGTCCATGTGGTAAAGGTACACCCACAGTGCTGATAAGAAGGGAGTTCCAGGATTTTGACCCAGCGACAGTGAAGGAACGGTGATATGTTTCCAAGTCATGATGGTGAATGGCTTGGAGGGGAACTTCTAGATGGCAGTGTTCCCATCTATCTGCCCTTGTCCTTCTAGACGGTAGTGGTCATGAGTTTGGAACGTGCTAAGGAGCCTTGGTGAGTTCTTGCAGTGCATCTTGTAGATGGTACACACTACTGCTGTGCCTCGGTGGTGGAAGGAGTGAATGTTTGTGGATTTGGAGCCAAATCAAGCGGGCTGCTTTATCCTGGATGTTGTCAAACTTTGAGTGTTGTTGGAACTGCACTCATCCGAGCAAATGGAGAATATTTCATCACACTCCTGACTTATGCTTTGTAGATGGTGGACAGGCTTTGGGGAAGTCAGGAGGTGAGTTACTGGTCGCAGGATTCCTAACCTCTGATCTGCTCTTGTGGCCACAGTATTTAGATGGCTAGTCCAGTTGAGTTTCTGGTCAATGGTAACCCCCAGGATGTTGATAGCGGGGGATTCAGTGATGGTAATGCCATTGAATGTCATGGGGCGATGATTAGGTTCTCTCTTGTTGGAGATGTTATTGCCAGGCACTTGTGTCGTGTGGTTGTTATTCGCCACTTATCAGCCCAAGCCTGGATATTGTCCAGGTCTTGCTGCATTTCAACATGGACTGCTTCAACATCTGAGTGGCGAATAGTGAACATTGTGCAATCATCAGTGAATATCCCCACTTCTGACCTTCTGATGGAAGGAAGGTCATTGATGAAGCAGCTGAAGATGGTTGGGCTTAGGACACTACCCCTGAGGAATTCCCGCTGTGATGTCCTGGAACTGAGGTGACTGACCTCCAACAACCACAACCATCTTCCTTTGGTATGACTCCAACCAGTGGAGAGTTTTCCCCCGATTTCCATTGACTCCAATTTTGCTAGGGCTCCTTGATGCCACACTCAGTCCAATGCTGCCTTGATGTCAAGGGCAATCACTCTCACCTCACCTCTGGTGTTCAGCTCTTTGTCTATGCTTGAACCAAGGCTGCAATGAAGTCAGAAGCTAAGTAGCCCTTGCCGAGCCCAAACTGGGCATCAGTGAGCAGGTTATTGCTGAGCAAGTGTTGCTTGATAGCACTGTTGATGGCCCTTTCCATCACTTTACTGATGATCAACAGAAGGTTATGGGGCAGTAATTTACTGGGTTGGGTTTGTCCTGCTTTTTGTGGACAGGACATACCTGGGCAGTTTTCCACATTGTTGGGTAGATGCCAGTGTTGTAGCTGTACTGGAACAGCTTGGCTAGGTGCACTATAAATCCTGGAACACAAGTCTTCATGACTATTGTCAGAATCTTGTCAGGGTCCATAATGAATGAAAATAAAACTCCCAAGATTGTGTGGCCAGGGGTGAATACAAATTGCAATTTTATCCATGCTATTTTAGAGTTCTAAAGGGATTAGAATGTCAATATTTTATAAACAAGAACACTCTGCGTCTGTTCACACTGAGTCTGTGAAGCATATACAAATGCACAGCACCATGACATCACTAACTCACAGTCAGAATCAGCCTAAACAGATGGAGAAATCTCCACTTGCAAATCTTTTAACGAGTTTGAACTTCAGCAAAAAATAATCTTTCTTTAGAGAGTGGAATTCCCCTCCCCGCTATCACCTAGGTGAAGCCATTATTTGGAGCTAATGTTAATCTAAAGTATTTGCCACCTTAGAAACAATGCACGATACCTCTTCTTTAATGATGTCAGCCATATTGGCAACATTCTTGCCTGAATCAGAAGGTTGTAGGTTTAAATTCCACTCCAGAGACTCGAGTACAAAAGTTCAGGCTGAGGGAGCTGCCATCTTTTAGATGAGATGTTAACTGAAGCCCCATCAGCCCCCTCAAGTGAACATGAAGATGGCATGGCAGTATTTTGAACAGTAGCAAGGGAGTTATCCCTGGATTCCTGGCCAATATCTATCTCTCAATCAACATCACAGAAATAGACTATCTAGTCATCATAACATTGCTTTTTGGGGGAGCTTGCTGTGTGCAAATTCACTGCCATGTTTCTTGCATTACAAAAGTGACTACACTTCAAAAGTATTTCATTGACTGTAAAGCGCTTTGGGAAGTCCTGAGATTATGAAAGGCAATATAGAAATGCAAATCTTTCATGCTGCAACCACAAAAGCAAGTCAGATTTCCTGGCTGGAAAATATCAACAGATGATGGTTGCTAACCAGTTATCAATGAGCTGAGCATGGATTGGCTCACTTCTTGGTTCTGTGGCAATTGAAATGTCAATTCTGGGAAAGCTTCTGTCCCGGTCAGTTTAGGAACTTTTTGCTGAATTCCAACACTGGCGTTATTGATCTAGAAGTTCATCTTGCTACCAAAGAATCACAACTGAACCCAAATAATCCGAGAAGTCTTTTTCACTTGCAAATGATAACATGACAAATCTGCCCAATGCTGTTTCCTTTACATAAGAAACAGAAAATATCTCACAAATACTTTCATTTATTTCCTCTTCAACTGTATTTGGGTGGAGCACTTAAGGTTAATAGCACTCTTCCTGGTGTGCTGTTTACTCTTAAGTCACCAGATGCTGGAGGTAATTTCATCAAATCAGTCACCTTTGATTTCAATTTTCCTTTCTTCCCCTTATTTTAGATCACCCTATGCTATTTACCCATCAAAGGGGGTAACTTGTTCCAAGGTGTATGACAGCTTGGAGAAACTCACCCTCACATTTTGTAGGGAAAGTCCTTCCTGCCAGTTGACCAAGTTGAAATTGTGACACTTCCACCTTAAAGGTCTCAGAAATACCTTTGGTTCATTTACGTCAATCGTCATTCTACTACTAAACATGTGCAAAGAGTCCTGTTCTCAGGTGTCAGCTGTGGCTCAGTTCATAGCACCCTCGCCTTTGAATCAGAGGGTTGTGGGTTCATGTCCCACTCCCGGAAACCAAGAAACTGTGATTGTACTCGAAAGAGTTGCAATCTGTGACTGTTGTCTCTTGCCAATTTCACTCCACCCCAACACTAGTTGACTCCCCACCTTTCCCATACTGACCTCACCCGTGCAACCGACTGCACAGGGTCAACTTGATTTTCAAAAATATCATTAGGAGGTATTGAGAAGCAGGGGCCAATGTAATCTGTAGTAATTGCACACTCGCCAACCATCTCAATCAGACTGGAATGCCTTTCCCAGGGACTAGGAAAGCAGAAAATGTGTGAAATAGATTTAAAGCAAAGGGTAGAAGGAGCCAACAAACTCTAGCCACACGTGGGATGTGTGAAACAGCAGTACAGCTCTCTTTGGTGATCTCTCTTTTACAGTTAGCTGTGAATCCGTCAATATTCCATTCCCAGCACCACCGTCTCCTGATGACACCCCTCTTCAAAACCTTAAATACGAAACTAACTCTTCTATTTCTGTTACATAGACACACTTGAAGCTTCCGCTTAAAGGCAGGAAAGGGTGGGGTTAAGAAAAAGACATTGACAAAAAAAGACTGACAATTATCCTTGCAAAAAAAAGTTGCACTTGTTACAATAAGGAAGTAAGTGATGTAGTTTAACAGCTGATTTTTGGAAAGTGGGCAGAAAGACAGTAAAGAAAAATAAAAACTGAAGAAACAAAGTGGACACAACTTTAATAAACGCGCTAATATGAAACAAGTTCAAGATGAATTCGAAAGGAAGTATCACAACGGGAGAGAGGGAGAGAACAAGATTCAAATACACGGACACTTCGGGAAATGGTCTTGTTAAAACTGAAACTAGGATAACGCCGTCCAAATTATGTTAAAAGTCACTGAGGAACTGATTGCTTTTTTTTCCCTTACACGAGTCTCCACCTGGTGGGTTCGGAAAATTGAAAAGTGAGGGATGCCACCTGCATCCGGCTCTATTAACAGAAATACAATAAAATCTCCAGTTAATCTGTCTGCCAATATGCATAAACGTTTCGCAGTTGGTGTTAAACAACCAAGCGATGCCCCTATATAGATATGACACCTCATAATTGCTATCGCAGGTAAAACATGTTCCACTCATTCGCCTAGTAGCTACCACTTCAGTTTAGCAGTTTAAGTTACTCGGGTTTGTAATGGCTGGAGTTTTCTCTCCATCTGAGCTGATACAGAGAATTGCATCGCCGCTCAATCTTCACAGCAAATATCACGTGAGCGCAGACTAAACTATTAAGTGATTTTGGTGCAGATACTGTCCTGGGCACAAAACTGTCCAAATACTCCAAGCTGACACTTAAGACACTGTTGCTACTGTACCCGAGGGAACGCCCACCTTGACACTGGAATCCCTGCTTCCCGAATCCCCTGTTGAAACAAACAGAAACAAATAACATTAGTGACATTTGAAGCGATGCGTTTTCATGTAAGAGAATGCTGTGGTCTGGCATCAACGAGCCCGTGCTCTCACCAGATAAAGTCGGTGCAGTGGCTGCAGAATGTGGGCTGCTTGAAGAAGCGGGCGATGAATTTGTGGTCTTTCACTTCGTGAACGTTTTTCTGCCTCAAAGCGCCTTTGCGGGCGAAGCGGACGGTGTTATCCTCGCCCTCCATCGTGTACACATTGTCGGACATCCTTCCAGCGCCGAGACACTGCTCAACGGTCACGGCGGCGGCCAAATCGCGCGAGTCAACTCCTCGCTGTCCTTCACGGGTTCGCGGTGTGGAGCCGCCGGCCAGGCGCACAGAGAACTAGCGGCTGGGCTGAGCTGAGCCGAGCTGAGGCTGCGCCTTCCCCCCACACTTAACGTCAGCACGCCCCGCCCCTTCCAAATCAACCCCCCCCAATTTACATAATCATACCCAGCTACCAATTCTAACAATAAAACCTGCCTTTTCTATCCGCTTTTATATATGATATAAACCATTAACTCATGAGAATAGGGGCTGAAGACCCCCCCCCCTTAAAACAAAAGCGCTCAACAGGTTTAGCTCGTGTGGATAGTCTCCAGTGAAAAGTGGATCAGTCACAATGCATTTCAGCCTCGACTAAAAGGAAACGGTGTTATCTCTGATCTGATTACTTGCAGCAGCCGGCAAGAGTGAGCAACAAATAATCTTGCAATGTCCTTCCATTTTCTGATCTATGAAGAATTGAGAGTTTAGTCAGCCGCACGCTCGCTCTATTTCTGAACGCTTGGGCTTCTTCCCTCTGTTCGCTGTCAATAAGACGAAGTATAGAAAGATTGAGAGAAACCCCAGCATCATTGCATCGGTGTAAAACAGCTGAGAGGCTGAGGTGACTATAAATTGCCAGTGTGACATTTCAGGCGTTTTTAATGACCATATGAACTTCGGCAGAGATGAAATGCTAGGAACTATTTCAGCGTATCCATATTTTGCATTTTAAGAATTGACATAGACCTACAAAGAACCATTGTGGCTGCTCCTTACAGCTATTTGCATACGTTGTCATAGAAATGATATCAGACCTTTTGCCCCTTCTTATTTGTGTCATGTCCTTCTTCAACTGGGGCTGCTTATTTTAATCCCTTTCCATATATCATTTTATATTCACTTGCATACATTTATTCTCTTTTAAATAAAATATGGAGTTGCCTCCGTGGGTGCAACTGGAAATTTGTGCTCAAATATTCTCGCAAACGAATCATCACAAAGACCGAGCGTAAAATCAGTGCAATATCCCTGTGGATTTAAAGCGTAATTGGAACTGAGTGAAGGGTGCTGCAAGTAGCTCGGATATTGGGGGGAGGGGCTATAAAAGTGCAGGGGAAAAATCTTTTCAGATTGAGGCTAGAGACTGTAAGGTCTCAGGTCTCCTACAGGATCTTTTAAATTCATTTCAACTGTTCTTTTGAGAATCTGAACTGCCTCAATCTTTTCCATTTTTCCAAACGAGTAATTCTCTGGACATATCTGCATGGAAGATGGGACATAACGTTGCTGAGAATGGATTTCAGTCCCTGATGGATAAGAGGAAGGTAAACTGACACCTTATTAAAATTCATTTATGGGGTGTGGGCATTGCTGGCTAGGCCAGCTTTTATTGCCCATCCTTAAGTGCCCTTGAGAAGGTGGTGATGAGCTGCCTTCTTGAATCGCTGAAGTCCATGTGGTGTAGGTACACCCACAGTGCTGTTAGGAAGAGAGTTCCAGGAATTTGGCCCAATAACAGTGAAGGAAGGGCGATATATTTCCAATTCAAGGTGGTGAGTAACTTGGAGGAGAACTTCCAGGTTGTGGTGTTCCCATCTATCTGCTGCCTTTGTCCTTCTAGATGGTCGTGGGTTTGGAAGGTGCTGTCCTCATTGATATCCCAGCCCTCGTGTGCAGTGAGGTACAGCGTGGTGACAGATGTGCTGAGTGCCTTCTCAATTATCCCAAGGAAGAAATTCAATGACCTAACAAAATTTGGGAAGGGTATGAGATGAAGCAATCCTGGTGCTATGAAGGAGATGGGGGATGACTGAGAGGAGATGGTAGAGGGGGTGGAGTGTGGGAGAGTAAAGTGAAACAGCCTTCAGAGAGAATAGAGGGAGAGGGCCCTGGCTAGTTATCCTGCTTATGCCCATCAAGCTGGGAGACAAGGGGGTGATGGAAAACTAGAGCTCTTTGCCTTGCTGCTTTCTGGGAGTGCAGCCTCAGGCCACCCCAAGCGGAGACAGAGTCAACGACTTTCCCCTTGGTCACCTTGTCATTTTTTGACCAGAATGAGTGCTATGACTGAATTGCACAAATGTATATCTTTGAGCAATGGCATTGTGGCAAAAACTTAGTGCTACGTATTTACATGCAGGGTGTGATGCTGTGCACCGCAGGCCACCTCCATATTTAGGGACTGGAATCCCTCGCTGTTCAGAAAACTCTGTGGGGTTTCAATGGGAGCTTCCAGGACCAAGTGCAACTTATCATTCGCTCCAATCACTCGTAGGTTAAACCAGACAAGTTGTCAGCACCCAAATTGTGTGTGTCCCTGAAGAAAATGTTAAAGGAACTACAAGATGTCTCTGTCTCAAAAGCTACTTACCGTAAAATATTCCATATTCTAATAAAACCCTTGATGTGAAAAAAATCAAAGTCCTCTCTTTGCTCTTATGATAACTCTGGTAAACCCTTAATAACTTTGTAAACTTCAATTGGATTTCCCCTGTTTCCCTCCTCTACATCAGTGAAAAAGCCCCAATCTTTTGATCTGTCTTTAACTTTGCATTCTTGCAGAACTCTTGAGTCTTTGGGTGGAACCATTGCAGATTGCACAAAGTGCGGTAGTGGGTGGGAAAAATAGCCGTTTCACCCACCGGCAGCAATGGTGGGTTTTCACACAGTATCGTCCCCTTCCAAGTGCCTCCTGCCTCATTAATAATGCGTTCATGGGAAACACTCCAGATTGCTGGCAGGTGGGCTCAGATTTGCCCGTCCTGCCATGACCTCAGTGCTTCATTGGAAGGATGTCAGGTGCCATGGCAACCTTGGCCCAACAGAACGTAGAGATGCGTGCTGACCTGTACTCCATTGTAGTCGCCATTGGTGAGTTCCTGCAGTGGCAGCGCAAAAGGGAAACGGGGCACCTCGACATCCCCCCAGGTGCTCCTTCCCCTCAAGGAGTCAGGCCGGGGCCCTTGGGCATCCGAAGGGAGGAGGAGCGGCAGCTGGACACCCCTGGGTTATCCACTCAGAGGCTGTCCTCTTCTGCCTAGTCCGCTTTTCTGTGACCCCCTCAAACCTCACCCTCAATCACTGCAGAGGCAGTAGTTGGCCCACAGGAGGACAGCCAAAGTAAGGTGGGGTCCCCAAGGACTCGGCTGTCCAAAGGACGCACGCCAAAGTCATCAGAGGCAACAGGGCCATCCACTGCACAGGCTGTCTCCACCCCTGCTGCAGATTTCAGGGCAGCACCTAGAAGAAGTGGTAGGCCTAGAAAAGTTAAGAAATTCTGATCACAATTTGTTGCACAGGTGAACACATTTTGCCACTATGTAATCTGAAAATATATTCACTTTCACTGAATAATGTGTAATGTCTTTCCCCTTCATTGACAGGCTTCACAAGTCCTCCCAATGCACATGCCCCGTCCCCCTATCCCTCTGACCATTAGCAGTTCAGCAGCACGCAGCCAGACCAGAAGTAATTCTGGAGGGAGAAGTGTGTGTGTGGCAGGGCCTTAGGGAGTCTCATGCAAACACTCTTCTACGCATGAAGAGCCTTCACCCATCACACTCATCTTACTGTCCCGAGCATTTTCAATGCTGCCTGCTGGGGTTCTCTTTCAGTTGTCCATCTGAGCTGACCTGCATCTCCGCCCACACATTGATCACACTCCCATGCAGCACCTATGCCTGTCCAACACGAGACTCCGGTAACTTTGGATTTTGACAACAATGGTCATAGTCAAGTTTTTGATCAAACCCCCGTCCTTTTCCTCATCACTGTTGATCCCCCGGCACCTTCTACCTCCCGACCATCGCCAACCAACCTGAACCCTTGTCTTTCCAGTATGCCCAGGTTATTGTGCATGTTACCTGCCTTCCTGAGAATCCCATCCCCTTCACATTGACCACCTCCTTCCCACCCCCGGGTCTGTATCTGCCTCCAAGTCCCCGTCAACCACCCTTGCTGTCCCTTCTACCACTACCGAAGCACCCTCCCGGCTCACTCTGCCCCCTCTCATATTCATCATTCCCTCCTACCATGCCCACCCTCAGTTTGCTCTCCAGGAGGCAGTCATTGACTCACAGACCCCTCCCTTGCATGTTCACCTGGACATTCCCCATCCCTTAATTCCTCCTCCACCTGAACTCCTTCCCCTCCCCGCACCCCCCGAACTCCTTCCCCCCTCAGAACTCCTCCCCTCCCCTCTGAACCCCTTTCCCCCCTTGGAACTCCTTCCCCCCCTACTCAGAACTCCTTCCATCACCCCCCTTTGGAATTCCTTCCAACCCCCCCCCCTCGGAACTCTTCCATTCCCCCCCCTTGGAACTCCTTCCCTCCTTCCACCCACCCCTTGGAACCCCTTCCACCCCCTCTCGGAACTCCATCCCCCCCCACCTCGGAATTCCTTCCCCCCCGGGAACTCCTCCCCCCACCCCCCCAACCCCAGGAACTCCCTTACACCTTCCTCCCCACTTGCTGCATTTTCCCCATTACATCCTCCTCCCCCTGTACCCTCCTCCCCTTCCAACCTCACCCACCCTCACACATTCATTGCCCCCTCCCAACCTCACCGCCTAACCACTCCCCCCCCCCGCCCCCCCCCAACCACACCCAGTATACATCTTCCTCTCGCAGTCACACCTAGATTTTCCCCTCCATCCTCCCTGGTACACCTTTCTCTCCCACTCACGGCTAGACCTTCCTCTTGCCGCTCTCACCAATCATCCGTAGCAGCCCATGGTCAAGATTATGATGTTCAGGAGATGTCCCACCTTCTGTGAACTGCTTTGCAGTGGAGCCATGTCCATGAGAATCCACCCAGCATGCGATGCACATGTTCCTCCAGGGTCTGGTACCTGTAGGGCTCCAGCATCTCCTGCTCCTTGGATGTCCGTGACCTGAGCAAGGCCCTAATGGTAAAAAACATAGAAAATAGGAGCAGGAGTAGGTCATTCGGCCCTTTGAGCCTGCTCTGCCATTCAATATGATCATGCCTGTACCTCTATCTCAAAGACATACTCCCGCACTCTCCTCATACCCCTTGATGCCTTTAGAGTATAGAAATCTATCTATTTCCTTCTTAAATATATTCAGTGACTTGGCCTCTACAGTCTTCTGTGGTAGAGAATTCCATAGGTTCATCACCCTCTGAGTGAAGAAGTTTCTCCTCATCTCAGTCCTAAATGGTCTACCTTGTAACCTGAGACTGTGACCCCTTATTCTAGACACTCCCAGCCAGAGGAAACATTATCCCTGCATCCAGTCTGTCCAGCCCTGTCAGAATTTTATACGTTTTAATGAGATCTCCTCTCATTCTTCTAAATTCCAGTGAATACAGGCCTAGTCTACCCAATCCCTCTTCATATGACAATCCTGCCATCTCAAGAATCAATCTGGTGAACCTTCGTTGCACTCCCTCTACAGCAAGTATATCCTTTCTTAGGTAAGGAGACCAGGTAAGTGGGGGTGTGGTCTCACCAAAGCCATGTAAGTCTTGACTTCTGCACGTCACACTTGTCTAGATGTGTTCTGCCTGCCAGCATAACGGTAAATCTGTCGTGGGGGGGACGATTCTGCTGGCCCTTACTTTGCATCCCATTAGCAGGATGCAAATTGGATTCATGCCGGCCTCCAGCGTGATTCGCATTCCACCTTGGCAGATACCATCAGATGATCCCGCTGTGCTTTCACACCAGTGTGAAACCGATTTTTGGCCTTCAGACCATATTGGACCGCCACCCCCCCGCCACTACCTGACGCCAATGGGGCCAGAAAATTCCGGCCTTTTTCTTTCCATGTAGTCTTTTCATGACCTAATATCCTTCCTATACTGTAATTGGTTTGCACAGAACTACATAAATCACGATGCCCAAACTAAAGTCTTGACAAATTCAACATATCTTTGCTTTTGTATTTAATGCCCCATGTATGGTCAAAATTCCATTTGCCTTGTTATACCCCTGCATTTCCACCTTTTAAAGGTATGTGTATCTGCACCTTGAACCTCTGCTCATCCACTCTGTTAAGAATTTTACCATTTAGCTAAATTTCTTTCAATGTTTTTCCCCCAAAATGTACTTCTTCACATTTCTTTGCTTTGTACTGCATGTATCACCTGTCGGCCCACTTCTGTTAACCTATTTATGTCTCTTTGTAGTCTCTTGCAATTTCCCTTTAGAGTGTCACACCCTTAATTTGGTATCACCTTTGATATTATTCCTCCTGTGCCAATATTGAAATCATATATATAAATGGAAAATTAAAGTCTCAAGATAGATCCTCGGGGCACAGAACTTACCGCATCCTACCAATCCAAAATAATTCTCTCTCTCTTTTTAATCCATGCAGCTACATTCCATCAAATACCATGTCTCAATTTCTGCGACAGCTCTTTCATCCATGACCATTAACATTCACCCAAAATTAAATGTATGACATCTATGGCTATGTGTGCTTCACTAGTAAAATTGGAAAATAAGACACTGACACAGTAGTAAAGGAAAAGAGAGCAAATTGGAGGAGATGGTGTTGTTGTCATGCAAAGCATTAATCGTGCTCCTGGAGTACTCTGCAGTTCTGGTAAAGATTTTGCCAGACATAAGGAATTTAAATTGTTACAATTCCTGTGGGGAAATCCAAATTTACTAAATGATCCCCAAATGAAGGAATAACTAACAAGATTTTGCATTTTGTAACTTTTACTTTTAACATGAATCAGGACCAATGCAAATTAAATATGAATTAACGAGTAAATGATACTTCGGATAAGAAGGTAAATTTCACTTTAAATTGTCAATATAACAAAGATACATCTTGCACAAACACAAGCATTTCCCTTCAGCATGTATTGCATTTACGCATCTACACATTTCCACGATAGCTGTTCTTTATTCAAACAGGGGAGGTCAAAGGTCCTATCCGACAACAACTTTCAACCCCAAGTTTCACAGTACAATTATCATCATAAAGCAAGCTACACTTCTATGAACCCTCTCTCCCTGGGGTCATGACAGTCCTGATGGTGTAGATTTCCAGAGTTCCTTTTCAACTGACCAATCAATAACACCCTGGTTTACAGTTTGGCTACTTCTGGGAAAACACTCAGCTCTTTTGTGTCCCTGAGCTAAGCACACAGCTTTCCATTTGTTAGACTTTTTTTTTTAGCCAGTTTACACAATACATCCAAGAGCTCCCATCTCCTTTTCCACCAAACAGAAAAATTGACCTCTTCTTGAGAGTGATTTGCTTCTTTTCCCCAAAGGAATTCTCTGTGTCCATCTTTCCATCTCTGTCTGCTTTCTCTGTCTGCTTTCTCTGTCTGCTTTCTCTTTGTGTCTGCATCTGTGCACTGATCGCCTTCACCCTCCAGCTCCTCTGCTTATAGCTCTCCTTTGTGTTTGCAGCTCTCATTTGTGTCTGCCAGCTATATGGCTTTTGGTCTTAACATCTTTCCTGTTGCTTCCACATCAAGGATCAGTATTTTTTATTTTCCAAGAAAATTGCAATCAATCCCTTTACAATTCAGGTGAACTCTGCAATGTCCTTTTCAAATATTCTTAAAAACAATTACAGATTCCATGGACATTTTAAAGAAATTACAAATGTTCCTTACTAAACTGCTTCTGGGTTAAAGGTCATCAAAAGCTTAAATAAGGACAAGAACATGCTGGAAATGATCAAAAGGTCAGGCAGCATCTATGGAGAGACAAACAGAGTTAGCATTTCAGGTAAATGACCTTGAATTAGATTTGGGCTTGTATAGGAAATGGGAGATTTGAAGTGACATAACTGAATTTTAAGATTATGAAGGGAACTGGAAAGCTTATTGAAGAAAATTGTTCATTATAGTGAAGAGTCCAAAAATAAGGAGACAGAAGTAAAACCTTTGAAAAGTGAAAAGGAACTCCAACTGTTTTTTTTTAACTCACAAAATAATCGGAGCTGATTTTCTCGTTGTTAATATCTTTGCATTGCTGCACCTGTCCAGGGATTGAAGGGCATTTAGTGTTGTAGAATAAAATAATGAGAAAAACATTGCACATGGCAAACATGAGATCATTAGAAATAGGAGCAGGAGTAGACCATTTTATCCATTGAGCCTGCTCCACCATTCAATAAGATCATGGCTGATTTGATTGTGGCATTAACTCCACTTTCATGACTGCCCCCCATAAGCCTTTACCCCTTGTTGATCAAAAATCTGTCTAACTCAGCCTTGAATATATTCAATGACACAGCCTCCACTGCTCTCTGTGAAAAAGAATTCAGAAGGCTAACAATCCTCTGAGGGAATAAATTGTTCCTCGCCTCTGTCTTGAATGGGAGACCCTTATTTTTAAACTGTGCCCTGGTTCTAGATTTCCCCACAAGGGGAAACATATTTTCAGCATCTACCCTTTCAAACCCCCTCAGAATAATTTTTATTCTTTCATAGGACGTGGGCGAGCTGGCAAGGCAGCATTTGTTGCCCATACCTAATTGCCCCTGAGAAGGTGGTGATGAGCTGCCTTCTTGAACCAGTGCAGTTCATCTGGTGTAGGTACACCCACAGTGCTGCTGGGAGGGGAGTTCCAGGATTTTGATCCTGCAACAATGAAGGAATGATGATATAGTTCCAAATGAAGATGGTGTGTGGCTTGGAGGGGAACTTGCAAGTTTTAGTGTTCCCATGCATCTGCTGCCCTTGCCCTTCTAGGTGGTATAGGCCATGGGTTTGGAAGGTGCTGTCAAAGGAGCCTTGGTGAGTTGCTGCAGTGCATCTTGTATAGAGCACACACTGCTGCCACTGTGCATTGCTGGTGGCGAGAGTGAATGTTGAAGTTGGTGGATGCAGTCAGGGCCAGGAAGAGATATTGTGGGCCTTGGCTCTTTTCCTCTTTCTGGGCTGCTTATCCTCTTCCCCATCCCCCGCCCCTTATCCCTCCCCTTCATATCCTTCGGGCGCCCAGAATAGGTTTACCAAAATTTCTTGGCTTTTGTACTCTATGCCTCTATTTATAAAGCCCATCGAAAGCTCAGGTGTCAGTATGATACATTTTACAACTACAGCTTGGTTGCTCGTATTGAGCAACCAGCTCTTCTTCTTTAAACCTGGTCCTATGCAATATCTGGATAGCAATACCCAATGGACTTGAAACTCACTTTGCAAACAACAATCCCATGTACAAATGAGAATATCTTGAACTAACAGTGATGTATTCTATTGGCACAGGACTCCTGGTTTCACCTCCAAATTTTAAAAACAATATAATTGCCCAGGAAATCAGTACCAACCAATTCATCTGCAATAATGTGCTATTTCCATCCACACAGGTGGGCTTTGTTAACAGAAATAAATACACTTTGCATTAAATGATAAATATTTTCTTATTTTAAATTGAAACTAACCAGTCACAAATACCCACTGTGGAACATGTAATAGGAGAGCAAAGTACTGCAGAGGCTGGAAATCTGAAATATAAACAGAAAATGCTTGAAATACTCAGCAAGCCAGGCAGCATCTATCGAGAGAGAAACAGAGTCAATGCTTTAGGTCCACGATTCCACGATCTTCACTAGTTCTGATGAAAAGTCATTTACCTCTGTTTCTCTCTGCACAGATGCTGCTAGATGTGCTGAGTATTTCCAACACTTCCTGTTTCCATTGGAGCAAGAAGAGCCCCTTTTACCAGCCCTCCAAGAAGCAATCAACCTCTTGTGAGCCTCTCATTCCCATTTAGCAAGAAACCCAGCAGCAGCTGCCTGAGATTTGGTTTGGTATAATATAAAATATCAATTTAACACTCCAGCTGCCCTGGGCCTCGCTGCTGCTGCCACCACTCCACCTCCTGGTCATCCCAGTCTGCCATCTTGACTCCCGTGGTGAGTTGGCATCTGCACTGGGGGGTGGTGAGAGCGCAGCCAAGGGTGGACTACACTCAGAATGCACTCTATCAAAAAAAAATGGCTGTACAGACTCGGGGTCTCACTCCAAGACAATTGGATCTCGAGCACTGGAACTTTGTCACAGAGCAAAGTGCCCACCACATGCTTGTGTCCAGGCACATTGAGACACGAGGCAGCCAGATGAGAGCAGGGGCAGTGCTGCCAAAGCCCGGGCATTCCAAAGGCTTGGGCCCTGGTGAGTACCATCAGGAACAACCCCTTTCCTGGGCCCTGGATGGGGTGCCGATTAAGCGGGCTGCTTTGTCCTGGATGGTGTCAAGTTTCTTGAGTGTTGTTGGACCCACACTCATTCAGGCAAGTGGCGAGTATTCTGTCACACTCCTGACACATGCCTCGTAGATGGTGGACAGGCTTTGGGGAGCCAGGAGGTGAGTTACTCACCTCTGAATTCCTAGCCTGTGACCTATGTTTGTTGTCACAGTTCTTATATGGTTGGTCCAGTTCAGTTTCTGGTAAATGATAGCCCCTAGGATCTTGTTAGTGAGGGGCTCAATGCTTGTGATACCTTTGATTGTCAAAGGAAGATGGTTAGATTCTCTCTTGTCGGAGATGATCATTGTCTGGCACTTATGTGGCGCGAATGTTACTTGCCACTTATCAACCCAACTATGAATGTTGTCCCATTCTTGTTGCGTATTGGTAGGGACTGCTTCTGTATCTAAGGAGTTGCAAATGGAACTGAACATTGTGCAATCATCAGCGAACATGCCCACTTCTGACCTTATGATGGAAGGAAGGTCATTGATGAAACAGCTGAAGATGGTTGGGCCGGGGACATTACCCTGAGGAACTCCTGCAGTGATGTCCTGTGACTGAGATGATAGGCCTCCCACAACCATAACCATCTTCCTTTGTGCTAGGTATGACTCCAACCAGTGGAGAGTTTTTCCCCTGAAGCCCATTAACCTCAATGTTGCTAGGGCTCCTTAATGCCACACTCAGTCAAATGCTGGCTTGATGTCAAGGGCAGTTGCTCTTACCTCCCGTCTTAAGTTCAGCTCTTTTATCCATATTTGGACCATGGTCGTAATAAGGTCAGGAGCCAAGTGGTCCTGGCAGAACCAAACTGAGCATCAGTAAGCAGGTTATTGCTGCATAAGTACTGCTTGATACCATTGTCAATGATCAAGAGGAGGCCGATAGGGTGGTAATTGTCCTGGTTGGATTTGTCCTGCTTTTTGCAGACAGGATATACCTGGGCAATTTTCCACATTGTCAGGTAGATTCCAATGTTGCAGCTGATATGTTTCTTATATGTTTCAATAAAGTCACCTCTTAGACTTCGAAACTCCAATGAGTATAAGCCCAATCTGCTCAACCTTTCCTCATAACCCCTTCATCCCATGGATCTGTCTATTGAACCTTCTCTGAATAGCTTCCAATGAAAGTATATCCCTCCTTAGGTAAGGTGACCAAACAGTACTTTAGGTGAGTTCTCACCAATGCCTGTACAGATGTAGCAAGACTTCCCTACTTTTATACTCCATTCCCCTTGCAATAAAGACCAAATGAGAGAGAAAGAAATGAGCCTTGGGTTGTTGGATATAATGATTATTTTTCTATTCCAAACTGCTTAAGCTTCACTTATTATCCAAGGGAAGACAATAGCAACGAGATAAAGTTTCTAAGAAAATTGAAAATCATGTAATTCTTTCAATTTGTTTGTGAGGTTTGTTTTATTCAGTTAGGGCTTTTTTTCTGGCAGCAGCTATGACTACAGTGATGTGTAGTGACAAGGATTAATGGGATGTCATTGCTGTAAGTCTATAGAGTGATAATTAATAGTTATTACTGAAATAATACAGTCAGTATATGCAATATGTACGCAGTACAGAATTTATTATAAAGAAGTAGGATACAGAAGGGTGAACAATATGCCAAAGTACAAGAGCAAACTTTGAATGGTTCATTATCATCTCAACCCTACGATGCATTATGCCCTTGAAATGCTTTTCAGCTTGTATTAATTTATGAAACATATACACACAGGTGGAGTTGTGGGTGGCTTTGCAGCATTTTTTTAAATAGCAGCATCAGTAATGTTGCAATGACAGCAACAGGATGCAGATCTCTGTGATTAAATCATATAATTTCATCAAGGGTGACAGTAATATTTATATCCCCAAGCAATACAGGTCAATCCTTTGTTTTTGTTACACCACTGTACAGGGGATGCTAAAGCCCGATTACATGATTTATAATTTATAAAAAAGCAAAGAAAATTGGCAATTATATAACACCTTATTACAGCTCTTAGAATATCCAAATGTTTCATACAATGAATATTACTTAGAATTGCAGTGTCTGTTGTTATGTGAGCAAACACAATACAGCAAGGTTACTTGTTACAATAGTGTTGTTTAAAACACTGGGAGAATTCTATACTCTTATATGAATAAATCCTTAGAATTTTTAACATTCACCCGAATTATCAGATAGGCAAAGTGAACCCAGTTTAACATCTCATTTAGTGGCTGTATGCTGACAACACACTATGAATGTCAACATGATCATGTTCGTAAATCCTAGAGTCTGGATTAAACCTAGTCTTCTGCCTTAGAAGCAAGAATGCAACCAATTGAGCAAATCAAACAACAGAAGTTAGTAACTGTAGTTAAACATGTATATTTGAATACCAGAAGCATTAGGAATAAGGTACTTGTGGTAAATGGATATCATGATATTATATTCACTTACATAAACATGGGTAGGAAAGAAAGGGAAAGAGAAATAGCTGCATGTGTTGAAGATAGTTTAGAGCTAAGGAAGCTGATCTCGTGTCCTAGCAGAAGGACAAAATAAAATAGTCTGGGTGCAAATAACAAGTAGGCAAAGAACAGGGCTAATAATGGGGTCTATGTGACAAAAAAGAACTTTCTGTTTTTGGTTTCGTAAAGGTCCAGGTAGTTGAGGTTTAAAATCAAGGCTGTCTTTTTCATCTGTTTTCAGGCTGGAGGTAACACTGGCCAAAATTCATTCCGAGCTGCTCCAATTATTTGTAAACTGAGTTGTTTGCTAGGCCACTTGAAGGGGCATCAGAAGTCAACTATGTTGTGTGGGACTGGAGTTTCATGTAGGCCATACAAGATAAGGGTGGCAGGTTCCTTTACAGCAATTCAACTGCTTTAATGATTTTTCTGGTGCTAGCCCACACATTAATTGAATTCAATATCAATACGTGCCATGATGGGATTTGAACTGTGAAAATTGCTAGTCTAATATCACATTTGCTGCGCTATAATACCCTTCCTGGCAATTAAAAATGTCAAATGGTAGGTTGGAGACATTCTATCTCCATAAACTAAGTAGAACTGTCTATAAATCAACTGATAACAAAAAATCTTTTAATGGCTGCGACAGTTTTAAATAGTAATAAATGCAACATTTCCCAGGTAATAATGTTTCTAACTGCAAGTCATTTATCAAATTAAGTAGGTCAATATAATGGGGAAAGAAGCCCAAATTACTGGCTATTGTCCTGCTGTAAAGCAAAATGTAAAGACAAATCACTTTATTCATTTGACCATGTAAAAATTACATTAAAGAAGGTCCATGCAATAATTGCTCTAGTTCCTGCTGATAATCTTTAGAATTTTTTTTTGCCTGCTGAGAAACTATTTATTTTTGATATTGAGGGATATGGTTGTCCTTGTACACAAAATGTGGGTAAAGCAATCAATTAGGAAAGCAAATGTTACATTGGCCATTATTGCAAAGGGGTTGGAGAACAAGACTAAAGAAGTTTTGCTGCAATTGTACAGGATTGGCATATGTAGTTCAGGTACACACCTAAAGTACTGTGTACCATATTGGTCTCTGTACCTAAGAAAGGGTATATTTGCCTTAGAGGGAGTGCAATGAAGGTTCATTAGACTGATTCCTGTGGTGAGAGGGCTGTTCCATGAGGAGAGATTGAGTAGAGTGGGCTTACATTCTCTGGACTTTAGAAGAATGAGAGGTGATTTCATTGAAATATATAAGATTCTGAGGGGTCTTGACAGAGTAGACACTGAGAAGCTGTTTTGCCATGCTGGAGAGTCTAGAACTAGGGGTCTTAGTCTTAGGATAAGGGGTAAGCCATTTAGAAGTGAGATGAGGAGTAATGTGTTCACTTATAGGGTTGGTGAATCTTTAAAATTCTTTACCCAAAAGGCTATGAATGCTCAGTCATTGAGTATGTTCGATTGATAGATTTTTGGACTCTAAGGGAATCAAGGGATATGGGGATCTGCAGGAAAGTGGAATAGAGATAGAGATCAGCCATGATCTTATTGAATGGAGAAACAGATGCTGTGCGGCCTACTCCTATTTATTTTGTTCTTCTGTTTAGCTCCAGCAAAAAAAGACCCTAATCTTCTTGACTAAACATGGGTCATATTTTTTACATGTAACATCCCATCCTGGACACTGGACTGTGTTTCATGCAAAGTGAAGGCCCAGTTGACTTGTCTAAAGAGACTATCACATTCAAAGAAGTTGTAAAGACAATATCCTCACCCTTTGTGCACTGATTGCAGTTTTGTCATCAGTTTTACGTTTTTAATTATTTTGTCATATTTTCTTCTATGTATCATTTCACTTCTCAATTCTTGAAAGAACAATATTTCTGCTAGTTAAAGCAGTTTAACAGTGTGATGTTTTGCATCATCCAGAAGACAGAACATGCGATGGACATCAAAAGTACTCCAATTTATGGCCAATTATTAGATCTGGACAACTGTAAGCCAAATATAGCAAAGAATAAAGATGCAAGGTTCAGTCACAAAAGACTTTGTCTGTTTATGGAAATTAGTGTCAAGCTACTTATACAGGAAAAGATCTTGGGAATAGCACCTAATTCAGGTACAATGAGGACTTAAAAGGAAACATGTAAATAATAATAGGTAACCTCAATCACATAACTGAATCAGAATTAACAAATATGGTACAAATTGCTTCATGTTTATTGTGTAATGAACCCCATTATGAGTAATACACAAATTATTTTGAACATGGGTTTGGACTGGAAGTAGGTTAAAAACAGAGAGGATGAAATGTTTATTAGAGGAACAATGTCAGAGTGGGGAATGCATTAATCCAACTCCCACAGGGGTCAGTTTTTGGACTCCTGTTGTTTCTAAGTATATATTAATAACCCTCTTATTGAAACTAAGCTTAATCTTGTGAAATGTGCTGGTGACACTAAAATAGGGAGAATACTTGAGCCAAAAGATGCAGGAAAAGATGTGCAGAATTTTTTAGATCAGTTAGGAACTGGGCAAGCAATTGGCAGAAAAAAAATCAACGCTGAGAAATGTAAGCTATTATACATTAATCAAAATAATCTCCCACATATGTATAAATGAATGGAGTTGAATTGGCAGTGGGAGGCATAGAGAAAAACCTGAGAATGATAATTTACTCATCATTTTCAATGCCTGGACAACGTGGAAAAGCAAATAGAATGCTGGATTATATCACTAGAAAACCAGAATACCAGTGAAAATGTTAGCGCTCTACAATCCATTGATTAGGTCACACTGGGAATACCATGGACTGGATTTTACACTCCCTTCCTGGCAGGTTTGAAGGTGGGGGGGAGTGGTTTGTAAAGCCAGTGCGTTGAGTTTCTGCCATCTATCCACCCACCCCTGATCTGTGTGAAATTTTACGGGGAGTGGTGGAGATTTTGGGCAGCCTGCCCAATCTTGGACCCATTGAGGTCCTTAAGTGGCCAATTAATGGCTACTTAAGAACCTCAACCCCTCCACGCCGCTATTTTGCTCATGACAAGGGGAGGCTCATGCCAAGCAGGTAGCCTGACAGCTTTAGCTATGTGAGTGGGTGTCAGGCAAGTGCAGGGATCTTTGTGAGCCCCCTGTGCCCACCAGAGGCACCTCAGCCCAAGATCATACTTCCCCCTTTATCCTGCCCCCGGTCTCTCATACCCAGCCCCCAGCCCTTTAAGCCCCTTGACTGGGCCTGCCAGCCTGACTCCAGGGAAACCCAACCCCCATCTGACTTAACTTGGTGTCCAACTCCAGTGATGATCTCCATTGGGGACTGCCTATAGCCTCATCAATGGCCACTGTTTTGTTGTGTGGTTGTGGTTTAGGGGGTTTTGCGGATTGTCTATTCTCCCAAATTATGCTGCTTGAGTCTGTAGTTTCTCAAAACCATTACTCTTTGTTTACATTTGGACCTCTACATGAGGTTGGAGCTTCTCCTCCTCCCAGGACTCTCTTATTTCTCAGTCATGTGACCTGACATAATTATCATATCAACATCATGTATGCTTCTGATATTAACTCTTTACATTTCCTCCCAAAGTCTCGGACTTCACAGGGTTAGTCTCTGAGTTGCCTTGAGCAATCTCCCTCATCTCATTCTGATCTCCGTTGAGGTCGAGGATATTCTGTGCTCTCCCTTTAGTCAGTGTGAGTGATCTTCTCCTGGGTGCTGTAGAGCCTGTAGTAAGTCTTTCTTCTTCTTCCTCAGGATCTGAGTAGTAAGCCCAAGTTTCTATTGGGTTTCCCTCCAAGGATATTAAGGCATTGCGGTTTCTCCTTATGATACCCTGCTCTGTCTCGATCCTGTATGATATTGGTTGTGGAGTTTCTTCAATGATTGTGCCTTCCTGCTGTTGGTCTCAGACCTATACTCTCTCCCCAGGCTTCAGCACTGGTAACTCACATGCTCTATACTTGCCTGTTCTGAGCCTGGTTGTTTCTCTGTTCTTCCTCACACTGTTTTACCCTCTCGTGGTCGTTCGTGGTGATATTGGGTTTGAAGTTTTGTTCTAGAGATGGAAGCTGTGTTCTCAATCTCCTACCCATTAGTAACTCTGATGGTGAGGAACCATTTTGTAGTGGTGAGGTTCAGTAACTCAGAAGAGCTAGATTAAAGTCTTTGTTTCTCTTCAATAAATCTTACAGTTCATACCACTCTCTCAGCTTCTCCATTCGCTTGAGGATAGTGAGGTTAAGAACAAAGAACAAAGAAAAGTACAGCACAGGAACAGGCCCTTCGGCCCTCCAAGCCTGCACCGATCATATTGCCTGTCAAACTAAAACATTTTGCACTTCCAGGGTCCGTATCCCTCTATTCCCATTCTATTCATGTATATGTCAAGCTGCCTCTTAAACACCACTATCGTACCTGCTTCCACCACCTCCTCTAGCAGCAAATTCCAGACATTCACTACCCTCTGCGTAAAAAACTTGCCCCACACATCTCCTCTAAAGTTTTCTCCTCTCACCTTAAATCTATGTCCCCTAGTAATTGTCTCTTCCACCCTGGGAAAAAGCTTCTGACTATCTACTCTGTCCATGCCACTCATAATTTTGTAAACTTCTATCAAGTTGCCCCTCAATCTCCGTCGCTCTAGTGAGAACAATCCGAGTTTCTCCAACCTCTCCTCATAGCTAATAACCTCCAGACCAGGCAGCATCCTGGTAAACCTCATCTGCACCCTCTCCGATGCCTCCATATCCTTCTGGTAATGTGGCGACCAGAATTGCACGCAATATTCCAAGTGTGGCCTAACCAAGGTTTTATACAGCTGCAGCATGACTTCCCAGCTTTTATACTCAATACCCCTGCCGATGAAGGCAAGCATGCCAAATGCCTTCCTGACTACCTTATCCACCTGCGTTGCCACTTTCAGTGACCCGTGGACCTATACACCCAGATCCCTCTGCCCATCGATGCACTTAAGGGTTCTGCCATTTACTGTATAATTCCTACCTGTATTAGACCTTCCAAAATGCATTACCTCGCATTTGTCTGGATTAAACTCCATCTGCCATTTCTCCGCCCAAGTCTCCAACTGATCTATATCCCGTTATATCCTTTGACTATCTATATCCTCTTCACTATCTGCAACTCCTCCAACCTTAGTGTCATCTGCAAACTTACTAATTAGCCCAATTACATTTTCCTCCAAATCATTTACATATACTACAAACAGCAAAGGTCCCAGCACTGACCCCTACGGAACACCACTAGTCACAGCTCTCCATTCAGAAAAGCACCCTTCCGCTGCTACCCTCTGTCTTCTATGACCAAGCCAATTCTGTATCCATCTTGCCAGCTCACCTCTTATCCCATGCGACTTTACCTTCTATACCAGTCTGCCATGAGGGACCTTGTCAAAGGCGTTACTGAAATCCATGTAGATAACATCCACTGCCCTTCCATTGTCGATCATCTTTGTCCTCGAAAAACTCAATCAAGCTCGTGAGACACAACCTCCCCTTCACAAAACCATGCTGCCTCTCACTAATACGCCCATTTGCTGCCAAATGGTAGTAAATCCTGTCACGAAGAATCTTCTCCAATAATTTCCCTACCACTGACGTAAGGCTCACCGGCCTGTAATTTCCTGGATTATCCCTGCTACCCTTCTTAAACAATGGAACAACATTGGCCATTCTCCAGTCCTCTGGGACCTCAACCGTAGGCAGTAAGGATACAAAGATTTCTGTCAAGGCCCCAGCAATCTCCTCCCTTGCCTCCCTCAGTACTCTGGGGTAGATCCCATCTGGCCCTGGGGACTTATCCACCTTAATATTCTTCAAGACGCCTAACACCTCCTCTTTTTTGATCTCAACATGATCCAGGCTATCTTCACACCCTTCCCTAAACAAATCGACCGCTAAGTCCTTCTCTTTGGTGAATACTGATGAGAAGTACTCATTTAGTATCTCTCCCATTTCTTCTGGCTCCACACACACATTTCCACCTCTGTCCTTGAGTGGGCCTACCCTTTCCCTGGCTACCCTCTTGCTTTTTACATCTGTATAAAAGGCCTTGGGATTTTCCTTAATCCTGGTTGCCAATGACTTTTCATGACCCCCTTTAGCCCTCCTGACTCCTTGATTAAGTTTCTTCCTACTTTCTTTGTATTCTCCACAGGCTTCATCTGTTCCCAGCCTTCTAGCCCTTAACTGGTTACATGAACAAAACCATATTCATTTGTGAAATTGTGGAATATCTCAGAAGCAAATTGAGGCCCATTGTCAGATGGTACGATGTCCAGGATGCCGTGTGTTGCATAAATTCTCTTGAGGGATTGGATAACTGCTCCTGCTGTGATGCTATGCAATCTGTTTACTTGAATCCATCGTGAGTAGTAATCAATGACAATAAGTAAGGTTTTCCCCCTAAATTCAAATTTAATTCAAATTCAAGTCCATTCCCAGGTGCTCTCACAAGCTGGATGGAAAAGTAGAAGGTAATAGTGGTTTTTTTGTTCTTGGATGTTTATGGCACAACTAAAGGGGTTAGAAATCAATTCTTCTATACACCAAGTAATACCTGATCATCAGACTGCTTTGCTCTTGCACGACAGTTTGCTTTTCCTAGATGACCTTGGTGAAGTCTTTGATGATTATCAATCTGAAATGTTCTCAGTATGCCTATTCCCTTGTTGAAGACTAATAAGTTATCAATGACGATGAGGTGCTTGCACTGTTTGAAGTACTGCTGCAGTATTGGATTAGCAGGGATATAGTCTGGCCATCCTTCCAGACAATAATCCCGGACTTGGAGACATTCTTCATCCCATGGCTGGGCTTCTTTATTTCCTGCAACCTTTTTGCAGTGACTGGTAAGTGCTGAGTGATTAAGGATGTATATACCCCAATCTCCTTGATGAAGTGGAAATCCTCTTTTCTGGTATCTTCTGATGGTGTTCATGACAGTGTGTACACTGTTGTTTGCTAATTCCCTTGCACATACTCTGTGATGGAGTCATATCTCATCAATCTTAACCTGAACTGCTGGATTCTGGGCAGCATCATCACAATTTTTTTTGATGTTCAGAGGAGTGACTAGTGGCTTATGGTCTGTTCCAATTTTGAAATGCAACCCCATGACATAGCCTGAAATTTTTTTGCACACCCACATTACTCCCAATGCTTCTTTTTCTATCGTGGTGTATCTTTGTTCTGTTTCTGTTAGTGACCTAGAGGCATAATTGGCTGGTCTATGCTTGCCGTCTCTCTGCACTTGAAATAAAATGGCCCCCAGACCTATCGACAATGCATCTGCTGCTACTATGGTCAGTAATTCTGGATCATAATGTGCCGGGATTTCAGAAGAGATTATAAGTTGTTAAATCATTTTGAAAGCATTTTTCTGGTCCGCATTCCAGTACAACTGTTGACCCTGTCTCAACAGCTGTCTCAAGGGCTCGTTGACCTCTGCTAAATTTGGTGGGAACTTGCCTACTTGGTTGACCATCCCAAGGAATCTTTGAATCTCAGTTATGTTCCTGGATTGTGGAAATTCTCTGATTAATTTTATTTTTTGTGGATCAACTGTGATTCCTGTGGTTTGTACTATGTGACCTATAAACTTGATCATAGGTTTAAGTGAACTCATATTTTTCATTCAGTGTTAGGCCTGCATCCTGTAAGATTCTCAGGACTGCCCTGACTCTGTAATCATATTCTTGTGGAGTCATGTATAAGTTTGTCACCCATATGGCATATCACTCCTTCCATATCTTCTAAAGTGTGAGACATTGTTCTCTGGAAAATTTCTGGAGTGATCACAATTCCGAAAAGCAATCTATTAAAACAATAACAACTGAATGGCATTATAAATCTGGTCAGAAATCTGGATTCTTTGTCCAGAGGCAACTGCCAAAATCTACTGTTTGCATTCAATTTGGTAAATAAATTACTCTTGGCTAGTTTGGCAAGGCTCTCATCCACTGAGGTCATCAGGTGGATCTCACGTTCCACTGATTTGTTAAGTTGAGTTAAATCCATGCAGATTCTTATGAAGCCTTTTGGCTTTAGGACCATTCCTGAACACCATTTTGTTGGCAGGGTCACTGGTGAGATAACCTCTTGCTGCTGCATGTTTTCAATTTAACCCTTGACTTTGTTCTAGGTTGGATGAGGGACTTTTCTCGGTTTAAATTGAGCAAATTGGTTTAGCATCAGCTGTTAGGGGGATATGGTACTTGGTCTTTAGCTTCCCTAGGCCTGTAAACAAGTTTGGAAATTCATTTTGAAACATACTGCTACATTTCTTGTCAACAACTTCATTCACTTTTAGATTAATTTCAAATTTAGGCATGCCTTTCTGCTTAGTAGAAAGCACTCTTGATTTTGAATGACACAGAGAGGTGAGAGGATTTCTCGGTTTTTATATTTCAGCTTTGCCATGAGTTGGCCTTTTACTTTTAAAGTTGTCCCACCATGGCCTTGTAATTTGATAGATGAGGATTGCAATGGTATCTGTTTGAGCCGTTTGACTTCATCTGATAAACAGAAATCCCTGTTCTTGTGTTTAGTTTAAACTCTGTGGGGTGTCTATCCATTTCGAGTTTAATACTCCAATACTTGTTTTCAGTATCATTTACCTTCCCAGGAGGGTTAGTTCCCTTGCTTATGGTTCTTCCAATTCTTGTATTGGACTCTATTAATTTTTTCTCCCTCCTTTTACAGGATGTCAGCGTTTTCGAATAAAAACATTTTTGAAATGACCTATTTTTGTACAGTTGTGCACTCTGAGTCCCCACTGGACATTCTTCTTACTTGTGTAGTTTGTTCCCGCCACACCAAAGACATTTCAAGATGGTGTTGACATGCTTTTCCCCATTTTGGTGGGCTTAGGCTTTGGCTCGCTCTCTGTTTTATGGCTGACAAACTGAATGATCTCATTCAATCTTCTCATGGAACCTCTCCTTCCCCATGAACTGATTCCTAAGTTCTTTTTGCCTCTCAATCTGCACTGCTTTCACTAGTGTTAAATCCTCTCTTGTCTATAAGAGATCTAATAATACTTCATCTAGGACTCTGACTATGATCCTGTTGCGAATCAGCTCATCCTTTAAGATTCCTTAATTACAGTTCCATGCCAGCCTATAGAGATCATTGATGAAAGAATCCATGCTTTCACCTGGTTTTTGCTTATTTTGATTAGATTTAGCCCTTTCTAGTATTAAATTCAGACAGATGCTGAAATAAAAGTTGAAAGCTTGCATAAGAAGTTGAAGTCTCATCAACCCTCTGCCTTGCTACGACATCATCAGCAATAGATCCTACTGCATAAAGTAGTGTGCTAGCCTAGTGTTTTTGATCTTTTTTGTGTAATCCTTAAACAGTTCTGTGAACATTTTTCTCCAGTTGTTCCAGTTCTAGGACTTTTTCAAGCCTTCTGCACTCTGAAATGGTTCTGGGAGTGATAGTGTGAGTTCCACGCTTCTGCAGAGCCCTGGAATTGTTCTGTGCTGCTGCTTGCTGCTTCGGGTCTGTGCCCACAACTGTCTGGTCTCTGTGCCTTAGCTTGCACCTTGTTGCTCCTGCGATGTTCCAATGTCTTGGTGATTCTTAAATTTCTTCTTTTGCCCTTCCTTTGAGGAATTCTTTTCTTGCCAGTCCTGTATCTTCCTTTGAAGGTTTCCATCATGCATGGTTCTGATGTTAAGCCTTTACTCTACAGCCACCACTCCCACATGGGATTTCCTGTCCTGCCTCCAGCCGATTAATGGTAAATTGGTTGTTAAATGACAGCAAAGCAGCCATTCTTCCTGTGGCAAGGTTCCCAACTGACATTTTAGCTGAGCTGGGGGATGCATAGGGGGGGTTGTGGAACTGTGGTGCCCCGTAAAATCCAGTCCTATGTTCAAGCTGGACAAAAAATACATCTCAACATTGGAGAAGATTTAGAGGAGAAAAACACAACTAATCCCAACTACTTCTGAATTTTTACTGCCTATTATTGCTAGTTAACAATCAAATACAAGCACTCACCTTTACCAGGTAAGTGGATATTCCCTACCAGAATACGGTACTATCCAAATTATGCCATAATCTAAGAACAGATAAATTGCATAGTAATGATTCATTTACATTGCCCCAACACATATGGCTAGGTAAGATGCAATACAAATTAGATGTAGAGTCAAATTCTCTTTTCTCTGCCTCTGGTCTGGTATAGCAGGGGTTAGGTGTAAAATTCCTTCTACACTTCCATATTCTGATTTAACACATGATAGGTGAAGAGTATATCTCTTGATATTGCCTCATCATCAACTCCAGCACTGTTGGTTGCAGATTAAATCTCCCTCTACATTACCTATTTAAGGAGTCAGTTGCAGCACTGGCTAGATGCACAGTAAGGCTGCCTCTAGGCTGCCCCATTATGCAGTCCCCTATCATGTAGAGCACGAATTACATGTCTCTCTACACATCCAAGGCAGGCATAATGTGTAAATGTGGAATATTTACTGGACCAGAATGCCAAAACCATGTTCCACACAGTATTCCTTGTGATCGTTTTGAAATAACTTGTCAATTTGTGCCAGTTTATTGACACAGTATTGAAACAGTCCCAAACTCTTTTTACTTTGGTCTCTTAACAGGGGAATTGTCATTAGTCTGCCTCAATTCAGAGTTACAGTGTTCTAATCCACTGCATCACCAGCTTCTGTGCTTTATTATTTTTTTGCACCATTATGATAATCACACAATTGGCTCTTGCCAGATGTACGAGCGCATTTCATCTTATTCTTAGAAAATTGTGGCAGATAATATAGGCGGGAACATGAGATGCATGTCTCCAATCATTGAAATTAAATTCTTGCCTCAATGTAATTATCTCTACCGTGTTGCTTGGCAACCTACAGACTGCAGTTATACTGCATCCATTGATCTCAGATCACTACCTATGAAGTGAACCATGTAACCAGAAAATCAAAGTTATGCTGCCAGCTCTCTTCCCTTTGTTTTCCTAATGTTATAGAAAGTATAAATGAAATAGATTGGCTTAGCAACATAGTTTCAAATAATAGGACTTTAAAAAAAAAATCACTACACCTCAGGATTTGTGTCAAGGAAGAGAAGTTTATCACAATTTATGACACTTGAAACTATTAAAGAGCATAGGAAAATAATAGAAAAATGCACTTATAGTAAACAGCACTAGCACAGGCACAGTTAGAAAATGGCCTAATTCATTGCTAAAGTAGTTATGATGTTACGATGTGATTCTATTGCAACAGTATGCTTTGGAATGTTTGTCTCGATTGCCTTAATTTTGACCTTATGATCGTGGTGCAGCACTATACAAGGTCTTTGCACAGAGCTTGTAAAATTCAGTTTAAAATCCAAACTGACACAGTATACTTGTCACTTTGTCATATTTTACTGTGAGGTGCATTCTCTGAATGCTCCTTCCTGACTTCCTATTCATCCCAGTACCAGAAATATGACATATTATGTAAGCAACCAGCACTCAGTGCACCTGTGTGTTACCATTCATGGCACTCTCCATTTTGCTGAAATGTTCTGCCCATTTACTGAAGTAGGAAATTATGTGTTGATATTATGCCTGTTCCCATGGATACCAAGCTCTGCAAACACTACAAGAGAAATGCAAAATAATGAAACACCTGCAGACCTACCTGCTGTAGTCTGAAGAGAGCCAGTTAAATACTGGGTCTTTTCTCTTTTCAAGAGAGATCTTGGCCGTAATATAGAGAAAGAAGAAAGATAAATGGGAGAAAGGAAAACATTTCTTGCTTTTCTTGTACAAAGGGAAGATGAATGCAGACACAGATACAACAGATAAGAGTCAAATGAGTAAAAAAATGAAAAGTGACAGATCTCACTCAACACTGGCAGAAAAATATATAGAGACAAAAGGATGGTACTAATTATATCTGTAGGGAAATGAAGAATAACAAGTGATTGTGTAATACACAGGTAATCCCAGCAGGAAAGTGAATTTGGAAAGTGAGAAAAGAATTGAGTTACCATAAGAAACGTCGACGGAATGGTTACAACATAGGAGGCCATTTGTTTTGTTGTGCCGATGTTGTCGCTCTGCAAGAGCAACTCAGCCAGTCCCTCTCCTTAGCCCTTTCCCTATGGGCCTGGTGCTTATCCAATTCCTTTTTTAAAGCCACAACTGAATCTGTGTCCAACACATTCACAAGCAGCGCATTCCAGAAACCAACTACTTGTTGGCTAAAAAGGTTTTTCCTCATGACATCATTGGTTCTTTTGCAAACCACCTTAAATCAGTGTTCTCTGGCTCTTGACCCCTCTGCCAATGGGAACAGTTTTTCTTTATCCAGTCTGTCCCTCATGATTTTGAACACTCCTAGCAAATCTCCTCTCAACTCTTCTGTTCTCTAAAGAAAACAACCCACTTTCTCCAATCTACCCACATATCTGAAGTCCCTCATTCTTGGAACCATTCCCGTAAATCTTTCTGGCACCCTCTCTGAATTTTTCACATCTATTTTAAAGTGTGGTGCCCAGAATTGTGTACAATACTCCAGTTGAAGCCAAACCAGCATCTCATAAAAGTTCATCATTACTTCCAAGGATCCCATGTACCTTTTTTAACCAGTTTCTCAACTTGTCCTGCCACCTTCAACAATTTGTACACATTTACCCCAGATCTCTCTATTCCTACACCCACTTTAGAATTGTACCCTTTATTTTTATATTGCCACTCCTCAATCTTCCTTTGAAAAAGCATCACTTCATACTTCTCTGCATTATACTTAATTGGCCACATGTCCATCCATTCCATCAGCCTATGTTCTCTTGGGGCAAGAACTTCCAGTCGGTGAGCGGGGGTGGGGCCCACTTGCTGATGCGTAAAACGACGCGGGATGACGTTGGGTGGACCTCCCGACTTCACCCTGCGTCATTTCCATTTTCAAGTCAGCAGGGGAGCAGCCAAGTCAGCTGCGCACCCGCCAACCTGTCAATGGCCCATTGAGGCCATTGAAAAACTAATTAAAATCATTATTGGACCAGATTGGCGGGCAGGCTGGGAGCCCTGGCGGGCTTCAGAAAAAGCATGAAACCTCATCCACGGGCGGGATGAGGTCTCATGAGGGTATTTAACTTTTTCATAAAGGTTTCAGTTAAATTTATGGACATGTCCCAACTCATGTGACAGTGTCACATGAGGGGGGATGTCAGGGAAATTTTTCTATCATTTTTATTGCAAATTTTATTTCGGAGCCGATCTCCTTGAGGCAGCACTTAGCCTCAGGGAGATCAGTGCACTCTTTCCTGCGCCTTAATTGGCCCGCCCAGGTAAAATGGTGGCGCGCCCCCGATTAGGGGCACCGATTCGGAGGCGCACCCGCCCACGACCGCTCCCGCATTTTTTCCCTTGAAGTCTATAACTATGTTCCATTTCAGAAAGCCATTTGGTGAAGGATATACAAATGTATATTTATTTACACATTACAAGCATATACCGCCTAACCTATTTATAGGGGCTCTAGTGACTTCCCAGTTAATGCCCACCACCAGCATACAATTAAACACAATTAATATATAATTAACAGATTTCCTTTTTTTTAAAAAAAATAAAAAATAATGTTAATAAATGCAACCAAAATTTCAAAACATATTAAATCAAAAACCTCCAAATTCTGTACAAAGCATTATATTGTGAGACAACTCTCCTCTGGGTCCTGTTCTTCCCCTGAGCTGCATATTAAAGGCTCTCTATCTAAATGCATGTAGCATTCAAAACAAAATAGATGAACTGATAGTGCAAATAGAAATAAATAAATACGATCTGATAGCCATCACAGAGACGTGGCTACAGGATGACACAGATTTGGCCTGAATATTGAAGGGTGCGTGACATTTAGGAAGGGCAGGAAGTCAGGAAAAGGTGGAGGGGTGGCTCTGTTAATTAATGATGGTATTAGCACAATAGAGAGGTGTGGTAATCTGATGTGCAATACACCTTTAAGAGAACATGAGCAGATTGGCCAGGTGATTGTATTACCCAATTGCTGTGTAGCGCGGGCTACAATGTAATCAGTAATTCAGAATAGGGTCTGGTTGGATAAGTACAGATGTGTTAGCACTCTGTTACTTGTGTTAATAAACAACATGTGCTTCATCTTACATTGGTCTCTGAGTGTGCAATATCTTGTTTGCCAACTCACTCGCCAGTAGATCGGCGTGCAATCGTGTTCACTGAGCAAAGCAACCCGACAGAGAAGGAACATAACAAGAGGGATGGCCTAAGTTCAGGAAACCAGGATGTACAAGCAGTTTGGGTTGAGATGAGAAATGATAAAGGCAAGAAGTTACTGGTTGGAATGGTGTACAGGCCCCCTAATTGTAATTACATGGTAGGACAAATTATAAAAGAAGAGATAATGGGAGCTCCTCAGGAATGTACAGCAATAATCATGGGGGATTTTAATCTACATATAGACTGGAAAAATCAGATGGACAAAGGTAGCGTAGATGAGGAGTTCATGGAATGTTTTTGGGACAGTTTCTTAGAACAGCACATTCTGGAGCCAACCAGAGAGCAGGCTATACTAGACCCGGTATTGAGCAATGAGATAGGATTAATTGATAACCTCATAGTGAAGGCACCCCTAGGTAGCAGTGGGCATAATATAATTGAATTTTACATTCATTTTGAGGGATAAATGAGTGAGTTCAAGACTAGTATTTTAAACTTAAATAAGGACAATTATTAGGGCATGAAAGCAGAGCTAGCTAAAGTGAACTGGCAAATGAGGTTAAGGGATAAGTCAACAGAGTTTCAGTGGCAAACATTTAAAGTGATATTTCAAAAAACACAGAATATATACATCCCAATGAGAAAGAAAAATTCCAAGGGGAGGGCCCACCATCCGTGGTTAATTAAGAAAGTTAAAGACAGTGTCAAGCTTAAAGAGCAGAATTTTGCCATCAGCCAGCAAGGGGCGGGGCCCACTCACCAACACCTAAAATGACGTGGAATGACGTTGGGCGGAACCCCTGACGTCATCCCGCCCCATTTAAATTTTCAGGAAGGCAGGGGTGCAGCAAAATCAGCTGTCCTCCCGCCGACCTGTCAATAGTCAATTGAGGCCATTGACAGGATCATTTAAGCCATTAAAGGACCTGCCCGTCCAACCTCAAGAAGCCCCGGCGGCAAATAGAAAAAACATGAAACCTCATCCATCGGCAGGATGAGGTTTCGTGCAGGGTTCTAAAAAGTTTAATAAAGTTTTACTGTAATTTATTAACATGTCCCATCTCATGTGACATTGTCACATGAAGGGGACAAGTTAGGGAATTCTTTTTTTCTATTTTTAATCTTTTTAAAAGTGTAAGTGATCTCCCTGAGGCAGCACTTAGCCTCAGGGAGATGTGTGCTCTTTTGTGCGCATGCACGAAACAGCGCACTCGCTTTTGGGGAATCCCCCCCACCCACACAGGAAGCGCATAGCGCTTCCAGCCAGACATCACGCTGGGCGGGCCTTAGTTGGCCCGCTCACGTAAAATGGCGGTGGGGCCTGCTTCTCCGGCGGGGATCGGCTCCCTGCCCACCAGAGATTGGGTCGGGCCCATCCGGCAGGTAGAAAACTCTGCCCAAAGGAAAAGAATATAATTAAGCAAAGACGGGTAGCAGGTCAGAAAATTGGAAAGAATATAAAGAATGACAAAAAGATTAATAAGGAGGGAAAAATTAGAGTACAAGAGAAAGCTAACTAGTAATATAAAGACAGATAGTAAGAGTTTCTATAGATATTTAAATTTTAAAAAGTTAACAAAGTGAGCGTTGGTACTATAGAAAGTGCGTCTGGGGAATTGATAATGGAATGTAGGGAGATGGCGGATGAATTAAACAGGTATTTTGATTCGGTCTTCACTATAGAGGACACAAGCAACATCCTGGAAATAGCTGTAAATCAGTAAATAGAAGGGAGGAAGGAACTTGTGGAAAATTACAATCACCAGGGAAGTGGATGGACTTTACCCTAAGGTTTTGAAAGTAATGGCTAGTGAGGTAGTTGATGCACTGGTTTTAATTTTCTAAAATTTCTCAGAACTAGAGACGGTTCCATTAGATTGGAAAATAGCAAATGTGACTCCTTTATTCAAAAAGGGAGGGAGACAGAAAGCAGGAAACCATGGGCTAGTTAGCCTAATATCTGACATAGGGAAAATGTTAGAAGCTATTATTAAAGATGTTATAGCAGGACACTTCAAAAAATTCAGGGCAATTAGGCAGAGTCAGCATGGTTTTGTGAAAGGGAAATCATGTTTAACCAATTTATTGGAGTTCTTTGAAGGAGTCACACGTGCTGTGGATAAAGGGGAACCAGTGGATGTACTGTACTTAGATTTCCAGAAGGCATTTGATGAAGTGCTACATCAAAGGCTATTGTGGAAAATAAAAGCTCATGGGGAGAATTTTTTCCCCGTCGGGTGAGCTGGGCAGGAGCGGGCGTGGGTGGGCGTGCAGCCAATCGCCGCCTGCGATCGGCTGCGCGCCACCATTTTACGTGAGCTGGGCAATTAAGGCTCGCCCAGCGTGACGCGCACCTGGAAGCGCTGAGCGCTTCCTGTGTGGGCAGGGGGAGGAGGGAGAGTCGGGGCCTACGCTTTTTCGCGCATATGCGCGAAAGAGCGCAGAAATCTTCCTGAGGCACGGTGCTGCTTCAGGGAGATTACTTTGATGTTGAAAAATTGAAATAAAGAGAAGAAAAATTATTCAGACATGTCCCCTCATATGACAGTGTCACATGAGCTGGGACATGTCAATGAATTTTAACGAAAATTTTTATTTATTTTATTAAGCTTTCATGAAACCTCATCCCGCCCGTGGATGAGGTTTCATGATAAATGCAAAGGCCGCCTGGGCTCTTCACCTGCCCGCCAACCTTAAGGTTGGACGGGCAGCCCTGTTAATTATTTCAAGTGGCTGTTAAATGGCCTTAATAGGCCTTTGACTGTTCGGCGGGCACGCAACCGACTCTGGTGCACACCCGCCAAACTGAAGATCGGAATGACGCACGGTGACGTTGGGACGCACGCCCGACATCACCGCGCATCATTTTACGCGTCGGTGAGCGGGGCCCGCCCCCGCACGCCAACCAAAATATTCAGGCCCATGGCTTAGGGGATAACATATTGTCATCGATAGAAGATTGGCTAACTAACAGGAAGCAGAGAATTGGCATAAATAGGTTTTTTTCTGGTTGGCAGGATGTGAGAGATAAATTTATATAAATGACTTGGATGAGGGACTGAAGGAATGGTTGCTAAATTTGCTGACGACACAAAGCTAGGTAGGAAAGTAAATTCTTTGAATATTTTTAAGGCAGAGGTAGATAGATTCTTGTTAGGCAAGGGAATCAAAGGTTATTGGGGGTAGATAGGAATGTGGAATTCAAAACACAAGCAGATCAGTCATGATCTTATTGAATGGTGGAGCAGGCTCGAGGGGCTGAATGGTTTACTCCTGTTCCTATTTCTTATGTTCGTAAATTGTGAAGAGGACATAAGGAAGCTACAAAGGGACGTAGCTAGGTTAAGTGAGTGGGCAAAGATCTGGCAAATGGAGTATAATGTGGGCAAATGTGAAATTGTTCATTTTGGCAGGAAAAGTAAAAAAGCTTATTATCTAAGTGGTGAGAGATTGAGGAGCTCTGAAATTCAGAGGGATCTGGGTGTCCTAGTGCATGAACCACAAAAGGCTAGTATGCGGGTACAGCAAGTAATTAGGAAAGTTAATAGAATGTTATCATTTATTGTGAGGGAAATTGATTACAAAAGTAGGGAAGTTATGCTTTAGTTGTGCAGAGTACTGGTAAGACCACATCTGGAGAATTGTGTACAGTACTGGTCTCTTTATTTAAGGAAAGATGTAAATGCGTTAGAAGCAGTTCAGAGAAGGCTTACTAGAGTAATACTGGGAATGGGTGGGTTGTCTTACGAGGAAAGGTTGGACAGGTTAGGCTTGTATCCACTGGAATTTAGAAGAGTAAGAGGTGGCTTGATTGAAACCTTTAAGACCCTGAGGGGTCTTGACAGGTGGATATGGAGAGGATGTTTCCTCCTGTGGGAGAATCTAGAACTAGGGGGTGGGGAGTCATGTTTAAAAATAAGGGGTCACTCATTTAAGACAGAGATGAGGAGAAATTTTTTCTCTCAGAGGGCCGTGAGTCTTTGGAACTCTCTTCCTCAAAAGGCAGTGGAAGCAGAGTCTTTGAATATTTTTAAGCCAGAGCTAGATAGATTCTTGATTAACAAGGGGGTGAAAGGTTATTAGGGGTAGGCAGGAATGTGGGGTTGAGGTTACAATCAGATCAGCCATGATCTTATTGAATGGTGGGGCAGGCTCGAGGGGCCGAGTGGCCTACTCCTGCTCCTACTTAGTATGTTTGTATGTTCATATGTTCACCTGTGTGGCTGTGCAATACTGCACACTCAATTATTACAATCATGCACAGTCATGGTTAAGTGAGGTTTACTGCCATTCTACCGAATGAGCAAAAAACGAGTAGACTCCCTTACAGCAGGAAATTAATGGACGAGAGCCAAGCCTGGCATTAATCAGGTGGAAGTAACAGCTGAAATTCTCTCCTGTCAGTTCCTGGAGCTCGAAGCTTGTCTTTCCTGTGGCCCACTCGCCAACCTCTCCTGCTCGCTGACCCTCCTGCTCACTGACCCTCCTGCTCGCTGACCCTCCTGCTCGCTGACCCTCCTGCTCGCTGACCCTCCTGCTCGCTGACCCTCCTGCTTGCTGACCCTCCTGCTTGCTGACCCTCCTGCTTGCTGACCCTCCTGCTTGCTGACCCTCCTGCTTGCTGACCCTCCTGCTCGCTGACACTCCTGCTCGCGATCTTCCCTCCCACTTGTTGCTTTCCTTCCTGACTCGCCACCTCCTGCTCACCTCTTCCCTACTGCATCCCCTTTCACTCCCTCGCTCTCTCACTTCTTCCCTCTTGCCATCCCTCTCCTGAGCCCTCACTCACACCAAGGATTTGGGAGAGGCAAGCGGCAAATGGGAGGCAGGGGCTGCAGCCAGGAGGATCAGGGAGAGAAGCGGCGTGCAGGATGGAAGTGAGAGGGGTAGGCAAGGGAGGCGGAGAGTTGGGGAGGGAGGTAGCGAGCAGGAAGTATGTCGAAAGAGTTAGTAAGTTATTAAAAGTTAGTAACTCAAGAGCTCGGAGGTCTTGTGGAGCTGTGGTAGTGTCCCTACAACAGCCAGAAGCTCTGGGTCCAAGTTCCATCCCAGGACTTGTTGGCCATGGAAGATGAGTGTGTGGTGTGGCCAAGCAGGTTGACCTGTAAATCCTTCTGATATGCCTACGGCAGGTGGTAAAAGCAGGAGAGTCTTCTGGTCAGCTCCAGAACCGGCAGCAGCAAGCCATTGCAGTACCTTGCTAAACATAACCATGGCCCAACACATGGAAGTCTATGGTCACCAAAATCCTCTTATGGCATGGTACCTGAAGGGAGAGAAAAGTTTATAGTTGTTGAATTAGTAACAAGATTTTTGGGTAAGTTAACATCACTGTTCTAGTCATTCTGCTGCAGCTGGATTTATAGAATTGTTAAAGGAAGATTTATCCAAAAGGCATTCAAAACATTAAAAACGTAAGGGCATTTGTGAAAAGCTTTGGATTCCTAGCCCAGATCTCCAAATAATAATGCAGAGGTTTTTCTGGGGTTATCTCATGGGACATTTTAAACTGTGCATATTCCCAAATACTACCTCTCCCCAATTCACTTTTGTATGCAATGTTGGAGACAGTTTACTTTAAAAATGGTGAACCGCGTTATTACTTCACAATTCATAGATTTTTAATCTAAAAAAAAGTATAGGTGGAATAGGGGGTCTTATGGCACAGTGGTAACACCCCTACCTCTAGGCCAGAAGCTGCAGGTCAAGTTCCACTTTGGGACCTGATGGCCACAGAAGGTGTGTTCATAATGTGGCCAAATAGGTTGATTACCAGTCTGTAAATCCTTCCAATACGCCTGATGGCAGGTGCTAAGAGTGGAGAGTTTCCTGGTCGGCCATACTGCAGAAGGCAACGGCAAACCACTGCAGTACTTTGACAAGCATAACCATGGACTAATCCAATGGAAGTCCATGGTTGCCAATGCCCTCTTAGGGCATGACATGACACCTGAAGGAGGATAGGTGGAATAAATGCCCCTACTTCCCCAAAAATTACCTCAACACTCAAGGCTTTTTCCCAGTTCCCAGATGTAGCTTTCCCCTTCAATATTCACTTAACACTCAGGGACACTGTATCTTTCTGACCTTCAGTCTCCAGTTCACAAAAGCCAACCTCTCTCCAAATTAACAGAGGCACTTCACCTCTGCTTGTATGTCTGTTGATATGAAGAAATTTCTAAGCTATTTTCCTCATTATTCACAGCAGTTTTAATTAAAGAAAACACTCAGTAAGCTGAGAAAGTAAAAGTTGCCATTTCCACATTTTCTATCAGTTCAAAAGGCAAGCCCCTTTAGCTATTTCTATTTTGAGCTTGTCAAATTGAAACAAAGGATCTTTGTCTTGTCTTGAGCCATTCTCCCAAATCATTTTTCTTCTGTCAAATAGCTAAAATACAAGCATACAATATAAAAACTAATAAATACTGTTCCCTATGGTAGTGTAGTGGTTATGGTACTGAATTTAAAACCCGCATGATTGGTACCCCATCCACAAACATACATTCTCTCCATCATCGATGCACAGTAGCAGCAGTGTGTACCATCTACAAGATGCACTGCAGGAATTCACCAAGGCTCCTTAGGCGGCACCTTCCAAACCCACAGTCACTATCATCTAGAAGGACAAGGCCAGCAGATACATGGGAACACCACCACCTGGAAGTTTCCACCCAAGCCGCTCACCATCCTTACGTGGATATATATCACTGTTCCTTCACTGTCGCTGGGTTAAAATCCTGGAACTCCCTTCCTAACAGCACTGTGAGTGTACCTACACCACAGGGATTGTAGCAGTTCAAAAAGGCAGCTCACTACCACCTTCTACAGGGCAATTAGGGATGGGCAATAAATGCTGGCCTAGTCAGTGATGCCTACAATAAAAAATTTTAAAAACCTAGAGGTTGTGAGTTTATTTGCCACCATGGTAAATTTAAAATTTAATTAATTAAATCTGATAATTTGTGGACTAGCAAGTTACCATATCAATGGCCAGGGTATTCTTTCTCCTTCTTCCAAAAACTATGGTAACTTTTTAAAAACATGTGCTCTATCCACTGCCTCCAAAAGAGTTGGTGTTCCAGCAGTAAAAGTACTTTTAACAATCCTTTTTAACAACCCTTTTCAAGCTAAAGGACAACATTTCCCATTTTCACCCATAAGAAAAATTATGAAACTAGCTGCAGTAGAATACTCATCAGGAAGATTAACATGTGAAGCACCATTTAAAATGGCACGTTTCATGCTATTTGGCCACGTAAGGATGGAAACCTAAGCACACATTTCTCCAGATTTAATTTTTAAAATGTTTTATTTGCCCTTAAACATTCTCTACTTAGGGTGTTTCATCATAGTACTTAACTCCAACACATCAAAATTAGCATCTGGTTTGGTCTGAGTACTCAGCCAGTTCAGCAGAGCAATCAAGCTTCACATTTACTCTGTCTCTTCCTTAGATATAATATTATCCTCTGGGATGACCTAGTATGATTAATTGGGATGAAAGTAACATTTTCTAAATAGGAATAATGATTTTAAGTTATCTCAGGCCTCTTCTGCTTCATAGCTAAATCAATACATTTGAAAACTCCCCACAAGTCTGACTCCCAATTTTAAATTCTACTCTAATTTTATTGCTCAAGTTTTTTTTTTACCCCCATAAGAAATCATCAATGTGCATCATGTAGATGCCTGGAGGTTTTTCTTCATGATACCAATAAAACTTTGCGGGCTTTGCTTTTTGTTGAACACATCCTATTTTCAGTAAAAGGGGTCTCACTGTAAAATACCACATTTTTTTTATTCGTTCACGGGATGGTGGTGTTGCTGGCTGGACCAGTATTTATTGCCCATCCCTAGTTGCCCTTGAGAAGCAAGTGGTGAGTTGTTTTCTTGAACCGCTGCAGTCCATCTAGTGTAGGTATTTCCATAGTGCTCTTTGGAAAGGAGTTCCACAATTTTGACACAATGACAGTGAAGGAACAGTGCTATATTTCCAAGTCAGGATGGCTTGGAGGGGAGCTGGCAGGCAATGGTGTTCCCATGCATCTACTCCCTTGTCCTTTTAGGTGGGAGGGGTCGTGGGTTTGGAAGGTGTTGTCGATGGAGCCTTGGTGGGTTCCTGCAGTGCATCTTGTAGATGGTATACACTGCTGCTATTGTGTGTCAGTGGTGGAGGAATTGAATGTTGTTGGTGGATGGGGTGCCAATCAAGTGGGTTGCTTTGTCTTGGATGGTGTTGAGCTTTCTCAGTGTGTTGGAGCTGCAGTCAACCAGGCAAGTGGGGAATATTCCATCACACTCCTGATTTGTGCCTTGTAGATGGTGGACAGGCTTTGGGGAGCCAGGAGGTATTACTCTCCACAGAATCCCAGAATCTAACCTGCCCTTATTGTCACAGTATTTATATGGCTAGTCCAGTTCAGTCTCTTGTCAATGGTAACCCCCAGGATGTTGATAATGAGAGATTCAGCAATGGTAATGCCATTGAATGTCAAGGGGAGATGGTTAGATTCTCTCTTGTTGGAGATGGTCATTGCCTGACACTTGTATGGTACGAATGGTACTTGCTGCTCATTAGCCAAAGCCTGAACGTCATCCAAATCTTGCTGCGTATGGACCCAGACAGGAGTTTCGAATGGTGCTGAACATTGTGCAATCATCAGTGAACATCCACACTACTGACCTTATGATGGAGAGATGGTCATTGATAAAGCAACTGAAGATGGTTGGGCCTAGGACACTACCCTGAGAAACTCCTGCAGTGATGTACTAGAACTGAGATGATTGACCTCCAACAACTACAACCATCTTCCTTTGTGCTAGGTATGACTCCAAACAGCGGTGAGCTTTCCCCCGATTCCCATTGACTTCAGTTTTGCTCGGGTTGATCGATGCTAAACTTAGCCAAATGCTGCCTTGATGTCAAGGGCAGTCACTCTCACCTCACCTCTTGAGTTCAGCTCTTTTGTTCATTTTTGGATCAAGGCTATAATGAGGTCAGGAACTAAGAGGCCCTGGTGGAACCTAAACTATGCGTCAGTGAGCAGGTTATTGCTGAGTAAGTGCCATTTGATAGCACTGCCAATGACCCCTTCCATCACTTTTCTGATGACCAAGAGAAGAATATTGAGGTGGTAATTGGCTGGGTTGGATTTGTCTTCCTTTTTGTGGACAGGGCATACTGGGTAATTTTCCACATTGCCAGGTAGATGCCAGCATTTAGCTGTAGTGGAACAGCTTGGCTAGGGGTGCAGCAAGTTCTGGAGCACAAGTCTTCATTACTATTGCCGGAATATTGTCAGGGCCCAAAGCCTTTGCAGTATCCAGTGCCTTTAACCTCTGTTGTTGGGTCATCTTGCAAGTAGGGCATTTTACTCTTAGCAAGAGATCTGGCTGGAGGCAAAGATCCTTTTCCAAAGTAATCTTTATTTACATAATCAACAATGTACAGGTTTACAAAGTATAAAGAACATATCTTTTTTACTTCTGTTGGACCTTGGATTAAAATCACAATGGCTGCAGTTTGAAAGACATGTCCACTGGAACATTGTGATGGATATATATGCTGTTGCTGTCTTGGAACAGAGTGTGCCATGAAAGACAGGATGGTGTTGAGGAGGAGTCCAGTCTAATGGGGAACTGCCTGGCAACAATGTTTTAATTGGTTCCTGACCAGGTGACCAGGGTTTGTGTGAGAGCAGTGCAGCAGAATAGCTCTTAGCCTGAGGGGAAAAAGGTGTAAAACCTTTCTCTCCTGTGTGTGTAAGATTCCCGTAATCCTACAATAATAGCGAGTTGGCTTTTTTTCCTCATATGTCTATAGCCTGCTCTCTCTCTGAAAACCCCTGTCAAGGGGCAAAGGGGAAAATCACCGTTAGAGACATTGAAAGGCAAGTGCTCAATCAGTGAACTAAAGACTGAAAGTGCTGGAAGACCACCTCGTGTCATCAATAAAGAACTGAAAGGAATTTGGGGGACATCGAACAAAATCAGCCCATCAAATCCTGTATTCTGGAATTGGTGCTATTGAACTGTTTTATCCCACCTTTAAAATCCATGTTTTTGTGTGTCTTATGTGTCTTGTATGTGTGTGTATAGGGATTTAAGAAGAGGTGGAGTTTAGGTTATAGGGTTAGAAATTAGCAGTTCATATTTCTTTTGCCACTGGTTAATGGCAGTTTATTCAATAAACAGTTATTTACTTATTAAGTTTACAAACCTGATGCTCGTACTCTGTTAACCTAAATTAAACAGTTAGGTGGGTTGATCAAACTTTTCCACATTTGTCATGGCTCGGGGAGCAGTGAGGCTTGATATTACAGCGCACTATCCCCAGTGAGTCCGTGACAAAAGCACGAGGGCAGCCACTAGTCATCTCTGCGATTCACCTCATTCTCTTCTCTGTGACATCATTATTAGATAGCTCCTTACGCACATGTTCAGTCGCTATTGTTGGAATAGTGTTAGAGTTAACCCTTTACTCTACATCTCCCCCCAAGTATTTATTTCTACATGCTATGTGCATATCCTTCTACATCTCCCCCAAAATCTCTGTTTTCAGAAGGATATTCTTGTTGGTGGTTTCACTAATCTCCCTGAATGTGTACAGAGTTCTTTTTAAGGTCATTGAGGATCTGTTCGCTCCAAACTCATTCTCTGAGAATGGCATTAAGGCAAGAAAGCAGAATGTGATAATAGCAGGACAAGGGTAAGCACTCTGAAAAGAATAACATAAACAAGTGACAGATGGCCCTTGTGGGATTGGGGTGGGGGGAGGGGATGGTGGTGGGGAAAAAGATCAAAAATAGGATAAAAAGTGGGGATAAAACAATGAATAAATTAATAAAAATGAAAATAAATAAAAATAAGTGGATAATAAATTAAAAAATAAAAATGAATATTGAAAAAAGAGGGTAAAAAAGGGGTAAGGATAGAGGAGAGAGTTCACGGTCTGAAGTTGTTGAACTCAATATTAAGTCCGGAAGGCTGTAAAGTGCCTAATCGGAAGATGAGGTGCTGTTCCTCCAGTTTGCGTAGAGCTTCACTGGAACATTGCAGCAGGCCAAGGACGAACATGTGGGCATGAGAGCAGGATGGTGTGTTGAAATGGCAAGCGACAGGAAGGTGTAGGTTATGTTTGCAGACAGACTGAAGGTGTTCCGTAAAGCGGTCACCCAGTTTGCGTTTGGTCTCTCCAATGTAGAGGAGACTGCATTGGGAGCAGCGAATGCAGTAGGCCAAGTTGAAGGAGGTGCAAGTGAAGCACTGCTTCACCTGAAAGGAATGTTTGGGCCCTTGGACAGTGAGGAGGGAGGAGGTAAAGGGGCAGGTGTTGCACCTTCTGCGGTTGCATGGGAAAGTGCCGTGGGAAGGGGAAGAGATGTTGGGGGTGATGGAGGAATGGACAAGAGTGTCCCAGAGGGAATGGTCCCTATGGAACGCTCACAGGGGTTGTGAGGGGAAGATGTGTTTGGTGGTAGCATCATGCTGGAGTTGGCAGAAATGGCGGAGGATGATTCTCTGAATGCGGAGGTTGGTGGGGTGAAAAGTGAGGACAAGGGGGACCCTGTCATGGTTCTGGAAGGGAGAGGAAGGTGTGAGGGCAGAGGTGCAGGAGATGGGTTGGGCGCGGTTGAGGGCCCTGTCAACCACAGTGGGTGGGAAACCTTGGTTAAGGAAGAGGGAAGACATGTCAGAAGTGCCATTTTGGAAAGTGGCATCACCGGAACAGATGTGATGAAGGCAAAGGAACTGAGATATTGGGATGGAGTCCTCACAGGAAGCAGGGTGTGAGGAGCTGTAGTCGAGGTGGATGTGAGAGTTGGTGGGATTGTAATGAACATTGGTAGACAGTCTATCACCAGAAATTGAGACAGAGAGGTCAAGGAAGGGAAGGGAAGGAAAGTGTCGGAGATAGACTATGTGAAGGTGATAGAGGGATGGAAATTGGAAGCAAAATTGATACATTTTTCCAGGTCCAGACGAGAGCATGAAGCGGCACCAAAACATTCATCGATGTACCGAGAAAAGAGTTGTGGGAGGGGGCCTGAATAGGACTGGAACAAGGAATGTTCCACATACCCCATAAGGAGACAGGCATAACCGGGGCCCATGTGGGTACCCATAGCCACTTTTATTTGGCGGAAGTGAGACAAGTTTAAGGAGAAATTGTTCAGTGAGAGAACGAGTTCAGCTAGATGGAGGAGAGTGGCGGTGGATGGTGATTGTTCAGGCCTCTGTTCATGGAAGAAGCGGAGAACCTTCAGACCATCCTGGTGGGGGATGGAGGTGTGGAGGGATTGGACGTCCATGGTGAAGAGGAGGCTTTTAGGGCCAGGGAACTGGAAATTGTTGATATGATGTAGGGCATCAGAGGAATTACGGATGTAGGTGGGAAGAGATTGGACAAGGGGAGAGAGAGCAGAATCAAGATAGGAAGAAATGAGCTCCGTGGGGAAGGAACAGACTGACACGATCGGTCTACCGGGACAGTCTTGTTTGTGGATTTTGGGGAGGAGGTAGAAGCGGGCTGTCCGAGGTTGGGGACTATGTCTCACAGAGCTGGTTGCATAATATGCATGACCAAGTTATGTGTAATGGTTCAACAAAACAGTTGTTGGAAAGTATATCACACTGAAACCTAGGCTTCGGTTGGGCTTTATAAATAGGGACATAGAGTACAAAAGCCAAGAAATTTTGCTCAACCTATATAAAACAGTTCAACCCTACTGTGACAATGGTTCTCAATTCTGGGCACTGGAAGGATGTGAGAAGGAGGGTTAAAGTGGGAGGTGGGGTGCAATAAGGGGCCCAGAAACAGGAGAAGCACCAGGGCCCCAGGATTTCTCTCCCTGGCCCTGTTGGCCTGTGGCTTTTTCAGCAAACTTGTGACATATACAAATCCATATGATGTTGCAATGGATTGGAAACATTGGTTGGTGAATTGTGGCCCATTGTCAGAAATGATGATGCCCGCAATGCCATGCGTGGAAAATATCATTTCCTTTATGGCTTCAGAGGTGAGCCTATGTTGCATTTGCACCTCAATCCACTGGGAATAATAACCTACAATGGTGAGAAATACTTTCCCTTTGAATTCGAAAAGGCCCATACCAAGGCCTTCCTCTAACTGGATGGGATGGAGGAGGGCAGAAGTGGTTCTTTCTGCTCCTGCCAGTGAATGGCACAGGTGATGCAGTTGGAGACCATGTCTTCAAGAAAGCACGAGATACCTGGCCACCATATGGATTGTTGCATCCTGGCCCTACACTTGGTAATACCAAGATATCCTTGATGAATCTTCTGGAGAGCCTCCAGGCGGAGAGCTCAAAGGACCACCAACCGCTCATCATAGACCAAGATGTCATCAATGATGCTGATGTGGTGACATTGTTCAAAGTACTGCCTCAGGACGGGGTTACTGGAAACATATAGGCCATCCATCAAGGCAGTAAGTGTGAACCTGCACACGTTCCTCATCTCGCATTTGAGCCTCCCGAAATTCATGCAACTTCTGCGCTGTCGCTGTCAAATACTAAATGGTTAAGGATGCGAAGACTCCAAAATCCTTGAAGAAGCCTTTGTCTTCTTGTTCTGGCAGTTGTTGAGTATCCGCAATAGAGTGTCAACAGTAGTTTGGTGTTTTCCTTGAACATACTCTGTAATAGTAAATTCATTGTCTTGTTTTTGGTCGTTGACTTATTCAAATTTAAGGATTAGGTTCAGACCTATACAGGCTTTCCTTCTTAACAAGGAGCATTCCTGATTCTGAATGACACATAGTGTTTCTGAGATTTTTCTGCCTTTGTACCTTAATGTTGCATCAAGATGACTGTTGACTTTTAGCTTGGTTCCTCCTGGATCTTGAAGTTTGATTGATGAAGGTTGCAGAGTAACTTTTTGCAGCCATTTAACTCCATCAGACAGAACTGAGACTTCAGCTCCTGTATCCAATTAAAATTCTGTCTGCTGTCCATTGACTTCACTGCTAGCATTCCAGTATTGGCCTTTGTTCTCTTTGATTTCACTGAGAAAAGTGATTTCCAGGCTGCTTGGTTCCTATACTTCTTGGATAAAGCTTCCTTTAAAAGATTTTTCTTTTTGCTTTGCAAACACTGGGTTTTTTGACTACCACATTGCTTTAAAATGATCAACTTTGCCACATCCATGACATTCTGCAGTTCGGTGGGACATTCTTCACGCCTTTGGACTGTCTTTCTGCCACAGTGGGGACATTATAAAATGGCAGTTGGTGCTCTTTCAGCGTGCTTCCCTGGTTGCTGCCATAAAGCACTTTCAGTTTTTCACTCAATAAACTGAATGGCTTCCAACAGCTTTTCCCACAGGATTTCTTGTTTTTGCTCTTCAGCCTGCCTCACCAGTTGTATTCCTTTCTTCAAAGTCAAATCTTCTCTAGGTTGTAGGAAGTCTGACAGGACTTCTTCCAAAACATTGGCAATAATGCTGTCTCTTATGACATCATCTTTTGACATTCTGTACTTACAATCTTCAGCCAAATGGTAGGGATCATTTATAAATGAATCGATTCCTTCACCTGATCTTTGGTTGAATTTTGCCTGCCCTATGATGATGTTTCAATGAAGGCTAAAATATGGGTCAAAGGCTCCAAGGCTGTCACCTTGTTCACCCCCTGCCTGGCCAGCACATCATCTTCGATGCTACCAACAGCATATAACAAGATACTAACCTGGTCCTTGTTAGTCTTACTCGCAAGACCTGAAGCATTTCGATAATGAGTAAAATGCCTTTTCTAGTTTGCCATTGCTCGGCCTGTCTGTAGCCCTCTAGGTTCTGGAATGATTCGGGAGAGATGGATTGGAACTCATTGCTCATGCTGGGTCGAGGGTCCAATTTCCCATGCTGCTTTCTGTGTTAGTTGCAGGGCTGTGCCTGTGGTTTCCCTCTCTGGTCTGATTATCGGGTAGCCTCAAAGTCCTTCACCCGCTGCTCTCTGCTGCTGCTTGGTTTCTCCTCAGGCTGTTTCCCACTGTTTTACACTGCTTTTCTGTGGGTCTGTCACCATTGCCACCATCTGTTGTTGGGTCATCTTGGAAGATGTTAAATGTCTTACTCTTAGCAAGAAATCTGGCTAAAGGCAAAGATCCTTTTTCATAGTAACCTTTATTTGTATACTCAATTATGTACAGGGCTATAAAGCACCAGGTCAGAGCCACTGCTCATCTCTCAGACTCTTCTCACTCTCTTATGTGTGACATCATTATATATTTCCAAACACACATTCTCAAGTAGCCATTGCTAGAGTAGTGTTAGAGTTAACCCTTTACTTTGCACAGCCATTTCTTGATATCACGTGGAGTGAATAGAGTTAGCTGAAGACCGGCATCTGTGATGGGAATTTCAGGAGGAGGCCAAGATGGATCATCCACTCGGCACTTCTGGCTGAAGATGGTTTAAAATGCTTCAGCCTTGTCTTTTGCACTGCTGTGCTGGGGTCCTCCATCATTGAGGATGGAGATATTTGTGAAGCCTCCTGCTCCTGTTAGTTGTTTAATTATCCAACAGCATTCACGACTGGATGTGGCAGGACTGCAGAACTTAGATCCGATCCATTGGTTGTGGGATTGCTTAGTTCTGTCTATTGCATGCTGCTTCTGTTGTTTGGCATGTAAGTAGTCCTGTGTTGTAGCTTCACCAGGTTGGCATCTTATTTTTAGGCATGCCTGGTGCTGCTCCTGGCATGTCCTTCTGCACTCTTCATTGAACCAGGATTGATCCCCTGGCTTGATGGTAATTGTAGAGTGAGGGATATGCCGGTCCATGAGGTTACAGATTGAGATTGTATACAATTCTGCAGCTCCTGATGGCCCACAGCACCCTATGGATGTCCAGTTTTGAATTGCTAGATCTGTTTGAAATCTATCTCATTTAGCACAGTGGTAGTGCCATGCAACATGATGGAGGGTATCCTCAATGTGAAGCTGCATCTTTAAGTCTTTGGGTCAAGGACAGACCCAGCGAGACTGTGCACAAAGGAAAATGACATGAAAACCTGGGTCAGGTGACTGCATGCAGAGCACCATTACCGGCAAGTATCCCAGGCAGGGGACAGGGAGAGAGGACAGGGTGGGATCCTAAAGGGAGAGGGAACAGGGAGAGGTCCCAAAAAAAGAGTCCCAGAGGAACAGGGACAGGAAAGGGTTCCAATTCAGTTAAAAGAAGAATCCCAGAGAGGGAACAGGGATGCAAAAGGTCCCAATTCAGTTAAAAAGAGAGGAGCGGAGAAACAGGCTCCAAAGAGGAAAAGGGCTGTAGGGAGGAGGCTTTATTTAAAGAAGGTAGCCAAAGGCTGGTGACTCGGTGCTGTGGGCTTTGGGGCAAAGATACTCCTTTGGAGCAGTAATGTTCTGCTCGGCGTGGCTGAATTGTGCTTATGAGTTGGTGTTTGAATGTGTACTCAGGAATCCAGGGGAACGGAATCTCGGGAGACGAGATTGAAACCCTGCGAGTTGGGTCGTTTTTGATGCTGTCCGAATTGAAGCGATTTTTGGAGAGAATTCCAAGGTTAGATCTTTGAAGATAAAGACTGGAATCTCATGTGAGAGAGACAGAGTTTCAGTGAGATTGGTTGACTCACAGTGTTACTGATGTCTAGGTGTTGAGAAATCCATGGATTCTTCTTGGTCACATCTGCAATTTATTGTGCAGTGTGATGTGGTCGACCACATGTACCTCATACCCACCTTGAATATTAGAGTATAAGATAGATATTGTAAATTGCTTTATCTTTCTAACCTTGTATAGTAAAGTTTATTTTTGTTTGTTCAAAATCCATGGAATCCTATGGCTTTCTTCACTGAGCAAGTGTCTTGAATCTCAAACTTTGTCTACCATAAACAAAATGTTATTGATCCCTAACCGGATCTTACAAACAACTAGGGGGTCTGGACTAGGATCATAATAGAACACACCCTAGTGACCCACTCAATGCTCTGCATGACTTGGTGGCCTCCCCTTGCCACCCTCCAGGAAGAGGTCCTCCCTCCTTTCCCTCATGGCCTCTGACATTAGATCCAGGTCAGCATTGATGAAGGGAGGGGCAGTCCTGTCGCAGTTTTCAGGCCTTTGGATTTGCTGTGAAATCTTGCTCTGGTGCTGTGGAAGGCTTTGGCACAATCAGCAGATCTCTCCCTCGGACACCCAGCAACTTCATTGATGGCTGCTGCAGAGAGTCTAAATCAGTCCTACATGTCATCTGACCCACCTCTATTCCTGTCCCCATTGGCTCTAATTGGATAGGATACCTGTCTCCATATCAATTCAGGGCACCCTTCCATGAAAATCCTAAATTTAATCAGTTTCCCACTGGAGGCAGGTGCCAGATCCAAAAACTCCGATCTCCTATCTCTGTGGCAAAAAGTCAGCATGTGGAGTTGGTCAGTCCCGAATCTGCTGTGTGATTATCCTTCAATGTTCTTAGAGTCTGAACAATATGACCTGCGCAAGATGAAGTATGTGAACACAGATTACGTCCCACGCAAAGAGGGAAACAAGGCGTGGCCTTGGCATTATTGCTTCTTACCAGAAGTAAAGTCAGAAATAAAGTGTTTTGTGACCTGGACTCTCATCAGTTGGGTGGTGATGTCGGTTTGGACCTTCTATGAGAATTCATGAAATTTTCAAGTAAGTGATCTGTTAAATGGCTATGAGGCATGGCCAGATGCTGATAGTTATCGGAAAAGAGATGGTCATTCCATGGAGACAAATATCATGGGCCAAAAAAGATTGCATTAAAAATAGATGAAATTCAATTGGGGATCCCTAGATCAGTACGAGTGGATAACATGCTGGATTGTGCTAAGGTGTCTCATATGGGCAGGTTCCTGGTTCTCACTGGTGTTTCGTTCTCAGAGAGGGAGACCCTGCTGTCTCAGATGTTTGCTGCCTTGAAAAAATTCCTCGGGGAAATATTCAAAGGAACAGGAATAGGCCATTCAGCCCATCGAGCCTGCTCTGTCATTCAATTAGATCATGGCGGATCACCTACCTCAACATCACTTTCATGCATTATCTTCACATCCCTTGATGCGATTAGTCTCCAGAAATCTCTGAATTTCTAATTTGAACATGCTCAATGATTGAGCTTCCACAGCCCTATGGAATAGGGAATTCCAAAGATTCACCGTGCTCTGAGTGAAGAAATTCCTTCTCATCTCAGTCTTAAATGACCTACCCCTCATGCTGAGATTAGGTCCCCTGGTTTTAGACTCACCAACCAAGGCAAACATCTTAACTACAACCATCCTGTCATGCCATGTAAGAATTTTGTAAGTTTCAGTGAGGTCATCCCTCATTTTTTGAAACTCGAGGGAATTGTAGGGGTTCCCCTTTTCCCTCAGAGACCCTCCCCACACTCAAGTTTGTGACACCAGATTCATGAGTGTATGGCTTGAACAGAATGACCAGCGAGACAAGTTTCTTCTGATAATTCACAATTGCTTTACTGAATCACCCACAACTCCACAGTAAAAAACAGCAAAATTTAAAACAACCTATTTCCAGTACCCGACACAAAGTCACCACGACTCGGTTAAAACTTACAAAAACACAGGCAAAACACCACGTCCTGTCCTGAAACCTTAAGAAAAAAGTCCTCAAACCAATAATGCCAAGATATGGCTGAAACAAGTTACAAGGTACCGGCAAAAAACATCAAGTTTTCGCCCCAAACCTTCACAAAACCCTCAGACCAATATCACTACGATTTGGCTGAAACTTACAATCCCCAACATGGCTGGTCTGTCCGCTGTTGACTGACACCTTAGCACAATCCGCCTGAGTTAAGGTGTCCAAGCTTGACTCTTCTTCCAGCTGCAGCCCTAAACCTTAGATCTGCTCTTCTTTTATAATAATTTAACTCAGACATGTCAAAACATATTTCCTGTTGTTCCAATGTCCAATTAGTTGATTCCATACAAAGTCCAGACAAATTTCATCAGCTCCTGCAGGTTGAAACAATACAGGGTTTTCCATGGAAGATGTATCCAGACAAATATTATCAGTTCTCATTGTATGAGGAATTCTCCTGCCGTTTGAGGTGGCGCAGTAACAGCACTTGATTCCAAAATTAATGAAGGTTTGAATGACCCTATTCCAGTACTATTGTCTGTGGTGGTTGAATAATTCCTTGAGTGTATTGTATTGATGATATGTCCTTTGTGCCATTGTATTAGGTGTTCAGACTTCTTGATCGTGTTAGTCAATGTCCAAACCCTTTTGATGAGTCTCTGTCTTTTCACTAAATGTTGCTACCCAGCCCTGTACTGCTGATTGCAGCTTAGCTTTTTGAAATTTATAGTTCCAATCATGAGGTCAAAACATGCCCGTGGGTTTGAAATTATGTTCTATAAGTTTCCCAGTTGGAGGGGATTTCGATCCTACAGAATACAGGCCAAATCTCCCCAATGTCTCCTCATAAGACAATCTCACCATCCTAGGGATTAATCTGGTGAACCACCATTGCACTCTCTCTATGGCAAGTTAAAGTTTAAAATGCTTTAACTGGCCTCAATCGGGAGGTGGACAGGATTGCTGACCCCCCCCAACTTCCCCTGCTCTGGTTAACATTGCCAGCACTGGGAATGGTATCTTGAAACTGACACATTGGCCAGTGCCAGTATTTTCGGGTCCCTTTCACCTCCATTCCCAGCCTTGGTGTGGGCCTGAAAATTCAGCCCCTTGGATCAGTGTTAACTGAGTACTCTTAAGTATTCAGATGATATATCACAGTGCTAAAACAACAATTAATAACCTGGTAACAAAGCTATGCAGATATCAGGAATAGCTTTAAGATCTTAATATTAATCCTAAATTATAAAAAAAAATGTAAGATATGTTGATAATTTCCCCTCAGAGGGTCTCCCAATCAGCTAATGTAATTTCAGCAGTGGATTAGCAGAAATGAAGAATAGATGCTTAAATGAGGTTTCCAGCAATCTTTAGCTGAAGTTCAGACTACTTTTCCACCTGCCTTCCCCCATCCAAGGAAATTCCCAGAGACTGTCCTTTCTTTCCCCATTCTATCTTTCCAATTTTGTTATTTAACAATATTTTTTCTACCAAATCTAATGTAACCCTGTTCTCTTAAAAAAATGTTAAAACATTTGCCTTTCTTGTGGTTCATTTTATTCTTGGCTTCCATCATTTATTTTGAACTTCATCTTTTATAGGTTGCAAGTTGGCTCCCAACTGAGCCAAAAATCCAAAGTAAAAAGCCTGAAGAGATTGCATCATTGACAAAGGCTGATAAAATCTTTGTCCTGTGCATCAAGGCTGATCAAAACTGGAACAGCTGCTGTCAGACAATTAAACTTGTCAGTATCCCTCCACCTCATTGTTCAACTGTTGTTGATTTACATCAATTACTTGAACTCAGGAGTCCAAGTAAAATGGTCAAATTTGCAGCAGACGAGCAGACTGGTGGCAGTGGAAATGGAGGAGGCAGCTCAGCTATTACGAACTGAGCTGAACAAAATGTGTAAATGGGCAGAAACATTACATTTAATATTCAAATATAAGGTGCAACACATAGGAAGGAAAAGTTAGCAACAAATATATGGTTCTGTTTTAATGCCTTTGGAGAAGCTAAGGATGAAGTTACTGAAGCAGAAACTTATGAAGACTTTGAAAACATCCAACCACTGCAAAGCAGCAATCAGCAAAATCAGTGGGTTCAAATCTTGCCACAGCAGATGGTGGAATTTGAATTCAATAAAAAATCTAGAATTATAAGTCTAATGATGGCCATGAAATTATTCTTGATTGTTGTAAAAATCCATCTGGTTCACTAATGCCCTTTAGGGAAGGAAATCTGTCATCCTTCCATGGTCTGGCCTACATGTGACTCCAGACCCACAGACTCCTAAATGTCCTCTGAAATGACCTAGCAAGCCACTTAGTTGTATCAAACCGCTACAAAGTCACAAAAAAGGAATGAAACTGGATGGACCACCCGGCATCAGCCTAGGCACCGGAAACGACAACGGCAATCGCAGCCCTGTTGACCCTGCAAACTCCTCCTTACTAACATCTGGGGGCTAGTGCCAAAATTGGGTTAGCTGTCTCACAGACTAGTCAAGCAACAACCTGACATAGTCATCCTCATGGAATCATACCTTACAGATAATGTCCCAGACATCACCATTACCATCCCTGGGTATGTCCTGACCCACTGGCAGGACAGACCCAGCAGAGCTGGCAGCTCAGTGGTATACAGTTGGGAGAAAGTTGCCCTGGGAGTCCTGAACATTGACTCTGGACCCCATGAAGTCTCATGGCATCAGGTCGAACATGGGCAAGGAAACCACCTGCTGATTACCATGTACCATCCTCCCTCAGCTGATGAATCAGTGCTCCTCCATGTCAAACACCACTTGGGGAAACACTAAGGGTGGAAAGGGTGCAGAATGTACTCTGGGTGGGGGACTTCAATGTCCATCACCAAGAGTGGCTTGGTAGCACCACTACTGACCAAGCTGGCCGAGTCCTAAATGACAAAGCTGCTAGACTGGGTCTGCGGCAGGTGGTGAGGGAACCAACAAGAGGGAAAAACATACTTGACCTCATCCTTACCAACCTACCTGCCCCAGATGCATCTGTCCATGACAATATCAGTAGGAATGACCACCGCACAGTTGTTGTGGAGACAAAGTCCCTCCTTCACATTGAGGATGCCCTCCATTGTGTTATATGGCACTATTACCGTGCTAAATGGGCTAGATTTCAAACAGACCTAGCAACTCAAGACTGGGCATCCATGAGGTGCTGTGGGCCATCATCAGCGGCAGAATTGTACTTGAATACAATCTGTAACCTAGTGGCCCAGCATATCCCCCATTCTACCATTACCATCAAGCCAGGGGATCAACCCTAGTTCAATGAAGAGTGCAGGAGGGCATGCCAGGAGCAGCACCAGGTATACCTAAAAGTGGGGTGTCAACCTGGTGAAGCTATAACACAGGACTACTTGCGTGCCAAACAGCATAAGCAGCAAGTGATAGACAGAGCTAAGCGATTCCACAACCAACGGATCAGATCTATGTTCTGCAGTCCTGAATGATGGAGCACAATTAAACAACTCACTGAAGGAGGAGGCCCCACAAATGTCCCCAACCTCAATGATGGGGGAGCCCAGCACATCAGTGCTAAAGATAAGGCTGAAGCATTTGCTACAATCCTCAGCCAGAAGTGCCGAGTGGATGATCCATCTCAGCCTCCATCGGAGTTCCCCTGCTTCATAGACGCCAGTCTTCAGCCAATTCAATTCACTCCACGTGATATCAAGAAACGGCTGAAGGCACTGGATATTGCAAAGGCTACAGGCCCTGACAATATTCCGCAATAGTACTGAAGACCTGTGCTCCAGAGCTTGCCGTACCCCAAGCCAAGCTGTTCCAGTACAGCTACAACACTGGCATCTACCTGGCTATGTGGGAAGTTTCACAGGTATGTCCTGTACACAAAAAACAGGACAAATCCAACCCGGCCAATTACCGCCCCATAAGTCTCGATCATCAGCAAAATAATGGAAGGGGTCATTGACAATGCTATCATGCAGCACTTGCTTAGCAATAACCTACTCACTGACATCCAGTTTGGGTTCCGCCAGGGCCACTCAGCTCCTGACCTCATTGAACCCTTGGTTCAAACATGGACAAAAGAACTGAACTCCCGAGGTGCGGTGAGAGTGACTGCCCTTGACATCAAGGCAGCATTTAACCTAGTGTGGCATCAAGGAGCCCTAGCAAAACTGGAATCAATGGGAATCAGGGAGAAAATTCTCTGCTGGTTGGAGTCATACCTAGCACAAAGGAAGATGGCTTTAGTTGTTGGAGGTCAGTCATCTCAGCTCCAGGACATCACTGCAGCAGTTCCTCAGGGTAGTGTCCTAGGCTCAACCATCTTTAGCTGCTTCATCAATGACCTTCCTTCTATCATAAGGTCAGGAGTGGGGATGTTCACTGATGATTGCACAATGTTCAGCACCATTTGTGACTCCTCAGATACTGAAGCAGTCCATGTCCAAATGCAGCAAGACCTGGACAATATCCAGGCTTGGGCTGACAACTGGCAAGAAACATTCGCGCCAAACAAGTGTCAGGCAATGACCATCTCCAACAAGAGACAATACAACCATCGCCCCTTGATGTTCAATGGCATTACCATCACTGAATCCCCCACTATCAACACCCCGGGGATTACCATTGACCAGAAACTGAACTGGACTAGCCATATAAATACTGTGGCTGCAAGAGCCGGTCAGAGGCTAGGAATCCTGTGATGAGTAACTCACCTCCTGATTCCCCAAAACCTGTCCACCATCTACAAAGCACAAGTCTGGAATACTCCCCACTTGCCTGGATGAGTGTAGCTCCCACAACACTCAAGGAGCTTGACACCATCCAGGACAAAGCAGCCCGCTTGATTGGCTCCACATTCACAAACATTCACTCCCTCCACCACCAAAGCAAAGTAGCAGCAGTGTGTACCATCTACAAGATGCACTGCAGGAATTCACCAAAGTTCCTTCTACAGCACCTTCCACATCCACATCCACTAACATCTAGAAGGACAAGGGCAGCAGATAGATGGGAACATCACCACCTGGAAGTTCCCCTCCAAATCACTCATCATCCTGACTTGGCAATATATTTCCATTCCCTTCACTGTCATTGGGTCAAAATCCTGGAACTCCCTTCCTAATAGCACTGTGGGTGTACCTACAGCACATGGACTGCAGCCGTTCAAGAAGGCAGCTCACCACCACCTTCTCAGGGGCAACTAGGAATTGGCAATAAATGCTGGCCCAGCCAGCGAAACCCACATGCCCTAAATGAATAAAAAAGAACCAAAATAGAACACAAGGCAGATGAAAGCCCATTACATTGTACAGTGTTTGGGTCAGGCAACAACAATTTATATTTATACAGCACTTTTATTGTAATAAAATGCCTCAAAGGGCTTTATAGGACCATTATAAAACAAAATATGACACTGAGCAACATAAGGAGCGACTACGTCAGATGACCTAAAGCTTTTTTTCCTTCTTTCACAGGACGTGGGCGCCACTGGTTAGGCCAACGTTTTTTATTGCCGATTTCCAATTGCCCTTAAGAAGGTGGTGTTGAGACACTTTCTTGAACCCTGCGGTCAATGTGATGTAGGTATACACATTGTTAGGGAGGGTGTTCCAGGATTTTGACCCAGCCACAGAGAAGAAACGGTGACATAATTTCAAAGCCCGGATGGCGTGTGTGTTTGGAGGGGAACTTGCAGGCAGTGATATTCTCATGCATCCACCGCCCTTGTCCTTCGAGGTGGTAGAGGTCGTGGGTTTGGAAGATGCTGTGAAAGGAGCCTTGGTGAGTTCCTGCAGTGCATCTTGTAGATGGTCCACACTGCTGCCACTGGTGGAGGGAATGGATGTTGAAAGTGGTGGATGGGGTGCCAATCAAGCGGGCTGCTTTGTCCTGGATCGTGTCAAGCTTCTTGAATGTTGTTGGACCTGCACTTATCCAGGCAAGTGGAGATTATTCCATCACACTCCTGACTTGTGCCTTGTAGATGGTGGATAGGCTTTGGGGAGTCAGGAGGTGAGTTATTCTCCGCAGAATTCCCAGCCTCTGACCTGTTCTTTATATGGCTGATCCAGTTCACCATCTGATGAATGGTAACCCCTAGGGTACTGATAGTGGGAGATTCAGTGATGATAATGCAATTGAATGTCAAGGGGAAATGGTTGGATTCTCCCTTGCTGGAGATAGTCATTGCCTGACACTTGTGTGGCGTGAATGTTACTTGCCACTTATCAGCCCAAGCCTGAACATTGTCCAGGTCTTACTGCATATGGGCACAGACTGCTTCAGTATCTGAGATGGTGCTGAACATTGTGCAATCATCAGCGGACATTTCCAACTTCTGACCTTATGATGGCGGGAAAGTCATTGATGAAGCAGCTGAAGATGGTTGGGCTGTGAACACTACCCTGAGGAACTCCTGCAGTGAAGTCCTTGGATTGAGATGATTGACCTCTAACAACTACAACCATCTTACTTTGTGCTAGGTATGACTCCAACAAATGGAGAGTTATCCCCCTGATTCCCATTGACCCCAGTTTTGTTGGTGTTCCTTGATGCTACATTCGGTTAAATGCTGCCTTGATGTCAAGGGCAGTCATTCTCACCTCACCTTGGGAGTTCAGCTCTTTTGTCCATGTCTGGACCAAGGCTGCAATAAGGAGCTGAGTGGCCCAGGTGGAACCTAAACTGAGCATTAGTGAGCAGATTATTGCTGAGTAAATGCTGCTTGATAGAACTGTCAAATATCCTTCCATCACTTTGCTGATGATTGAGAGTGACTGATGGCATGGTAATTGGCCAGGTTGGATTTGTTCTGCTTTTTGTGTACAGGACATACCTGGGTAGTTTTCCACATTTCCGGGTCGATGCCAGTGTTGTAGCTGTACTGGAACAGCTTAGCTAAGCTAGTTCTGGAGAGCAGGTCTTCAGTACTATTGCTGGAATGTTGTCAGGCTCTTTAGACTTTGCAGTATCCAGTACCTTCAGCTGTTTCTTGATATCACGTGGAGTGAATCGAATTGGCTGAAGGCTGGCATCTGAGATGCTGGGGATCTCCAGAGGAAGCCGAGATGGATCATCCACTCGGCACTTCTAGCTGAAGATTGCAGCAAATGCTTCAGCCTTATTTCTTGCACTGATTGCTGGGTTCCCCCATCATTAAGAATGGGGACATTTGTGGAGCCTCCTCCTCCAGTTAGTTGTTTAACCATCCACCACCATTCACAACTGGATGTGGCAGGACTGCAGAGCTTAGATCCAATCTGTTGGCTGTGGGATTGTTTAGCTCTGCCTATCACATGCTGCTTTCGCTATTTGACATGCAAGTAGTCCTGTGTTGTAGCTTCACCAGGTTGATACCTCATTTTTAGGTATGCTTTGTGCTGCTCCTAGCATGTCCTCCCGCACTCTTCATTGAACCAGGGTTGATCCCTTGGTTTGATGGTAATGGTAGAGTGAGGGATATGATGCGCCATGCAGTTACAGATTGAGGTTGTATACCATTCTGCTGCTGCTGATGGCCCACAGCGCCTCAGGATGAAGCATTTGCAACAATCTTCAGCCAGAAATGCTGAGTGGATGATCCATCTTGGCCTCCTCTCCACAGCATCGCAGATGCCAGTCTTCATCCAATTCAATTCACTCCATGTGATATCAAGAGATGGCTGAAGACCCTGGATACTGCAAAGGCTATGGGCCATTAGTACTGAATACTTGTGCTCCAGAACTTGCCGTGCCCCTAGCCAAGCTGTTCCAGTACAGCTACAACATTGGCATCTACCTGGAAATGTGGAAAATTTCCTAGGAATGTCCTGTACACAAGAAGCAGGACAAATCAACCTGGTCAATTACTGCTGCACCAGTCTACTCTCACTCGTCAGTAAAGTAATGAAAGGGGTCATCAGCAGTGCTATCAAATAGCGCTTGCTTAGCAACAACCTGCTCAGTGATGCCCAGTTTGGGTTCCGCCAGGGCCACTCAGCTCCTGACCTCATTAAAGCCTTGGTTCAAACATGGACAAAAGGGCTGAACTCCTGAGGTGAGGTGAGAGTGACTGCCCTTGGTATCAGTAGTGTGACATCAAGGAGCTCTAGAAATACTGGCTTCAATGGGAATCAGGATGAAAACTCTCTGCTGGTTGGAGTCTCTCCAGCAAGAGAAAATCTAACCTTCGCCCCATGACATTCAATGGAATTACCATCGCTGAGGCCCCCACTATCAACATCCTGGGGATTACCATTGACCAGAAACTGAACTGGACTGGCCATATAAACACTATATCTACAGGAACAAGTCAGAGGCTAGGAATCCTGCAACGAGTAACTCACCTCCTGACTCCCAAAGCCTGTCCACCATCTACAAGGCACAAATCAGGAGTGTGACAGTATAGTCTTCATTTGCCCTGGATGAGTGCAGCTGCAACAACACTGAAGGAGCTTGACACCATTCTGGAAGAAGCAGCCCACTTGAATGGCACCACATCCACAAACATTCACTCCCTCCACCACTGACGCACAATGGCAGCAGTGTGTACCATCTAGAAAATGTATTGCAGGAACCCACCAAGTCTCCTTCGACAGCACCTTCCAAACCCACAGCCACTATCATCTTGAAGGACAAGGGAAGCAAACACATGGGAAGACGATCACCTGGAAATTCCCGTCCAAGGCATTCACCATCCTGACTTGGAAATATATCGTCGTTCCTTCACTAACGCTGGGTCAAAATCCTGGAACTCCCTTCCTAACAGCACTGTGGGTGTACCTACACCATATGGACTGCAGCGGCTCAAGAAGGCAGCTCACCACCACCTTCTCAAGGTCAATTATGGATGGGCAATAAATGCTGGCCCAGCCAGCGATGCCCACTTCCCATGAATGAATGAATGGGTGCCCTGTTTTGAGTTGTTAGATCTGTTCGAAGTCTGCCCCATTTAGCATGGTGTTAGTGCTACACAACACGATGGAAAGTATCCTCAATGTGAAGATGGGACTTTGACTCCTCAAGGATTTTGTAGTGGTCACTCCTACCAATACTGTCATGGGCAAATGCACCTGTGACAGGTAGATTGGTGAGGATGAGGTCAAGTAGTTTTTTCCTCTTGGTTCCCTCACTATCTGTTGCAGATCCGGTCTAGCAGCTATGCCCTTTAGGACTTGGTTAGCTCGTCAGTAGCTTGATCAAAGAGATAGGTTTAAGAAATTTCTTAAATGAAGACAGTGAAGTGGGGAGGCGCAGGGTATAAGGGAGGGAATTCCAGAGCTTAGAGACTAGGCAACTGAAGGTGGAGTGTTTTAAATCAGGGATACTCAAGAGGCCATAATTAGATGAGTGCAAATATCTTGGTATGTTGTAGGACTGGAGAGAAAGGGAGGGGCAAGGCCTTGGAGGGATTTGAAAACAAGCATGAAAATTTTAACATAAAGACACCATTTGCCAGGGAGTCAATGTAGGTCAGCGAGCATAGGGATGATAGGTGAACTGGACTTGGTGCGAGTTAGGACATGGGCAGCAGGGTTTCGAATAACCTCAAGTTTACAGAGGGTAGAATGTGGAATACCAGCCAGGAAAGTTTTCATCTGATATGGCAGATGGCATTTGCCAGGCTGACCAAATCCCAAAGGGAAACTTGGCCAAGCTATCACAACAAGTTTTACAATTTTTATTTATTACGAGAAGGTTTTTACACTGAAGTCAGAAGTAATGAGTCCACTACCATCTTTAGAGGTTTTAAAGATTAAATTACAACATTTATTAACAAAAGAAAAGAAGGCTTAAACACACAAGATTACAGTTACACAGTTACATTTAGTTTTATAACAGTTCTCCTAAGATTTCTACTTAACTAGGCTCCCAGGCAACAGTCAAAATAAATTCTTAATCTATAAAACATCCAGCAATATTACTACAAGCACCCACTGTTGCTGGAATGGAGGTATTTCACAGATTTTTCTCCCTCTCACTCGACAATGGAATTCCAAAGCTTTTAACACAACCTTGGTTACTGAAACAGCAAATTTCTCCAGGGTGGCTAGAGGCTTTTTCCACAAGTCTGTTTCACACAGTGCACCTTTCAAGATCTCACACAGCCACGCCACACACAGCTTTCAATCTTTCTTTCGATATATGTTCTCCCTTTTGATCTGTAAACCCCATTGTTTCAACCTTTCTTTGGAAGTTACTTTTCCCAGAATATAAAGATCTTTCATGTTGTCATTATGGCCAGCACTTCTGGGAAAAATAAATTTAATAACTTTGCCTTATTTATCTTACCAGTTGTAAACATCTTATCATGTCCCTTTGAAAATCAAACAACCTCTCAACTTATCTAAAAATACAAATTCCATTCACACTGTATGTGCTGAGACTTCATCTTAGCTTATGCATCTCCATTTCAAATGCTTGTTTTATACCTAACCCCTTTTGATGATTCCAACCTTGCAGTCTGACTATCTGCAGTTTAATTAAACTAGACATACACACATGCACATACATACATACACACATTCCCCATAAGCCTGCTTCAGTATCCCACTGTAATATTAGAAAAAAAATGATATTTCATTTACAAAAAGCCAAATCTGTAGGTAACAAAGGCATGATGGAGGATAAAAACAAAAAGCTAAAAGCTACTGCGGATGCTGGAAATCCAAAACAAAAACAGAATTACCTGGAAAAACTCAGCAGGTCTGGCAGCATCGGTGGAGAAGAAATCAGTTAACGCTTCGAGCCTTCACGACCCTTCGGCAGAACTGAAGCACAGTTAGGAGAAAGGAGAAATATAAGCTGGTTTAAGGTGGGGGGGCGGGGGGAGAGAGAAGTTGAGGGTGTGGTGATTGTGGAGATAAGCAAGCAGTGATAGGAGCAGATAATGATGGAGGATTTCAATAGTAGATAAGCTGAGACAGGGGCAAAGTTGGGCGATGTTAAGGAAGTGGAAATATGTGGTTTTAGTGATGACATGAATACAAGGCTGGTAGCTCATCTCAGGGTCAGATATGACACAAATGTTGTGAACAGGCTGGTTTAGGCTTAGATTGTTGCCAGGGAGAGGGATGAATTCAGGAACTAGGAGCTGGAGTTTGGAACGGGGCTCAAAATGGTGATTTCAGTCTTCTCAATATTTAATTGGAGGAAATTTCTGCTCATCCAGTACTGGATGTCAGATAAGCAGTCTGATAATTTAATAATAGTGGAGGAGTCAAAAGAGGTGGTGGTGAGGTAGAGCTGGGTGTCATCAGCGTACATGTGAAAATTAACGCTATGTTGCCATGCAGATTGCATCTTAACTACTGTATCCAGTTCTGGACATGAAGACACAAGGGAGGTTCAAGCCCTAGAGGCAGTGCAAGAATATAAGAACATCAGAATTAGGAGCAGGAGTGGGTCATTCGGCCCATCAAGCCTGCTCCGCCATTTGATAAGATCATGGCTGAACTGATTGTGGCCTTAACTCCACTTTCCTGCTTCCCCTCCCCATAATTCTTTATTTCATTGTAGATCAAAAATCTGTCTAACTCAGCCTTGAATATATTGAATAACCCAGTCTCCACTGCTCTCTGGGGTAGAGAATTCTATACAGTAATGATTCAAGAACCATATGGATGATTCCCAGTCTTAGAAGTCTCAGGTTTGAAGAAAGACTAAAGGAATTTGGGCTGTTTGGCCTTGAAATAAAATGTCAGATAAGTGATCTTATTGAATGATACCAAGAGGCAGCTGCTAGGAACACACCCAGGTCATTTAGCACAGAAATTCTTCTTCATGAGAGCATTGTCACTCTGATTAAGCCACTGCTGACAATGATTCATGATAGTCTAGAAATGACTGATTTGAGACTTCTAAAGACTAAACTTGGAGTAGCTAATACTGGAGCAATCACTTTGATGATGTAGATAACAACTCTAAGAAGTGAAGTCATTGCTGCCAGTTCTGGAAACTACAGGAAAGCTGCAAATTGTTGCAACTATAGAGAAAATTCTGGCAATAACTGGCAAGCTTTGATGCATTCCAACATTAATGGAGTGTGAGAAATGGCTGTCTAATCTAATGACTTTTAAAAAAATTTAGGAAATTAATTGAATACGATAGCAATAGCTCTCTATCTCTCTGGTGAAGTGTTTCCAGGAAACTGTTTCTGCTGACATGAATAAGGCATTTTCATCAGGCCATTATCTGAGCAACAACATAGTGTAGGAACAGACCTTTGCATAAACATGGTCAGGCCTGATAAGAAGTTGGGAGAAGAAGTAATGTCCACATATCTAAAACTGTCTGAAAGAAGGTGGCAAGATATCCACATTAGCAAGGGGATGACCTCATTGCTTGGGGGTTGGAATAGGAAGGGTCCACTTTGGTTACTGTCACCTGGTAATTGAACAATTGAATGGGAATATGTAATTGAACGAGTGAACGAGCATCCACCAGCCCCTGAAAATGAAATATATAAACGGGCAGCCGAGGAAGGAAAAACATGTAGGATAGGAGGAAAGCTCCCTGAGGTGGATCCATGCTGACTTCAGTTTAACGCCTTGCTCAGCTGTTACCCTCAAGGTGGATCCATGCTAGCTTTGGCTTAACAACTTCAGTCAGCTCAAGAGATGACCAAAGGAGAAGAGATCATTACCACAAGGTGCAGAGATCAAACAGCTTCACCTCATCACTCCATCTGTCTGTCCAATCTGGGGTCAATAAACTATCTTCACCTGTTATAGGTCAAATGTTTACTTATTCTGATTAAGTGTAGTATCTGATTTGAACCATCACTTCTTAATAAAAAGCTCATAACTTCTCGACTTCTTTGTGTAATCTATGACCCTTGATCAAAGCTTACAGAAGGGAATTGCAGAAGGTCCCTTAATTAGGAAGGAAATGTTAAACTTCTAATGACCAGTTGGTGAAAGAGGAGGTCAGAAGTCAATCTTTACTCAGTTATAGATTTATTCACAAAGTGTGACATTACAAATATATAGGTCCTAACTTTACAACCCATTACCAGTGTCAGTGTCTCATTATATCTGTGCAAGTCATTATCAATGAGTGCCCTCCGCCTCTAGACACATAACCTTAGTTTATGCAATTTACAGAAAACAGAGCAGCTGGAGCTGATCTGAAATTAAGTTAGCAATTAATTGCTAGCTAGAACATGGACATTCCATTAGTATTTAAAAATAGATAAAGGCCAGCAGAGAAAGGTTAATGACAAAAAATACTTAAAAACAAGACAAAAAAATAAAATGGAACACCTCTCACTTGCAGCATGTGACAACCCACTTCTATTAGTTTATTTCTGAATCCATTTATCATTCACTCCTTAAAGACATAAATTAAAGTATTATTGACAAATACACAACACAGCCAAAGGAAAATAATTGTACTAAATGTTAGCAGGCTGTTTTTTTTAATAGGAGAAGTAGCTTGCTTTTATTATTGAGATCTTCACAGGTAGTAATATTTATTTTTTTTATTTTTAAACATATTTTCTATACACTACTCCAATAAGGCACTGGGCATGCTAACTCAGAACTGGGCAGAGCACCCATGGGCTAATTTTGAGGACTTAGCAACATCTGTAGACCACTGCACAGTCTAAATTACTGCTAGAGATTTACTTACGGATACAACTATACGGAGGAGCAAAAGAAAAGACATGGGTAAAACAGGCAATGTAATAGTTATGAGAGAACTGGAATGAATGCATATTTTAATGAATTTTTAGCTTGGCGGGTGGGCACACGCCCAACCCGGCTGAGCGTAAAATGACGTGCAAAGGTGTTGGGCGAGCATGCTAACATAATAGCGCTCTCAGGCAATATTTCGGTTGGCAGGCATGCGCCGGAGTCGGCGGCACAGCCGTCGACAATTAAAAGGCCTATTAAGGCTATTAAAGAGAAATTTTTTGCTGCCCATCCAACCTTACGGTTGGCGGGCAGGCGAAAAGGCCAAGCAGCTTTTGCATTTTTTTGGAAACCTCATCCATGGGCATTATGAGGTTTTCAACATCAAATAAAAATAAAATAAATTTTTAAAAATTTATTTAATAACCTATCCCTTTGTCACATGAGGGGACATGTTTTATAACCTTTTTAAGATCTTTATTTTTTATTTTGAAAACTATTCATCCCTCTGAGGCAGCTCTGTGCCTCGGAGATTTTCAAGTGCGCACCTACGCACATGCGTGAAGTTCGCGCTTGCCCTCCTCCACCCCACTTCACAGGCAGCGCTGAATGCTGCTGTCCGCATTTCACACTGGGCGAGCCTTATTTGGCCCGCCAGCATGAAATCGCAGTCCGGCCCCAATTGTGGGTGGCGGTCAGCTTCCCGACTGCCCCTGCCCACCCGTGCCCATCCCCACCGAGCCCGCCCGACAAGGGCAAAACTCTGCCTATAAGAGTTTTATACAACTTCATGAAATGTAACAGTTCCTTTGGAAGAATCAATTTATCCTATTTTCACTACATCCACTTCACAAGAGAGGCTATTGCAGAACTATGCTACCTGATCCAGGCTGGCCCACAAACAATCTCTAGGGTTAGCTGTTCCATATTAGTGCCCGTTATGCTACTGAATCCTTTCAAGCAATGCAAGGGGCATTTCCAGATCAGCCGCTTTGCATGAACATTTGTGTCCGTATTTGGAGATTTTAGGCTGAGCTCCTGTCTGTCTGTTGCTTGCCAATATTGTTGCCCATTTTATTTTCCCAATTTCCATTCTCGGCCCTGCAAAATTGACTCTTCTCCAATCTATGTCCTTCTCTTAAATCACATTATATTGTGGTTACTATAACCTAGATGTTCCCAGATTTTTACTTTTTTTATCTGCTCTGGTTCATTCCCCATTACTAGATCCACTAGTGAATCTTCTCTTATTGGACTTCTTACATTTTGGATTAGAAAAGAGTCCTGTGCACATTGTAGAAACTCCTTTCCCTTATTCCCTTTAACTACCTCTTCTGTCTAATTAATAACAGGCTCGTTGAAGTCCCCTATGATTATTATTCCATATTTTTTACTTAATTCCCTAAATTATCTGCATATTTGTTCCTCTACCTCCCTTTCACTATTAGGTGGTCTGCAGATCACACCTATTAGAGTGGTTGACCCTTTATTATCTTTTATTTCTACCCATATGGATTTTATTTTTGTCTTGTTCATAGTTGCACCCCTTTTTTCTACTGCCATTATGTTATCCCTAATAATTATCGCTACTCCACCTCCCTGTGTTTCCTTTTGATCTTTTCTAAATATGTTATACCCTGCGATGTTTCATTCCCTGTTCTGATTTTATGTAGCCATGTCTCAGTAATCCTTACTTTGTCCTCCCAATGCATGATTACCTCCAATTCCCTTGTTTTATTCTGGACACTATGGCCTGGATTTTCACTGAGTCGGGGTGACTTGGAAGCCCTTTAAAAATGGCAGGTGGGTCCCAATTCTGGGATCCCGACCCCATTCCCGGGGTGTCTGATTTTTGGGAGTGCCTTTAAAGGGTGCGGGCTGGTTCCTGTCAAAAGCCTGAATCCGACACACCCGACCTGGCCAGCTCCATTGTGGAAATAGACATCACCCACTTCTCTGCAATTTTCATGAAGACGGGCCAGGTTTTTAAAGAGCTATGGTTCCCGGTCCCTCAGAGAAGTCATGAACCCTAGTCTGCAATGAGGGGACCTTGTAAAAGGTAAGTTCCAAAGGTCCTCCTCATGTCCCCTGTGCCAAGCTATATCCCCACCCAGCCCCTATGGCCCATCATATCCCCATGCCAAGATGTGCCCTTCCACCCATCTCCTATGACCCCTCATATGTCCTATGCCTAGCTATGGCACTTCCATGCCCATTGACCCACTATAACTGTCTAGAACCAATGAATCCTATAGTGTATAGCAAAATATGTAAAAAAGCCTTGAAAGTAAAGTAATTTATAACTTTCTCCTATGTTGAAAAAAGTGTCATTTCACTACAAGCTAATAAGTGCCAATCATCCAGACCCTTTAAAATATCAATAACAAAAACCCCAAATGCTTGAAACTACTTAACTTGCATGAACAAACCTTGTAAAATTGACAGCAGAGATCAGAGAGCCCAAGCTGTCAATCAAACAATGTTTCCTCTGGGGCGCAGGGTTTTAGTACTCTAATGGGTGTCTGGGCTCTCAGCCAAACATACATAATGAGGCCATTATCTATCTTCCTTCTTATAGAGTCCCCTTCTTATAGAGTGCCCTAATACTATCACATTATATTCTGCTCTTTCCTCCCCCACCCAGCCTTCTGAGCCATGGTGCCTTGGTCTGCACTTTGGCTTCCCTAGCTGCAGATTTTCTCCTTGTACTCACAGGTAGTGAGCACATTATACCTGCTGGACAGGACCCGTGTCTGCGGGTCCTCCTTTTCAATCTTTCCTAAATCCTTGCTACTGGGGTCCCTTACAGCCACGCGAGAGGGTGAGAAATTGAGCTCATTAGTGGCTGTTTTTTGGGGGCTACACATTTTGGGCAGCTCCGAAATGGCATCTGTGGTATGTATACACACACATGGAATGAGTTGTGCTGGACACCATATGGGGGCAGTTGTTTGTTTAGTGTGCACTGGGCACCTGCTGAGCATAAGAACATAAGGAATAGGAGCAGGAGTAAGCCATTCGGTGCTTCAAACCTGCCCCGCCATTCAATAAGATCATGCTGATCTGCGCCAGGCCTCAACTCCTCTTTCATGCCAGCTCCTCATAGTCCTCAACTCCCTGATATTTCAAAAATCTATCTACCTCCTCTTTAAATACTTTCAGCGATCTAGCCTCCACAACTCTGAGGTAGAGAATTCCAGACATTCACTACCCTCTGAGAGAAGAAATCTCTTCGCATCTCAGTTTTAAATGTCCCCTTATTCTGTAACTATGTCCCCTAGTTCAAGATTCCCCCACTAGTGGAAACATCTTCTCAACATCTACCCTGTCAAACCCCCTCAAATCTTGTACGTTTCAATAAGATCACCCCTCATTCTTCTAAATTCTAATGAATAAAGGCCTAACCTGTTTAGCCGTTCTTGATAAGTCAACCTCTTCATCCCAGGAATCAGCCTTGTGAATCTCTTTTGAACTGCCTCCAATGCCAGTATATCCTTTCTTAAATATGGGGACCAAAACTGTACACAGTACCCCAGGTGCGGCCTTACAGTTGTAACAAGACTTCCCTATTTTTAAACTCTAACCACCTAGCAATTCAGGCCAAAATTCCATTTGTCTTCTTAATTACTTGCTGCACCTGCATGCTAGCTTTTTGTGTTTCATGCACAAGAACACACAGATCCCTCTGTGCTTCACTATTTTTGGAGTCTCTCTCCATTTAAATAATAGTCTGCCTTTTGATTTTTCCTCACACTTTCCTACATTAAACTCCATCTGCCAAGTTTTTGCCCACTCACTCAACCTATCTATATCCCCTTGCAGTTTCCTTATTTCCTCATCACAACATGCCCTCCCATCTACTTTTGTATCATCAGCAAATTTGGATACATTACACTCTGCACCTCTCCTCCAAGTCATTAATATAGCTAGTAAATAATTGAGGCCCTAGGACTGATCCTTGTGGGACTCCACTAGTTACATCTTTCCAACCTGAAAAAGACCCATTAATCCCAACTCTCTGTCTCCCGCATGTTAACCAATCCTCAATCCTATCTTGTGCAGTAACCTTTTATGTGGCACCTTATCAAATGTCTTCTGGAAACCTAAATACACTACATCTACTGGTTCCCCTTTATCAACTGTGCTTGTTATATCCTCAAAGAACCCTAGCAAATTTGTTAAACATGATTTCCCTTTCAAAAATCCATGTTGACTCTGTTTGATTTTGTTAAGCTTTTCTAAATGTCCTGCTATTTCTTCCTTAATAATGGACTCTAGCATTTTCCCAATGACAGATGTTAGACTGACTGGCCTATAGTTTCCTGCTTTTTGTCTCCCTCCCTTCTTGAACAGCAGCATCACATTAGCGGTTCTCCAATCTGCTGGGACGCTCCTGGAATCCAGTGAGTTCTGGAACATTTCAACCAATGCCTCCACTATCTCTGTTTTTCTGATATCTTTGGACTGTTTATAGTGTCCTCCACCGTGAAGGCCAATGCAAAATGTTGGTTTAAATTATCTGTCATTTCCCTGTTCTCCATTATCAATTCTCCAGTTGCATCCTCCAAGGGTCCCATGCTCACTTTAGCTACTCTCTTTCTTTTTATATACCCGTAGAAGCTCTTGCTGTTTGTTTTTATATTTCTTGTCAATTTACCTTCATAATCAATTTTCTCTCTCTTTATTAGCTTTTTAGTCATCTGCTGCCGGTTCCTAAAAAATCCCTAATCCTCTGGCCTGCCACTAGTTTTCGCTGTTTTGTATGCTTTAGTTTTAGATTGGATACTCTCTTTGAACACCTTTGTTAACCATGGATTGTTCATCCTTCTCATCGAATCCTTCTTTTTGACCAGGATAAATTTTTTCTGAGCGTTATGAAATACCTGCTTAAATGTCTGCCACTTCTCATCCACTGACCTTCCTCTTAGTCTATTTTCCCAGCCTGCTTCAGACAATTCTTTTTTCATACCCCTGTAATTGCCCTTATTTAAGTTGAGGACACTGATTTGAGATCTGAGTTGCTCACCCTCAAATTGAATTTGAAATTCTACCATGTCGTGATCGCTACCCCCTAGAGGATCCTTAACTATGAGATCTCTTATTAATCCCACCTCATTACACATTACTAGATCTAAAATAGCCTGTTCCTGGATAGGCTCTGCAATGTATTGCTCTAAGAAACAATCCCTGATGCACTCTAAAAATCCGTCTTCCATGTTACCCCTGCCAATCTGATTTGTCCAGTCAATATGCAGGTTAAAATCACCCATGACAATTGTAGCGCCCTTCTTACATGCCTCCATTATTTTCCGAGTTATACTTTGTCCTACAGTGAGGCAACTCTTTGGGGGCTTATAGACGACTCCCACCCGTGACTTCTTCCCCTTGCTATTCCTTACTTACACCCAAACTGATTCCACATCATGATCTATTGCACCTATATCACTACCCACCATTGCACTGATATTTTCCTTCATTAACAAAGCTACCCCACCTCCTTTTCCTTTTTGCCTATTTTTCCGGAACGTCGAATACCCTTGTATATTGAGTTCCCAGTCTTGGTCACCCTGCAACCACATCTCTGTAATAGCTATCAAGTCATATCCATTTATTTTTGTTTGTGCCATCAAATCATCTACCTTGTTACAAATGCTGCGTGCATTCAGATAAAGGGCCTTAAACTTTGACTTTTTACCATTATTGCTCATTCTGGTTCTAATTTCTGCTGCACTTCCCTTTTTATATTTTCTGCCCCTTCCTGTCATACTTTGATTTTCATTCACCTCTTTATTACCCTGCACCTCTGCTCTCTCATTTATTTTTGATTTTCTAAACTTCTCTTCAATTCCCTCCCCCCCAAATAATTAGTTTAAAGTCCTATCTACAACCCTATTTATACGATTCACCAGGGCACTGGTTCCAGCATGGTTCAAATGAAGCCCGTTCCAATGGAACAGCTCTCTCCTTCCCCAGTATTGGTGCCAGTGCCCCATGAATCGGAACCCATTTCTCCCACACCAATCTTTGAGCCACACATTTACCTCTCTAATCTTATTTACCCTACACTAATTTGCACATGGTTCAGGTAGTAATCGGGAGATTATTACCTTTGTGGTTCTGCTTTTTAATTTAGTCCCTAGTTGCTCGTAGTCCCTCAGCAGAACCTCTTTCCTAGTCCTACCTGTGTCATTGGTACCTACATGGACCACGACAACTGGATCCTTCCCCTCCCAATCCAAGTTCCTCGCCAGCCCGGAAGAGATGTCCTTAACCTTGGCACCAGGTAGGTAACACAGCCTTCGGGATTCTCTGTCTTTGCTGCAGAGAACAGTATCTATTCCCATAACTATGCTATCCTCTATTACTACTACATTTCTCATTTCTCCCACCACTTGAATGGCACTCTGTGATCAGTTTGCTCATCCTCCCTGTAGACTGTGCCCTCGTCCACACCAGGAGCAAGAACCTCATACCTATTGGACATGGGCACTGGCTGAGGTTCCTCCAAAGCTAAATTTTGGATTCCCATACCTGCCTCATACCCTCCTGTTCTTGATCACGGACCAAATTTGATGTAATTAATCTAAGGGGTGTGACTGCCTCCTGAAATACAGTGTCCAGGTAACTCTTCCCTTCCTTGATGTGTCGCATTGTCCGCAACCCGGACTCCAGCTCATCAACTCTGAGCCGAAGTTCTTCGAGCAGCCAACACTTGCTGCAGATGTGGTCATCGTGGATCACACCGGAGTCTACCAGTTCCCACATACTACAGCTGCAACACATCACCCGCCCATTTCTATTCTATTTAATTAATTAATTTGGGTGTTAAATATTTTAAAAGTGAATTTCTTAACTGTACTCTTCAGTTGTAATAACGTCCCCTGATTTAAACCACCCGGCCAATCAAAAGAGATACGGAAGAGATACCCACCAATCACCTACCTGTTTTCCTGTGATGTCACACTTCGGCTCTGACAGGTAGAAACAGGTTGAAGGGGCTCTCTGCTGCCGATTTTTATCTCCTGCTGCCACTGTGCTTCTCATGCAGGTCCGCTCTCCCTGTGCTCCCAGCTCTCCTCTCGTTGTTGTAAACAAACTCCCGGTTCTCTTCTTGCTGTTTTCAACTGTGAAAATCCTGGCTCTCCTCTCATTGTTTTAAACTGAAAGTATGTAGAGCAGGCAGATCATGATGATAATCAGGCTGCAATGCAGATTTAATGCCAGAGGTGCCACCTTGGAGCTCAATGCTCCAGCCAACATTTTCTCTTAATGTTGCACTACTAAACGTACACTTAGCAGCAGGAAGGAACCCCTACTCCCTGCCCTGCTACCCACCTGCCACCCCCCTCAAAACAACATCATTTAAAAGGGATCATTAATTGCCTACAGGTTACTTGCTAGTTGATTTTTTCTGACTGTTGCTATGATTCTGCAGGTGTCTTACATAGATGTTTAAAGTTGCAGAAATCTACAGGGAGTGGTGTGACAGGTGCTGAAGGACACTTTGCTGACCTCAATACTTCTGCAGAAACCAGTTACTCCCAGACATAGAAGCATTCATAGCCATTCCCCTTGGAATGTAGTATGGATGGGAGAATAAGCAGAGGGAAGAGCAGGTAAAGCTGCTGGAACAGGGAGGGGGAGAAGACCTCTCAGCAGGTGGTTATGTCTGCCCACAGTGTTCAGCGAGCATTCTCCTATCTGAACCTCAATGAGAAACAATGTGTGAAATGTCTGCACTTCAGTAAGGATGCTACTGTGAAATCTGCCACTGGCTGCAGTCACAAACACAACTTCAGAGCAGGTCAAAGACAGCAATGCTAGTGGTTTTTATTCTATTACATTATATTTTTTTGATTCTAGAAAGCCAATTGGTGAAGGATAGAACTGAACACTTCTATATTTATTTACAGAGTAACACGTTGCAAGCATATACCTCCGAACCCAATAATAAGTTTTAGTCTGCGTCTATTTATAGGCTCAAGTGAATCTGCAGTTAATGTCCACTACCTGCACACAATTAAACAGAAATAATATACAATTAGTAACTGTCAGGATGACCATGGAAATGAACCTTTGTGCACCTGGATCCTGCCTCTCACATTTGCCATCCACTGTGCACAAGGGATGTCACTGAGGCTCTCTAATCAAAGAGAGATAATTACACTTCATTCGCCTTTGCCAGAGACCATCAGGTGGAAATATTGCACGGCTTTGCTAGAGTTGTTGACTACCCCATGGTGTAGGTGCTATTGAATGCACATGCATCAGTCTGCCATGCCATCTGGCATTTACCAGACCAGCGGCAGGCCTTCCAGCAGGATCAAGGGCCCCAGGATCAGATATCATGCCCGCTGAGAGCTTCTGGCTAATCAGAGGTCAGCAGCTCTTCTGTACCGGGCAGTGTCACTGGGGTGGTGGTGGCTGCTGTCGGTGTTACACCCACCCAAGGCCTCAGATTGAGTAGGGACATAGGCACAGGTGATTGGTGGCGGGAAGTGGGTTGCAAGGTGGGGGGTGGGGGGGGGGTGGTGGTCACAGGGGAAGGTAGGAGGGGGTTAGCAGCAAGGGAAGAGGGTGGCTCTCAGTGGGCCATCCCTTCCTGATGCTGGGACCCTCGAACAGGCACTGAGTGCCTTTCAATGAGGGACCCCTTCAAGAACCCGCAAGCAAATACACCAGGGTTTGCTTGTCATGCTCCCCCGATGGCAAACACCCACCCGCCACTGGGAAATACCAGTGGCAGCAGGATGAGGCCCTTAAGTGAACATTAATTGCCCACCTAAGGGCTTCAAGTGGTGGCATGGTGGGAAGGCTATCCATGGGTCTTCCTGCCAGAGGCTTAATTGAGGCAGAGGCGGGAAGGTGGCAGGGTCCCACCTGCTTCACTTCCACCTTAATAATTGCCCCACTGTCACCAAACTCGCCATGGGGGAAGGCACAAGTTTCCACCCTATGCCTGCATTTGAGTCACCACACAAACCAAAGGTGGCTACTGGGTGAGTGCTCTCCACTCACAACATGGTTTATTAATCTGATGCGCAACTTGTATGCATAATCATTGGTATGTTGTCACAAGAAATATGATATAGTTCATTGATGTGCCAAAACAACCCTTCAGAAGCCTGGGCTGCTCTTAAGGATCCCTGCAATAGACTTCACAGTGGGTGCCAAGATTCATGATGGTCTGCTGCATGCTATACAACCTCACCATTGTGAATGGGCAGCCTTTGCCACCAGTAATGCAGTGATCAGCTGAGGCAGAGGGAGAAGAGGAAGAGGAAAGGAGGAGACAGCCTTTTTCTGCCTAAGCTATCCACAAAGTACTAATTTGAGTGTGATATCAGGAACCACAACCCTAATTCTCCATTCGGCAACAGTCTTAAATTCCTCCTGTGATTGACCATCTTGTTTCTACTTGGCCATAATGGAATTGAAAGCTAGTCCACAGCCAGTAATGGTGACCATGAAACTATTGTCGACTGTCATAAAAACCCATTTGGTTCACTAATATCCTTCAGAGAATGAAATTTGCCATCCTTACCTGGTCTGGCCTACATGTGACTCCAGACCCACAGCAATGGGGTTGATTCTTAAATGTCCTCTGAAATGGCCGAGCAAGCCACTCAGTTCAAGAGCAATTAGGGATGGGCAACAAATGCTGGCCTTGCCAGCAACTCACATATCCCAAGAATATACAACAGCCCACCACAAAATAAACATTCCAAACCAAATTTATAAATGAAATCATGCCATATTCCCTACAATCCTAAACTAATCACCCTTGTGCATTTCCTTAGTGCCTGTCAACTCTGTGTGAGTGCTCCTTTGCAGTGCTACCCCAGTGGCTGAAGCATGGAAAAGGCTTCTAACTTTCAGTGGAAGATACTGTCGATAGCCTTGGAGGATGATCTCAAGCAGATTTGGGCATTGAAGGCTTGGCAGCAGACAGCCTCATCTCTGCATGGGTGGTAGCAGCTGATTGACAAGCAACAGCAAGGCCATTGGTAGAGTGGAAGGGGTGGGAGCGCAAATGTTGCCACCCTGGAGAGAACAGCAGGTCACTGCACCATGGATCCGCTGCTATCGCTCCAGCGGCAATGCCTCAGCAATTCTAGTAATCAGTTGCAGGACAGATTGCTGGACTGATGTGAGACATCCCGCAAGCCCCTTTGAACACTGTAACCTACATCCCCGGTGACAGCAATCTGAACTTGAATGGCAGCATCTGACATTGCATGACAACAATCTGAGTTTCCACTGCAGTATTCAGATGTTAGGTAGCTTAGCTTGTGCTGTGATGGAAGCTGAGACATCAGTCATCAGGCTCTCCATCATCATTGGGTCCAGAGGTTTGTGAATAAAGTTAGCCATGGCTTTCACACTAGAAAGGATTGGCTGCAAACTCTACGCAAAACCTTGTGTCAAATTGGCACTGGGCTCGGTTAAATGGATCCAAGCCAGATGGTGACGTGCAAAACAGGACACAGATCTTTTCTTTGTTAGTAGGTTTATCCATAGGGTGCATCATTACAGATCTCTGCCTCCTAACTACCAACCCAGTATTCCAGCTGATTACTTTCATATGTATTTTCAGCCCTTAATCAGTGTATCTTTAACAACATAATTTTTTTTATTCATTCAAGGGATGTGGGCTTCCCTGGTGGGGCCAGCATTTATTTCCCATCCCTGGTTGCCCTTGAGAAGATGGTGGTGAGCAGCCTTCTTGAACCGCTGCAGTCCATGTGGTGTAGGTACACCCACAGTGCTGTTAGGAAGGGAGTTCCAGGATTTTGACCCAGCGACAGTGAAGGAACGGCAATATATTTCCAAGTCCGGATGGCAAGTGACATGGAGGAGAACTTCCAGGTGGTGGTGTTCCCATCTATCTGCTGCCCTTGTCCTTCTGGATGGTAGTGGTCCTGGGTTTGGAAGGTGCTGTCGAAGAAGCCTTGGTGAATTCCTGCAGTGCATCTTGTGGATGATATACGCTGCTGCTACGGTGGTGGAGGGAGTGAATGTTTGTGGATGTGGTGCCATTGGATGTGGTTTGTGGATGTGGTGTCAATCTTCTTGAGTGTTGTGGGAGCTGCACTCATCCAGACAAGTGGCGAGTATTCCATCACACTGCTGACTTGTGCCTTGTAGATGGTGGACAGGAGTCAGGAGGTGAGTTACTCATTGCACAATTCGTAGCCTCTGACCTGCTCTTGTAGCCACAGTATTTATATGGCTAGTCCAGTTCAGTTTCTGGTCAATGGTAACCCCCAGGATGTTGATAGTAGGGGATTCAGTGATGGTAATGCCATTGAATGTCAAGGGGTGATGGTTACATTCTGTCTTGTTGGAGATGGTCATTGCTTGGCACTTGTGTGGCATGAATATTACTTGCCAGTTGTCAGCCCAAGCCTGGATATTGTCCAGGTCTTGCTGCATTTGGACATGGACTGCTTCAGTATCTGAGGAGTCATGAATGGTGCTGAACATTGTGCAATCATCAGTGAACATCCCCGCTTCTGACCTTATGATGGAAGGAAGGTCATTGATGAAGCAGCTGAAGATGGTTGGGCCGAGGACACTACCCTGAGGAACACCTGCAGTGATGTCCTGGAGCTGAGATGACTGACCTCCAACAACCACAACCATCTTCCTTTGTGCCAGCGGAGAGTTTTCCCTGTGATTCCCATGGGCTCCTTGATGCCACACTTGGTCAAATGCGGCTTTGATATCAAGGGCAGTCATTCTCATCTCACCTCGGGAGTTCAGCTCTTTAGCCCATGTTTGAACCAAGTCTGTAATGAGGTCAGGAACAGAGTGGCCCGGGCGGAACCCAAACTGAGCATCAGTGAGCAGGTCATTGCTAAGTAAGTGCTGCTTGATAGCACTGTTAATAACCCCTTCCATTACTTCACTGATGATCAAGAGTAGACTGATGGGGCAGTAATTGGCCGGGTTGTATTTGTCCTGCTTTTTGTGTATAGGACATACCTGGGCAATTTTCCACATAGCCAGGTAGATGCCAGTGTTTTAGCTGTACTGGAACAGCTTGGCTAGGGGCGCAAGTTCTGGAGAACATGCCTTCAGTACTATTGTTGGATTATTGCCAGGACCTTTCACCTTTGCAGTGTCCAATGCCTTCAGTCGATTCCTGATATCACGTGGAGTGAATTGAATTGGCTGAAGACTGGCATTTGTGATACTGGGGACTTCCAGAGGAGGCCGAGATGGATCATCCACTTGGCACTTCTGGCTGTAGATTGTAGCAAATGCTTCAACTTTATCTTTTGCACTGATGTGCTGGGCTCCCCCTTCATTGAGGATGGGGATATTTGTGGAGCCTCCTCCTCCAATGAGTTGTTTAATTGTCCACCACCATTCATGACTGGATGTGACAGGACTGCAGAGCTTAGATCTGATCTGTTGGTTGTGGGATCGTTTAGCTCTGTCTATCATTTGCTGCTTATGCTGTTTGGCACACAAGTAGTCCTGTGTTATAGCTAACACCTTATTTTCAGCTATGCCTGGTGCAGCTCCTGGCATGCCCTCCTGCACTCTTCATTGAACAGGACTGATACCCTGTCTTGGTGGTAATGTTATAGTGGGAGGTATGCCAGGCCATGAGGTTTAATTCGAGTACAATTCTGCTGCTGTTGATGCCCCACAGAGCCTCATGGATGCCCAGTCTTGAGTTGCTGGATCTGTTTGAAATCTATCCCATTTAGCACAGTGGTAGTGCCGCGCAAACACGCTGAGGGGTATCCTCAATGTGAAGGCAGGATTTCGTCTCCACAGTGACTGTGCGGTGGTCACTCCTACCGATACTGTTATGGACAGATGCATCAGTGGCAGGCAGGTTGGTGAAGATGGGGTCAAGTATATTTTCCCTCTTGTTGGTTCCCTCACCACCTGTCGCAGACCCAGTCTAGCAGCCATGCCCTTTAGGACTTGGGCAGCTCAGTCAGTAGTGGTGCTACCGAGCCACTCTTGATGATGGACGTTGAAGTCCCCACCCAGAGTTTATTCTGTGTCTTTGCCACCCCGACTACTTCCTCCAAGTGATGTTCAACATGGAGGAGCACTGATTCATCAGCTGAGGGAAGGCGATACGTGGTAATTGGCAGGAGGTTTCCTTGCCCATGTTTCAATCAACTATTAACAGGCTCATGCATGCCTTTTGACCCAAAGCACCAAGCATTTTCTTGTGCATACACATCAGCCTTCTGCATATGCTGCACCACTGACATCTTCATCTGAGTCCTCTGTAATAAGACCTGTGTGTGCCCTCATCCTCTGGCAAGTTGGCCCCTGTGGAATCCTTGTTCTCTGCTTGACTGCAGCTCGCTCCTGTCCAGTGTCTCACCAGGTGCAGATTTTGCCCCTATGCTATCCACTAAATTACAGCATTTGTATCTGAGCTGTTGATTACGAGTGTGAAATCAAATGAACGTGCATCTTCATCATCATGGTCTTCTTCCATGTTCCTCCACTGCCTGACCAAGTTGCATATCTTGGATATCTGAAAGAAGAAAGACACAAAGATAAAGTTGTGGTGAATTGGGGGTTAGTAAGAGATGTATGCTTACACCATCTGCAGCTTGCAAGTCAGCAAAGACTGTGGGATAAGGAGGAATTAAGATTTGAACGTGGAATAGATATAAGGATACTGTCATCTTAGATGGTTTCGGCTCTGGCACGGGCCATGGCCTCAGCAATGGATGTTCCAATAATGATCAGCACCATCTCCACTGTACAGGTTAGGATATGTAGGTGAACTTGCTCCCTTATGGGTAGCCTCTGCTGCCTCTGGTTATGCACCACTTTTCCCTGCATGAGAGAGTGTCAGTGGGCATTGTGCAATATGTTTGGCTGATGTGGCTGTCATGGTTGAATAGCTGGCAGTATGTGCAAGCTGTGAGACGTAGGTGAGAGACTTTCAGCAGTGCTAAGTGTGTGAGGATGAGGTGAAGCATGTGAATGTTAGGTAGGAGTCCAGATTGATAGAAATTGTTGATAGGTGAGTAATGGGAATGTGGTGAATTGAGCATTGCCTAAAGCTACTGGTGCAGTTGTTATGATGTGGCATTTGAAGATGCATCCACTTACCTTGACCACTTGTGTAAGGTCACTGAACTTTGCATCTAAGTCCTTGAGACATGACTCCTGACATTGACCATTACGGCTATCTGCTTCCACTGCCTTTTGAGCATATGTCTGGAGAGCCTCCTGATCCCTTGTGGATACAGGACAACTCTCCTACTTCAAACCTCTTACACCTAGGCCTACAGTGAAATGTCTGAAAACCTTGGAGTCCACTCTTTCTCTTGTTCTGCCATTTTGCACTGTTTCCCAGGTCAGATACACTTTGTGCATGACTGGCAGCATCTGCTGCAACCATAACCCTTTTAAGAAATGCAGGCTATCTTTGAACAGTGCAGGTTAGCTTTAAGCTATTTAAGCCACTCATGATTTTGGGTCTCCTGTTGATGCCTGCAGACAATGAACAGCATGGTTAGCACTGATTGGACCTTGAAATGAGCTGGCAGCACGAAGTTGGTGCATCATGATCCCCAGGCCTGTTTTTAGTGGCTAACCAATTTAACTCCTGGAATCCCTGGACGCAGAGAAACACCTTTGCTATTGCTATTAAAAACAAATTGTGGCAGATACTTTTATTAGATTTGATCCAGGGCAAAGCTCAAAAAATGAGCACAATCTGAGAAAACAAAAACATGTTTTGGTTTCCATGGAAACCAAGTCAAGATCTTTCATAGAGCACTGAGGTACAGAACAGAGATTTTGAACAATATTATCCCAAAATGTTATGCAAAAGCATTTTGTGTATTAACATTTATATAATATTACAGAGTTTTCAGTGTTATTTTGTATTTGAAACTGTGCAGTATGTCATAATTTTTCTTATGCTTACTTAATTTCCAAAATTTTTTTTATTGTTTTCAAATGGAGAACTTGAGCTTGTAAGGTAACTTTAGGTCAGGAAATTAATTTTCCAGCCTTAGATTTTTAGATAAAGAACTTCTCTGTAGACAGACAACATGTCCCAATCTTTAGTTGAGTAGCTGTCTTGGAACAGTTCACCAAAATTGTTACTGATTTTGATTTTTTAAGTAAGAGAGAGCAGCAGGCATCTATATCCCTGCGAGTGGCAAGGAAGTAATGTGGCTGGCTGGGAACAATGGGTCAGAAGGTACTTCAGTCCAATTAAACTGGAGCCAATTCAAATTTCTTCCTGCACTTTGATGGCACCTCAAATATTTTTTTACCCAGTTGGTACAGAAAACGGTAGAAACAAGTGCTCACAGGTTAAGGGCGGAATCATCCCTGATCTGCACTAAGTGTGGTTAGCGGGCGGGAAAAAGGACGTTTTACCCGCTGACCGCAATGGTGGGTTTTCGTGCTGTATCGTCTCAATTCCACCTTATTAATCATGCATTCCTGGGAAACATACCGTCTTGCTGGCGAGCGGCCTCCGTTTCGACCACCATGCCATCACCTTGCTGCTTTTTCACACCGGGCACAATATTTAAAGTGCAGCTGCGTGTACACCTCTCAGTGCCTCCAGTCCAAGACTGCTGCACAGAAGACACGGCCCCGAAAGGCAAGAGACTGCAGCCTCCCAATTCAATGGCATACCCCTGGAACACCTGTTGGAGCCCCCCGTGATGTCCGTTACCCATGCTCTGGCCACAGGAGGCCCATCAGTGTCACCGCGCCGGCTTGGGAGGCGGTGGCAGTGGTGGTCAGTGCTAACGCTGCGCAGAAGAGGTTGGCCATCCAGTGCAGAAAGAGGATGAATTATCTCATCCATGCCAGCAGGGTAAGGTAACCATCTCATCATTCTAAACTCTCACACTCACAAAAGCCCATTACACATTCACTGGCATCTCACTCACTGCCAGCTCAAGGGAATTCACCACTCACTCTCTCACACACGCCCTCACATTTCCATCTGGCCTAATCTCCTTTGGAGACTACCTCCGCAGCCCTCACACTCTTGCACAAAACAACATGTGTCCCCACACACACCCTGGGATACCTCTCTTCCCCAGTAATGCCCTAGCCCTGCAGCCTCTTCCATTGCCTGAGGCCACTTTGCCCCCTTCCCCAAGCAAGCCATAGCCCTTCAGCTGTTGAAAAGCTACCCTTGCCTTACGGCTGGCCTGGTAAGTAGAAACCTGCCCATGAGCCCCCCCTAAAAGTGATGTGGTGCTGCCCATGAAGCCTGGCGCTGATGACCCCGAGTGCTGCCTAAAGCAAGATAGGCAAACAAGCCTCAAAGTCTTGAGTGATGTGCAGTTTGCCAGGTGCACGTTGCTTATGTTCAGTTGTGAAACATGTTGGCATGCAATCACGTCATTGTGCCCAGATGATCCAGTGTGGGGGATGATTCTGGTGAACAGGGCTCATAATGATATGCAGATGTATTAAAAAGAAGTTCCCAATGTCCGGTGGTGGGAAAGGCAGCCCGCCATTGACAGGCGGAATGGATCATCGCAAATTGGTTTCACGAAGTTGTGAAACTGATTTTTGGCCTTCCCGCCATATTGTCTGCTCACGGCTGCTGTGATGCCTGATGCCAATGGTCACGGAAAATTCCGCCCTCAGTCTGCAACTTGAAGATCCAGGGAACAAAGATGATATCTGGAGCAAAAGCAGAAAAATGGGGGAACTGGATACTAAGTGGATTAGATCACTGGGACCAGTGTTCAAATCCAGCCAGACTGATGGGCTGAAAATCTTCCCAGTTAGGGCAATCTAAATTCAGTCAGCATGGCTAACTATTCATCAATTTATCTCAGAGGCAACAGGAGGACTAATGGTGTGGGAAATAGGAAAGTGCCACAAAGATGCAGTAGAATTTTGGACTGCTGAAATTCTGCTGATGGTTCCTAAATAGAGCTAGCCCACTTGTATTGTGCATTTAGCATTCCCAGCAGGGTATTTTTCAAATTTCCAGTGCAGTGGGGACTTTCCCAGGCTTTCCTTTGTCACCTTATTTATATATTACTGGTGCACTCCCAGCATGATTTATTTATTTTTTTGTTTTGTTCGTTCTTGGGCTGTGAATGTTACTGGCAAAGTCACCATTCATTGCTCATCCCTAATTGTCTTTGAGAAGCTGGTGGCGCTTACTTGAACTGCTGTAGTCCATGACATATTGGTATACCCACAGTGCTTTAATGAGAGATTTCCAGGATTTTGATCCAACGACAGTAATGGAATGGTGATATGTTCCAATTATGTGTGACTTGGAGAAGAACTTGTAGGTGGTAGTGTTCCTATGCAGCTTGTTCGTGACCCTTGTTCATCTAGGTGATAGGCCACAGGCTTGGAATGTGTTGTTAAAGGAGCCTTGGCGAGTTGCTATGGTGCATTTTGTAGAGGATACACGCTGCTGCCACGATGCACTTGTGGTGGAGCGAGTGAATACTTAAGGTGGTAGATGGGGTGCTAATCAAGCAGGCTGCTTTGTCCTGGGTGGTGCCGAGCTTCTTGTGTGTTGTTGGAGCTGCATTCATCCAGGCAAATGGAGATATTTCATCATGTCCTTGACCTGTGACTTGTAGATTGTGGACAGGCTTTGGAAAGTCAGGTGTGAGCTAATCACCACAGCATTCCCAATCCCTGACTTGTCTTGTAGCTATAGTATTTGTATGGCTGGTTCAATTAAATTTATGGTCAATGGTAACCCTCAGGCTGTTGATAGTCAGAGATTCGGTGATAGTAATGCCATTGAATGTCAAGGGGAGATGGTTAGATTATCTCTTGTTGGAGTTAGTTATTGCCTAGCATTTGTGTGGTATGAATGTTATTAGCCACTTATCAGTCCAAGTCTGAATGTTGTTCAGACTTGTTGCGTGCAGACACAGACTGCTTCAGTATTTGAGGAATTGCGAATAGTACTGAACACTGTGCAATCTTTAATGAACATCCCCACATCTAACCTTATGTTGGAGGGAAGGTCATTGATGAATGAGCTGAAGATGATTGGCCTAGGACACTACTCTGAGGAACTCCTGCAGTGATGTCCTAGGACTAAGATGATTGACCTCCAACAACAACCATCTTCATTTGTGCTAAGTATGACTCCAACCAGTGGAGAGATTTCCCCCTCATTTCCATTGACTTCAATTTTTCCAGGGTTCCTTGGTGCCACACTTGATTAAACACTGTCTTGATGTCAAAGGCAGTCACTCTGACCTCACCTCTAGAATTCAGCTTGTTTGTATATGTTTCAACTGTGGCTGTAATGAGCTCTGGAGCTGAGTGGCCCTGGCAGAACTCAAATTCAGCACTGATGATCAACTATGCATGACAGGTGCTGCATCAGGATTTCCTGAGCAGGAGCACAAATGTGTAGGTGCAGCTTCTTCCTGTCATTAGATCTCTCAGCTTCTTCATATGACTGGATATCCATTCATGGTTGGGCTAAGGCCATTGTTTTTAAGAACTTCTGCAGCAATGTCCTGGGACTGAGATGTTGAACCACAACCATCTTCCTTTGTGTCTGGTATGAATCTAGTGGAGAATTTTCCTGCTGACTTTGATTTTACATGAGCTCTTTGATGCTGCACTGTCAGATGCTGTACTCTGTCAATGCTGCCTTGATACCAAGGGCTGTCACTCTTACCTGTAGTATTCAGCTTTTTAGTCCATGTTTGTATCAAGGCCGTAATGAGATCTGAAGCTGAGTGGTCCTCTTGGAAACCTAAACTGAGCATCAGTGAACAGGTTATTGATGAACAAATGCTGCTTGACAGCACTGTCAACGAAACCTTCCATCACCTTGCTAATGATTGAGTGAAAACTGATGGGGTGGTAATTGGCAGGATTGGATTTGCCCTGCATTTTGTGGACACGACGTACCTGGGTGATTTTCTATATTATCGAGTAGAAGCCTGTGTTGCAGCTATACTGGAACACCTTGGATAGGGGCACAGCAGGTTCTGGAGCACAAGTCGTCAGCATTATAGCTGGAATATTGTTGGGCCATGAGATTACAGATTATGGTAGAATACAATTCTGCTGTAGTTGATGGCCCACATAAACCTCACAATGCCCAGATTTGAGTTTGCCTATCTGTTCTGAACTTATTCCATTTAGCACAATGGTAGTGCCGCACATGGCACGCAGGGTCAATGTTGGGGACTCTCAGGACCATTCCATCCCGGCTATATGCCACTGTGCTGCTGCCTCTGGTGGGACACGACATACCCAGGGATGATTGATTGAAAGTTATGATTCTGTGAATATGGCTGCCAGTCTGCTGCTTGACTAGTCTATGGGACAGCTTTCCCAATTTTGGCACATCCTCAGATGATTTTGCATGGTCGACTGGGTGCGCTTTTATCATTTCCAGTACCTTGATTGATGCAGGGTGGTCAGTCCTGTTTTATTCTTATTCAATGTTTTCACAACAATTTGACACAACTGATTGTCTAGCTAGGCCATTTCAGAGGGCAGTTAAGAGTCACCGACATTGCAGTCATGAGTAGGCTAGACCAGGGTAAGTAAGGCATATTTCCTATCTTAAAGGACATTAGTGAGCCAGATGGGTTTTCACGACAATCCGGTAGTTTCATGGTCACATTACTGAAACTTTTTATTTCAGGTGTATGGAATTGATTGAATTAAATTCTCCAGCTGCCATGATGGAATGTCTCTGGAACATTAGTCTAGGCCACAGGGTGACTAATCCAGTGACATGGCCGCTATTCTAATGTTCCAAGCATAACTTTTCTATTTTTCAATTCTACCCCATTAGAAATAAATCCCAGTGCTTTGTTTATTTTTGCTATGGTCTTTTTGATCACAACTTGTAGTGATTTGTGTATTTCTGCTACCAGACCACATTGCTCCTTTACCGCATTTAGATTCAGATTTTCCATATGAGACCTCCTCAATTTTCTTATCAAAATGCAATGCTTCACACCTATCTATGGCCAGAATTTTACGTTGATTGGGCAGGCGCACGCCTGACCCAAATGCACGTGGAGTTGCATGAAATGATGTCGGGCGCGTATCCCAACGTCATTGCGTATGTGAGCAATATTGAGGTCGGCAGGTGCACATGGGAGTCAGAGCCATGTCCACCGACAATTAAAGGGCCAATTAAGACCATTAAAAATGCTATTGTCCACAATTTTACATTGCCCGTAAGATTTTGCACTCGTTGCACAGGCAAAACAGGCAGGCAGGCAGGCCATTTTTAATGAAACCTCATCCAAGGGCGGGATGAAATGTCTGGGGCGAAATATAATAAAAAATGATATCTAGGGACTCATGTTTTTTGAGTTCTGCTGTCAGGTGCTTGAATGTGCTGCATAGACAGTTTGGTGAATTTTTATTCTTATCATTTAATCTGTACAGGTCTGCAGCTCCCTGAGGCAGCTCCGCAGCAGCTGTCAGCCTTCAGGGAGCTTGCTAGAAGCGCCCACCCGCACCCTCACTTCTGTCGGCACCTGCCCTCTTCCTGCCCCCCTCGGCAGTGCTGAGGCTTTCTCAGTGCATGTTTCATGCTGGCTGGCTGTTAATTGGCCAGCCAATGTGAAATTGCGTTCAGGGGGCCAATCATGGGCAGAAACGCATTTCACATCTGCTTCCAGGCCCGCAGACTTAGCATACATGCAAAGCATGAAATTCAGGCCTATGTTATAACAAATTTGTCAATTGCTTTCCCTTTCTGCAAGTTTATTAATACCTTTCTGTAATTTGTAACTCACCCCACCCATTCCACCTTGCCCAATTTTGATGTCATCCACAGTGTAGAAATTGTGTTTTTGATTACAAAGTTGAAATAATTAATCTAAGTAGTAAACAACTGTGATCCCAGCAATGATTCTTGTGAAACTCCACTTCCAATCTTTGCCTCTCTGAATAGTTACCCTTTACTCCTATTCTGTACTTTCTGTCTTACAGCCAGCTAATTATCCATTCAGCTACTTAACCCCTGGCCTTATCAAAGGCCTTTTAGAAATTTAGATAAATTACATCTACTGAATTACCCCTGTCTATTCTCTTTGGGCAGAAATTTCCCCTCGTTGGGGGGGCTGTGCGGGGGCGAGTGCAAACCCAATCGGCGCCCCCAGTCGGGGCTGCGCCCTCATTTTACGTGGGCGGGCCAATTAAGGCCCGCCCAGTGCGACGCGTACCCGGAAGCGCTGAGCGCTCCCTGTGCAGGCAGGGGGGGATTCCCTGAGTGATTCCCTGCGCTTTTTTGCGCACATGCAGAGATCTCCCTGAGGCATGGAGGTGCCTCAGGGAGATTTGTTTAACTTATGGAAATTTGAATAAAGGTGGGAAAAAAATTTAAGGACATGCCTCCTCATGTGAAACTGTCAAACGAGCTGGGACATTTCCATTATTTATTTCAAAATTTTTTATCTAAATAATAAACCCTTCATGAAACTTCATCCCTCCCATGGATGAAGTTTAATGAAAAATGTGAAGGCCACCTGGGCTTTTCACCTGCTCGCCAACCTTAAGGTTGGACGGGCAGCTCAGTTAATTACGTTAGTTACTTTTTAACAGGCCTTAATAGGCCTTTGACAGTTTGGCGGGCGCGCAGCTGCTGAACTGACAATCTAAATGACGTGCAGTGACGTCAGGACGCATGCTGGACGTCACCGCGCATCATTTTACGCATCAGTGAGCGGGCCCCGCCCCCCGCTCGCCAACCAGAAAATTCCGTCCTTTGTTACCTCTTCAAAAATATATTGAAGTTGGTTGATATCCAAGTTGATAGCCATTGTTGTATTTTTGGTTTCTCAATGCTTTTCTATTTTCTCCTTTAGTAGGGGTTCCATTATTTTTCCTACTCCTGGTGGTAAACTGACTGGACTATAAGAATAAAAGAAATAGGTGCAGGAGTAGGCCCCTCTAGCCTACTCTTCCATTCAATAAGATTATGGCTGACCTTTGATTTCAACACTTTCTCGCCTACTCCCCATATCCCTTAATTGCATTAGAGTCCAAACTCTATCAATTTCAGCCTTGAGTATATTCAGTGACTGAATTCTAAAGATTCACAAACCTCTGAGTGAAGAAACCTTTCCTAACCTCATTTTTAAACAGCTTACTCCTTTAACCTGAAGCTATGCCCTCTAGTTTTAGACTCTCCAGCCAGGGGAAACAGACTAATACCAAATTCTCAACTTTAACACTCTGTTTATGTTGCATCCTGTTTTTATGCCCATTCTGTGCATAATTCCTGAACATGTTCCATCTCCATTCTTAAATAACATTGGCTATCTGCCAGTCCTCTGGCATAACACAGTTTCTGACAAATTATTAATTGTGTGTAATAATGCCTTTATTATCTCTTCCCCAAATTCTTTTAAAATGCCCGGATGCAATCCATCTACACCAGGGGTTTATCCTCTATGAGTTTGATTAGTTATTTTATATTTATAGACATAGAATCATGTATGACACAGAAAGAGGCCACTCAGCCTATCGAGTCCATGCCAGCTCCCTGTGGACCAATCCAGTCAGTCCCATTTCCCCATTTGATCCCCATAGCTCTTCAAGTTTATTCCTTTCAAGTGCCCATCCAATTCCCTTTTGAAATCATCGATTGTTTCTACTTCCATCTCTCTCATGGGCAGTGAGTTCCAGGTCATTACCACTCACTGTGTTAAAAATGTTCTTCCTCGCATTCCCCCGCATCTCTTGCCCAAAATCTTAAATCTGTGTCCCTTAGTCCTATACCATCAACTAACAGGAAGAGTTTTTCCTTGTCTACCTTATCTAAGCCTGTCACAATCTTGTAAACCACTATCAAATCTCCCCTCAATCTCCTTAGCTCCAAGGAAAACAAGCCCAGCCTTTCCAACCTAACCTTGTAACTAAAAACCCTCATTTCTGAAATCATTACGGTAAATCTCTTCTGCACCCTCTTCTTCACATCTTTCCTAAAATGTGGTGACCAGAACTGGATGCAATACTCTAGTTGGGACCTAACCAGAGCTTTATATAGGTTCAGCATAATTCCCCTGCTTTTGTACTCAATGCCTCTATTAAGCTCAAGATCCCATATGGTTTGCTAACCACATTCTTAATATGTCCTTCCAATTTCAAAGACTGATGCACATGCACCCGCCATGTCACTCTGTTCCTGCACACTCTTTAGAATTGTGCCATTAAGCCTATATTGCCCTTCCCTATCCCTGCTGCCAAAATGCATCACATCACACTTCTCTGTATTAACTTCCATCACTGCCCATTCTGCTAGCCTATCTATGTTCAGGTGCAGGCAATTCCTATCATCCTCACTGTTTGCTACTCCTCCAAGTTTGATATCTTCAGTAAATTTTGATATTTTATACCATATTCTAAGATCCAAGTCATCTATAAATAGCAAAAAAAGCAAAAACTGTGTCCCTAGCAATGACCTTTGGGAAATACCACTGTCTACCACCCTCCAGTCCGAAAAGCAACCATCTACCATGACTCACTGCTTTATGTCATTAAGCCAATTTTTAACTGATTGGACACTGACCCTCCTATTCCATAATCCTCAATTTTGTAACCAGCCTTTTATGTGGTACCTTGTCAAACACTTTTTTAAAAATCCATATAGACAACATCCACCTACATCTACTTTCTCAGTTACTTCAAAAAAATTCAAAAAGACGAGTCAAGCATGATCTGCTTTTTACAAATCTGTGCTGGCTCTCCTTAATTAACTCAAACCTCTTCATATGCCTTTTGATTTTTCCCTGATTGTGAATTCCATTATGGAAACCTTACCCACCCACCACTGATGTTAAACTAACTGGCCTGTAGTTGTGAGGACTGCCCTTACACCCTTTCTCGAATAAGGGTGTCACATTTGCCACTCTCCAATCCTCTGACACCTCCCCCATATCTAGGGAAGATTAAAGACTAAGGCAAGTCCTTAATGTGTTCTTTTTATATTAAAGTCAGTTATGTAGGGCGGAATCATCCCAGATTTGCGCTAAGTGTAGTAGTGGGCGGGGGGAGGGGGTAAAATGACGTTTTACCAGCTGGCTGCAATGACAGCTTTTCAAGCCGTATGATCCCAAACCTGCTGCATTAATTATGCAGTCCCTGGATACACGCCGTTTCCATGGTGGGCGGGCTCCAATTCGCCTGCCATGCTGTCACCTCGCTGCTTCATCACGCCAGGCACCACATTTAAAATACAGCTGTACTCAGTGCTTCCACCCCAGGACTGCAACAAAGAAGACATGGCCCCAAAAGGCAAGAAGACTACAGCCCTCAAGCACCTTTTGGGCACTGTGGAGGCCCGCTCTGATGTCCTCTACCCCTACTCTGGCTGCAGAAGGGGCAGCTACATTACCACTCCAGCTTAGTAGGCAATGGCAGTAGTGATCAGTGCCAATGTTGCACAGAAGAGGTTGGTCATCCAATGCAGATAGAGGATGAATGATCTCATCCATGCAGCTAGGGTATGGCAACAATCTCATCACTCTAAACTTACACTCAAGCCCATCACACATTACTGGCATCTCACTCACTGCCAGTTCAAGGGTCATCACCACCCATTCTCACATGTATGCCCTCACATGTCCATCTGTCCTCATCTCCTCTGGAAACTGCCTCTTCAGCCCTTGCCATCTTGAGGCCACTTGCGCAGATCAACATGTGACCACACACACACCCTGGGATATCCTCCTTCCCCAGTATAGCTCTCATCCTGAGGCCACTTCTCCCTCATCCCCAAGCAAAAACTTGCCCTGCAGCCATTGAAAAGCCACCCGCATATGGCTGATCTGGTTAGTAGAGACCTACCCCTGAGCCCTCCTAAAAGTGATGTGGTGCTGCTTGTGAAGCCTGGCGCTGATGACTGGGAGTGCTGACTGAAGCAAGGTAGGGAAACAAACCTTGAAGTCCTGAGCAAAGTGCAGCCCGCCAAGTGCACGCCTTATATATGCTGTTGTGAAACACATCGGTGGGAAGGGTGGACAATCCGGCAGGGGGCAGATGACTCGAGTGGGCTGGCCTTATAATGATATGTGGATGTATTAAAATGAGGTTCCTGGCATCCGATGGCAGGGAACGTGGCCCGCCATCAGTGGGCGGAGTGGACGATCACAAACTGGTTTCATGACATTGTGAAATTGAATTTTGGCCTTCTTGCCATATTGTCCGCTCACGTCAGCGAACACGCCCAACGCCGGCAGGCATGGAAAATCCCAGCCATAATTTCCAATCATATTTTCTGATGTCATGTCCACCTGATTCAGCTCCCTGGTAAATACTAAAACAAAATAATTATTTAATATTGCCAATACTGCCATTTTTCTATTGCTGCCTGTAATTTTATCCTGTCCATCTCTTAGTGGTTCCATACCGATTGTGATTTTTTAAAAATTTCTTGTGCCTGTAGAATATTTTACTATTTCTTTCATATTCTTGATAATTAAATTTATTTTACTCCCTCATTTTTTGAGTTCCCTCCTGTTCACTTCCTGTTCTCCCTTGTCAAGTTGTTCCCTTTATGTCTCTTTCCTCCAGTTTTTCCCTTTTGTGTTTATTCATTCACGACACGGAGTCACATTAGTGTTTAGTTTGTTCTTGTTTTTTAGCAGGATATGTTTTTCCTGGCCTCTGTTGTGCATCATTTTAAATGCTTTCCATTGCTGTTCTACACTATTGTTTGCAATTACTCTTGTCCATTTCATTTGCCCAAGTTCTACTCTCGCCTCATCAAAATCAACTTTCTCCAATCCATCAAGCAACAGCATCACATGGTCACAGAAGCGTACCTTTCAACCAACATCCCAGACTACTTGTGTCAACATCCCTGGGTATGTCCTGTCCCACTTGCAGGACGGCCCCACCAAAGGCGGCGGCACAGTGGTGTAAAGTTAGGAGGGAGTGGCCCTGGAGTCCTGAACAGTGACTTTGTGTCCCATGAAGGCTTGTAGACCAGTAGAACATAAGCAAGGAAACCTCCTGCTGATTACTACCTACCACCTTCCCATGATTCCTATTAACTGATGAATTAATACTCCTCCATGTTGAAAACCACTTAGGAGGAGCACTGAGGGTAGTAAGGGTACAGAACATACGCTGGTGGGTGACTAAAATGTCCTCACTGAGAGTGGCTCAGCAGCATCACCACTGACTGAACTGGTTGAGTCCTGAAGGACATATCTGTCAGACTAGGCCTGCGGCAAGTGATGAGAGAAACAACATGAGAGAAAAACCTATTTGAACTCATTGTCACCAATCTAGCAACTACAGATGCATCTGTCCATGACAGTATTGGTAGGATTGACCACTACATAGTTTTTATGGAAACAATGTCCCACCTTCAAACTGAGGACTCGCTCCGTTGTGTGGAACTACCACAATACTAAACGGGATAGATTCAGTACAGGTTTAGCAGCTGAAAACTGGGCATCCATCAGGTGCTGTCGGCCATCATCTGCAGCAGAATAGTATTCAACCATAATCTGTAATCTCTATCCCTTACTCTACCATTACCATTAAGCCAGGATACCAGCCCTGGTTCAATGAGGAGTGTAGGAGAGCATGCCAGAAGCAGCCACCAGGAGCAACTAAATAGGATGTGTCAAGGTAGTGCTACACACAGGACTACATGCATGCTAAATAGAGGAAGCAACATGCTATAGGCAATTCCACAAAGAAAAGATCTGATCAAAGCTCTGCAGTCTTCACAGTTAGTCGTGAATTGTGGTGGACAATTGAACTCCAGCCAGTGAATAGTTTTCCTACTGATTCCCATTGACTTCAATTTTACTAGGGGCTTTGATGCTAAACTTGGTCAAATGCTGCCTTGATGTTAGGTGCAGTCATTCGCACCTCAGCTCCAGAATTCAGCTCTTTCATCCATGATTGAACCAAGAGTGTAGTGTGGTATGGGAGCTGAGTGGTCCTGGTTGAACCCAAACTACAGCAGTTCAAGAAGATGGCTCACCACCATCTTCTCAAGAGCAATTGGAGTTGAACAATGAATGCTGGCCTTGCCAACAATGCCCACATCCTGTGAATAAATGTTAAAAAAATACCCTGGTCTTTGTTGTGCTTATGTTCTTCTCAATTATTATTCAAAATTAGGTAATTAGCTATAGTCCACAAGGGACCATAGGCATCTTCCTCTGTTAGGGAGAGACAAGTGATTATATAGCTGGAGGGGCAGCACTCTGCATCAAGCATGGGGCAAGGCAAGCAAGCAGGCTTCCATGAACTACTTCAACTGGTACAGAGATTGAACCCACACTGTTGGCATCAGTCTACACACCTCTCTATCCATCTAGCCAACTCAGCTAACCAACCCCCACATTATCCAAAACAGTATTAGATTATGGTCACTATTTATGTTAATTTTTTTCCCCATCCTGGAATTTCACAGTCCAACGTCACTGTGCCAGCAGCAAAGGTCCTGCACTACTGTGCAAGAACTAAAAATAAATTAAGAAATCGCCAATTATTTTATATATTTATATAAAATATATATATATATATGAATTATACATATCTAGGCAATTATTACTATCCAGAACTCAACTGTTTCATTCTTCATAAACTTGCAGTGATTATGTTGCTCACCCTACAATGTAGAGGTCAATACGGTTCAACAAAACAGATCAGACTGACACCCAGGGGTCAACACCAAGGAAGGTTGTCAGTAAATGATTGCCAGTAAATCGTCTGAAGCCAAATAAAACCATCTGTGAAATTCATGAGATACATCATTGGATATGGAATTATTCTAAGACCTGAAATTTCAGAGAAGAATCAAATTACAATTATAAACTGCTTGGATCTTGACTATCATGATCCATACACTGATTATTGCATTCTATATTTTATTTCCCATTATGTTTTAATTTAAGATGTAAGGTAGTAACTGACTAAATAAGTACGTATCTGTTATGAACAGGAAGCAGTTTAATTTAAACAGCCCTGATTTCTCCTCTCACCACCCCTCTGTAAACAGAAGAATGTTTTGATTTTATAAGTGGTGGTGTATTTCCCAACCCCTCAGTTTTGGTGTGATCCAATTTCTATTAATAACCCCATAACAAACCCAAGATGGGGTGAACTCAGAGGGTTAGATTATTTGCACACACTCAAAACGCAAGGGGGTAGCTTGGTGTCGCTATGTAATCCCCAGTGCATTTATACAATAAAAGAGGGATAGAGAAAGAAAGATTCAGAAAGCAAAGGCCACAGAATAAAGAATTATTGTTTCATGTGAGTCCAGAGTCCAGAATTAAAGTCTGGTGATGTATTCTTTCACAGAGTTCGGCAGGCTAAAGACTAATGCTGGAGTCCACTTGCCAACCAATCAGCACTCTCTTCATGTACAGTATAAATTGTTGCTTCCCCTTAAATTGGTATTTGTGTGAGGTGTCCTGATGAGTGCAAGACAAAAAACTTCACCATGTCTCTTTTTTCAGCAATACTCAAGTTCTGTACTACCAAACGACTTTTTTTTTCATAAAAATATAGGGCAGAATTTTGCCCTTGATGGGTGGGCGGGCCCCACTGGCTCAGCGGCGGGTGGGCAGCCAATCGTCGTCGCCAAAACAGAACCCGCCGCCATTTTAAGTGGGTGGGCCAATTAAGACCCACCCAGCGGGCCGCCCGACGGGAAGCGCTATGCGCTTCCTGTGCGGGTGGGGGGGGATTCCCCAACTGCCAGAGTGCACTCTTTTGCGCATGTGCACGAAAGAACGCACATCTCCCTGAGACTAAGTGCTGCCTCAGGGAGAGTGCTGAAAGTTTTTGAAAGTTTAAAAATAGAAAAATAAAAAAATTATTAACATGTCCCCCTCATGTGACAATGTCACATGAGATGGGACATGTTAATAAATATCACAGAAACTTTATTAAAGTTTTTAAAAACCAACATGAAACCTCATCCCGCCGGTGAATGAGGTTTCATGTTTTTTCAGAAGCCTGCTGGGGCTCCTGGCCTGCCCACCAACCTTAAGGTTGGACGGGCAGGGCCTTTAATTGATTTAACTACCCCGTCAATGGCCTCAATTGGCCATTGACAGGTCGGCAGGCGGACAGCTAATCGCGCTGTCCCCCTGCCTTCCTGAATATTTAAATGGGGCGGGATGACGTCGGGGGTTCCCCCTGACGTCATCCCGTGTCATTTTCGCGTCGGCGAGCGGGCCCCGCCCCCAGCTCGTCGACAGAAAAATTCCGCCCATAGTGTGAGGTCTTCATTACACATCATAAAATGGTTGTTTATTTAACTGTATGAATGTTTAATTTAGAAATGATAAAATTAATTTGGAGACAAATTCCTAAGAATCCTAAACTGATTAAAGTGTTTAAATCAGTGTTCCTAATGTTCTGAACTTCTGGTGTGTTTCTCAAGTGTTGTTGGCATTTCTGTCCCATTGGTCTTCAAAACTATTATGCTACAAGCTTGTTATGTACAGTAAATACTCAGGAAAGCTGCATTTTAGAATCTAATATGAGCTGTACAATAACTAATTAATCTAAAATTATAACAAAAATGCTGGAAACATCAACAGGTCTGGCAGCTTCTGTGGAGAGAAAAGAGTTAACATTTGACCTGAAATGTTAACTCTGTTTCTCTTGTCACAGATGCTATTATACCTGCTGAATATTTCCAGCATTTCTTGTTTTTATTTCAGATTTCCAGTATTTGCAGTATTTTGCTTTTGTAATCTAAAATGATAATAGATAGAGTGTCCTTATACTGGATCATCATTGTAATTCATCTTAATACCCTATTGCCTTTGTGTCATTTAAATAGAGTTGGGCAATTATGTAATAAGGTGCTGCTGTACTTATTCTGGGTCTTACACTTCATCTGTGCGGGCATTCACATCCTAACAATGCCAAACAGTGTGGAAGAAAACAAGATTGCTCCAAACAACTTATTATAGAAGGAAATGAACAGAATGGAGAATAAGAGCTTTCAATGACTCATCAGGAATGATTCAAATAAGCTCGTTTTAAAACAGCAATTCATTTGCATTATTTTAATAACTCAATGACAGACACACTTTTGAAAACTGTAATTATAAACAATGTGATTCACATAATAGCAAACCACACCACTTCAGAAGGATTTCTGAAATACACATTTTTACATATTATTGTCAAACTAGTGGATAGATTCAGTACATTTCAGCTGCATAATATTTCAGGTATTGAATTTCAAAGTTTTAGGGGTTATTTTGGGGAAAGGGTGAAAACAGGCAATAAGTAGATGTTGTATTAACAAGACACGTCTGTTTAGAAGTCTGGTATTCAAAAGGGAATTGGATTGCTACCTGAAAGAGAGAATGTGCAAGATTACATGGATAAGGCAGGGAAGTGGGACTAGCTGGAATGCTCTTTCAGAGAGCCAGTGTGGACTCGATGGGCTGAACTGCCTCCTTCTGCACTGTGAAGATACTGTGATGCTGTGATACTGGTCTTAGTCCACAATTTTGGAACTAATTGCTAATTACCATGACTCAAACATGCCCAGAGGCACTAAACCAGAGATCTGCACATTCAGCACTCAGCTGTTGATTAGAAACAATTTTCATGAAGCAAAATACGACCTCCATGCACACTTCCATTGAAGGTGTACAGTGTACTGGCAAACAGTCAACAGTATGTATCAGGATAGATCAGACACTGAAGGAGAGGGCTCACAGGTCTGGAGATCTTGGTGGAGGGGATACAGCAGAGGAGGCATGACCTGACAGTCAAGAGGGGAAGGAGGCCAAAAGAGCAACTAATACGGCAGATGTGAGAGGAAGTCACCAAGGAGGTCACAGCCAAGCTCATTCCCCCCTGGGACATGGCTCCAGTGAGGCAAAGAAAATGAATGATTTGATGTGAATGATCAAGATAAGAATAACTCCACCACCTGCATCACAACCTCAACATATGTTGCCAAAGCTTTTCATCTTGTACTCAGGGAAAATGCAAGAATGCCAATTTTTAAATGATCACAACAATCTATATTTTAGGAGAAAAGGGTGCACTAATAGCTACACCAACAACCAATTTAAGATAATCAGTTGAGCACATAATGTGGCTCATTGACGTTTGTTAGAAATTATATATATTCATACACAGGGACCTGCTCTCTGCAAACGAAAGAATATGTTCAAGCCTCGTGCCTTTTTTGAATTACCAGGATCTTGGGGAGCCTATAGTTCCCCATTGCTTTCTCCATGGCAACACCTCAGCCAATCAGAATTGCCTTGCCAACCAATCAGGACCTTTTTCTCCTTAGTAAAAATTGTTTTGATTGTTAGAAATGAGAAGTTCTTACATTTGTCCTGATGAATGCAAGATGAAAAGCTTCATCAACATGTCCCTGTTTTCAGCAATATTCAAGTTCTGTACTACTAAGTGACAATTTCCACACACTGCATCTACCATCTAACTTTAAATTGACATTCACACAACACAGAGTTATATCCCTCAGGCACTACGGACACATATCACAGCTCTTCAACCATGTGAGGAATCTCGCACACATACACAGCCCTATTATTGCACTCATTCGTAAACACTGCTCTTTCTGTTCCAGGATCTTACCTGGGGAGGGGAAGCTTGTCTCTGTAAGATCATTCCCCTTGAGAAGGAAATACTGTAGTAATCAGGAGGGGGCTGGCAGATGGTGTGGCTAAAGGGGACATATTGTCTAGAGGTATGTGACCACTCCAGCTATCTTGCATATTCACAAATATACCTGACTCCTAATCTCCCAACCATAACCTCACTAACAAGTTCCATATAGTCTCATCAAACACATTTTCCTATAGTGGCCATATGTGCTTCACCCTAACTCTTTTAGCTTTATCAGTGCAAGTTTCCAGGAGCAAGAACAGCTTGCACCATTCTTCCCTCCAACCCGTCCCACCCCTGCCCCAGAAGAAGTGAAAGAGGAGCCACATTCTCCACAGTAGGAAGTGGGAGAGGAGGAGGAGAAGAGCAAGGAATATGGCACTGGGTCAATCACTACCACTGTCACAGGCACAAGCCAGAGACTGGCACTACAGTTAACTTAGAGGCCAGAGTTGAACATGGATCTGTGCATTGGGTTGCTCTAGACAAAAGTGGGCAGCAGGCTTCAGGTGGAAGGGATACCGCAGATGGCATCTTGCCGGGGGTAAAGGTTGCATATTAGTTCTGCTGTGGTGAATTTAGATGAGGACTGTGCAACGCCAAAATTCAGAAGAAGACTGATGGGTTTGACAAACCAAATTTTTGGTGCAATAGACAGGCTGTCTGAAAGTGTATGGGTTGAAGCCAGGGGAAAGGAGGAGTCCACCTTCAGCTTGGCCTCTGGTTTGATGAAGAGCCTGGAAACAAACCTCACCAATGTGGCGAGGCTAGCCAATTCCATAGATTGATATTTGGAACCTAGCATCTTGAAATATCCGATAACTGAAGTTTCAGCTTCCAATGCAGTCATAGCAGCTTCCATGGAATGGCAAACAGCTTCAGTGGAACAACAACACACAAGAAGACTGCAAAACAGTCAGGAATTGAATATTCCAGATTATAAGGTCTACAGGAGAGATAGGGAAAATGATAGGTGGGAGTCACTTAGTAATTAAGGATAAAATCACTTCAATGGTTATAGAGAATACAATAAAAGATAAGCAGGCAGTGGAGACTTCATGGGTAGAATAAGAAAAGTAAAGGATTTAAGACTTATTATGAGATCCAAACTTACCTTGTTGAGAGCAGGGCTGGGAACTACAACTCCCAGCATGCCTCAGGAGTTTCCGCACATATGTGGAGTGGGTGTGGGAGCAGGTGGCACATGCACAAACCAGCGTTTTGTAGTTCTTTGGGTGGAGGATGGGCCAAGTGTGCCTGCGCAAAAATAAATGGCATGCTAAGGGAGTCATGTGACCTTGAAGCCAAGCATCAGAATCAAGTAAAGACCATAAGACATAGGAGCAGAAATTAGGTCATTTAGCCCATCGAGTCTGCTCTGCCATTCAATCATGGCTGATAAGTTTCTCAACCCCATTCTCCTGCCTTCTCCCCGTAACCTTTGATCCCCTTACCAATCAAGAACCTATCTATCTCGGTCTTAAATACACTTAAAGTTCCAGGCAGGGCACAGGGAGAGGGGATGGGGAGACACTCCAGTAAAGAAGAAAGAGAGAGGAGCAGAGAAAGAGCCTCCAAGCAGAAAAAGGGCTGCGGCTGGCAGTCCTTAAGTGGAGAGGGCTCAGCAGAAGCCCTGGCAATTGAAGAGAGCTCAATAGAAGCCCTGGAAATTGAAGGAAGCAGCAGAAGGTTGGTGACTCTCTGCTGTGGACCATTGGAGTGAAAATACCCCTTTGGACAAGTAGTATTCTGCCCAGCGCAACCAAAGAGTTGAAGTTGCGTTTGTGAATTGATGATGGAGCGCAGACTTGGGAATGCAGGGGAAATTAGTCTCGGGAGACCAGATTGAAACCCTGCGAGGTGGGCTGTTGTTGAGTCCGTCTGAGTTGGACCAATCTTTGGAGAGAATTTCAAGGCGAGATCTTCAAAGATGAAGACTGGAATCCCTTGTGAGAGAGACAGAGTTTCAATCAGATTGGTTGACTCACAGTGTTGACTGATGTCTGGGTGGGTTGTTGAGAAACCTGTAGAATCTAACTTGGTTGCATCTGCCATATATTGTGCAGTGTGGTGTGTTCAACCACAGTTTGCCTGTTAATTCACATGTGCCTCATATTAACCTTGAATGTTAGAGTATAAGATAGATATTGTAAATTGTTCTATCTTCTGGTCCTGTATAGTAAAGTTTATTTTTGTTTGTTCAAAACCCATAGAATTGTGTGGCTTTATTCTCTTAGCAAGTGCCTTGAATTGTAAACTTTGTCTACTTTAAACAAAAAGTTATTGGTCCCTAACCAGATCAAAACAAGAACTTGGGGCTTTGATCCAGGATCATGACAGACTGTAGTGGGTAGTTTTGTACTAGGACTCAAGGGCATAGCCTAAAAGTTATAACCATGCTTCCTTTTATTTGTTTACAGGATATGGGTGTTGCTGACTAGGCCAGCATCTCATTGCCCATCTTTAATTGCCCTTGAGAAGGTGGTGATGAGCCACCTTCTTGAACTGCTGCAGTCCCTGTGGTGTTGGTACACCCACAGTGCTGTTAGGAAGAGGGGTTCAGAAATGATTTTAGTAAACAATCAAAGGTTGGTAGAAGTATGAAACTTTCTTCCACAAACAGTAATTGATGTTTGATCAATTCTGAATTTTAAAACTGAGATTGATAGATTTTAGTTATCCAAAAGCGTTAAGGGATATGGGGCAAAGGCAGGTATATGAAGTAAAGTTGCAGATCAGTAATGATCTAATTGAATGGTGGGACAGGCTGAAAAGGGGCTAAACGGCTCCTCCTGTTCCTCTATTTCTACTTTTGCCCCCTTTTTATTTTCTCTTTACCCCATTTAGATCTCTCTCTTCTATCATTATGCCTTCTTTCAATTCTCCACTTGCAGGTACTCTGCCCTTTCAATTTCCTGCCCCAACCCTTCAGTATGCCGGTCATTCTGCTATTTTGACCCCATCCCAGGCTTAACTCCCTAATAGATAAGTCTCCCTCTAGCTTGGAATACTCTGAAGGGCTCATCAAGGCAGTTGGCATTGGTTCTTTACAAGCAGAAACTTCAATTACCCATCCCACTCTCCTGACACTGCTGCACAGTGCACCCGCTGGGGGCTAATCTTGTCAATCTCCTTCCTGTCCAACTCACCACTCCTGTTGCTGACTGTGGATTCTGCAGTGGATCAGTGTTCACCACCATTCTATGCATCTCCATCCAGAATTTCCATTCACTTGTGTTCATGGTCCTCACCATCATGAACTTATTGTGGATGATTGCATCAATATCATGGCCTTAACAGAAACCTGGCTGGGGGGTAATGGCACCTTTGCCCTTAGTGAAATCTCCTCATCTGGCTATATCTTCTACCACTTGCCCTATCAAGACCATCGCAGTGGTGGTGTGATGCTTAACGTCAGATCACATCTTGGCCTGATCCCCTTCTTCCTCCCTTTGTTGTTTGGTGTCTCACTAAGAGGTCTGGAGATTTGTGTGGTTGAACATAAACCATTTATTGTTAACACACAACTATATACATATTTCCAATACGTAGCCCTGTCGAGGTACTGTCTTCATGCCGACTTCTCTCAGACTCCTTCTACACACATGCCACTATCACGTCACTCCCTATGTCATAATGTTGGTGGTACTGCTTCCCCAGTCCCACATTAACTCTTACTGACCCGAAAACCCTTATACTACACCTCCCCTCCTAGTCCTTACCCAAATATGTTTACAATATACTATTTCCATGCTCCCATTCTCCCTCCAAGGCTCTGACTTTGCAAATTCAAATGGTCTGAAGTCTTTACCACTCTTCCAGACCTCATTTTTTTCCCATTCGGAGGAGTCCTAGTCTCAGTTACTTCAGGCTGACTTTGTTGGTTCAGAGTTGAAATTGTAGTACCTTGGTGTTTCAAATACTCGGGTTTCAACATCTGGTTAACTTTTTGTGCTCCTTAGTGTTATGTTTTTCTTTGTTGACCATCCGTCTTCTTTGATCAGAGACCATGGGCTTATCCTGTTCACTTGGGCAGGACAAACATGGCACGGGAATACACGATGAATGGTAGGACCCTGGGAAGTACTGAGGATCAGAGGGACCTTGGCGGGCATGTCCACCGGTCCCTTAAGGTAGCGGGACAGGTAGATAAGGTGGTTAAGAAGGCCTATGGGATACTTGCCTTTATTAGCTGAGGCATAGAATATAAGAGCAGGGAGGTTATGCTAGAACTGTATAAAATGCTGGTTAGGCCACAGCTAGAGTATTGCGTCCAGTTCTGGAATCCACATTATAGGAAGGATTTGATTGCACTAGAGAAAGTGCAGAGGTGATTTACCAGGATGTTGCCTGGGCTGGAGAGTTTTAGTTATGAGGAGAGATTGGATAGACTGGGGTTATTTTCCCTGGAGCAGAGGAGATTGAGAGGGGCCATGATTGAGGTGTGTAAAATTATGAGAGGCATAGATAGGGTAGACAGGAAGGAAGTTTTCCCCTTGTTGGAGGGATCAATAACCAGGGGACATAGATTTAAGGTAAGGGGCAGGAGATTTAGAGGGGATGTGAAGAAGAATTTTTTCATCCAGAGGGTGGTGGGAATCTGGAACTCTCTGCCTGAAAGGGTGGTAGAGGCAGAAACCATCATAAAATTGAAGAAGTATTTGGATGTGCACTTGCGATGCCATGGCATACCAGGCTATGGACCTAGTGCTGGAAAATGAGATTAGAAGTTAGGTACGTGTTTGACTGGCGCAGACTCGATGGACTGAAGGGCCTTTTTCTGTGCTGTAGACATCTATGACTCTAAGATTGTATGACTCATTCTGGAGGGAATGTTCGCTTCATTCATTCATAAAGTGGATTCGGTTTTCTTTTTCTGTGGGGTCCGCCATGTTCTTTCCGGAAGCTGACGTTTCAATAATGGAATCTTCATTTCTACTTGTTTCACAATTTTAACCAAATGTTTGTTTACCCTTATTTTCAGTTCTTTTCAGGCTGATTAATCTTTTCATTCAGCTCAGCAACTACTCTGGTGAGTTCATTTGTCTTTGTTTCAAAGTTATCTCTGTCCATTATACAAGCTTAACAACTTCACCTGGCCATTCTGTTCTTTTTGGAGTTTTTCTTCAATGGCCACTGACTGCTCCTTAGACTTTCAGTTCACGCTTCAGGTCCTCAATCTGTTTCTTAGAATTTTCTTTATCTGATTTTAAAGTTTGGATTTGCTCTTGCATACTGTGCATCTCATCTTTCATGTTCTTCAGATTGGATCGAAGTTCAAGAATTTCAGAGCTCTTTTCAGGATGATGTTCCAATATTTCATCAGTTTTGGTTGTTAATTCTGTATTTAACCAACTGTTCTGATTCATCAGCAATTCCTTTTCCTCCTGCAGTCTTTCACTTTGCAGTTTGACCTCTGTATACATCCTCATCACTTTTTCCATGTGCTAATCCTTTACACACATGGCATTAACAAACTTGCTTTTCATTTCTTCATATTTATCTTTGGAAATGCAATGTTTTTCCGAGTTTCCTCCCAAATGTCCAATCATTTTCTTCAGCTCTGTAGTCTCTTTCTTGTATCTCTTGGTTTCTTCCTTGAATATTGAACATTTCTGAGTCTTGTCTGCCAATTGGTTCTTCAGTTCATTCAGAGTGACATTAAATTCATTTTGCTTTTCTTTGTAATTTTCCAGAGGGATAAACTTTGACATGAAGGATTCTTGGAGTGTGTGAAGGTCCTTTAACAGGTTTTACTTTTCTTCGTGAAGCTCAATTGCTTTGTCTTGAGTTTTCTTGTAATTCAACAGTCTTCTTGACTTTTTTCTGCTGTTCCTCCATTCTGTTATTCAAGGCAATCTCTATTTCTTCATGCGGCTGAAAGGTTATGTACTCCTTTTGCATTTGATCTTGAAGGACAATTAGCTGTTCTTTCAATTGTTTTTTTTCTTGTTGACTTTTTGCTAACTCAGGATGTGCTTTAGTGCATTGTTTTGTCACTACTGATAGTTCCCATGCAGCTTTCTCTGGAGTAGTATTCAATGCTTTCTTTTAACTCCTTGTGTTTTTCCAGGGCCATGAATTAATTCTTCAAAGAGACTTTCAGGGCAGTGACCTCTTTAAGCACATGTTCTGCCTGCTGTTGTGTCTGGCTATACTTCTGGTTGAGTTCTTTCAACTCAACTTTGATGCGAGCATTTTACTGTGGAATAGCTTCATTTTTGTTTTGCAGGTTTTGTTGCCTTTGGGTAACTTTCCTTCATTCGCAGCCATCTGCTCGCCCGGCATTGCCACCTGCTTTTGCAGTTTGGGTAGAGTGTCAGCATTTTCAAAAAGTTATATGTTTAAGCCTTTCAGCTGCTTCTCAGCCTCTTCTTTCCTCTGCACTAAACTCTTCGGCTTGTGCACTTCATTTCGCTGACATGGTCTGTGATCATCTTGTGTTTTGCTTGGGTATTATCTCTCTTGCCTTGGGGTCTCCTTGTCTTTTGGTGCTTTATTTGGGGTGTTCTATACCTTTTTTTAAGGTCTGCACTCTCCACAATTTGGAGTTTAGAATTCTTACCAAAGGTTTTTAATACATCACCAAATGTGGTTGAGGATTCATCTATACCTTATCTTATGATTACTTGTGGAAACTAAATGTTTCCACTAGTGGGGGAATCTCAAACTAGGGGACATTGTTACAGAATAAGGGGACGCTCATTTAAAACTGAGATGCAAAGAAATTTCTTCTCTCAGAGGGTAGTGAATGTCTGGAATTCTCTACCCCAGAGAGTTGTGGAGGCTGGATCACTGAAAGTATTTAAAGAGGAGGTAGATAGATTTTTGAAATATCGGGGAGTTGAGGACTATGAGGAGCTGGCACGAAAGAGGAGTTGAGGCCTGGAGCAGATCAGCCATGCTCTTATTGAATGGCGGGGCAGGCTTGAGGGGCCGAATGGCTTGCTCCTGCTTCTATTTCTTATGTTTTTACGTTCTTGTTGGCCATTTCACTAAACAAGTACAAGAATGTATTAACTTGCACTTCCTCTGATTTCCTACCTAATCACAATGTACTCCTGTAATCTATAAATTCTCTTCTCCATGATGCCCAATCTTGCATCTTGCTCAGCGCCCAAAACTACCTTTTTCATACATGGCTCATGACTCCCCTCCACCATCCCAGCACACGAGGACAGATGGTATTCAATGAAAGCCATAGAGTCACCCAGAATACCATGGAGCAAGTCTTCAGTCCACTAAAGCAAATGTTTGTCTGCTTACCTCACTCAAGGAAACATTAGCTGGTAGTACATCCATTTCAGACTTTCCAGTACAAAGTTCCCTAGACCAACAGCAAAATCTTTCATCCAACAATTTCATATAGTAATAGATAAATAATACCAAGAAAAACAGACCTCTTGTGCTTCTCCTTAGTGTCTGACTTCATGCTCCTAGAGTGCTACACAGGTGGCTGTAGCATGGTTGGTGGGAAGCTGCTAACTTTCGCTGAGACTGCAGATGGCCTTGCAGGATGCCCTCGAGCAGCCCTACACTTTGAGGACCCAGCATTCAACTGCACCACCTTGGCAAGGGTAGTGACAAGGGGAGTTTGCACACAAGCTGACCTATTCCCCTATCTTGGCCACACCACTTATGCCTGGTAACTTAACACCTGCAAATCATGACTCGGTACTAGCCTCTAACATATGCAGAGTGCCAGTATCTGCAAGTGCAAGATCAAACCACAGTGTTTCTTCCTGAGAAGTCTCACCTTTCCTCCAGAGCCTGCAGTGGTTTACTAGTGGAAGTTCTTGATTATCTGAAAGCACAGAATCATAAGGGTAGGTTAGGGGTGAGGGAAGAGTGGATTGGATGGAAAGTGGGAGGTCCACAGTTACTTCATCTACAATTTCCATTTCATGGTATTTTTCAAGATGAGGGTGAGGAGTGAGTGAAGAAGGTGCATAAGGTAGCAACTTACCATCATTTTGGATGGCCTCAGCAGCACAAGTGCCACTGGCTCTGTGGCATTGGTCCCAATAATTCTATGCACTATCTCCTCCAGGCTGCTGAGGGGATGCAGGCATGCTGGTCCTCTATCAGTCCTATGGGTTTCCCTCCTGTTGTGGACAACCTTCTCCTGCAAGAGAGAGGGTAGAAAGTCAATGACTTCATGTCAGTGGGGTTGAGTGATGTGCCTGGCTAAACTGAATAGTTGTAGGTTTGTGGAGGCATCTAGAAATGTGTACATGACTTTCACAATTGGGAGGTTTGTGGGTGAGGAATAGTGTAGGAATGTTACTGTATGTCAGGGAGTGCTGTTGCATGAGCAATGGGGATGCGGTACATTGAGTGGTGTGAAAAGTGGGTGGTGTGGTGGGTGTGAGATATAATTTGCAGATGCATTCACTCACTTTGATCACTTGAGTGAGGTCTTTAAATTTCTTTCGACTGTTATGCTATGTCCTGGATGCTAAACTTTGGACGTTAATTATCCTTGCCATGAGCTCGCAGTCCCTGCGAGGTTCTTTCTTGATGGCTTCCTGTCCCAAAAGAAACTATGGCCTCCTTTCTGGCCTCCATAGAGGACCAGTGTGTCCAGGGGGGCTGTTATTAAGATGGGGAGGCCTTTATTTGGCCTGATGCAATATGTTCCTTGTCCCTCAGTGCTCCAATCTGATTATCCAGTAGCCTACAGTGTATTGTTGCAACTTCCCTTTAACAGGGCTGCGCCTTTGAAATTGGAAGGTTGCATGGAGCAAGTAATTTCTTAGTGATGCTACTCCCCACTGTGGTGTGCACAGTGAAGAAGGCAGCTCAGAACCAACTTATACCAATTAATTACTCATTAGAAGTGCTGTAACTATTGTTATGCAGGAAAATGAGCAGCCCAACAGTGAATGAAATGAATAATGAGCAGTTAATAATTAGTGTTGTTTGATGCTGTTGGTTGAGGAAGCTCTGCTGTTTAAGATAAAGGCGCATAGAGGTGGGGTTGATGAATTAGTATGGATAGAGGAATGGCTAGTGGACTGGAAGCAGTGATTGGGGATGTATGGGGCATTTTCAAGTTCGCATGCTGTGGCTAGTGGAGTGTGCAAGGATCAGTGCTGCGGCCTCAGCTATTTACAATCTATATTAATGACTTTGACAAAGAGTAACGTATCTAAGTTTGCTGACAATACGAAGTTAGGTGGGAATACAAACTAAGTTGGACACAAACAGGCTGCAAAGAGATATAAACAGGTTAAGTGAGTGGGCAACAAGGTGGCATATGGAGTATAATGTGGGGAATTGTGATGTTTTTCACTTTGGTGATAAGAATAGAACAGCAGATTTTTTTTAAACGGTGTGAAACTTGTAAATATTGATGTTCAGAGACTTGGGTGTACCCATACAAGCAACACAAAATGTTAACATACAATTAGGAAAGCAAATGGCATGTTGACCTTTATTGGAAGGGTGTTGGAGTACAAGTAAAAGGAGTCTTACTACAATTGTATGAGACCATACCTTGAATGCTGCATGCAATGTTGGCCTCCATATTTAAGAATGGATATACTTGCATTGGAGGCTGTGCAGCAAAGGCAACTGGATTAGTCTATGGGTTAAGCATATTGTTCCATGATGACAGGCTGAGTAAATTGGGTCAATTTTCTCTGGAGTTTTGAAGAATGAGAGGTGATTTCATTGAAACATTCAACATTATGAAGGAATAAAAACAGAAAATGCTGGCAAAACTCAGTGGGTCTGGCATCATCTGTGGAGAGAGACGCAGAGTTAAAGTTTCGAGTCTAATATGACTTTTCTTTGGAACTTAGAACTCAGTTCCGAAGAAGAGTCACGTTGCATAGGTAACATTAACTCTGTTTCTCCCTCCACAGATGCCGCCAGACTAGCTAAGTTTTCCCAGTATTTTCTGTTTTTATTTCAGCATCCACAGTATTTTGCGTTTATTTCAACATTATGAGGGACTTGACAGGGTAGGTACTCAGACATAATTTCCCTGGCTCAGGAATCTAGAACAAGGGGGCACAGTTTCAGGATAAGGAACCAATCATTTAGGACTGAGATAAGGAGAAATTTCTTCATGCAAAGAGTTGTGGTTCTTTTAAATTCTATCCCCAGAAGGTTGTGGATGCACCATCATTGAATATATTTAAAGCTGAGACAGGTCTTTAGTCTCTCAGGGAATCAATGGATAATGGGGAACATGCAGGAAAGTGGAGAAAAAACCCAAGATCAGCCATATATTGAATGGTGGAGCAGGCTGGACCTGCGTATGCTCTCCTGCTCCTATTTCTTTTGTTGGGGCCTGAAACCCAAACGAGCTCTTGACCTCTTACGTGCACTGGCCCAGTAATCAAAGCTGAAGTTGGAGACACCATTTTTGTTACATTTATGAATAATGCAAGCCGTGCCTACAGCATTCAGCCTCATGGTGTCAGTTTTACCAAGGAGTTTGATGGTACAAACTATGTTGATGGTTTTGAGAAAAATGGTTCCCACGTAGAGCCCGGTACATCCTTCATATACAAATGGACAGTACCAGAACACGTTGGACCTACAGGGAATGATCCACCCTGCCTGACTTGGATGTACTATTCAGCCACCAATCCAGTTGAGGACACCAATTCTGGCCTTGTTGGACCATTGATCATTTGCAGACAGAATATGTTACACGTCGATGGCAGACGACTGCCAATCGCCACTGCCCACATCGGCGGCAGCTGTCCTGCTATTTGGCGGGCTTTCCCCCTCCGCCGCTTGCTGCTGCCGTCCGTTTGGCGCGAGGCGGAGCTGAGTGCGCAGCGCGCTCTATCTCCATCCCCACCCCCACCCCCACCCTGGCTGCATTGGCCTTCCTGGGAATGGACCGGGTTATCTGAAACTTCCCCACAGACCAAACATGTCACCGTCAGTTCGACCCGTTGACAGGAACGGAACTGAGCTGGGATTCGGCTCTTGATTGAGGTACTTACCATGAAAACTACGAAGCGAGACTGGACAACACCAAGTTTCCGTTGTTATTTTCAGCTGCCTACTTTGTTCCTTCACGGTAAGTAAATTTTATTGAGTAGATGGCGTGATATAGAAATGGCATGTTATTCTTTAGTCTGCAATGTTAACATTCTTTAGCTTAAACGTAAGGCATTGCCAATGGCAGATAACCGTGGCTTGAAAGAGGCAAGTACTTTTACAGTTATTGGACTTTCAGCTTAGATATTAATTGAATGGTTTGATCGCAAAACAGGAACAAGATTTCAAGTTCCCTAAGTAATTACACTTTCTTTTATGATAGGTTATAAATACTGTGGGACTATTCTGAAGTTATCAGAAATAACTTCTTACTTTGAGATACCAACTTCAAACTATAACATCTCAAGTTGCATAAGAAGCATAAAAATGGATTTTTATGAGCCAAAAAAAGAGATATTACATGGGAAGACTAAAACTTTAGTCAGTGTGGTGGGTTTTGAGGATTATCCTAAAGGAGGAGAGGGAGCTGGGGAGGCAAAGAGGGAATTGCGGAGTGTGGAGCCTAAGTAGCTGAGGGCACAGCTACAGCTGGGAATGCAATGGCAGTGGTTACAGCAGAGGCTGGAATCAGAGGACCAGTAGCTGGGGGCAGGGGGTGCTGGTTGCAGCTCTCATGAGCAATGCACCCTACAATTTATTTTTTGGAGTGCGTGGCCGATTCATTTACATGGACAGGCACTTTAGATTTACTTTCTACCTGCCTTCTACCCTTAATGTCACCATTAGCACATTCTATAGCTAATATCACCACCGTCAACACCCCTTTGTCCTTTTGTCTATGACATCTTTGGCAATCTCTTCTTTGCCTCCACCTATCATTGGCCCTCTATCCAGCTCTACCTGACCCACCACCCTCTACCAGCTTATATTTCACCTCATTTCTCTATTTCCTTAGTTCTGATAAAGAGTCATATGGACTCGAAACGTCAACTGTATTCCTCTCCGCAGATGCTGTCAGACCTGCTGAGTTTTTCCAGCTATTTTTGTTTTTGTTTTAGATTTTTTATTCGTGGCTCTGCACATGCAGTAATTTAAAGGGAGCAATTTGTGCATGCCCCCTGTAGGGATTGTCGGGTTGGTGGCGCAGGAGGTTATAAGGAGCGGAAGGAAGACCGTGAAGGGATTTAAACTTAAATATAATATTTTTTTAATATCTGGAATGTTGGAGCAGGAGACATTGCAAGTCGACGAGGACAGGAGTGATGGGTAAATGGAACTTAGAGAGGGACTGTTAGATGAGCTGAAGTTTAGAGGTAGAGGAAATTTGAGAGCATTATAATAGTTGAGTCTGGAGGTGGGGGCATCATGGATGAGGCTTTTGGTGGCAGAGGCAGGTGATGTTACAGAGGTGGAAGTAGACAGACTTTGTGATGGAGAGGACATAGGGTTGAAAGCTCAATATGGGGCCAGATAGGTTGCCAAGGCTGTAAACAAGCTGATTGGGGATGGGTATTTGAATCAGTAGTGAGGTTACAGTGCTCATGTGGTGTGGCCATACATGATAGTCTTCCCAATGTTTAGCTGGAGGAAACTACGCCTCATTCATGACTTGGATATGAACAAACCATCTGACAGTGGAGAGGTCAAAATGATGGTGAAGGGGTAATGCGGGGCACCATCTGTTAACAGTTGGTGGGAGACCCCAAATAATCTCATCAAAGCGCACCATGTAGATCAAGCTTCAAATGGCTGACAAAATACTGGCAGCTCTTTCTAAGATATAAGTTACATGAAAATTTTCATAGCTGTTCTTCAACACAATGAGATTTAAAATCAGTAAAGAAGGACATGAAATATATTTAAAAGAATTTATGATTAAACAAAAACAAAAGTGAGATTAGGAATGGAATACTTGACTTCCACAATACTTTAAACTGTCTTGTAAATAGTAAAAATACCAAACTCTTTGTATTCTTTCCTATTTTTAAAAAACTTAGAATAACAGTGCGGGCACTTCAGCTCCACGATGTTCCTCTCACTGGTGTAGAATAGGTACAGGAAGAATAATAATAACTAGAAACTGGAGAATAGGAAAACCTAGTGATGTTTGTTATTCTGAACAGGCTGCAACACCTCAAATAAAACAAAAACCATCAATAAAAATTACAGTTATAATGAAAAAAAAACAACAATGAAAGCAATAGAATAAAATAATGCAAAAGTGCAAAGCCCATGGCAATGTAAAAGATTCTTTCCTTAAGGAGCTTCCCTTGCTCTGATACCAAGTAAGAGTCAAAATATTTTTTTTCGAGGGTTCTTCTTCAGATTTTCTTGAGGGCTACTTTTTGAGTTTTGGGGCCTACTTTTTAGTTTCCGGGGACTCCTTTTCATTTTCACATGAGTTCAGGATACTATTCTTCCTTAGTTCCTTTGGTATTTCCTCTCAAATTTGGATTCTAAATACAATGCCAGCTTACAATAAGAAACTAAGATCAGGCTCATCTCAAATTCCAACTATTTGACACAATGAAACAGAAATTGCAGGGCTATAGAGAAATAATATGGCTGTAAATTTACAGGAAATGTTTAATATTAGGAATGAGATTCAATGTTGTAATCTAATCAAAAATTTCAATTGTAAGCCAAATGAGCTTCACTGACAACTTAGATGATTGTTTCCTCACTGCGCAGGATAAATAACATCCTTGCAAACAATGACACTTTGTTAGAAATATCAGTTCAAAGTACCAAGTTACTGATCAGAACTTAATAGAACAGAACCACAAGATAATGCTCTACTAACTTTCTTCATCCCCCCCCACCCAAATGCAATCTGGTCCCAATGCCAACCGCTCCCAAAGTGCAAACCTGCCCTAGTTGAAGCTGGATTCGGATACAGTTATAGGTGGATCCCCCAGGGCCTGGAGCCAGGGCTCAGTGAGTTTCTGCTGGTAGGGGAACAAGCACAGGACGGAGAGAGTGTGGACCCTGCAGTGGTCCTCCCTGACAGGCAGCAACCCCAGCGTCTGGTACCTGCTCGGGCCAAAGCCTGCTCCCCTGGAGCCGGTTTCCAGCTTCCTGTCAGCCACATCCATCAGCTACCGCGCAGTGTGCAAGGGTCACCATGCTGAGCGTATTGAGGTCAGAACCCCACCTATCTGACTGGCATTGAGATCCTGGAGCTGGTCGGCTATGCAGTCTGGGACGACTAGAAGACTCACATCATCCTCCACCATCTCCAGCTCACCAACCACAAAGATGATGAGCTCAACAAGCTGCGGGGAGGACTCACCATAGCCCAGGGTGGGGTCCTGCCCAACATCCAAACTGTGCTGTTGCCCAAGAAAACCGGGCACCCCAGCAAGGTAAAAGGACAAGATCAGAAAAAAAAAGCGCGGGAGGAAGTGGACCTGTGATTGGAAGAGCTGGAGGAGCAACATATTAGAGATAGAAAAAGTTACGGCACAACGAGAGAGAGAGAGAGAAAACGGGAGGGGGCCGGCCTGACCTGAAGAACTTTACTGAGTTCAAGGAGCGGGAAGCCGAACTGGCAGGGGAGGAACCGGAACCAGACCGAGTCTGTGCAGATGGAGAGGTTGGTGGGCAGCCTCTATCAAGTAAGGATCCATGCATAATGTACTCACATAGAAATGTAATAGTCATGTGTTCCTCCATGTTGCAGGCAGCTCAGGCAGTCACTTGCTCTCTCCTCTCTCACTTACAGGTGCCAACGGGAAGAGGGGAAAGCCAGAAGGGGAAGACCTGTCCAGCAGTACCTCCAGCCCACAGAGGACTGAGGACATTGAGGAGGAGGAAGAAAGTACACTTGTAGAGCTGTCACAGCAATCACTTGCATCCTCCACAAGCTCAGAGACAAACATCAATGGACTGCCTGACTACCCCCCCACCCCCGACCACCCAACTATGTCCCTCATCCCCCACTCCCCTCTGGACCCCTGGTTAGACCCTCATGACTCCCCTGACTACTGCCCCAAATACAACACAGCCCTCCACCCCAGACTATCCCGCTGATCACCCGACTGCCCCCCTCCGACTACTCCCCTGACCCATGAGTACCCGCTGACTACCTCCTCACCCCTTGACTATCCCTCCGACCTGCCCCACCCCCAAATACCATCCTGACCCGCTCAACCCACCTTAGCCCCTCACCCACTCACCTATCATCCTACCCCATCATCACCCACCATCCTACCCTCTCACCTAGCCACCTGCCGCCCTACCCCTTCATCAACCCACCAGCCACCCAGCCCCTCACCCACTTACCTGCCACCCTACACCCTCACCCACTGACTTACCATCCCAGGCCCTCACCCGCCAACCTGCTACCCCCTCACCCACTTACTTGTCATCATTGTCATCATGCCCCCTCATCCACCTACCAGCCCCCTCATCCACCTACCTGCCACCTTACCCCCCCACTTACCTGCCACCTTATCCCCTCACCCACATACCTGCCATCCTATCCCCTCACCCACCCAGCTGCCACACTGCCGCTTCACCCACTTACCTGCTGCCCTACCCCCTCACCCACTTGCCTGCCACCATACCTCTTCACCCATCCACCTGCCACCCTACCCCCTCCCCTAAATACCTGCCACCTTCCCCTTTTCCACCCTCCTGCCACCCTACCCCCTCATCAACTCATCTGCCATTCCTCACCCACTTATCTTACACACTTTTCTTCTCTCCATAGCTTGTAAAGCTTGCTTTGTGACCTTTAAACTTACTGCTATATGGTAGCTAGTGCCATAAAAAGGAACCTGCCTTGGCTTCCCCCAATGGGCCTGCGTTACAAGAGAAGGATTCCAGGAGGAGGGTACACTCCACATTTCTCAGGAGACCCGGTTTGGAAGTCTAGGTGAGAAATGTGGACTTCTGGTGCAAGGTAAGTAAATAGGAGTAGTAAGGCAATCTGACAATGACTTTTTAAAAATTCATTGATGTGGGTGTCACTGGCTAGGCCAGCATTTATTGCTCCTCCCTAATTGCCCTTGAGAAGGTGGTGGTGAGCTGCCTTCTTGAACGGTTGCAGTCCATGTGTATATAGTCCATAAGTATACTCACTGTTAGGGAGGAAGCTCTAGGATTTTGACCCAGCGACAGTGAAGGAATGGCGATATATTTCCAAGTCAAGTTGGTAAGTGGCTTGGAGGGGAACTTGCAGCAGGTGGTGTCCCCGTGTGTCATTGTTCACCTTGTGGGTCTCCCAACTCTAAGTGGCACATTTGTGTCTTCAAATGGTCTCCCCGTTTAATTCACAGCCAGCTGTCCTACTGCTAACTGCAAGCTGTTTTGCAATTGTTTAACTCTTGCAAAACTAAAAATTAGATGAATTTTTAAATGTTAATTTTTAATTTCATTAAAATTGTGGCTTTTAACTGCAGCCCAAACGTGAAGTGCTTTTTTTGAGGCCCCATTTACTTAATTATTGATTCGTGTCAAACCCACTCTGCCTACCGGTTTAGCCTCTGAACTTTGTTTTTTTACTTATTAGCTTTGGGAATGTCTGATTGGTTGTGTTGCAAATTTATACATTAATTTAATTAATTGTGGGGATGCCTGCCAACCTATTTTGCTCTGATTTTATTTATTCCATTTATTAACGTAAAGAATACCTGCTGACCCCCTGAACTGTAACTTTCTCTCAATTTAATTTATTACTTTTCCAGATGCCTGCCAACCTGCCAAAGGTTTTTTAATGTAATTAATTTGGGAAAGCTAGTTTTCTGAACCCTTGGGTGCTAATTGCCAACCTGCCAAAGACTGTTTTCTATGATTAATTTGGGTGAATCCTTTTCTTTAGACTAATGGCAACTCTCTGTTTGCCTCTGCCCAACATACTTCATTTCTCTTTAACTCCCTTAGTCAGCTTCAGCCCCACCAGCTCTGTTTTTCCATATCCATTCCTTGTCATTTTTAAAATTCCAATCTGATTTCTTTGATCCCATTTAATTCTACTTAGCTCTAATGCTTCTATTTAAGTATGGCTGAAAAAGACGTGCTGTTCAAGCTTTTTGTCTGACACTCATGAGGACAGATGCAAGAATGCAAAATTTCAAAGGGAGCAGCATTTATTCTGATGAGAAGGGGGGCTGATTGGTTGGCAAGTTACTTCTACTTCTGAGGTGTTGCCATGGAGAATGCACCAGGGAACTATGGTACCCACGCTTTTACTTAATTCAAAACAGGTGCAATGCCTGGACATGTTCCTTTTACTTGCAGAGGACAAATCCCTGTGTATGAATATGTGTAGCTTCTAACAAGTGCAAGTGAGCCACATTGCAAGCCCAACTGATAATCTTAAATTGGTTGTTACTATAATTCTTAGCACATCCTGGATTGTTCAGCAGGTGATGTCTAATCGTGGGATCACACTTAATGTTATGGATTGTGTTCTGAGTTTTGCAAGCATTAGTTGGTTGAGTAGCGTCATTATTCAGTCTCTCGTGAACAAACGTGTGGTTTGATACGATCCACCATGTGTTGGGATGTATGGCCTATGCACCTGGCATCGCACTGGAACTGAAGTTCGTATGCCACATTAATCAGGTATGTGGGAGGCAGAATGTCTTTTTGGCAGCATCCTGTTAGTGGAAAATACCACTTGTGTTGCCACTGCATAGTAGCAGCATGAAAATGGCTAGCTTCCCCTACTGTTCAAATTTTTGAAATATCTTATCCCCAGGGTAACATGAGGTAGACTGGGCACTTTTCAAGTTTGAAAGTGGTGTACTTAAGCTCATTTGTGAGTATGCGCGATATACAGTTTGCAACAGGGTAGGCATTATTCTGCAAGATAACTTTGATGCGCCATATTTCAGCGTCAAGCTTGCACAGCGAGCAAATGGCTCGGGCCCTATTTACGAGATTGCCAATAGGGTCAGTCTTGTAGCGTGTGGAGCTGTAGGAATTCCAAGACGCATATTGACCAGTGAATGTAGGCTTGTGATAGACAGGTTCTTTACTACTGTTTGTAAAGAACACATTAGCGAATTTTTCAACTAGCATTTCGAGGAAAAGGAGCTTGTTGGATTGCTGCACTTCAAAGGTAAATTTGAGCGCAGGGTGGAATGTGTTAAGGCATGTATGGAAATTCTTGCATGCAGCCGCAGATTCAAATATATCAAGCGTATCATCTACGTATCAAAAATAGGCAAGGGGTAGGAGGTTTGGGGTCATTCCATCAAAAAAGCATTTCTTGTGGAAACCAACGACAACGTTAGAGCGAGCTGGGCCTAGAGGTGATACTATGGCAACACCATCTATTTGGCCACACATGGTGTCATTAAAACTGAACCCAGCTGCACGAGTTGCTAAGTTCATAAGTTCAATGAATACAGATTCAGAAAATGGTGGCGTGTCCAGATTGCCATGATATAGTAATGAGGTGCAAACATCTTGCCAAGTTAGAGCCCGAGTAAGCCTAGGATCTAATTTGGTGCTCCTTCATGATTATTTTCTACTCTTCTAATCCATATCTTTTTGAATGTAGGCTGTACAGAAGTATGTACAAGATTCTAGATGTCATTGTACCAATTAATTATACATGAATATTTAGCCAGATTGACAACATTTTCAGATTTAAGCTTTTCAGTAAATTATAAATAATCACCAACCAAATTCTTTCTTTTCAATTGTGAGCACGTTTCCAGTTCACTTGTGTTTTACCCATTATATACCCCCATTAAAGACCATAAGACCATAAGACATAGGAGCAGAAATTAGGCCAATCGGCCCATCGAGTCTGCTCCGCCATTCAATCATGGCTGATAAGTTTCTCAACCCCATTCTCCCGCCTTCTCCCTGTAACCTTTGATCTCCTTACCAATCAAGAACCTTTCTATCTCGGTCTTAAATACATTCAATGACCTGGCTTTCACAGCCTTCTGTGGCAATGAATTCCATAGATTCACCACTCTCTGGCTAAAGAAGTTTCTCCTCATCTCTGTTCTAAAAGGTCTTCCCTTTACTCTGAGTCTGTGCCCTCGAGTCCTAGTCTCTCCTACTAATGGAAACATCTTCCCCACGTCCACTCTATCCAGGCCTTTCAGTATTCTGTAAGTTTCAATCAGATCCCCCCTCATCCTTCTAAACTCCATCAAGTATAGACCCAGAGTTCTCAAACATTCCTCATATGTTAAGCCTTTCATTCCTGGGATCATTCTCGTGAGCCTCCTCTGGACCCTCTCCAGGGCCAGCACATCCTTCCTGAGATACGGAGCCCAAAATTGCTCACAATATTCTAAATGTGGTCTGACCAGAGCCTTATAAAGCCTCAGCAGCACATCCCTGCTTTGATATTCTAGTCCTCTCGAAATAAATGCCAACATTGCATTTGCCTTCCTAACTACCGACTCAACCTGCAAGTTAACCTTAAGAGAATCCTGGACTAGGACTCCCAAGTCCCTTTGCACTCCAGATTTCTGAATTCTCTCCCCATTTAGAAAATAGTCCATGCCTCTATTCCTACCAAAGTGCATGACCTCACACTTCCCCACGTTGTATTCCATCTGCCACTTCTTTGCCCATTCTCCTAACCTGTCCAAATCCTTCTGCAGCCTCCCTGCCTCCTCAATACTACCTGTCCCTCCACCTATCTTTGTATCATCTGCAAACTTAGCCAGGATGCCCTCAGTTCCTTCATCTAGATCATTAATGTATAAAGTGAAAAGTTGTGGTCCCAACATTGAGCCCTGCGGAACTCCACTAGTCACCGGCCACCATCCTGAGAAGGATCCCCTTATCCCCACTCTGCCTCTTGCCAGACAGCCAATCTTCTATCCATGCTAGTACCTTGCCTCTAACACCATGGGCTCTTATCTTACTGAGCAGCCTCCTGTGCGGCACCTTGTCAAAGGCCTTCTGGAAGTCCAAGTAGATAACATCCATTGGTTCTCCTTTGTCTAACCTACTCGTTACCTCCTCAAAGAATTCTAACAGATTTGTCAGGCATGACCTCCCCTTGATGAAACCATGCTGACTTTGCCCGATTTTACCATGCCATTCCAAGTATTCTGAAATCTCATCCTTAATAATGGACTCTAAAATCCTACCAACGACCGACGTCAGGCTAATTGGCCTGTAATTTCCTGTCTTTTGCCTCACTCCCTTCTTAAACAGGGGGGTTAAATTAGCGATTTTCCAGTCCTCTGGGACCCTCCCTGGCTCGAGTGATTCCTGAAAGATCACCACTAACGCCTCCATCATCTCTTCAGCTATCTCCTTCAGAACTCAGGGGTGTAATCCACCTGCTATTCTTCAATCTGTTTATATTCCTTGGAATGCTATTAATTTCACTTACAAAAATGACATGACCATATAGCCTGTTAATGAGTGAGGCTTAGTGGAACTGTTACATCTTTCAAAGAGAGGAGAGGAACTTTGGTTGGTCAAGTCATGCTAATCACACAGCTTGCATTAAAGTGGCAGAGCCATCCTCTTGATTGGAGAATAGAGCATCAAATGAGGAGAGCTATAATGAATGTAAATAATTTTTGCAAATAATCCCAAAAGATGGTTGGTATGTGTTACTTTATATTTGCTTTGTTTTTCCTGATGGCCACTACAATTGAACTCGCTTTGTATTGTGGAATTAGCACTTTGTGTGCACACTAACTTGAATAAGCTGCAATACATAGAAGAGTAGGCAGAGATTCTGCTCATATGGAGTTTATCAGTACCAATCATCCCTTCTCATTTTGTTTAAATATTAGTCAACAGGAAGCATTCTTTTTCCTTTTGTGTGTGTGTTTGCATACAGTAATGAAGTAATTAGCAATACCACCACCTTATATTCATTTATGTGTTGAGTGGGAGAGGAGAGGTGGTGACATAGTGGTCATGTCACTGGATTAGCAATCCAGAGGCCCAGGCCAATGCTCTGGCACATGGGATTTACCACAGCTACCCCATCTGGTTCATTAATGCCAGATTCCCCCTTTCCTCCCCTGAGGGAAGGAAATCTGTTGTCCTTACCTGGTTTGGCCTACATGTGAATTGTGGTTAACTCTGAAATGGCCTAGCAAGCCACTTAATTGTATCTAACTAAGAGAAAGGTGAAAAGGAATGAAACCAGATGGATCACCATCGACCCAGGCACCGGAAATGACGACGGCACATTCAGCCCTGTCCACCCTACAAAGTCATCCTCACTAATATCTGGTGGCTTCTGCCAAGATTAGGAGACCTGTTTCACAGACTAGTCAGGCAACAGCCTGACATAGTCATACTCACAGAATCATACCATACAGACAAAATCCACTATCACCGGAGGTGGCGGCACACTGGTATACAGTCAGGAGGGAGTTGACCTTGGAGTCGTCAACATTGACTTTGGACCCCATAAAGTCTCATGGCATCAGGTCAAACATGGACAAGGAAATCTCCTGCTGCCATCTGCTGCCCCCTCAGCACTCCATGTTGAACACCAATTGGAAGAAGCACTGAGGGTGGCAAGGGCACAGAATGTACTCTCTGTGGGGGACTTCAATGTCCATTACCAAGAGTGGCTCGGTAGCCCAACTACTGACTCAGCTCACCAGGTCCTAAAGTACATAGCTGCTAGAATGGGTCTTCGGCAGGTAGTGAGGGAACCAGCAAGAGGGAAAAATCCACTTGACCTCGTCCTCATCAATCTACCTGTCACAGATGCACAGACAGTATTGGCACAGTATTACACAGTTTTTGTGGAAACAAAATCCAGTTCTCACACTGAGGACATTCTCCATCACGTTGTGCAGCATTACCATTGTGCTAGATGTGATAGCTTCACCACAGTGACCTGGCACTTTACCATTACTATCATGCCAGGAGACCAACCCTGGTTCAGTGAGGGCAGAAGGACAGCATATCCCCCACTCTTCCATTACCATCATGCTGGGGATCAACCCTGGTTCAATGAAGAGTGCAAGGGGGAATGCCAGGAGGTGCGCCAGGCATACCTAAAAATGAGGTGTCAATCTGGTGAAACTACAACACAGGGCTACCTGCATGCCAAACAGTGGAAGCAGCATGTGATAGACAGAGCCAATCAATCACACAACCAAAGGATTCAAACCTAAGCCCTGCTATCCTGCCACATCCAGTCGGGAATGATGGTGGACAATTAAACAACTAACTGGAAGATGATGCTCCACAAATACCCCCATTCTCAATGATGGAGGAGCCCAGCTCATCAGTGCAAAAGACACAGGATTTGCTACAATCTTCAGCCAGAAGTACCAAGTGGATAACCCATCTCGGCCTCCTCCGGGGGTCCCCAGTAACACGGATGCCAGTCTTCAGCCAATTCGATTCACTCCACGTGATATCAAGAAACAGCTGAAGGCACTGGATACTGAAAAGGTGATGGGCCCTGACAACATTCCAGCAATAATACTGAAGACTTGTGCTCCAGAACTAGCTGCGTCCTTAGCTAAGCTGTTAAAGTAAGCTACAACACTGGCATCTACCTGGCAATGTGGAAAAGTGCCCAGGTATGTCATGTCCACAAAAAGCAGGACAAATCCAACCTGGCCAATTATGGCCCCATCTAGTCTACTTCGCTCATTAGCAAAGTGATGGAAGAGGTCATCAACAGTGCTATCAAGCAGCACTTACATTAGTAAGGACATGCTCACTGAGGCTTCCCTCATTATACCTTTAGTCCAAAAATGGACAGAAGAGCTGAACTAAAGAGGTGAGGTGAGAGTCACTGCCCTTGACATCAATACCGCATTTGACTGAGTCTGGCATCAAGGAGCCCTAGCAGAAGTGGAGTCAATGGGAATAAGAGGGAAAACTCTTCACTGGTTGGAGGTATACCTAGCACAAAGGAAGCTGGCCATGGTTGTTGGAGTCATGTCAGTCCCAGGACATCATTGCAGGAGTTCATCAGGGTAGTGTCCTCGGCCCAACCACCTTCAACTGCTTCATCAATGGCCTTCCCTCCATCATAAGTTCAGAAGTGGCGATGTTCGCTCATGATTGCACAGTGTTCAGCACCATTTGTGACGACTCAGGTACTGAAGCGGCCTGCGCCCATAAGTAGCAAAGCCTGGACAACATTCAGGCTTGGCTAATAAGTGGCAAGTAACATTTGTGCCACACAAATGCCAGGCAATGACCATCTCCAACAAGAGAGAATCCAACCATCTCCCCTTGACAGTCAATAGCATTACCATTGCTGAATACCCCACTATCAACATCCTGGGGGTTATCGTTGACCAGAAACTAAACTGGACTAGCCGTATAAATCCTGTGGCTACAAGAGCAGGTCAGTGGCTGGAAATTCTGCAGAGAGTAACTCATCTCTTGACTCCCCAAAGCCTGCCCACCATCGAGAAGGCACGTCAGGAGTGTGATGGAATATTCTCCACTTACCTGGATGAGTGCAGCTCCAACAACACTCAAGAAGCTCAACACCATCCATTACAAAGCAGCCCACTTGATTGGCCCCCCCATCCAGCACCTTCAACATTCACTGTCTCCACCACTGATGTACAGTGGCAGAAGTGTACCATGTACAAGATGCACTGCAGCAACTCACCAAGGCTCCTTCGACAACATCTTCTAAACTTGTGACCGCTAGCTAGAAGGACAAAGGCAGCAGGTGCATGGGATTTCCCCCCAAGCCACACACCATCCTGACTTGGAACTGTATCGCCGTTCCTTCATTATCACTCGGTCAAAATCCGGGAACTCCCTCCCTAACAGCACTGTGGATATATCTGCACCACATGGATTGCAGCGTTTAAGAAGGCGGCTCACCAGCACGTTATCAAGGGCAATTAGCGATGGGTAATAAATGATGACCTAGCAAGCGACTTTCACATCTTGCAAAAGAATATTTTAAAAATCAATGAATAAATTGTGTTACCTAATTAAAATCCCTACTACCAGTGCTCCAATCATTGATGTCATCCAGTAAACCCAATGATAGTATCAGTCATTGGCCATCACTGCTAATCCAAATACTTTGGCAAGATTCATACAAGTTTTAGATAAACCACCACTAAATGACAAAAAATAAAGCTCATATTATTTGCTATGTTATTTATCTTCAATCATTGTGAGAGTAATCCTGGTCTAAATTTTATATAACACAAATGCATTATATCCAAAGCAAAAACAAAAATTGCTGGACAAACTCAGCAGGTCTGACAGCATCTGTGGAGAGAAAGACAGAGTTAACGTTTTGAGTCCAGATGACTCTTCTTCGGAACTAAAGAGAAGTAGAAATGTGGCGAAATATATACTGTTTAAGCAGGGTGGGACAGATGAAGCTGGATAGAAGGCCAGTGATGGATGGTATATGACATCTTTTGCAATCTCTCCTTTGCCTCCACCTATCACTGGCCTTCTATCCAGCTTCATCTGTCCCATCCCCTTAAACAGTATATATATTTCACCACATTTCTACTTCTCTTTAGTTCTGAAGAAGAGTCATCTGGACTCGAAACGTTAACTCTGTCCTTCTCTCCACAGATGCTGTCAGACCTGCTGAGTTTGTACAGCAATTTTTGTTTTTGTTTCAGATTTCCAGCATCTGCAGTATTTTGCTTTTATCATTATATCCAAAGACTAGTATTTGATAGTATTTGACAGTATTATTTGATAGAATATACCATGTACATTAATAACTACAACTAATATGTTTATAAGATATCACTCATAAATGATTCAGGTTGTTACAGCATGTTGAGAAGTGGTAGAATGGTTCCCTTGTCTTTCCAGCTCCTGGTTGACCGCAACAGGTGTTTTAAAAGAATGTGCTTGCCAATTCAGCGAGTGTTTATTTGTTGCGACTCTGAAAGACGCACACACACAGGTTTTCTCGTAAGTTTTAAAAGAAAAGGAAATAATATTTATTCAATTTAACACCCGATGTGTAAAAATAATATAACACTTCAACTTTCTCACACATGCATTCAAGAGTTTCTCTCACTCACTCTCTCTCTCTCTCTCACACACACAAAATGACAAAGAAGGAGGGTAGGTAAATGGTTTAAAAGTCCCAAAAGAGAGTCAATCATTTACAGTTCCTGGGGATTGATGGTTTTTGGATGGTCTCAGGCTGGATTTGATGATTTTTCCAGATTCTACGTCAAGATGATTTAAAATGTTGATGGATAATTTCTGTTTCTTCTTCTGGAGTCAAAAGTTGCTTGGCTTATGTTAAAGGTGCTGCCTGCAGTGTTTGACTGGTCAGAATACAGGCGGAGCACGCTTGCAGAATGGCTGGAAAGAGAGAGAAAAGGACCATGAGTCGTCATCTTGCTGTTACTTACAAATAGTCTCTCTGCACTCTGAACTGGAAAGTCAGTTTCTTAAAACATAAAGGGTTAGTTTGCTTATGACCTCCATTCGCAAACTGGCCCAAATATACTCACAACTCATTCCAGATCCATGGTTTGAATTGATTAGATTACATGGCTGGGAACAGCCCTCTTCTCAGGCGGGGCCCACTGTCCAAAGTGATTGAGTCTAATGGCTTGGTGCACACCCCATTGTATACACAGGTTATGTCTGGATGTTTTATGAATGGTTCAGGAGGTGGGTCATACTCACTCATTTAAGTTGATTGTCTTTGGTGGGCTTCTTCTAGACAACCCGACTCTCTACTAATAGCTTTGTAAATGGCAAAACAAAAACAGAAACAGAAATACCTGGAAAAACTCAGCAGGTCTGGCAGCATCGGCGGAGAAGAGCACAGTTGATGTTTCGAGTCCTCATGACCCTTCAACAGAACTATAAGGTGTAGTTATGTAGATGTTTAGTCATCTTAGGAACTGTTGTTTAAGTCACTTAAAATGCTGTTGTTTAGTCTTTTTAAACATGATTCTGTGGCTTCAGAAACACTCAATATGCAAAGTAATTTTTTGATATAAAACATGGTTTTATTCAGAGTAAATCCGCATCTGAAATTACTAATTGCAAATTTTCTGGCCAATAATTAAAATTACTAAAATCTTTAAAATTAATCGTTTTAGCTTTTTTCCTGTCATTCTCAATGGGTAATTCTTTGGCAGATTCGTGAATTAAATTTGTAATTTGTCCATTGGCTATTCAGCTACTGATGTTATCTGGTGGAACAACTCTGAAGAAAAGGAAAGTGGTATATTTTTGAAGTGGCATTAGTTTTTAAATCTGCAGTGAATTTGCAATACCTAGTTTCCTCTGATAGGATCGAAGAAAAAGAATTACAGTATTGCTGTTTCCAAATTCCTAGAGCCAACGTAAATACATGAATGTTTTCATACTGACAATCTGGCCTTTTTTTTGATATACACACTTCTATGCTTCATTCCTATGTTCTGGATTGCAAGTGGCTGAAATCTTGGGGAAATCGCTACCAGAAGTGGATTCACCATTATTTTTCTTCATCAGGATCAATTAAGTATGCAGAATAGATTCTTAGTTGTATCTGCACTTTTCAGTGGGAGTCTGCCACTGGAGGGGAGAGAACTGTCATTGTGCTGAAATGGCAGAAGCACCCTATTTGTGCCTGCTCAAAACTTTTAATTGCTTTGAGAGTCATCAGGAGCAAAAATTACAATTTGAGGGGTTGTGATTAGGAGAGGTGGCCAAAGTACCTATCTTGCAGACAAAAACACACCCTGGGCAAAATTTTTAGGTTGGCATGCAGGCACGTGCCCGCCTTGATCGGATGCGAAATCGCGCGATATTTTGATTGGCGGGCGCGTGCAAAAGTTGGAAGCCGCCCGCTGACAATTAAGAGGCTTATTAAGGTCATAAAAATTTTAATTGTCTCCGGTTTTTCGTGGTCTGTCCAACCTTACAGTTGGCGGATGGGCAGACTTTGCATTTTTCATGAAACCTCATCCAAAGGCGGGATGAGGTTTCCGTTATTAAATTTAAAAAAAATCTATGGACAGCATTTTTATCATGTACATGTTCATGTGACTGATTGTGATATGTGGACATCCTGATTTTACAAACTTTATTTATTGGTTTTAATGTCTTCAGCTCCCTGAGGCAGCTCTCTGCCTTCAGAGAGCTTTCATTCAGTGCTCGCCCTCCTCCCACCCTCCCCACCCTGGCAGCACTGAGCATTTCAGTGCATGCTTCATGCTAGCTGGCCGTTAATTGGCTAGCTATCATGAAACCATGGTCGGGGGCCGATTGCGGGCGGCAGTCCGTTCCCCGGCCATTCCGGGCCCGCCAATTGCACCTGCCTGCCGACCTAAAAATCCTGCCCCCGTTTCCAGAAAATGGTTGCATTAGTGAAGAGTCCCAGCACTTTAATGGGTGATTTATTAACTATTAAATCAGACAGCTTTTTTATACAATTGCCCACAACTGATAATATGTAATAACTGTTGCAATGATGAAGTTTATATGATTATTTTTTAGGACTGTATCTTTTGATTTGTAAGAGGGTAAATGAGAAGGATCGTGTAATCTGTGCTGGCGTTTATCTCACTGTAAAAAACTGAGTGGTAATTAATAAGGATCAAAGGGAAGATTACAGTTAATGAAAGGGAGGTGACTGATATTTACACTTGAGGACAACCACAGCTGTTGCTCTGTCCACAATCAATAAACTTCTAAGTCTCTTGAAACCCATAAAGATGCTGTTGGTATCAAGATTATTAATAGTTGTGCTGAAACTTACTGCTTTGTTTCTAAGATGAAAAGCTGTTTTGGTCAGAGATAGCTAATTAATATTTCTACTTGGAAACAGGGCTAAGCTGTTTCTCGTTGCCATGGAGAAGGGTTAGGGGAAGTCATTTTTGGGATGAAGTGGCGGGCTTTCCTATAAACCTAAGAATATCACAGACAGAAAAGTTACAACTTTAGTCTTGTGTAGTTTGAAGCTCATAGAGTTAGGGGAGCAAAAGAGATAAATAGGGCTGCACCTTAAGCAGAGAAAATACTAACTTTATCGTATGGAATGTGGGTGGGAGCTCACGCTCAGTTTGAGGACAAGCTCGTGAGGGGAAAAGAGGCTGGAAGATTTGCCTAGCTTGGAGCTAGAGGAAGGAAAGCAGTAACCCTCATAGCGAAAGCCTGTTAGCCTAGGAGCAGACTGGGAGAAAGCAGTATGTACCTGTCCAAAGTCAGGACAAGGATTGTAGAAGCCATTAGGAACCAGAGTGTTCCTGATTTTTAAATCACTGAGCACAAATGCAGTGAGGCCCAAGCTTGAACTGAGAAGTCCACAGTCGTGAGGTCTTGGAGGAAAGTTGGAGGGGCACTTAGACAAAACCTAATGAAAGGATCCCCATGTAATCTTGTACTTTGGTGAATATCTGAAAAACTGCAGAGAAATCAAAGTGAATTCCGGAGGGCTGTGGCACACTTAATTTGGTTTGGGAAGGAAAATGGAATGAACCCTCAAGGTCTCAAAATGTGTAAGGGAATTATTGGGTGGAATCAGGAAGTAAAAAGGGGAACTGGATTTATATTCTAAATTTTGACAAATTATAGTGTTGTTAGCAGTGCTTGCTTTGTTTAATTTTTTTTATATATAGAGTTTGTTTTTGTTTAAAATTTGAAATCTCGTGGCATAATTCTTTCAGTTAACCACTGGGTGTTTGAATTTCTCTTTAACCATTAAGGGTCTGTACGGAGATCGTAACATAACCTACGTCAAATTGATCTGCTCAGAATTTCTAAATTATAATGCCATGATTTTAATTTTCAGATGGAATTCAATATTTCAAATGGAGGCTTAAATTTCGTAAGCAATGTGTATTTATTGGTTGGTTAGGTCACTCCCAAGTGAATAATGCATCAGAAGGCATTATCAATTTGTTAATAAATGTTGCTGGTATTCTGATTTCTGAAAAAGATCACCAGTTGGAAGAAACAACTCTTAGGAAGAGGGCCATATGTGACTTTTGATGAGTAATATTTTAACATTGTTGAATAATTCACAATTTTACAGTGTCACTCATCTTGGAGATGCAGCTGGAGGGGCTTGGAAGTAAGTAATATCACCACCTACCTTGGAGGTCAAGCTTGGAGAATTCAATCAGAAGTTTGTAAAAATAATAAGTAAATTGAATTATAACTGACAGTCGTGATGGAAATAACATGACAAGTAGAGGCAATTAAGTGTGAGAGGAAATGCATGCATGCATTATATTAGCTGCAGATCTCTCATGGCAGTCTTCACAGTGAGTCTTATAATAATAGATGTGTTGTCAGCAATGCCTTGTGGAAACTGACAAGAAAAATGTTACGGGAAATAAATGTGCATGTATGCAGGAGTTTTAACCTATTTCATTGGATCTTTTATGGCATTGCCTGCGGTACCTCATGGATCAGTTCCTCGGAACTAGGAATGATGGGTTTAAGTCCCATCATCAGAGAATACGGAAAAGGGACTTTGGCAGCAAGAGGAAAGACTTGGGAGGTGACCCAAGGTGCCTTTATCTCAGAGGTTGAGTAGTGCTGGGTGCAAGAGGCAGACTATGACTTTTGGGTGATTGGAAGGAGATCCTGAGATCTAGAAACAATGGCAGTAGATCTGTGATCAGAGAACACTCAGAAAATGTTATGGGAAGGGGAGGAAAGTTTTGGAAGGGAAACTCTGGGCTCTAGAAGAACTAGTCACAGAGACAGGTGTTCACTGGGAATTCTTTTGGGAGTGAAGGCTAGGAGTGTACTGGTTTGGGAAGAACACTGACATTCAACATGGTAATGGTAGGGCGGAGTGAATGATGGTTAGGAAGAAGCTTGGCCATGTTGAGAAATCTTTAATTGCTTTTCTTGCTTTGGATTTATACATTCCTTGTCTCTTCAGTTTTAATTTGCTGCTATTTTACTCTACCCCAATCAACAAAGTGTGATTGGAATGTGTTGTGAGGAAAGTTACAAGAAGCAGTTGTCATGCTAACAGGATATGTAGTGGATGTACAAAAATGCTAACTTATCACCAGTGGGTCGACTATTATGCTGCAAGTAATAAATTGGAGAATGTGGCTTCTATGACTCATCCTTGTGTTCCTGTTTCTCTCTGTCTCTCTTCTTTTGTTTCCTTCCCTCTCTTTTCCTTCTATTCATCATTCCCTAGCATTTTGATTCATCCATGAAAAAAAGATAATACAGCACCACATAGTAGTGGAACTTGGAGCCAAATCATGTGGGTCATAAGATTGACATTGGAAATCCAATTGTCCGGGAAATTTCAATTTCCGATGGGCAATTCCCTTGCTTCTGGGACCTGACGAAAAAGTCTGCAACCCTGACTTTTCCCCGATCCTCCGACTCCACCCCTCAGACCCTCTGTCTCCCCCCAACCCTCTGACCCTCCCCGCAACATTCCGACTCCCTCTGACCCTGCTACTCCCGCCAACCCCTCAACTCCCCCTTGACCTTCTGATTCTCCTTGACCTTCTGATTCCCCTTGACCCAACCTCACCACCCTGCCACCCGACCCAGCTGGCACCCTACCCATCCTACCCTGCCACCCTACCACCTTGCCCATACTACCCACTTTAAATGCCCCAAAGTTTTTCAGCGTGTGAGTGAATGAAGACTTACCAAAACATGGCAGCTAGTGCCGTAAAAGGGGGGCGGCGCTTGGCTCCCCCCAGTGATCCTGCACTATAAGGAAGGACTGTGAGAACAGGTGCACTCCACATTTCTGAAGAGGCCCAGTTTGGAAGTCTGGGCCAGAAATGGTGTTGGATAAGAAAATAGGAGCAGAGTGGCATTCTGATGGTGATGGCCACTCCTCAGAAGATTCAGCCCAAAGTGATTCTTGGCTCTTGAAGGATTAGTCCTGTTTGTTTCTTTTCTCAGACTGGTATCTTGCAGTCTTAGGACCATGTTTCACAGTAAAGTTTTCTTTACCTGGAGACTCTCCCTTTAGCTCAAGCTAGGCAACTCTTGCATTTTAACTCCCTGTGAATTTGATGTTTTCCACCTGAGCGTGAGCTCCCACTTGCAATCCTGCGTGGCGAACCATAGAAATTTTCTGCCAGTACTTCCAGCATGAACTTAGGGGGATAACTATTTAAATAGCTATATTTAAAAAAAAATAAAAACTGTAGGAGAGAAGAGAATGGTTGAGAGATAGTGGGGAATAGAAAGTGCCAGAATAAATTGCGGGTAGATTATCTAGCCATTATTAGCCATTACCTGAAATATACAATTTCTCTAAACACTCTACTCCATTGTGCACCCAGTCTCTGAAGTATCTGGTCCATATACAGTAACAAGCTTTAATGCCAGTAATTAGAAAAGTATTAAATATTATTCATCCCACTTGGATTATTTTATACTCAATTTCTACTAAATTGAACAAAAACACTCACCTCTGCCTCCCATTGTCCTAGATTATAATTCCTATCAAGGTATTCTTCTAAATTTGTTTGAATTTGAGTCAGTGGTTTATCTAGTTTAATGAGTATTGTCTGAGAGTTGGATTTTCTAATTGAGTAGGTGTTAATTTAGCTTGTACTTGTCTTATGGTGGAAATTACATTTTGCTTGATCAACCATTGTGAGTGTTGCTCCAATCATTCCACCACATTATTGTACAATTGAATAAGTAACAAATAGTAATATATTTAATAGAATATTATTCTAATTAAATATTAAATATGCTACTTAGGATGTTGTTTGATTAAAAGACCACCAGTGAAAAAAATGAGAAGCTATCATTGTAAATCTAATTATTTGAAAAATTACAAAAACAATCAGTTGCCCATACATGGTACGCAAATAATAACTCCAATTCTCATCCATTTAACTTCCTAACCTACTAGTATTAAAACTCTTGAGTGACCGTAGAGGTGAACTGAGTGCAAAAGTTGAAAACTTAATCCAAATGAAAATTTGGTGCAGAGGGAGAAGGAGTGATGCTTTTTGCCTCCAATGCTTGTAGTAGTTCATGTAAGCTTGAGACAGTATGTGTTTAAAACTTTTGTCCAATGTTTTATTGCTTAGTGAAAGTTAGTTGTGGAAAAAGAAAAAAACTTACAAAAAATTAAAAGTTAGACAAATAATCCAGACAAAAAGCAGGACAAATCCAACCGGCCGGTTACAACACCCCCACCATCAATCTACTCTCGATCATCAGCAAAGCGTTGGAAGGTGTCGACGACAGTTCTATCAAGCTTCACTTGCTCAGCAATAACATGCTCACTGATTTTCAGTTGGATTCGGCCAGGGTGACACAGTTCATGACATCATTACAACCTTGGTCCAAACACGGACAAAAGAGCTGAACTCGAGGTGAGGTGAGAATCACTGCCCTTGACATCAAGGCAGCATTTGACTGAGTGTGGCATCAAGGAGCCCTAGCAAAACTGGAGTCAGTGGAATCAGATGGAAAACTCTCAGCTGGTTGGAATCATATCTAGCACAAAGGAAGATGTTTGTGCTTGTTGGAGGTCAATCATCTCAGTCCCGGGACATCACTGCAGGAGTCCCTCAGGGTATCCTAGACCCAACCATCTTCAGCTGATTCATCAATAACCTTCCCTCCATCATAAGGTCTGAAGTGGGAATGTTTTCTCATGATTGTATAATGTTCAGAACCATCCTGATTCCTCAGATACTGAAACAGTCCCTGTCCATATGCAGCAAGACCCAGACAACATTCAGGCTTGGGTTGATAAATAGCAAGTAGCATTCATGCCACACAAATGCCAGGTATTGACCATCTCCAATAAGAAAGGATTCACCATCTCCCCGTGACATTCAATGGCATTATCATCATTGAGTCTCCACTATCAACATCCTGGGGGTTACCATTGACCAGAAACTGAACTAGACTAGCCATATAAATACTGTGGCTACAAGAGCAGATCAGAGGCTGGGAATCCTGTGGCGAGTAACTCACCTCCTGACTCCCCAAAGCCAGTCCACCATTTACAAAGCACAAGTCAGGAGTGTGATGGAATACTCTGCACTTGCCTGGATGAGTGTAACTCCTACAACACTCAAGAAGCTCAACACTATCCAGGACAAAGCCGCACGCTTGTTTGGCATCCCATCCACCACTGATGCAGAGTGGCAACAGTGTGTACTACAAGATGCGCTGCAGCAACTCACCAAGACTCCTTTGCCAGCATCTTCCAAACCCGTGACCTCTACCACCGGGAAGGATGAGGGCAGCCTCATTTCAACTCCCCATGAATTTGATCTTTTCCTCCTGAGCGTGAGCTCCCACTTGCAATCCTGTTGTGAACCATAGAAACTTTCTGTGAAAAATGCCAATACTTCCAGCATGAATTTAGGAGGATAGCTATTTAACTAGCTGTATTTAAAAAAAAAATTACTGTAGGAGAGAAGCACGTCCACCATCTACAAGGCACAAGTCAGGAGTGTGATGGAATACTCCCCACTTGCCTTGATGAGTTCAGCTCCCACAACACTCAAGGAGCTTGATCTCATCCAGGACAAAGCAGTCTACTTGATTGGCACCATGTCCACAAACGTTCACTCCCTCCACTACCGACGCACAGTAGCAGCAGTGTGTACCATCTACAAGATGCACTGCAGGAATTCACCAAGGCTCCTTAGACAGCACCTTTTGAGCCCACGACCACTATCATCTAGAAGGACAAGGGCAGCAGGTAGATGGGAACACCACCACCTGGAAGTTCCCCTCCAAGGCACATACCATCCTGACTTGGAATTGTATCGCTGTTCCTTTATTGTCACTTAGTCAAAATCCTGGAATTCCCTTCCTAACAGCACTGTGGGTGTACCTACACCAAGTACACTGCAGCGGTTCAAAAAGATGGCTCACCACCATCTTCTAAAGGGCAATTAGGGATGCGCAATAAATGCTGGTTTAGCCAGCGATGCCCACATCCTGTGGAAGAGCAAACAAAAAAAATGCCCTATCGGGTTGCATGTCTGGGTTCCAGTATGAGAGAGTTGTGGACAGTGAGACTGTCCAGAGTGAACATATCTGCAGTAGATGTCTCCAACTCGAATCTGTCTGGTTCAGAGTCATTAAGCTGGAGTGCGAGTTGGAGTAACTCTGACACATAAGGGATGGGAGCAGCATCTGGACAGTTAACTCCAGACTTGAGTCACATCTCGTAGGGAGATGCAGGTTCAGAATGAAATTAGTGCGACTGATACAGAGTGAGTGAAATCCAGGTAGTAGAGTGATCAAAGAGCCACAGAAACCGATCTGATTAAACAGACACGGTGTACTTGCTACTTGTGAGAATAAGGATAAAGGCTTTTGGAAGGATGGTGAGAATGTGGATTATAGTACCTTGGAGCAGGAGGCTGTCCAAAGTGGGAAATGGCTGGGGGGAATAGTTGGAAGACCGATGGGGGGTGGGTGGGGGGGTGGTTGGAAGATGGGGAAGGGAAAGTGTAATGTGGTAATTGTAGGTGATTCAATAATTAGGCAGACCTAATTATTCCTCTCTAAGAAGTATCATGAGTTCAACATTGTATATTTTTTTTTTTGTAAAAATATACTTTATTCATAAAAAATCTTCAATCACATTCAAAACCATTTCAAAAACAACATTACAAGGGTACAGTCCAGGTTAAACTTTTACAAAATGTATCACCAGGTGCATCAGTACAGACAATATTACAATCATTTACAGCCTTTCATTTTGATCTGTACAGCCCGAGGGGCTCTAAACAGTTCCCAGTCTCTCGGTGCGCTGTGGTAGAAAGGTCTTAGACAGCGACCCTTCCCCATTGCGCCTTTGCGGCAGCTGCCCCAAGCTTTAGTGCGTCCCTCAGCACGTAGTCCTGGACTTTGGATTGTGCCAGTCCGCAACAATCGGTCGGGGACAACTCTTTGTGCTGGAAGACCAACAAGTTTCGGGCAGACCAAAGCGCGTCTTTCACCGAGTTGATGATCCTCCAGCTGCAGTCGATGTTTGTCTCGGTGTGTGTCCCTGGGAACAGCCCGTAGAGCACAGAGTCCTGTGTCACAGAACTGCTCGGGATGAACCTCGACAGCAACCACTGCATCTCTCTCCAGACTTTCTTTGCAAAGGCACAATCCACAAGGAGGTGAACAACGGTCTCTTCCCCACCACAGCCACCTCGAGGGCATCGTGCAGAGGGGGTGAGACTCCTGGCGTGTAGGAAGGATCTGACGGGGAGGGCCTTTCTCACCACCAGCCAAGCTACGTCTTGGTGCTTGTTGGAAAGTTCTGGCGATGAGGCATTCTGCCAAATGACTTTGACAGTCTGCTCGGGGAACCATCCCACAGGGTCCACCCTCTCCTTATCCCTCAGGGCCTCTAGGACGTTACGTGCTGACCACTGCCTGATGGACTTGTGGTCAAAGGTGTTTTTCTGCATAAATTTTTCCACCAGGGACAGGTGGTACGGCGCGGTCCAACTACTTGGAGCGTTCCGCGGCAGCGTGGCCAGACCCATCCTTCGCAACACCGGGGACAGGTAGAACCTCAGCACGTAGTGACACTTGGTGTTTGCGTACTGAGGGTCTACGCACCGCTTGATGCAGCCACACACAAAGGTGGCCATCAGTATGAGGGCGATGTTGGGCACGTTTTTTCCCCCTTTATCTAGAGGCTTGTACATCGCGTCCCTGCAGACACGATCCATTTTCGACCTCCAGATAAAGCGGAAGATGGCTCGAGTGATCGCCATCGCGCAAGAGTGTGGAATGGGCCAGACCTGCGCCACGTACAGCAACAGCGAGAGTACCTCACACCTGATGACCAGGTTCTTACCCGCAATGGAGAGGGAGCGTCGCTCCCACATGCCCAGTTTCCTTTTCACCATAGCCACTCGCTCCTTCCAGTTTCTAACGCATGCCCCGGTCCCTCCGAACCATATCCCCAGCACCTTCAGGCCGTCAGCCCTGACAGTGAAGGGGACAAAGGATCGGTCAGCCCAGTTCCCAAAGAACATGGCCTCGCTCTTCCCACGATTTACCTTGGCTCCCGAGGCCAGTTCGAACTGGTCGCAGACGTGCATCAGTCTGCGCACCGACAGCGGATCCGAGCAGAAGACGGCGACGTCGTCCATGTACAGGGAGGCTTTTACCTGAGTGCCTCCACTGCCTGGGATCGTCACTCCTCTTATGCCCGGATCCTTCCTGATGGACTCGGCAAAGGGTTCTATGCAGCACACGAAAAGGACAGGCGAGAGAGGACAGCCCTGCCTGACTCCAGATTTAATCGGAAAGCTATCTGTTTCCCACCCATTGATTGAGACTGCGCTACTGATGTTAGTGTAGAGCAGTTGGATCCAATTTCGAATTCCCTCCCCAAACCCCATTTTGGAGAGCACATCCCCCATGTAGGTGTGCGATATTCTGTCAAAGGCCTTCTCCTGATCCAAGCTGATGAGGCAGGTATCCACACCCCTGTCCTGTACATAGGCAATCGTATCCCTGAGCAGCGCCAGGCTGTCAGAGATCTTCCTGCCTGGCACAGAGCAGGTCTGGTCAGGGTGAATCACCAATTCCAGAGCGGATTTGACCCGGTTGGCGATGACCTTGGACAGAATCTTATAGTCCACATTCAACAGTGAAATGGGTCGCCAATTTCTAATTTCCTCCCTTTCCCCCTTGTGCTTGTAGATGAGGGTGATGATGCCTTTCCTCATGGATTCTGACATGCTGCCGGCCAGGAGCATACTCTCGTACACTTCTAGCAGGTCTGGGCCGATCAAGTCCCACAGAGCCGAATACAACTCCGCCGGCAGGCCGTCGCTTCCGGGGGTTTTACTCTTTTCGAAGGACTCGAGGGCCTTAGTCAGTTCGTCAGGAGTTAGCGGTTTGTCCAGGCTCTCCCGCGTACTGTGGTCTAAGACCTCCGTGATAGAGGACAGGAAGGACTGGGAGGCCGTGCTGTCCGTGGGCTTCACGTCATACAGTCCGGCATAAAAGGATTTGCTGATCCCCAGAATGTCGGACCGTGATGACTTTACTGAGCCGTCTTCTTCCTTCAGGCTGCTGATCACAGAGCGCTCTCTGTGTACCTTTTGGAAGAAGAAACGTGAGCACGTCTCATCCTGCTCCACGGAGCGGACTCTGGAACGGAAGATGATCTTGGAGGCCTCCGAGGCAAAGTGCGAGGCTTGCTGGCCCTTCACCTCTTGGAGCTCCTCCTTGACATCGACCCCCATCGACTGCAGCCGGAGCAGATTCTGCATCTTTTCCTGGAGTCGGGACATTTCCCTCTGTTCCTTTCTAGCTTTCTGGGTGCCTTTGCGGATGAAAAACCTCTTGATGCTTCCCTTGATCACTTCCCACCAGTGTGTCAGGGACTCAAAGAGGGGTTTCACGGTTCTCCAACCTTTGTAATCCCTCTTGAGCTCCTCAATGTTCTCTGGGGTCAGCAGTTGCACATTTAGCTTCCATGCCCCCCTGCCCACCCTCAGGTCTTCCTCCAAGTGGCAGTCCGCCAGTAGGAGGCAGTGGTCAGAGAAGAACACCGGCTTGACGTCGGTGGATCTGACTGTGAATGCACGGGACACAAACAGGAAGTCTATCCTGGAACGAATGGACCCGTCTGGCCGCGACCAGGTGTATCTACGCTGCGCTCCATCTGCAGGGTTGCTGAAGACGTCGTGCAACTTGGCATCCTTAACTGTTTCCATCAGGGATCTGGACGTAGCGTCCAATCTGCTTCCGGCCCTGCCGGATCGTCCAGCCGCATCGATGATGCAGTTGAAGTCCCCGCCCAGAATGACCGGCCTGGAGGTCGCCAGCAGCAGTGGGAGCTGCTGAAAAACCTCCAGCCGCTCAGCCCCTTGTGCCGGGCCATACACGTTAATTAACCGGAGTGGAGCGTTCTTGTACATTACGTCTGCTACGAGGAGTCGCCCGCCCACCACCTCCTTGACCTCGGAGACGGTGAAGTTGCCTCCCCGCAGCAGAATACCCAGGCCGGAGGAACGAGAGTCGTTTCCGCCCGACCAGATCGATGGCCCGTGGGACCACCATCGTGACCATTGCCTGTAGGAGCTGAGGTGCGGTATCGCACACTCCTGCAGAAACAACAGGTCAGCTTTGACCTTGGCTAGGTAGTCCAAGGTCGCAACACATCGCGTAGTAGATTTAATGCTACGCACATTTATGGATACAATCTTTAAACCCATTTTAAAGCATTTATTCTCCTACCAAACCCACTGTCTCTGAGAGTCCCAGACCTTTAGTCTGCTCCTTCATACCCGTAGTGAGCTCAAATTCCTTCACTTTGGATGGGCTGAGGTAGATCTCCTTGGCCGTGTTCTGCTCCAGTGGCATCTGGAGGTTCACGTAGTGAGCGGGTTTTGAGATGACCTTTGCTGGAGAAGCTTCTCCAAAACTCACCCCCTCTGGGGGGTTGCTGTTCCCGGCTTCCTGGAGCTGGGGTGCGATGATTGCCTCACTGCTCCCAGATTCCAGGGGCTGTGGTGCACTGGCCTCCTCAGGTTGCAGGCAAAGTTGGGGTGCGCTGGTCTCCTTGTTGTCTCCAATTTTCTGGAGCTCGGGTGTCTCGTCCTCCAACGCCCTGGAGCTTTGCCGCCTCTTCTGTTGGTGCCGCTCTGGCACTTCATCATCTGAAGAGCTGCTGCCCTTGTCATCCGTGTCGGATGGGAGACGCCTCTTGCCGCTTCTCTGGGAAACGCCTTTGCTTCTTCTTCGCTCCCTCTTACTTTTCTTGTTCTTCACCGTCCGCCACTCCCCCTGCTGCTTTTCCACTGCTGCCTCCTCCTCCATTGATTCGCTGTCCTGAGGACTGGAAGGTTCAGGGGGTAGTGCTGTTGATTGGCTCTCTGTTGCCTCAATCTCTTTCTCCACCTTGTCTCTCTCTGTGTCCTCCTTTGTCCCGTTGAGCTCCCTGGGGGCCTTGGTGGTTGGAGTGACACGGAACCTTTCTTCTGCTTCCCCCTGGTCGGCTTTGGCTGCCTGTGCGTAAGTACGGCAGCGTTTGGGGCAGGTCCTGTAGAGGTGACTTGCCTCGCCACACAGGTTGCAGCACTTGGCCTGTTTGCAGTCTTTTGTCTGGTGCCCTTCCTGTTTGCAGATCTTGCAGAGGGAGGCGCTGCAGTTGGCCGCCACATGACCAGCCTTGCCGCATGAGCGACAATGCTTGGGTTGCCCAGCGTAGACCAGGTAGCCACGGTTTCCCCCGATAGCGAAACTGGAAGGAGGGTGGAAAATGGCTCCCTTACCATCGGTCTTTAGCGTGACCTTAAACAGGCGTTTGCCTGTCCAGATCCCCAAGTCGTCTCGAATCTCAGTGCCGCTCCCCACCTTATCGAAGTACCTGGTGAGGAAGGTGACCACGTCGGCGACAGGGACGAAGGGGTTGTACACATGCACCATCACCTCACGTTCCCGTTGCAACGGCAGAGAAAAGTGCGGCTCCGCCGTCAGGATCTTCATCTCCGGCAGGTCTCTCTTCTCCTCGAACACCCTCAGGAGCCGGACGCAGTCTGCCACTCGCTTGAACGTCACGTCGAAATAACCACCTTTGCGGGAGTCGTGCAGGGTGAAGATCTCCGTAGCTTGGAAGCCGCACGCCTTCAACAGGATCCTCCTGGTGAAGAAGCCCCGATCCATAGGTGATCCTCCTTCGTCGCTGTGGTTCACCGTGACTCGGACGGTGATAGGTAACCCACGGTATGGATTCGGATTGCGATTGGTTATCGCCCTTCCATCCCGACCTTGCCTTGGCAGGACCATGGTGTCGCCCCTGCAACACTTGATCTTAGCCAAAAGGTGAGTTCAACATTGTATATGCTTGCCTTCCTGGTGCTGAGATGAGGGCCACTTCAAACCAGCTTGAAAAGATATTGGACAGGGAACGGGAAGATCTAGCCATTATGGTCCATGTTGGGACCAACAATGTAATATAGGGAAGAGTAGGCATGAGATCCCGTTTGGAGAGTTCCAGGAACTAGGAGCCAAATTAACGGACATGACCTCAATGGTTATAATCTCTGGATTATTACCTGAGTCACGTGCACATTGGCATAGAGATAAACAGATTAGGGAGGTAAACATGTGGATGAAGGAGTGACATAGAAAAGAGAGATACAATTTTATGGGACATTGACACGGAAATGGAACAGGAAGGAACTGTACTGTTGGGACACGCTCCTTCTGAACTGGGCCACGTCTAGGAACCTAATGGAAAGGATAAACAGGGTGGTCACAAGACTTTAAACTGGTAAATTGGGAGGAGGCTCAGATGGAAAAGGTAGTACTAATAATAGTTTAAAAACCAATTAAAGGGAAGGGAGTAGAGTAACAGCCTGAAATTGTGCTTTAGGCAGTACAGGTAAAGGGAAAATAAACATTGTAAAGCTGTTATCCAGGGGAACAAAATAAGAAACAATGAGTGAAACATTAGTGCTAAAGGACAAATTAAGGTCTGTGCCCCAAATTAGTATTCCTTCTGCAAAGTGGATGGAGAATATGGAACAAATTGAATGAGTTGCAGGCACAAATTCAACTTGAAAGATATGACATGGTAGCCATTACCAAGACATGACTGCAAAAGGGTCAGGACCGGGAACTAAATATAACAATTGTAAATGGGTGAAGAGGCAGGTGGGAGGTGGTGAGGAGTAGCCTCAGTGATTAAGGATGAAATCACTTCAATGAAAAGAAAGGATATGATGAGAAGTAAGCAGGCTCCACGGATTCAGGGGCACACAGGCAAGTCTCCGCAGTGGCTTCTTCTTTGCTGGCTTGTGGTCCTGGGGCAAGAGTGAAAGTGCCAGAGAGAAGGGGGTGAAGGGAACCTTGGGGCAAGGGCATCTGTGCAAGGGGGGGAAGGGGAGAAGGCAACCTCGGGGCAAGGGCAACAGTGCAAAGGAGGAAGGGAGAGAAGGCAACCTCGGGGCAAGGACAACAGTGCAAAGGAGGAAGGAAGAGAAGGCAACCTCGGGGCAAGGACAACAGTGCCGGTGGTAGCGGTGGGGGGGCCATGGCAACATCCACTGAAGTTTGAGCACAAACACATGCGGGTTGGGGGTAAGAAAACGGCTGGGTTAATGGAAAATCGTGTCAAATCACCACAGCTGAGAGCATTTAGTTGAGCTCAATTTACATGCTTGGGGTCAGCCTGGTCAAGCAATTGTGCCCACTCAAGCAGCACTGACAGTGCCAATGATTACTCCTCCACTGTTAAACCCTCGTGTGCACACTTCAAACTTGAATGCATGTTATGGTGCTGCAGAACCATTGCGTGACTGGGGAAGCCTGAGGATCCTGATGGAAAAGGTGGCCATCGAACACTGACAGAGGGGTGCACTCCTAGTCTCTTGCTTTATGTTTCAGTTGACATGAAGAGCCAACCTCATGGTACAAGCATGCTGTGAACCCTTGAGAGTCCAGGTTAGGAAAGTGCCTGCACTTGAATTGAGAGTTCAGGATGCAGTTGAGTGGCTGAAGCTGCCGCTACACGGCCATGTGATGTGGGCAGTACTGGGTGTGGACATGGTGAGCCTTCATGTGCACTAAACACTGGGCATCAGTGTGGTGGCCTGGACTATCTGACATGCATTAAGGGACTTTGAGAGGCAGCCGCAGGTGATGACTTGACCAAAAGTGGTCCTTAAGAGACAATTGCTGACCCTTGCATCTCTCTCTTTGATACTGCAGTGAGGAGACCATCAGGAACATGGAGTCTGATGATCTCGTTGCCTGCCTGATTGCTTATAGGCAGGAGAGAAGGAGGTGAAGAATGCGATGGAGGTGCCTGGCTCACTAAAAGGAGGAGCAGAACCCTGAAGACCAAGGGGCAGCACGGCCTTCTCCGCACGCAGAGGATGAACCCCACAGAGCTGTCACTTGTAGGTGCATCGCTAGACCCAGGCTTTACAGATGGCGCATGTGCTACCTGCAGGTGAGTGAGAACCAGTGTCGCCAGTGCCTGCGCATGTCAAGAGAACTGGTCACGCATATGCGCCACCTTCTGCAGGGTTTGGCACCATGGAGACTCGGAGGGCATCCGCTGCAAGTGGCAGTTAAAGTTACCGCCACGCTCAATTTCTATGTCAGTAGCTCCTTACAGGGCTCCACTGTGGACCTTTATGGGATCTCACAAGCCTCCACCCACAAATGTTTCTAGGAGGTCATGGACATCCTTTCTGCAAAGGCACTTAACTTTGCCAATTTCAACAGGGATCAGGTAAGCCAGGAATCAAGAGTGTTGGGATTTGCTGAGATTTCTGGATTCCCTCAGGTGCAGGGTGCCATAGACTGCACCCAAGTGGCTCGTAAATCTCCTGGGCATCAAGCAATTCAATATGTGAACCGCAAAATGTTCAGCTGGTCTGCGACCATAACAAATGAATCGTGCAGGTGTGTGCAAGATACCCCGGAAGTGTCCACGATTCGTACATCCTCAGCAGATCTCAGATCCCTGACATATTCCAGGGACCACACAGGATGCAGGGTTGGCTCCTCGGGCACAAGGGCTACCCACAAAGGACGTGGCTGATGACACCCATGTGGCGGCCTCAGACTCCTGGCGAGAGAAGATACAAAAGGCTCATGCCGCAATCTGGAGTTTGCTTGAGCGCACAATTGGCATCCTGAAAATGAGGTTCCAGTGTCTGGACAGACCTGGTGCAGCACTGCAGTACACACCCCAGAGGGTATCACGCATCATAGTGGCTTGTTGCGTGCTATACAACCTGGTGATGCAAAGGGGGGAGTGATGAGGAAATGCAAGAGCTGCACGTCTCCACCGATGAGGAGGAAGTTGAAGGGGATGAAGGCGATGAGGTCCTGGAAGGCGAGGGTGCATGCGATGAGGTCATTGCACTGGCCAGACGAGAGACGCTTTGTCACGAGGTCCTCAATGCCTCAAGATTCCAGGAGGATGATATCGAAATGCAGTGAGGACACCCCTGAGATCTTCACATTTCATCTGGGAATGTCTGACAGAATTGAGGGCAGCGCAGATACGCTCTGTGAAGAGGCTTATATCATTGAGACGCTGCTGAGAAACAACGGCCACGTGGACTTTAAGACAGCTTGATCCTTTGGCAGGCTTCATCACCTGTTCCTTCAGCACCACAAGAATAGTGTCGAGATGGGGGTGGTGGCAGCCCCACCTTAAAGGTGCTGAGAGCACAAAGAACATCACGGAACCCAGTGACGCTTGGGTATGAGATTCTTGCAGCAAACACGAGCATCTTCACTAATTTGGACAGTGACTCTGAAACCAGACAATCATTGTGCTCAAAAACGCTCACACTGCACAGGGTGGGGGAGGCTCTGGACAGCAACAGTAGCCTTCGTTTTGTGCAGGAAGCAAGGTTTCACATCTGATTGACACTGACACGAACACTGCTCAACATAACAAGGAGCCATAGACGAGGAGACATTCTTGGGAGTGTATTTACAATGGTCGACGTTAAGTACAAGTGATTAACACCCGTGCTGACACTGTGCTACTAAATCTTCATGACTTTTTTAACCGTGCTGCTACGTCTTGGTGCTCCCCTGACATCCACAGTGGAGGTGGAGGTGGCCTGCTGACTGCTACACCCTGTTGTCTGTGAACCTGGTGGGCGTCCTCTGGAGGTTGAGACCTGGAGGGCCCCAGCCTGCTTTCGGGGTCCTGCTGTGTGGCTGCGGCGCCCTCCTCAGCCTGTGGAGCTGGAGCTGCTGGGGTCACAGGAATAGGGGATTCAGATGGGTCGGACACTCCCGGAGCCACCTGGGTGGATGGCCCTGGGGGGGAGGTGAACCTGCTGATCCTCCTCCATATGGGTGCCTGTTGGCCCCTGGCTGACTCCTTGAGAGGAACGGGCAGCTGGAGTGAGCTTGAGATGCTCCAACCCCCTCTTGCGTTGACACTGATGGATACCTGCAAGTGCCTCAGCGATAGAGTGCAGCTCTTGCAGCAGTGCAGGATCAATGTCCTGGACCAAGGTCTCCATGGTGGCCACCATCCTACCAGTGCTGATCTTAGTGCGTTGCTTGCTGGCGCTATCACCTCGGACTGAAGGCAGACCTAGTTCTAGGGGAGCCTCAAGGTCAAAATCTGGTGAGCATATCACACTGTCTGATCCACAACAGGTGGAGACAGGAACTTCCCAGGTTTCTGGCACTCGAAGGACTGCTGGAGGCTAGAAATCTGTTGAGTCCGAAGTCTGAAGGCAGACGGACTCCTCCATCATGCCATGCAATCTGAGGAGTGCAGCGGACATCCCTTCCTGATGTCCCCGAGCTTGCCTTTGCAGCTGCAACAACTGAGGTATGACCGAGTCCAGAGGCTCCCCATCTGTCTCGGACTCAACAGATTTCTAGCCTCCAGCAGTCCTTCGAGTGCCAGAAACCAGGGAAGTTCCTGTCTCCACCTGTTGTGGATCAGACAGTGTGATATGCTCACCAGATTTTGACCTTGAGGCTCCCCTAGAACTAGGTCCCCACCAAGGTCTGTGTCTCTGCACTGGTGGAGGGTGTGGGTGAGCGCTGTGATGGGTTTTCAGTGTTGTTGTCTGCGGATTCCTCTTCTGTAGTGTCCTCAGGCTGGAGTCAAGGAGTTGGCACGTGGACTCCCTTAGCTGTTTCCCAGATGTGCCTGTGAAAGCAAAGAGAGATAATGAGTGCATGGCAGGGGAACTGCAGAACAGGGGACCTCACTCACAGCACGATTGTCTGATGGATGTTGCACTGCTGGATCCTCACTTGGTGAACACTGCCAACCTCACCGTCAGCACAGGAACAGTCCAGATTGTCGCTGGCCAGCTGGATGGTTTTATTTTCAAAGTCTGTGAGAACCTTGATGTCGGGTATTCTTCCAGCAGTCTGCGACCTCTCCCTTGTGTTGTGTGCCAGCTTGCCCTGCATGAATACAGATGGAGAGAGTGTAAGCAGGACGCTCGCCAGACCAGATGAGAAGGATGCCTGGCATGGGTGGGTGGTGAGTGGTGCCACGGATAGGATAAGGATACGATCCACAGGGCAGATGAAGGTATGTGTGAGAGAGTGAATGGTGATGTCCGTTGAACTGGCAGTGAGTGAGACCCCTGTGGATATGATGGGTTTGTGAGTGTGAGAGTTGAAAGTGATGAGAAGAGTGACTTACCCTGGTGGACCAGAAGAGATCATTCATCCTCTTTCGGCACTGGGTGGCTGTTCTGTTTTGCAGGGCATTGGCGCTGACCACCGCTGCCGTGCTGGATTGGTGACCTTGCTTGCTGGTCTTTGGCCAGAACAGGGGTCGAGGACATTGCAGTGGGCCTCCACTGCGTCCAGTAGGCGCTCAAGGGAGGCATCACTAAATTTGGGGGCAGCATGTTTCCTGTCTTTAACAGCCATGACTTTCCAGCAGTTTCTGATCTCTTAAAGAGTGCTAGCTCTGTGCAGGGGCACCCTTTAAATCTGGTGCCCGGAATACTGAAGGCCTGAGGTGATGGTGGGGTGGGAGAATCAGAGGTTGCCCTACCAGCGATCCGATGTGAAACCTGTGCCTTTGCATTTTTTCAACAAAGTGCCATATGATAAAGCGGAAAAAGCTGCCATTGCCGTTGGCAGGTTAAACACCGCTTTCCCCGCTGGATATCGGACTTTGCTGATTTCTGGGACGATTCTGCCTTCTGTCACAGCTTTTTCACTTATTTATGATTGTGTAACTATCAACTATTAAAAATGTTCACAAAAATTTAAAACAGAACTCTACAAAGCTATTTAGACATGAATAGCTTAATTGTGTCATAACCACTGAAAAAGATTGTTTCAAAAATATTTTGACTTAAGGATGGAAACTTTTTCAGTGCAACTGGAGCAGCATTCACTGCTTTTCAAAAAGATGAACATGTTGCAAGAGGTGAGTTAATCATACCAACCTTTGCTTCTCGCAGTCTGCATAGGAGTTATTAATCAGAAAAACACAATTCCATTCTGCATTGGGTTTACTGTTACATTAAATATTTGACAAGGTAAGAGTGCTCATATGCTCATATAGACTTATTCATCTATATACTTTTCTCTATCTAAATCTACATATTAAAGTTCTTGCTGGAGTGATGCAATTCATTGAAAACTATGTAAACATTTCCATGCAATTTCCCACATTAAAATGGCTTTTACATTTCCCTGTAAGGTGATGCTCTAATTGGATTTCCTGTAATGGCTCACTGTAACACCACTATGTGGAGGTGTCTCCAAAAGTCAATCAAAATGCTAGGAAAAGATCAGCAAAAAGGCGCCATATAAATGCAAGTTGCTATTGTTGTTTATTGAATCTTCAGTGAAACTGTTAAGCAAATAGATTTTGTTGTCAATTAAGAAGCAGCTTTGCTTTGATCGTAGTGAGGTCTCTAGGCTTATCCATTAATTGTCCCAATGGAGGAAGGCAGCATGGAATGTGATGGCCTTTGATCCGGAAGCAGTAACTGTAAGGAAAATTTATAATTACTTTAAAATTTTGGGAAATTTACAACTGGTTTTAAAAATGTTTGAAAAGGACTTTTAAGAATTTGTATCAATTGTAAAGAGATAAAAATTTTTGAACAATAAGAAATACTGGTCCATGTGACCTGGATACCCTTGAGCTTGGATTAGTTCCAATAGAGAGGAAGTGAAAATACAGAGGTCGTGGGGCAGACAGAGAGAGGAAAGGTGGTGTAGGGTGGCTAAGTTGTACTATTTGTAATAGAGTTGATCTGCGGTCACTTCTTTGGTGGAAACAGTAAGTTTATTTATAATACACTCAGCAGCAATACTCATTACAACTCCAACTCTATCTCAACACTGACTGCTGAGGTAGCCCGCGCTACTACTCCTATTGGTTACTACAGATCATGTGATCTTCCGTAAGTATTATTCTTAAAGGTACATTACACACTAAATAAAACCATAATTACTACATTCCTCCCCCTTTAACTCAGCTGTACATATATTTACAAGTACATATTTTTCAAGACAACATAATATTTACACTGGGTAAGGAATTTATAACATCAGTCTTTTAGGTGGTTTTCTGGTATGTGTGGAACATTGCAGATCCACAACTTCAGATTCTTTGTCAGGCATCTCCTTTTCTGGTGTTGCCTGAACATCAGGTACTTCGGTGGGCACTTGCAGTTATGTATCCTCAACATCAGACATGTCAGTCCTGGGCTGAGTATCCTCAACAGGAAATGCAGACCCGGTCATGGTCACTGGTGGAACCAAATCTTGGTGATGTCTCTCTCTTCCTTAAATGGTCCATATGTTTACGGATGCCCTGGCCTTCCACCTGTACGTGGTAAGATAGAGGCCCAGTCAACGCACTTGCTTCACCCAGTAACCACTTTGGTTCTACCCCGAAGTTCTTCACGTATACCGGCTCTCCCATGGTAAATTTTCTCTCGCGACTATGCCAGTCGTATCTAGCTCCCAGCTTCCTTTTGGAATCCCAGTGGCCAATCAAGGTTGATTTCCCTTAGCCAATTTCGCCCTAGAAACTTGGTCCTCTGCCTCTCAATACTAACACTGGTAGCTTTGCCGATTGGCTTCCATAATGGATAGTTACTCTGCATATGCTTTTTAGTTGAATGTCTTCATCTGTGTAAGTTTTTAACTTGGCCGCTGTTTGTTCCAAGCTTAATTGATGTTCACCATTATTCAAATATCTGAAAGTATGTTCCCCAATTACTGTAGTGGAAGCTCCTGTGTCCACTTCTATTTTAATAGGTTTGCCATTTACTTTCACTGTGACAAATATTGGTTCTGTCTTTCCAATTTACAGATTACACAACGAGTAAATGTCTGAATTTGTTGTTTCAGGCTCTTCTACGTTGTATATTTCCTTGGGCTTCTTCTTTTGTTTACAGGCTTGCTTGAATCTTTCCTTGCTCTGCCTCATCATATGTCCATTTCTGTGACAATAGTAGTATTGGATTTTTTAAACTGCCAATTGCTAAGACTGATTGTTTCCATCTCTATTAAAGTTATTCTTTGATTTCGCTGCTAAGTAATTTTTCTTTATTCTTTGGCTAGCAGGGCTGTTTCCCGCTTCTTGGCAGAGTCTCGCTTTTTCAAGCCACTTCCGGCTGAGGTTTTCTGCCCGATGCGGAAGATGGCACCATTTTGCCATCCTATATCACTTTTGAATCTCTTACTGCGCTTTCTATGGCCAGTGCTCTCTCTAGCACCTACTTGAAATCCAGATTCACTTTGGACAATAATCTTTTCTGAATAGTGTCCTCTTTCAGACCACGCACAAAATGATCTCTGAGCATGTTGTTCAGAGTTGTACCGAACTCTTAATGTTCCATTAGCTGTTTCAAATTTGCCACATAGCATGCAACTGTCTCATCTGGGGCTCTATTTCGGAAATTAAACCTGAACCTCTGCATCGTGACTGAGGGCTTGGGTTGAAAGTGACCCCTCACATGGTCCACCAATTCATCAAAATTCTTTGAACCTGGGGCACTGGGCACCATCAAACTTCAAATCAGACTGTAGGTTTTGCTCCCACAAGTACTCAAGAGGATCGCTTGCCTCCTCTCTTCCCCCATTCCCCTGTAATTTCGTTTGCTTGAAAAAAGAATGTGAGGCATTCTATGTATTAAGACCAATTGTCTGTGGCTGGATCAAAAGGATCAATTCTCCCAAATTGAGGCATTTTGAGAGAGAATAACTTCTCCAATTCTAATGGAGCTTGCTACGTACAATCACTGGGTGATGTACAGTGTTGATTTCTTTTTAACTTGATTTCTTCTGCTCAATCCTGTTTTATCCTTGATGCCAGTTTGTTGTAGGGTGGCCAAGTTGTACTATTTGTAATAGAGTTGATCTGCAGACACTTCTTGGGTGGAAACAGTAAGTTTATTTACAATATACTCAGCAGCAATTACAGGTGTGCTTTCAACTCCAACTCTATCTCTACACTGCTGTGGTAGCCCACGCTACTCTCCTATTGGTTACTACAGATCATGTGATCTTCCTTAACACGTATTATTCTTAAAGGTATATTACACACTAAATAAAACCATAATTACTACAAAAGGGAAAAACAGTTCTGGTGGATCCATGTTACCAAAACTAATTTAGATCAAAGGCAGTTGCTTATAAAGATGTCAGAAAAAGTGGTAAGCCTGAAGGTTGGAAGCAATTTAGAACCCAGCAAAGGAGGACCAAGAAACTGGTTATGAAAGGAAAAAGAGAATATGAATGCAAACTAGCGAGGAACATAAAGATGGACTGTAAAAGTTTTATTAGGTATGTGAAAAGGAGAAGATTAGCTTGGACAATTGTGGGCCCGTTACATGGGACATGAGAATTTATAATGGAGAACAGGGAAGTGGTGGAGAAACTAAACAGTTACTTTGCATCTGTCTTCATTGAAGAAGATACAGAAAATCTCTCCGATATACTTTGCGACCAAGGGACTTGTGAAACTGAGGAACTAAAAAAAATTAGTATTTGTAAAGAGGTAGTATTTGAAAAGTTATCTGGGCTGAAGGTTGATAAATCCCCTGGGCCAGATAAGCTTCATCCCAGAGTGTTGAAGGAGGTGCCTGGAGAGATAGTGGTGCATTGATGGTTATCTTTCAAAATTCTATAGATTTTGGAAAGATTCTTGTGGTCTGTTAAGTAGCAAATGTAACCCCACTATTTAAGGAGGGAAGAAGAGAGAGAAAGGAGAACTACAGACCTGTTAGTTTAACGTCAGTAGTAGGGACAAAGTTTAACATCAGTAGTAGGGACAATATTAAAATCTATTATAAAGGATGGGATAAATGGACATTTTAGAAAAGAATGGATAAGTTGGGCAGAGCCAACATGGATTTATAAAAGGAAAATCATGTTTGACAAACTTGCTGGAGTTCTATGAGGATGTTACTTGTAGCATAGATAAAGGAGAACCAGTGGATGTGGTGAATTTGGATTTTCAGAAGACTTTTGATAAGGTCCCATACAGGAGTTTAGTAAATAAAATTAGAGCACATGGGATTGGGGGAAATATACTAGTATGGATTCAGAATCGGTTAACAGACAGAAAGCAGAGAGTAGGAATAAATAGATCATTCTCAGGATGCCAGGCTGTTACTAATGGGGCACTAAAAGGATCAGTGCTAGGTCCACAGCTGTTCACAGTCTACATAAATGATTTGGATGTGGAGACTAGCTGTAATATTTCCAAATTCATCAATGACACCAAACTGGGTGGGAATGTAAGTTGTGAGGAGGATGCAAGGAGTCTTCAAGAGGACTTGGACAGGCTAAGTGATTGGGCTAGAACATGACAGATGGAATATAATGTGAATAAGTATGAAGTTGTTCACTTCGGTTGAAAAAACAGAAAGGCAGAATATTTCTTAAATGGTGAGAGGTTGAGAAGTGCAGGTATCCAAAGGGACCTGGGTGTCCTTGTTCATGAGTCACTAAAAGCTAGCATGCAGGTGCAGCAAGCAATTAGGAAGGCAAATGGTATGTTGGCCTTCATCGTGAGGGGATTTGAGTACAGGAGTAAGGGTGATTTGCTGCAGTTATATAGAGCCTTGGTGAGACCTCACCTAGAGTATAGTGCAGTTTTGGAAGTACACGGAGGTTCACCAGATTAATCCCTGGGATGGTGGGATTGTTTTATGAGGAGAGATTGAAGCTACTGGGTCTGTATTCCCTAGAGTTTTGAAGAATGATAGATGACCTCATTGAAACTTACAAAATTCTTACAGGGCATGACAGGGTAGATGTAAATAAGATGTTTCTTAAATCTAGATGCATGAGATGTAGATTCATATTATCCTGGTGCATGAATCACCAAAGGCCTACTATGCAGGTACAGCAAGTAATTAGGAAAGCTAATAGAATGTTCTTGTTTTTTGCGAGGGGAATTGAATACAAAAGTAGGGAGGTTATGCTTCAGTTGTACAGGGCACTGGTGAGACCTCATCTGGAGCATTGTGTACAGCATTGGCCTCCTTATTTAAGGAAAAACGTAAATGCATTAGAAGCTATTCAGAGAAGATTTATAGGCTAATACCAGGAACGGGCGCAAAACAAAAACAAAATTACTTGGAAAAACTCAGCAGGTCTGGCAGCATCGGCGGAGAAGAAAAGAGTTGACATTTCGAGTCCTCATGGCCCTTCAGCAGAACTGAGTGAAGTTAGGAGAGGGGTGAAATATAAGCTGGTTTAAGGTCGGGGGGGTGGTGGGAGAGAAGTTGGGGGGGGCGTGGTTGTAGGGACAAGCAAGCAGTGATACAGATGATCAAAAGATGTTACAGACAAAGGAACAGGGAGGTGTTAAAGGTGGTGATATTATCTAAGAGAATGTGCTAATTAAGAATGGATGGCAGGACACTCAAAGTACAGCTCTAGTTGGGGTGGGGTGGAAAGACTGACAGGGTATTATAGTTGTAGATTTAAAAATAATGGAAATAGGTGGGAAAAGAAAAATCTATATAAATTATTGGAAAAAACAAAAGGGAGGGGGAAGAAACGGAAATGGGGGTGGGGATGGGGGAGGGAGTTTAAGATCTAAAGTTGTTGAATTCAATATTCAGCCCGGAAGGCTGTAAAGTGCCTAGTCAGAAGATAAGGTGCTGTTCCTCCAGTTTGCGTTGGGCTTCACTGGAACAATGCAGCAAGCCAAGGACAGACATGTGGGCAAGAGAGCAGGGTGGAGTGTTAAAATGGCAAGCGACAGGGAGGTTTGTGTCTTTCTTGCGGACAGACCGCAGGTGTTCTGCAAAGCGGTTGCCCAGTTTGCGTTTGTTCTCTCCAATGTAGAGGAGACCGCATTGGGAGCAACGAATGCAGTAGACTAAGTTAGAGGAAATGCAAGTGAAATGCTGCTTCACTTGAAAGGGGTGTTTGGGCCCTTGGACGGTGAGGAGAGAGGAAGTGAAGGGGCAGGTGTTGCATCTTCTGTGTGGGCATGGGGAGGTGCCATAGGTGGGGGTTGAGGAGTAGGGGGTGATGGAGGAGTGGACCAGGGTGTCCCGGAGGGAACGATCCCTATGGAATGCCACCAGGGGGGGTGAAGGGAAGATGTGTTTGGTGGTGGCATCATGCTGGAGTTGGCGGAAATGGCGGAGGATGATCCTTTGAATGCGGAGGCTGGTGGGGTGATAAGTGAGGACAAGGGGGACCCTATCATGTTTCTGGGAGGGAGGAGAAGGTGTGAGGGCGGATGCGCGGGAGATGGGCCGGACACGGATACCAGGAACGGGCGGGTTGTCTTATGAGGAAAGGTTGGATAGGTTAGAAGAGTAAGAGGTGACTTGATCGAAACTTTTAAGATCCTGAGGGGTCTTGGATGTGGATGTGGAGGGGATGTTTCCTCGTGTGAGAGAATCTAGAACTAGGGGTCATGGTTTAAAAATAAGGGGTCATTCATTTAAGACAGAGATGAGGAGAAATTTTTTCTCTCCAGAGGGTTGTGATTCTTTGGAACTCTCTTCTTCAAAAGGCAGTAGGAGCAGGGTATTTGAATATTTTAAAGCAGAGCTAGATAGATTCAGGATTAACAAGGGGATGAAAGGTTATTGGGGGTAGGCAGGAGGTTACAATCAGATCAGCCATGATCTTATTGAATGGCGGAGCAGGCTTGAAGGGCCAAGTTACCTACTCCTGCCCCTAGTTTGTATGTTTGTATGTTTCCCCTGGCTGGTGAGTCTAAAACCAGGGGTCAGAATCTCAGGATAAGGGGTAGGTTATTTAAGAGTGAGATGAGGAGGAATTTCTTCTCTCGTAGGATGTGAATCTTTTGAATTCCCTACTCTAGAGGGCTGTGGAAGCTCAGTCATGGAGCTTGTTCAAGACAGAAATTGATAGAATTCTGGAGACTAATGACATCAAGGGATATGGAGATATTGTGGGAAAGTGGCATTGAGGTTGATCAGCCATGATCTAATTGAATGGCGGAGCAGGCTTGATGGGCCGAATTACCTACTCCACTTCCTATAGGAGTTGAGAGTTGAGAAGGTTCCAGAAATGTTTGCGCCATTTAAGAAGATTGCATGGCCAGAATCCTGTTTACACGGAAGCTGCTGTCTGCGGAGAATTGGCTAAGTCCATGAAGGAAAGGTTCTGCTTGGAAGAACTGTGTAGCTAAAACCATACAGGTGGAGTGGGCTGCTTACTACCTCTGGGGATAATCTTTGTTGTATCTGCTATTCCATGTGTAATCTATTGTTCGTACTGACCATGATTTGCATGTTAATTTATATTTACTTTAGCACTAATCGGAATCAGCATTATTTAAAGTTACAAAAAGTGGAATCTTGTTTGATAATTTTTTCATTTGAGAATCATTTGGTAAATTTGGTTCAGTTGGTTTACAGATCCTCCTGGGGATTGTAACAAAATTGGGGGCTCATCTGGGATCAAACCCGGAGACTGGAATGGATTCACTGAAACTTTCAGCACTTAAATAAGATTTCACCTTTGCTTTTATGATATTGTGTTAGGAAATCAACACGAATACCTTCTGAGGCTCAAGCCTTTTTTGAAAGGGAGGATTTGACCCTCAGATTTGAAACAAAACTCAGATTTTGAAATACAAAAGATGATTTACAGGTTGTAGCAGAGCATGTGGCAATTAACGTAAGTTTAGGAGCTAAGAAGGACGGGATCCTTGAAGAAATGGTTAGGCACCTGGCGTTCAAGGAAGAAAGGACCGGTTCTGTTAGTGATTGAGTACAACTGGCCAGAATTGAAAAAGAAATAAAACTAAGAAAGATTGACTTAGAGAGAAATTAGCAAGAGAGGAAAGAGATAAGCGAGGAAAAAGATGGAGAGAAATGAAAAAACTCATTGGATGATGAGTTCTGATTATGCAAACCTGAGTTGAAGAGGCAATATTGCTAACTCAGAGAACACCCCTTGCTTTTGATTTGGTGAAGAATTTTTGTTTAATACCTAAATTTAGTGAGAAGGGAGTGTTATTCAAGAAAATTGCCACGAATCTGAATTGGCTGAAAGAACAGTAGACCGTGCTCACACTGAGTGTTTTGGTAGGGAAGGCTTTAAAGGTACACTCATCCTTTTCAGCAGAGCACTCTTGTAATTACAAGGAAGTAAAGACTACTGAACTCAATGCATATGAGTTGGTGCCAGAGGCCTACAGGCAGACATTTAGAAATTAGAGAAAGACAATGGGCCAGACCTATGTAGAATTTGCCAGGAAAAAGGAAATGGTATTTTATAGGTGGTGTAGGTCAATGAAGGTGGACATAGCTTCTTTATCCTAAGGGAGGTGATGGTGATGGAAGAATTTAAAAATTGTGTCCCTTTGGGGTTAAGGTCTCATCTGAAAGACCGCAAAGTCTGTAAAATAAGGGAAGCCTGGTAATGACAGAAGATAATGGGCTGTAACTTCCAAGCTGCCCAGTGTTGGATTGGGGAGTACCCAAAAGATGCACTGGGGAATCCCTCTTGGAACTTCACAGGTAAGAGTTTCCATGGCAGTTGCCCAGATTTAAATTGCAAACTTCAGGTGGTTCAGACAGGGTTACATCAATAGTCACTCAGAAAAAGTTAGATGAATTAAAACCTCTTCTAACTTCTGGCTAACTATTGTAAAGACCCAGACCAACCCCCCCAACCGTCCCCCGCCCCCCGGCCATAGGATTCCCCCAACCCGCATGGGACTCCTCCTCCCCACCCACTTGACCAGAAGCCCCACCCCACTGCCAGCCCAACCTGACCCGCGCCCCCAGCCCAACCTGAGCATCGCCACCCCCCCGCTAAGGTCCGATCCCCTGACCTCCAATCTCCCTGAACTCTGGTCCGCCCCATGCCCCAGATCCTATCCACTTACCTTAGACACTTAGCTTCTCCCTGGCCTATCAATTTCAATTGGACCTTTAACTTACCTGGTTTATGGGAGCCAGTGTGGTAAAAACAAGAGGTGTGTCTTCCTTCACTTTGATGGATCTGGACTGCGACACTGAGCTTCGAGGCCAGCTGCGCTGCCTGGATCTCGCCTGGCCTGAGTCGGAAGGTTGGGTGAGACAGGCACGGAAGAAAATCCACACAGGTAATTGGGCACGGAATGGCTTTCCAATGCTGATTGCCACTCCCAGGAAGTTATGGCCCTATGTGTTAACTCATAAGATGATTGGTAATAATCCCCAGTATGGAAACTTGGGGGAAATTGGGGAGATTAGAGGTTTGATAATAAAAAGAAATCTGGTTCTAGTGAGGAAGCGAGCCAGGATGAAGAAACAGACACTTGTCAATATAGTAAGAGAGATGGTCCAAAAGACAGCTTTTGTTCAAGAGAACCTACATGCTACTTTAGTCACAAGAAAGGGCACATGAAGACTGAATGTTGGAACTTAGAAAACAAAACTGCAGCATTTGTAAGGTTACGCAATGCTCCTCCAGAAAATATTGTCCCAGTGACTAAACCTTATGCCACGATAGGTACTCCTGTGTTTACTACCAAAGGAAAAGGAAATGTTATGCCTAAAGGTAAAATGCCCTCATTTCAAAAATGTCAAGTGAGTCAAGAAAGGCAGTTGTTATCCTTAGAGATACAGGAGCAGCACAGTCACTGATGGTGGCAGGTGACGTGCTTCAAAAAGTTAGCTGGATAAAAAAGTACTGATACAAGCTACTGATGGAAGTTGTTTAGCTGTTCCTTTATATACAGTTAAGTTAAAATGTGCCTTAGTTACAGGTCCTGTAATTGTTGATGGGGTTCCTAATTTGCCTACGATGGTGTAGATTTTTTATTAGGAAATTACATGGCTGGTTATAAGGTATTGCTGTCTCCAGTGGTTTTTGGAAAGCGAGTTGAGACTGGTGAAATTGAGGTTTTACGGGAAAAGCTAAGTGACTTAAAAGAATCAACAACGTTTTGTAACTCTGCTGTGAAAATTAATGTTTTGACTCAAAATGTGTCCAAAGACTCAGATACTCAGTCTACTAATTGTAAAAGGACATTGGAGCATCGGGCTGAAAAGAAAAAGTTAATGACAGTTGGAAAAGCTTTAAAATCGCCTGAATTGAAAAATACAGAAAAATTATGAACAAGATAAGGCAAAGCAGATAGCAATTGTACTCAAAGCTAATGATAAAACAGAGGGAAAACGTGCTTTGAAAGATAGTGGAAAAGCTGAATCCGGTGCTGACATTATGGAGCTGTGAGGAAGGATACATGTTCTTGAAGTAAATTAAAACTTCAAAATGAAGAGGCAATCACTCTTACTAGAATGGAATTAAACTGAGCTGGAATGCAGTGGGAGGACAAAAAGAAGTTGAAAAATTTTGTGAACTAAATAAAAAGAGTAGGAGCTTTCTTAGCTGAACATCAACATAACCTGAAGAAAATTCTTGAAACAGTTAGAGGATTTTACTCAACAGAAATGAACTGCTTGCACAAAAGGAGGCAGTGTTAAACCTGTGTCTCTTGGAAAAGAAAATGAAAAGGTTAAATCATGGAGAAGAACTTGAAGTTAAAAATAATCCTGAATTTAAGCAGGATAAGGTGAATTCAATTGTTATGAAGGACAATTTGGATGTTTGGTTGGTTGAAACTTTTTTCAAAGACTTCGACATTAAAAAAATGCAGATGTGGAAGAAAATGGAGACAAGGAGTTAAAAATGAACAGTGTGGTTCAGAGTCTGTTTCGAACAGTGGAAACCTTGATGACAAAAGGAAAGGAAATTGCTGAATCCAGAGGGTAAGAAGCAAAGTAACAGGGGATTTCTCCTTGGATTCCAATTCACAGCTGCCAGTATCCAGAAGCCAGATGGTTTTCCAGCAATTAGCAATGTTGTTTTCCACAAAGTTAATCAGACCAAACAAATTGTGAAACCTTTGGGCCATCATGAATACTATGCCAGGGTCCAGACTGTGCATAATCCAGTATAGATTTTAAAAAGCAACATGAAGAATGCAGAGCCAAGATACAATATTTTAACCAAGAACATGAAAAAGCTGTACTGACTACACAAAATGAAAAAGCAGATCTTTTGTGGTGATTGAAAGAAAGAGAATTGATTAGTAATAAAATAAATTCTTGTTTGCAAGATGGTGGGACTCTAAGAGCACAAGCTGGACTTTAGACCTTAATTTTCACATTCGGTTGGTTTTGTTACGGGTTGAGCCTCATTAAGTTGCCAAGATAGAACATTCAGTGGTAAAATGGGACAAATTGTGAAGGGAAGGTACTCATCTATATAGACCACAGCCCACTAGTGTTCCTAGAAAAGTTCAAAACCAAGAATCAAAGCATGTTTCAGTGGAGCTTGATGCTACAGCCATTCACACTAAACATCCTGCATATTGCCAGCCTAAACAATGTGATTGCAGATGCCTGTTGAGAGTTTGAAGAACCAGGGATGGTAACAGTGGGCGGAATTTAGCCCTCGATGGGCGGGCGGGCCCGATCGGCTCGGCGGTGGTGGGCAGCCGAATTCCACCACCGAACTGGGCCCTGCTGCCATTTTGAGTGGGCGGGCTGCCCAATGGGAAGCGCTGTGCGCTTCCTGTGTGGTGGGGGGGGTGGGGGCGGGGTGTGTGTGTGGAGAGGGATTCCCCAACTGTCAAAGTATGCTCTTCTGCGCATGTGCGCAAAAGAGTGCACTGCTCCCTGAAATTAAGTGCTGTCTCAGGGAGATCGGTGAAAGTTTAAAAAACATCAAAAATAGCAAAATAAAAAAATTATTAACATGTCCCTCTCATGTGACAATGTCACACAAGATGGGACATGTTAATAAATATTACATAAATTTTATTAAAGATTTTCTAAACAGACATGAAACCTCATCCCGCCAGTGGATGAGGTTTCATGTTTTTTCTCCTTCCCGCCGGGGCTCCTGGCCTGCCCGCCAGCCTTAACGTTGGATGAGCAGGGCCTTTAATTGGCTTAATTATCCTGTCAATGGCCTCAATTGGCCATTGATAAGGTCGGTGGGCGGACAGCTGATTTTGCTGTCCGCCCGCCTTCCTGAATATTTAAATGGGGCGGGATGACGTTGGGGGTTCCTCCTGACGTCATCCCACTTCATTTTCCCGTCGGCGAGCGGGCCCCGACCCAAATTGCCAACAGAAAAATTCTGGCCAGTGTCTTAAAACCAGGTTTTTGGGGTTTTATAAAATTATAAAATAAAACTGCATGTTTGTAATGAAACTGTAATAATAATGAAGCTTGTTATGTAACAATGATGCATCATATTTACAAATGTAATATGTAATACACTATTAGTTAATAAAGTGTTTATGATGTTAAGAAATTGCTGTATTTTGAGCACTGTTTTAAAGAAAACTTTACAATGGTAAAACTTTCTTTTTTCCCCAGGGGTAAGTGCCTTTGACTTGGAAGCAGGAGAGTAAGGAAAATTTGTAATTACTTAAAATTTTGCAGGATCTTTAATTAGTTTTAAAAATGTTTGAAAAGCACTTCAATTGTAAAGAGAGAAATTATAATTTTCGGATAATAAGAAATACTGGTCTATGTAACTTGGAGACCCTTGACTTGGAAACAGTAGCAACAGGAAGTTACATAACAGAAGTTATGTGTCAGAGGGGGGAGAGGGAAAAGCAGTTTTGGTAGATCCACACTACCATGACTGATGGGAGCTGAGAGTTGAGAAAGTCCTGGAAAGAAGTGCATCATAAAGGGCAAATTGCATAAGGTGGAACTCTGTTTATGTGGGAGCTGCTGCCTGCGAAGAATTGGCTAAGTCCTTCAAGGAAAGGGACTGGAATTCTGCTTGGAAGAACTGTGTAGATGAAACTCAGACAATAGAGGTGAAGTGGACTTCCTACTACCTCCGTAAGATAGTCATTGTTGTATCTGCTATCCATGTGTAATTTATAGTTTGTACTCACCATGATTTGCCTGTTAATTTATGCTGACCCTGATTAGTGTTAAAGTTACATAAAGCGAATACTCTAAATCGATAATTTCTTCATTTGTGTGTTGTTCGGTAAATATGGTTCATTTAGTTTGTGGATCTCCACAGGGATCTTAACAGGAAGCAGGGGAGAGGTTAAAAAAAATCATAAAAATATTACGACTGTTGAATGCGAAGAACTTTGATGTTTTCAATAAGTACAAGATCCTAGTTTTAGTACTAGCTTTGACGTATGTTACAACCAATTCCATGCTCTGTACACAAGCTAAGGACAAAATGGGACCTTGGACCAAGCAGCAATGCTGGTCTGTCGGCTTCTGTGGAGTTTTATGTAATGTAGTCACATTCTTTTTAATTATACACTTTACTGCATAAGATGAGAGTGCTATGTGGAATGACAACAGACTTGCACCTCATGATACATTACAGCTTTGTCAAGATTATTCACAGTTGTACAATGCATAGACCACATTTAAAACACAGGAAACATTTTTTTTCTAGATGGAGATCATTATATCATCATATAGCAAATAGCATAAACAGCACACTGAATTTCAGAATTCAAAGCAGCAAGTGCAGTGACTGACAGAACAAAGAGTGTTGTTGAATAAATATTCAATGCGAGAAGTGATTCTGTAACTCTGGAATAAGTGAAGTGGTGAGTGGGTTGTGGAAGTTCACTCACTAAAAGTATGATATTGAACAAACCTCTACTTACTAAGAAAGTTTCAAATTTTAAAAGCATACTACAAGTTATTTTTAATATATCATATGATATTAAAGTTACATGAAATAAAGTCAAGAAATACTGGTAAATCACAGCATGCCAGTGGTATTTGAAAGAGCCTTCTGATCAAAGGTCTTGGCCTAAAGCTATAACCTTACTTCCTCCTCCAGATGTTGTATAAACTTGCAGCGTCCTTTGTTTTACTTGAATTGATTTTGTTTTAATCACATCCATGATGTATTTGTTTTTGTGGGAAAGCGTAGAGTGAAGAAGGACCATTCAGTTAATTTTGTGATGCAAAGTTGTCTTCAGGTGTCATGAAGTTATGGTGTGGTGATGAGAATCAGAAAATAGGTGCAGGGGTTGAGCCTTAAAAATCCACAATGTGGTGTTAAAAAGCTAAAGATTTCTCATAAGGTTGTTTAGCTATGCAATAATTGTGTTCGACTGATAACCAAGTAATTCATTAACTGCGATTTGCCAGGAATTGCCCAGATCAGATCAGTGCACGAGGTACATCACAGATATTTGCTCATTGACATCGAACTCAGTCTGATGAGTGGTCAAAGTGTTGCCTCAGTGATACTGAACCAAAACAGAATTGCAATTTGAGTGATCACAAGTAAGGCTCATTAAGATTCAGGTAATGGCTGGAAATCATGAATATAGGAAATTACAGTTAGTATATTGTAATTATCTCCTTATTGTGTGGTTGGCAGAAAGAATGCCAGACAGATTATACCAGTGACAACAGTGAAATACAATCTGCTTTTAATTCCAAATTACTTTGTTATGCTTTATATCAAAAATCACTATGTATTAAGTGGGCTGAGAACCCACTGGTTGAGTTTTAAAAGACTGAATCAGTATTCCAGTGACTCAAAACTAAGATGACTGAACATTTACATCTCTGCACCTTAAAAATTCCAAAGCCATTAAAATGGAATCAGCCTGTCCAGAAAGCCCATCAGAGATAAACATCTTCGAGGAGTGTGAAAATTTTGTGACCCATTCACAAAACATCTAGACAATTATTTATATATTCAACTGGGTGGGGAGCAAGCCATTAGATGAAATCACTTTGGACGATGGGACTGAGAAAGGAACTTGCCCAGCCATAACCTAATCATGTCTAAACCATGGCCCTGAAATCAATGTGTTAAGACCATGATTGGGTAACTGGTCAGTTGGTGAGGGGGATCATATGATGAGCGAACTAACCCCCTCCCTTGTGTTTAAGAAACTGCTTTTCTCCAGGCCACAGAACAGAAGGAGAGACGCTGAAGAAGCAGGACCCCTGTGTGGATACACTCCATCCATCTTGCAAGCTTGAGCCCTGCCTGTTGTTTGACCATCCACATGCTGCAGACAGTGTTTTAAGAATCCACCCAGCAGCGGCTGTCTCCAGAAGAAAAGATAAATCATGTGACAACATCCTTAAATCATCACAATGCCGAATCCAGAAACCGCCGAGCTTAGTCTGAAACCATTCAAGTCATCAGTCTACAAGATCCGTATAGCATTGGCTTTTATTGGATTTTTAAGATCACTTTACCCGTCCTGCCACTTTATAACTTGTGTGTGTGTACACACGTAAACCCTTGAATGCATGTGTGTGTTGAAGTCTGAGCATTTTTTATTATTTTTACTTGGACTGGGTGCCAAGTACAATAAATACTACTCTATTTTCTTTTAACTACTTCCAAGGAAACATGTCTGTGTGTGTTACAGTCACAGCACTTAATCAGTTAAACGTTCACTGAAGTGGCAAGCGTATTCTTTTTAAAAAAAAAACCTTTTGTGGTCAAAGGGGGAGTGAGAAAAGAGGGGAGCCATTGTATCTTTCCTTACCTGGTCGTAACAACTTAATCTGAATTATCTGTTAATATGACTGAAATTCTCACAACACTTTTTGTGGCATTTCATTTAAATTTCCTAATATGAACTAATTGATCTTTTTAAAATAAAAAGGACTTAGGCCTGGATTTTCTACTCCTGTTTGTTTCTACTCCTGTTTGCGGCAGGCGTCATGGAGGGCGGGAGTGGAAAATCTTGCAAGATCACAAAAATCAGTTTTACGTCATTATAAAACCAGTTTGCAATCGTCTGTTCCTGCTGTCAATGGCAGGTCACGTTTCCTGCTGCTGAATGTCGGGCACGTCATTTCCATAGATTTATATGTAATTATAACACGCGTAATTATAACCCCTCACCTGAATCATCACCCCACATTCGATCATGAGGGCACATCAGCGTGCAATCACGGTGTTTCACAATGGTACATAAGCAATGTGCACCAGGCAACCTGCACTTCGCTCCTCAATTTGAGGACCGTTCGCGTACCTTGTTTTGGGCAGTGCTCGTGGTATTCAGTGTCAGGCTTTGCTGGCAGCACCACATCTGTTTCAGGGGATGAACATGAAAGTCTCAACCCACCAGACCAGCGGTAAGGCAGGGGTGTCTTCAATGGCTGCAGGGTGAGGGTTGCTTGGCAAAAGGGGGAAATAGCCTCTGGCAAGTTTGGAGGCTGCAAGGCGAGGGCTTGCTTGACGAAGGAGGGGAATACCAGGGTGTGAGCGGGGGTACATGTTTAACAGTGTAAGTGGCCTCATGATGTTGAGGGTTGAGGTGGACACTGGGCATAGGCACCTCCACCTCAAGAATATCCATGGGCTAACTAATGGATCTGCACTACAAGAATAATGGGATCAAGAGATACAAGGGGAGGACTGAGAAGTCTGTGAGGGAGGGTAATCTTAACGTTCACTTCCTTGACAACAAAGGGTTGGGAGGTGTAATCCATACTTGCACAGGGAGGGTCCAAGCTGGTCTGGCATTGGGAGCTCGCCACCATCACTATCTTCACTATCTTCCTACCTGCTGTGATTGTGCAGATAAAAAGGATAATGAGAACAAACTCTGCTGCTGTGGGCTCTGCAGGTTCCTTGGATGCTAGCTGACTGCACTGTGTGGGGGGGGGCGGGGGTGCGATTAAAGGGCCACTGAACTGAACTGTGCATTCCCACATGAGCAGACAGGCACAGCTGAGAGATGTTAATGGTCTCTCAATGACATTGCAGGGAATAACCAAAGTGAAGCAATTATGTACATTCATGTGACACTAATTGTACAAAGTGACAGTAATCAATCTCCTGGGTTTAACCCCTTGCTTGTAGTGTGGCATTTACCCAGACAGATGATGAAGTGAAGTGCAATTGGGTATCAAGATGAGCTTTTGAATCGTGTTGCAGTAGTGGGGCCGGACAAGCCTCAGGCTACCCTCAACATATTGCATAGCCTGTTTAAAAATTGACCCTCATGTATATTCCAGACACGAGTATTACAGTGCTATGTATCAGGATATCAGCGCCTGGGCTGAAAGCAGCACACATCCAGGTGCCTGGCCAAAGCACCCTCATAGCAGTTGCTCATGATTAGGGGGAGAGGGAGCACCCCTTGTTGTAGATCATTTCTGTTGTGAATAGTTGGCAACATGGGACCCAGGGCCGTGAACCCACAATTGCTCACGAGTCATTGACAGAAAGATTAGTATTGTAGGTGAGTCCTGACTCTTGCCTATTTCTCATTGATACTGCAGAGAGGAGACTACCAGGAAGATGGAGTCTGGATTCATTGCTGGCTGCAAAATTGCAGACAGGAATGAGAGAAGAAGGAGAAGATTGTGATAGAGGAGGCTGGCTTGCCAAAGGGAGCAGCAAAACCCTCAAAACCAAGGCCAACAGGGCCCCCTCCAGATGTGGAGAGCAGAAACGTCATGCGTAGGCACCTCGCTAGAGCCAGGGCTTAAAAATGTCATCTGTCTTATCTGCAGATGACCGAGAACCAGTGTTGCCGATGCCTCCACATGTCCAGGGATCTGGTAACTCACATTTGCCACATTTTCCATGAATTGGCACCACGTGGACTTGGAGGACATCCATTGCCAGTGGCTGTGAAAAACTTCTACACCACTGGCTCTTTCCAGGCATCCACACAGAAATGCATGCATGAGGTCACAGATACCCTTTTTGCTGAGGCCCTCAATTACATCAGCTTCAACAGAGATCAAGCATGACGGAGATCAAGAGGATGACAGCGGTAGTTCGAGGAAGCCAACGCTGCAGATGAAGAGGCCATAGCACAGACCAGATGAGGCAGGCGTGCGTAGGAGGACACATTAGCTACAAGATTTCAGGAGGAGGATGACGAGATGGAGTGGACAAGTGGTCTACATGAGGGGCTAACATGAACAGGAGCTTTGTGACTCCTATCTTTTCAGCTATGCATTTCAAAATGAGAGTCAGTAGTTTCACATCAGGCTTCCCTTGGTGTGATCTTTTGAAGGTTGATGAAGCCTTCAGAGCATGCTTCCTTGCTGAGATGATGCGCTGCCTGGAGGAAGGTGTGTTGCCATTAAAGGTCTCAAGGTGCTGACTGTTCAAGCAGCTCTGCAGCAACCCATTCGCGATGGCAGCCTATATGATGCAGGCGCTGATCCACTATCATGAGTGGGCTCATGGGTGGTAGCCTTCAATTGGACTGCGCTCCTTAAGGTGATCCATGTCCAGCAACACCACTATGCACTCCGAGTAACATCGATGGTGCAACTGATGGGTGAGACTTGGGTCAAGGCGGCCGAGAATGTTCGGCAGGTCTCAATCCATGTACAATTGAGTCAAACCTCCCTGTCATCTTGTTCACAATCTCATTGACACTCTGTGCTCTCACTTAGGGATGGTGGCCTGCAATTTTTCTCAGCTTACTATGAATGTGGACCACCTGAGGATGACGACATTCAAACAATTGCATGTCAGCCATTAATGTGCCTCCTCTTTAACGCAGACATTGTGCCCTCATGGGCTGTACTGGCCCTTGTGAATTGAAAAATCTCTTGACACCATGAGGCCCTCAGGGTCGCGTGTAGTTTCCAATATAGAGCACGCTTAAGCTTCGGTACTTTATTGCTCATACCCCATTTCTCCCATCAACATTGTCTGAAGGTACGATTGACAGTTCCCGATCATACTCAATGGATCCATGGTCCACCACGTGACCATTTGGAATTAGCATTTGTGACTGCGGCCAGTGGTCAGATGAGGGGATGCACACCGCTGCATCTGTATATTGAAAGGAGAGCCATGTGGCTGTAACACAGACAGCTACACGGTTAGAGACGCTTAGGCCTGTAGGTTCGAGTGCCAGGACATTAATTTGGCTGAGAGGGCCAGAGTCTGGTAGATTTAAGGTGGCAAGGTGCTTGCACTTGTTGCTCAGTTTATTAGACGTACAGTCAGAAAGTTGCAAGTGCAGCTGCCAGACAGCAACGCACAGTTCCTTAGAGTATGGCCTCATAGCATGGAAGCCCTGGCAGATGACAGAGTGCATGGAATTCCAGGACATATCACGCTTATCCATGTGTTAACACTTCTGTCCTTCTACACTACACTACACCTTCAGCTTTCAATCATGCATACAACTTGGGAGAACACCTCTGCCTCTATGTCACACAGCCAAGAATGAAAATGAGACGACCCTGCAAAGCATGTGAACGATGTACCTTCCACAAACACAGATAACATTATGTATGAGACATCACTGATGTTGGAATTGATATGAAAACGGCCAGATGCTGCAGTGAAATGTAAGCAGACTACACATACGACATGCCCATGATAGTGACAGCTGCAATAAGTGGGGGGAGGGGCTATGGTGTGTCACCTGATTGACTGCAACTCAGCTCTTAATAAAAAGGAGGCAAATACAAGGGGAGATGTGGAATGGGTCGTATTCTATTCATAGTTGTGTACATTATGTACATGTTGTGAACACCCATGCTACCATTGTGCTCCTAATGTTTATTATATTTCTTAACCCTACCACTACATCTTGGTGCTTCCCCGACATCCACAGTGAAGGTAGAAGCAGCCTGCTGACTGCTACATCATGTTGGCTGTGATGATCTTGGTGGGCACCCTCTGGAGGGCTGAAACCTGGTGGGCTCTGGCCTGCTTCAGGTGTCCTGTGTGGGGCAGGTCCACCCTCCTCGGCCTGTGGAGCTGGAGTTGATGGGGTCACAGGAAGAGGGGAGTTGGTTCGGTAGAACACTCCTGGAGTCATCTGGGTGGATGGCCGCGGGTGTTTAGCTTCTCGATTGCCCCTTGCAATCTGAGGAGTGCAGCTGACATCCCTTCCTGATGTTCCCGTGCTTGTCACTGCAGCTCCAGCAACTTATTTAGGACGGAGTCTGGAGGCTTATCATCTGACTCAGACTCAGCAGAATCATGGCCTCCAGCAATCCTCCAAGTGCCAGCAACCTCGGATGTCCCTGCCTCCATCTGCTGTGGATCAGATTGTGTGCTATGCTCACCAGATTGTTGTTTTTTTCATTCATTTATGGGATGTGGGTGTCACTGGCTGGCTAGGCCAGCATTTATTGTCCATCCTAATTGCTCTTGAGAAGGTAGTGGTGAACTGACTTCTTGAACCGCTGCAGTCGCTATGGTGTAGGTACACCCACAGTGCTGTTTGGGAGGGAGTTGCAGGATTTTGACCCAGCAACAATGAAGCAACTGTATATATTTCCAGGTCAGGATGGTGAGTGGCTTGGAGGGGAGGGGAGCTTCCAGGTGTGTTGTTCCCATGTAACTACTGCCCTTGTCCTTCTAGCTGGTAGCAGTCGTGGGCTTGGAAGGCGCTACCTAAGGAGCTTCAGTAGTTTCTGCAGTGCATCTTGTAGATGGTGCCACTGCTGCCACTGTGCGTCGGTGGTGGAAGGAGTAAATGCTTGTGGATGGGTCGCCAATCAAGCGGGTTGCTTTGTCCTGGATGGTGTCAAGCTTCTTGAGTGTTGTTGGAGCTGCACTCATCGAGGCAAATGGAGAGTATTCCATTGCACTCCTGACTTGTGCCTTGTAGATGGTGGATAGGCTTTGGGGAGTCAGGAGGTTAGTTACTCGCCACAGGACTCCTAGTTTCTGACCTGCTCTTGTAGCCACAGTATTTATGTGGCTAGTCCAGTTCAGTTTCTGGTTAATGGTGACCCCCAGGATGTTGATAGTCAGGGATTCAGTGATGGTAACGTCATTGCATGTCAAGGGGCCACAGTTAGATTCTTTCTAGGCATTGTCTGCCTCTCGTGTGGTGCGAATGTTACTTGCCACTTGTTAGCCCAAGCCTGGTGTCATGAAAATATAATTCTCATAATATTATTGTGATTTATTGTAAAGGTTGGTTAATAGTGGGTTTTGGATAGTTTCTGTGTATGTTTGTGTGTGTGTGTGTGTGTGTGTGATTTAATTGAATTGGAGACAGCTGGTTTGGAGATTTTGAGTCAACAACAAAAGCTAAGTTTGAAATGCTAAATATGCAAACATGGCTGAAGTTTTAGAATGTGAGGTATGATTTGCATTCATAGGTAAATTAGGGTAGTTTGAATTTCAAAGAGATGGTAGGATGTTACACCTAGTCAGAAGAAGCTAAGACCAACAGTATGTTTATTTTTCCCAAAGGTTAGTAATAATATGAACACTAATTCATAAGATTTATATTATGGGAAAGGTAAAGCTCCAAAGACATATCAGAACAATGGGATTTGCATTAAAAAGGGAGAAACATGTATAGAGGAGATGAGGTTATGTGTCAAGGGGAAGGCATTCTAAGAGCTAACAAGTGTGAAAAGTCGTGCATCAAGTTGCTGTCTACAGGAACCGAAGCTAAGAAAACTCGCTTTGAATTCAACTGTCTAGGGTATTATGTGGTTTTGTCTGTGCCTGTTTAAATTGATTTGTTTTACTGTTACCTTAATGGGGGTGTAATTGGAAGCCAGATTAATTAGGGATTTTAGGAGTTATTATAGTAGTAATTTGAAGATTTATGTATGTGCTTGAAATATTTTCTTTTGTTAATGTTTAATTTAGTTTTCTAAAAACCTCTGAAGTCGTGGTAGTCTTACTACTTCTGAATTCAGGGCACGCACCTTGAAATAAAATACAAATCGCTTGACCGCGTGATCAAGTTTCCCTTGTGGATTTGATCCACCTGGCACACATCATCTGCTGTGTCATAATACTGGAGATTATCCAGGTCTTGCTGCATTTGGACATGGACTGCTTCAGTATCTGAGGAGTCACAAATGGTGCTGAACATTGTGCAATCATCAGTGAACATCCCCACTTCTGACTTTATGATAGAATGAAGGTCATTGATGAAGCACCTGAAGATGGTTGGGCCTAGGACACCATCCTGAAGAACTCCTGCAGTGATGTCCTGTAACTGAGATGCTATATCTCCAACAACCAAAACCATCTTCCTTTGTGCTAGGTATGATTCCAACCAGCAGAGAATTTTCTCCCAGATTAGGGGTGGAGGACATTGCAGCGGGTCATCATGGTGTCCAGCAGGTGCGCAAGTGAGGCATCACTAAACCTGGGGGCAGCACTCTTCTTAGGTTTGGGGCCATCTCTTCAATGGAACTGTCCTGGGCTGCAAGCATTGAGAGCTGTGTGCGCTGTGGCCATTTAAATATAGCGCCCAGAGTGCGGAAACGGTGAGGTCACATTGGGGCAGGTGAACTAGAGGCCGCCTGCCAGTGATCTGGTGGGTTTCACATGGATACATAATTTACAAGGTGGGATGGGGACAATATGACGCGAAAACCCGCCATTGCAGCTGTCGGGAAAAGCGCCGATTTCCATGCCCACTACCGAACTTGGTGCAATTCAGGGATAATTCCACCCTTAGAATGAACAAGAGTAGAAATATACATTCCTGTATGAATGAGGACAAAAATAATTGGAAAATAAATGTGATCTTTTACTTTTAGTAATGGATTGGTAACCTTAAACATTGCGTAGATGTAACAACTGTTCGTCAGGGGGTAAGTAGAGGAGGCTAATAGGTACCATTTTGTGGAGTGCTATAAGGCTTTTTTTTTTCCTGTAACCAGTGCCCCCTGAGAACCAAAGTGAAACTGCTCAGAGTTGTTTTACACAGGAACTTTACATTTAGCAAAGGAGTCTAACCTTGGTCCATACTCAAATTAAAGAGGTGAATGAACATTGTGCTCAACTACTGTACCAGTTATTTATGTTTCACAGTTATGTTTCACCAGTTACATATTCTGTTCTTTTTGTGGACTTGAATTTATACTTAAAACTTTAATATGATTAATTTTATTACTTTTATGTTGCACCATACAGAGGGATATAAGCAGCTAAAGGATACGTTTTCCACTTGCTCTCCAGTAGCACACAGCCTTGTTCATCAGGAGTGTATATTGAGAGAACAGATGAAAATTAATGGAAAATTATGAACTAAGGGTGCCCAATTTAGGATTACGTGCTCCATGCCTTAAGTGTGCAATAGAAAAATTGATCGTGATATCCCTATTTTTCACGTAACCTTCGCCTTACCTGAACAGGGAATATGTTGGTGAGTGAGGTTTAAAAGTAGAAAAGTCTTCAATTCCATACTACAGATATTCTTCATCATAATATGTGCATAATTCTCTTCAATTTATAATTTGAAAAAGAAATATAAATAACTTCATTAATTTTTTTGCCCTGCAAACATATTTATTGATTTTTCTATTGAGCTTAATTTGCTGCTTATTGCTGTCATAACTATCATGATCATGTAACTTTGACACTATATTTAATTGCATAATGTGATCAATATTTGATTACAGTTGTTGTTTTCAGTTTAATTTATTTGTCAATGACCTTCCGGCTCGCTTCCTTGCATCTACTGCTGATAAGATTAACTTATCCAAAATGCCACATTCCAATCCTTCTAAACTTAATTGGTTCCTCATGCTATTATGCCAATTTCAAAACTTTTGTCCAAGTTTTCAGATTTCTCCATGATTGTGCACCACAGCTGCTTAATGTTCTCCTACTTTACATCTCTCCAGTCACTCTCTGTTTCTCTATTAGTGGAATTCTCCTTGCTCCCTCATTGTTGATCAATTAATACAATTCTCACCTCTGGAATTTTCAACCCAGTTCCTTCTGTTCTGCCCTCCCAGTTTTTGAAAACCACCAAGATATTCCTCTCCAATTTTGCCTTTGGTTTCTATCCCTAGCCACTCTGTTCTATTCCCTTTTTTGTGCTTTCGATCCATCATATTCTTTTCTCCCTTATTATGAATATGGGAACGTTTTCTTTTAGCAAGTGATGAACACTATATAAACATAACCTATTGAACTACTTTCATAAGATAGTGAACACAAGAGACTCACAGTATTTCCTAACCTCTAAGTTATTTGTAGGTAAATTATGTCAGCCTCAAGGTAAAATCTTATCTTGGATGACAGCTGGAAAGTTGAGAATTAAAGTGAATTCTGGAGGGCTTTGACATACCTTTGGGGTTGGTCCAACAAAAAGTAAGTGAATCTTCAAGATTCTTGTAATATATAAAGGAGCTCTTGATGGGGGTGAGGGTTGGTGCGGGAAGTATAAAATAGAACTTGAGTTCAAAGCAGAAGTAGTTATGAACTATAGTGTTAAGCTAATAATTATTGCTTTATTTAATTCCTTTTATAAACAATGAAGATTGTTTTTGTTTAAAAACATGAAATCTTGTGGTATAACAAAGGTTTTCCAAGCGCTGAACTACAACGACAGTGGCAAATTCCAGGCATCCTGCACTTTTCCTTGTGGCTTACATAGCTCCAGCACCTTGTTTTATTTGTGTTTGTGTTCAGTTACATTCTTCTACAGAGGCAAAATTAACAAAAGGAATGTTAAAGTATGGATACGACCACAAAAAGATGAGCAAGATAAACTCACAGGTAACTACAGAAATATTGAATGGCTACTTCACTGCAGTTTTTACTAACAAAGTTAATGATATAGACACTTCGCTAGAGAATGAGCTTAAAAAGAATATTAAGAAGTTGGGATAGAAAGGGAGAAAGTGGTTGACAATTTAAGAAAACTAAAAGGATAAAAGACTAGGTCCATACACATATTTAAGGAAACAAAGAAAGAGATAATAGAGACACTAAGAGAGATGCTATTTTCTATATTGTTCCATAGGTGGGGAAGGTGTTAGAGGACAGGCAGAAAAATAATGTTGTTGCTATATAAAGAAAAAAATAAAATAGAACAAAGCCTGGGAACTGCAGGCCAGTTAGCTGATATTTGAATCTATACTAAAAGAAGTGATAGCATCTAGAGACAGAAAATATCATTAAAAAATGCATGAATTCTGAAATAAGTCACACTTATCTAACCTGGTCGGATTCTTTCAAGAGGTAATGGGAAGGGTAGATATGAATAATACAGTACATATCGTGGACTTGTTATTTCAAAGGGCCATCAAAAAAAGTACCACATGGTAGGCTTATGACAAAAGTTAAGGCATTTGGAATTGGGGAAAATAGCTGAATGGATAGCAAAATAGCTAAAATAAGGAAAACAGAAAGTAAGGAGGGGTAAAGAGTAGTTATTCAGATTGGAGGAAGGTAGAAAGTGTTCCACAGAGATCAGTGCAGAGAACATTGTTCATAATTTACATTAGTGATTTGGACTGGGAACAAGTAACTCAATATCAAAATTTGCGGATGATGTCAAACTGGGGTATAGGTAACAATGAGGAAGGAATCAACAAAATACAAGACGACATTAGAAAACATGCAGACTGAGCAGTTTAATGGCAAATGAACTTTAACATAGATAAGACATGTGGTGATGCCCTATGGTCAGAAAAATAGAAACATCACCTATAGCTCAGGAAATAAGATTGAATGGGTGGAAGAGCAAAGGAGTCGAGAGATACATGTGGACAAATCATTAAAAGCTGCATTGCAGATGAGCAAAGCATTTAAAAATGCTAACAAAGCACTGGGATTTACTTCTAAGGGTCTAGAATTCAAAGGTAGTGAATTTATGTTAAACTTGTAGAGGACCCTGATCAGGCAGCATAATTCTGGTCTCTATCAGGGGCATAGAAACATTGAAGAAAGTGCAAAATAGATTTACACACATGGTACCAGTACTGTCAGGAAAGACTGAAGAGGTTGGGGATTTATTTTCCTTAGGAAAGAGATGCAGAGGTTACCTGATAGAAATCTTTTTAAACTATGAATGGGATGGACGGGATAGATGTGGAGAGAATGCTTCCACTTTTGGGAGAATCCAAACAAGGGGCCTTAATTACAACATCGCTCCTTGACATTCACTGGATTTACCATCGCTGAATCCTCCACTATCAACATCGTGGGGGTTACTATTGATCAGAAACTGAACTGAACTAGCCGTATAAATACTGAGGCTACAAGAGCAGGCTAGGAATCCTGCAGCGAGTAACTCACCATCTGACTCCCCAAAGCCTGTCCACCATCTACAAGGCACAAGTCAGGAACGTGATGGAATACGCTCCACTTGCCTAGATGAATGCAGTTCCAACAACACTCTAGAAGCTCATCACCATTCAGGACAAAGCGGCCTGCTTGATTGGCACTCCATCCACAAACATTCACTCCCTCCACCACCGACACAGTGGCAGCTGTGTGTACCATCTACGTGTTGCACTGCAGGAACTCACCAATCCTTCTTCGACAACACCTTCCAAACCCATGACTGCTACCACCTAGAAGGACAAGGGCATCAGATGCATGAGAACACCAGTACCTGGAGGTTCCCCTCCAAGTCACTCACCATCCTGACTTGGAAATATATCGCCATCATTCCTTTGATGTCTCTGGATCAAAATCCTGGAACTCCCTCCCTCACAGCATTGACGATGTACCTAAACCACTTGAACTGCAGTGATTCAAGGCGGCAGCTCACCACTTTCTCAAGTACAATTAGGGATGGCCAATAAATGCTGGCCTAGCCAGCGTCGCCCACATCCCATGAATGAATTTTAAAAAATTAAGTCACTGTACTTGATCAATTACTTAATACAGTTTATTTTTTTATTTTTGCTTCAGGCTTATGTTTCCTGGAGACAGTTTTGAATTTTTTTTCCCCCAATTGTGTTCCAGGGGCTCTGGAAGAATTTCACCAATATGTCCATTCTTCACTGGTGCATTTGGACAATGAGTGCCTGCAAGCTTTTCAACTTCAAAGTACATCCCAAATAATTCTTGCTTGGGTTCAGTAATGATGCTTTCCAAGTTTGAATTCTGTGACATACAGAAGTGAAATTGGGAATGGTCACTTGGGCAACAATCTGTTGAACTGTACTCTTAGTATCTGTTCAGCTTTTAGGGGAGGTTAGAAAATTTAAGCTATAGCGATAGAAAAGGCTCACAGATCTCCTTATGCAAATTGCTCCATCAGTTTTTGGTTAGAACCAAGCTAGCCATAAATTCAAAAAAATTCTCCAGATGCTCCTCTCTTTGCCAGTTTATGTAGAGTACTCCAGTTACTTCAGTGTTTGTCAGTGCAACTGGTGTCCAAAATCGTCCTTGTACAACATATTCCAAAAAACATCCAGCTTCCACTTCTTTTGTAAGAGTCCAGCTCTTAATACTACACAAAAACACGGACTGCAAACTAGCCTCATATGTTCTTTCTCACATCCAAAATAAAACAAATCCTTCCCAATAATGGTTTCCATCTAACAAAGTACTTGCAACTACGATGAGGCAACTTCTCACCTCTTTGCATATCAACCTGCATTAGATAAACACATCCACCATTTCCACCTCTTTAGCAATCATGCCTACCTTTGTTTTGCTAATCTTGTGTATTTGAGGCATAATCCTGATTTTGAGCTCCCATTTTTTTCCCTTAGTTATGAGTGACACTGGCAGGCTGTATATTTCCAGACTAATCCTAATTGACCTGACAAGGTAGTGGGCATTCCTCCAATTGTGCTTTGTAGTAATTGTTAATTTGGCTGAGATGGTTGCACTGGCCTGGCAAGCCAGTCTAAAGTAAGGCGGACCTAATAGAGCTGGACAAGATCCTTTTGCTACAGAACATGAGTAAATTAGTTGACGTGTCAAAATAATTTGGTAGTTTAAGATCTTTTTCTAGTACTAATTCATAAATTACCAGATACATTGAATGTTATTTCACAATGTATGATAGTGGAATTAGAACTCTCAACCTCTGAATTGCTATCCCAATACCATAACCCCTACACCTAATCATTTGTTCAGCACCAAGCTCCTCAGTCGTCACCAGGACAACAATCAACGATCCACTTTAAATGCTAGCATTATCTTCTAACTCTGAGTTTCATGAGCGCCCTCCTGAATAAAATACAGGAATACTTAGATGAAAGGCTATTATGGGGGAAATTAGACTAGATCTTACTGAGACAGATGATTGGAAAATGCTGGAAATGTAGAAAATATCAATGTCTGTTTCACAGGTTGAATTTCTTCAAGGTTCTTCCATTTGACTGCTATAACCTCGGCAGAAGATATACGGAAACCCCAGAGAAATATGGTGAATGTTGCTTATGGGTTTTCAACAAATCGTATTCTGAAATGACAGCTCAAGTGCAATCATCACAATGCTAAATAAATTGATAAAGGAACAAAAGTCTGAAGAAGAAATGCCATATTGGTTCCAATTAGGCATGAGGCTATAAGGATTGTACCCCATTAGCCAGTTTGTTCAAAATTTTTATGGAGTATAAGTGAAAAGGTGATGCTTCCAGCTAAGTCTCAGAAATTACTCTAAAGTATTTCATGTACAATGTGTTTTTAAATGGTATTGGTCGACAGAAGAATGTTGACTAAGACACCAGAAGAACTTCTTTCCCTTCTTAGAATAGTTTGACAGGATTTTTTCATCCAATGGAACAACAAACCCTAGGCTAGAAAGCCAGTGGGTTGCAAAGGCGACTTACCCATGAGCTGCCGTGGGAGACCTGCTCCATTTTAACGGATGAACTTGAACAACATTCTGCCAGCCAGCTGTCTACTTGAATGGATGTACAGTGGAAGCTCACCAGTTTATGCCTCCTGTTCCCAAGTCTGTATCATTTATACATAAAGACGACCAATAGTTCAAACAATAATCTCCAGGGTATAACATGAAACATACCAACAGTCCAAAACATACAACAATCATTTATCTTTTTGATCATTTAACCAATATCCTAACCAAGCTGCTATATTCCTTTAAATACTAAGCACTTTAATTTTATCAACATGCTTCCTACAGGATACCTTATAAATAGCACCTCATCACCATTGTGTATTCTGCCTGAAGGCAGGTCCTTGGCTCAGTCTTCTTCAGGCCTCTCTGTCCTGTACCAGTCTTTTCATTTTCCAATAACGTCATTCAATTTTCAAGCCATCCAACATTGATATTCTCTTCCTCTTCCTTGAAATCTTCCCTCCATAAAATTATTTAATAGTCCGTTTTTCCTTAAGATGTGCCCTGGCCAGTCTCTCTGTCTTTTCCTAATTCCATTCAGCAAATTTCTTTGTCCGTTCACTCTCCTCAGCACTTCATTTATTACTTTTTTTTTCCAGCTGATCCTTTCCATTTTTCTCCAAGCCCACACTTATAGTGTGATAAATATAACTGATCACTAATTTTTGTTTGATTTGTTCATGGGATGTGGGCTTTGCTGGCTAAGCCAGCATTTATTGCCCATTCCTAGTTGCCCCTGAGAAGTGGTGGCGAACTGCCTTCTTGAACTGCTGCAGTCCAAGCACTGTGGGTGTACCTACACATGGACTGCAGCGGTTCAAGAAGGAAGCTCACCACCACCTTCTAAGGGGCAACTAGGGATGGGCAATAAATGCTGGCCTAGCCAGCAAAGCCCACATCCCATGAATGAATAAAATAAGATGAAGGAATTAGTTATGAACTGATCAAACTAATAAAAGCTGACTAATAGAGGAAATAATTACAAAGACCACATTTATGCAGTAAAGAATAGACAACTGATTAATTTACTAAAAAGGTAACAGCAATTGTCTAATCACATTACTGTAAAAATTAACTGATTAACAGTTTAAATTCACATTTATTTAGTTTGGATGTAATCCAAATAAAATCGCATTTTAAATCAACAATACTGAAAAGAAATGTCTTAACTGTTGCATTTGTGGAAAACACTATTTTTGTGTACTGATGATTAAAAAAACAACTCAATGTCTGTTGTTTTGGTGAACACATCAATCTCAAATAAGAACTTTATTAAATATCACAAATCAAAACAAATCAATCTTTCTGATGCGAAACAAGTAGTTTGCTAATCTAACAAACTACAGGATGCAAGTTCACAAAATGATGCAAGTTCAGCGTTTTCTGGTGCTTATATGCAGTAAAACAGCAACAAACATTTAGTCACAAAGGAAGTGTTCTGTTAAGGTGTCAGTGGATTTCCCTTTTCATGCAGATTGATTGCTGGATTCATAGTTGCACTTTGCTTCACAATGGAAATCAAATGTTCCCAAACGTAATGTCACCAATACCTGAAAACAAACAGAGGACATTACATGTGAGAATACAGTGGGTAGTTATGAGGAATAGGTCAGTTTGTTGATTTCAACCCACTACTTCTGCATGTCCATTTTTTTTCCAAAGTTGAAAAGGAAACTTGTATGAAAGGTGATAGGAATTCAGCCCTTTGACACTATACTCTGAATTCCAGTCCTCAGAAATGAAGTTTCACTTGAAGGAGGGGAAAACTGGCAACTTCCTATGAAAGGAACAACACCTTAAAGAGGGAATTTCATCATTGGCACTGCTGCTTTAAAAAGAAAATAACTTTGTTCTATTCACTTTTTAAAGAAAAGCTACTTTGCAAACAGGCTTGGAACAGTGCACATAGAAATAATACAAAAATAAACCATTCTGTGCAACCCATCTACTGCTGCTAATCTTTCACACCAGTAGTAGTCTTAATCCTATCCTATTTCCCTTATCCCTTCACCTAACCCCGTCCTTTTCCTCCAACCACCTGTCTAATTATTAAAAAAATTATTCTTTCATGAAATCTCAGCACCGCTGGTTAGGCCAGCATTTGTTGCCCATTCCTAATTGTCCTCTAGGAGGAGGTGATGAGCCGCCTTTTTGAACCATTGCAGTTCATGTGAGAACTTTAGGAGCAGGAATAGGCCATTCGGCCCTTCAAGCCTGCTCTGCCACTCAATAATCATGGTTGACCTGGTGTGGTCTCAACCCCACTTTCCTGTCTGCCCCCCATAACCCATGATTCCCATGTCCATCAAAAATCTGTCCAACTCTGCCTTGAATAAATTCAGTGATCCAGCCTCCAATGCTCTCTGGGGAAGAGAATTCCACATAATAATGACCCTTGGACAGAAAAAATTTCTCATCTCCATCTTATTCTTAAACTGTATCCCCTAGTTCCAGTCTCCCCCACATGTGGAAACATCCTCCTGGTATCTACCCTGTCAAGTCCCCTCAGGATCTTATATATTTCAATAGGATCACCTCTCGCTCTTCTAAACTCCAATGGGTATAGGCCAAACCTGTTCAACTTTTCTTCATAGGATAAGCCCTTCATCCCAGGAATGAATCAAGTGAACCTTTTCTGTATTGTTTCTAACTCAATTATATCTTTTTTCAAATGAAGAGATAAAACTGTACACAGCCAAATGTCATCTCACCAATGCCCTGTAGAGCTGCAGTAAAGTTTCCCTACTTTTATATTCCATTCCCCTTGCAATAAGTGCCAACATTCCATTTGCCTTCCTAATCACTTGTTATACCTGCATGCTAACATTTTGTGATTCATGCACCAGGTCGCCCAGATCCCTTTGTACGAGTTCTGCAATCTCTCAATTTAAATAGTATACTGCTTTTCCATTCTTACTGCCAAAGTGGACATGTTCATGTTTTCCTACATTACACACCATTTCCAAATTTTTGCCCACTCACTTGTCTATATCCCTTTTTCAGACTCTTTACCTCCTCTTGACAACTTACTTTCCTATCCCTCTTGGTGTCATCGGCAAATTTAGCTTTTTTTTTTTAATTCATTCATGGGATTTGGGCATCACTGGCTCGGCTAGCATTTATCGCCCATCCCTAATTGGCCTTGAGAAGATGGTGAGCTGCCTCTTGAACCACTGCAGTTCAAGTCGTGTAGGTACATCAACAGTGCGATTAGGGAGTTCCAGGATTTTGACACTGCGACAGTGAAGGAATAGCGATATATTTCCAAGTCAGGATGGGGCTTGGAGGGGAAATTCCAGGTAGTGGTGTTCCCATCTGTCTGCTGCCTTTGTCCTTCTGGATGGTAGCGGTTGGGGGTTTCGAAGGTGCTGTCTAAAGAGGCTTGGTGAATTTCTGCAGTGCATCTTGTAAATGGTACATACTGCTGCCACTGTGCGTGAGTGGTGGAGGGAGCAAATGTTTGTGGATCAGGTGCCAATCAAGCGAGCTGCTTTGTCCTGGATGGTGCCAAGTTTCTTGAATGTTGTTGGAGCTGCACTCATCCAGGCAAATGGGGAATATTCCATCACACTCCTGACTTGTGCCTTGTAGATCGTGGACAGGCTTTGGGGAGTCAGGAGGGGAGTTACTCGTTGCAGGATTCCTAGCCTTTGGCCTGCTCTTGCAGCTATAGTATATAAATGACTAGCCCAGTTCAGTTTCTGGTCAATGGTAACCCCCAGGATGTAGATAGTGGAGGATTCAGCGATGGTAATGCCATTTAATGTCAAGAGGCAATGGTTGGATTCTTTCTTGTTGGAGATGGTCATTGCCTAGCACTTGTGTGGCGCGAATGTTACTTGCCACTGTCAGCCCAAGCCTGGATGCAGCCCAAGTCTCACTGCATTTGGACATCGACTGCTTCACTATACGAGGCATCGCAAATGGTGCTGAAAATTGTTCGCTGATGATTGCACATCCCCACTTCTGACCTTATGACGGAAGAAAGGTCATTGATGAAGCAGCTGAAAATGTTTGCGCCAAAGACACTACCCTGAGGCACTCCTGCAGTGATGTCTTGGAACCGAGATGATTGAAATCTATCTTTCTTTATGCCAGGCATGACTCCAACCAGCAGAGATTTCTCCCCTTGATTCCCATTGACTCGGGTTTTGCTTGGGCTCCTTTATGCCACACTCGGTCAAATGCTGCCTTGATGTCAAGGGCAGTCACTCTCACCTCACCTCTGGAGTTCAGCTCTTTTGTCCACATTTGAACCAATGCTGTAATGAGATCAGAAGCTAAGTGGCCCTGGCGGAACCCAAACTGAATACCCAGGAGCAAGTTATTGCTAAACAAGTGCTGCCTGATAGCACTGTTGATGACCCCTTCCATCACTCCACTGATGATCGAGATTAGACTGATGGGCCGGTAATTGGCCAGGTTAGATTTGTCCTGCTTTTTGTGTAGAGGACATACATGGGCGATTTTCCACATAGTCGGGTAGATGCCAGTGTTGTAGCTGTACTGGAACAGCTTGGTTAAGGGCATGGCAAGTTCTGGAGCAGAAGTCTTCAGTACTATTGCTGGAATATTGTCAGGGCCTATAGCTCTGCAGTGTCCACTGCATTCAGCTGTTCCTTGGTATCACGTGGAGTGAATCAATTTGGCTGAAGATTGACATGTGAGATGCTGGGGACCTCTGGAGGAGGCCGAGATGGATCATCCAATTGGCACCTGGCTGAAGATTGTTGCAAATACTTCAGCCTTATCATTTGCAACATGTGCTGGGCTCCCCCACCATTGAGGTGGGGATATTTGTGGAGCCTCCTCCTCCAGTGAGTTGTTTAATTGTCCACCACCATTGGTGGCTGGATATGGCAGCACTGCAAAGCTGAGATCTGAGCCTTTGGTTGTGGAATTGCTTAGCTACCTATTGCTTGCTGCTTATGCTGTTTGATACCAAAGTAGCCCTGTGCTGTAGCTTCATCAGGTTGACACCTCATTTTTAGGTATGCCTGGTGCTGCTCCTGGCTGCCATCCTGCACTCTTCATTAAACCAGGTTTGATCTCCTGGCTTGGTGGTATTGGTTGAGTGGGGGATAATGCCAGGTAATGAGGTTACAGATTGCAGTTGAGCACAATTCTGCTGCTGCTGATGGCCCACAGTGCCTCATGGATGCCCAGTCTTGAGTTGCTAGATTTGTTCAAAATCTATCCCATTTAGCACGGTGCTAGTACCACACAACACGAGGGTATCCTCAGTGTGAAGATGGGACTGGCAGACAGGTTGGTGAGGATAATGGCAAGTATGTTTTTCCCACTTGTTGGTTCCTTCACCACCTGCCGCAGACCCAGTCTAGCAGCTGTCCTTTAGGACTTGGTCAGCTCAGTCTGTAGAGGCGCCACTGAACCACTCTTGGTGATGGACATAGCAATCCCCCACCCAGAGTACATTCTGCACCCTTGCTACCTCAGTGTTTCCTCCAAATGGTGTTAAACATGGAGGAGCACTGATTTATCAGCTGAGGGGAATAATCAGCAGGAGGTTTCCTTGCCCATGTTTGACCTGATGCCATAAGGCTTCATGGGATTCGGAGGACTCCTAGGGCAACTCCCTACCGACTATATGCCACTGTGCCGCTACCTCTGCTGGGTCTGTCATGCTGGTGGGACAGGACATACCTAGGGATGGTGAGGGTGGTGTCAGGGACATTAAGCTTTGATTCCATGAGTATGACTATGTCAGGCTGTTGCTTGACTAGTCTGTGAGACAGACTTTTTAGCACAAACCCCCACATGTTAGTAAGGAGCTGTGTGGTCCGAATGGTTTCATTCCTTATTGGCTTACTGGCAGTCTGATACAACTGAGTGGTTTGCTAGGCCATTTCAGAGGGCATTTAAGAGTCAATCACATTGCTGTGGATCTTGAGTCACATGGGTTTTTACCCAAATGAGTTTTTACGACAGTTGTTTCATGGTCATCATTAGATCTCTAATTCCAGACTTTTATCGATTGAATTCAAATTCCATCATCTGCCATGGTGGGATTTGTACCCCAGTCCTCAGAGCATTACCCTGGGTCTCTAGATTACTTGTCCAGTGACAATACCACTACGCCACTGCCTCCTCTCTACATACCACACGTTTGGTTCCTTCATCCAAATCATTGATGTAGATTGTAAATAGTTGAGGCCCCAATACTGACCCCTGTGGCACTCCACTAGTGATGTAGGTACACCTACAATGCTGTTAGAAAGGGAAATGTTGATATGGGATCTGCTTCATTCACTACCTTGATAAAGCAGAGGAAACTCTGTTTTACACTAAATCCTAAATCTGTGACATTTATGTCACAATCATCAAAAGCAGCTTCTAGGCTTATGGATATGTAATTTGTTTGTTCCTGTTTGGTTTGTTTTGTCACTATCTTAGGCTTCATACCATTTGTCTTTCTGCCCTACTTTTGTCACTGATATTTTCAATATAGACTTAACTACCCTTCCCTCCCTTCATAGGTGTGCGTTGCCTGTTTTCCCCTCCATCAAGTGAAACCACATTTCTGAGGACTGGAATTCAGAGTGCAGTGTCATAGGACTGAATTCATATCACCTGTCCGTCTTATCCACACAGAAGTTTTCTTTTCAACCTTGTATCTATAGGATGGCATGTAGATAGAAAGCATGAAAAGATTACCAAAGTCATCACTATCCTTTGTGGCCCAGCAGATGCAATAATGTTGCAGTAGTTGCTGCAAAAGCTCCTTCTCATCCAAGAATTCAAGATGTTCTATCCTGGGGGAAACCAGTAAATTAAGATTAGAGGAAGGGATGAGCTAGCCCATGGTAACAGTATTGTTGCATTGCTACTGGATATACACAAAAGAACACAAGAATTAGCAGGAATAGGACATTCGGCCACTTCAGCCTGCTCCGCAATTCGATAAGATCATGGCTGTTAGACACATGATAGACATAGGCAATATCTAGTGCCAACATGTCAGAAAAAGCAAAAGCTCAGGAAATCCACAATAAATGGCTCAGAATTCAATAATCATCTTTAAAATTAGGGAATTAATGTTGTAAATTTTATTCTAACATATTCCTGCATTTGTGGCTTTTATACCTATATTTCTATTAAGTTATTCTGACTGACATGACAACTGTAAGTTGCTACTACTCATCTAGATAATTGCTCCAAAGTCAGAAAAGTGCTGACCTACAAAATGGCCTAACAGACTGGCTTGACAGTTACCCTATCACATAGCAAACTCATACACTGCTTTAGTTTGTAATGCCAGCAGCAGAAGAGAACTATTGAAAATCACCATCAAAATTAAATGTACCTCTGAATATCTGCTTGTGGCAAACTGTTATAAACTGTCATCATGTCCATAGCATTCGCACGATCCCAGCCATTCAAAAGAAACCGATCTTTCTGTGAAATAATAAATCCAAACAATTTCACACTAGAAACAATCATAGGCTGTACTTATAAAGCAGTTCACTATTTAAGAACCATTGCAGTCCTATTTGAAATTCAATTTAAATAGAAGAAAACAAAAATTTGTATTTGCGTAGTACTTCATCATGTCTCAATGTGCTTAATATTTTTTTCTAGAGTGCGGTGACTTGTTATATAGACAAATTGCAGCCATGCAGTACCAAAAACATTCATTACAATAATAAGATGAATGACCGCTTAATCTGATTTTAGTGGTGTTGACTGAAGAAGGAATATTGTCCAGGAGAACTTCCTAACCTTTTTCTAATTGTGGCATGAAATCTTTAATATTCACCTGAACAGGCAGGTGGAACCATGCTTTAACATCCCATCCTAAAGATGGCATTGCTCACAATGCTGCTCTCAGTGGAATATCAGCCCACATTATGCATCAAGTCTTGATGTAGGCTTGAATTCACAACATGTTGGCCCTGATGTGACAATGCTACCAACTGAACAAGTTGACTACATAGTTACAATTTTTGCATAGTTTCAAAATGTATTTACCGTAGCTTCAGTTAATTGTTAAACAAGTATTTTCAATAGTATTTGACATGAAAGAAAATCAGAAGGGAGAGAGCAAGCCTGAACAAAAACATTGAGAGGGGCTAATAGGTAAAAATTCAGTTAAGAGTCAGTGAGAGCAGAGAGACTGAGCCCAAAAGAAAACAGTGCGAGAGGACAAGTAAAGTCAGTGGCAAAGAGTCAAATAGGGTTGAAAGACCAAGCCCAAGGGAAAACAGGGTGACAACAGTCTTTTAGAAATCAATCTTCAAAGAAAGAATCACAAAACCCAGAAGGGAGTGTGGACTTGAGGGAGTTGTGGGGAGTGGGCGAGTTGTAAGTAGCAAGTCCTTGAAAAAGGGCCTCAATCAAAAAACCTGGAGGTAAGGGAGAACAAATGTCAGGGAGAGAGGTAGAAAAAAACTTCACGGAAAGTAAGAGGGAAGGAACTGATTGTTGAGCAGCTGATGAGTTGTCTTTTGCCCATATCAGGGACAAGCCTTAGTTTTATTTCTTGTAAATTTAGATAATAGTCCAATAAATAGGCATAGCAAGGTATCTCAGTCCCATGTCACGCGGGAACTCTGCTTCTCATGTTCTGGACAACCACACGTGCAGGATGTGTCATCAACTGGAGTAGCTAGAGTTCTGGGTTTCTAAGCAGCATCTACCATCACTGCAATATTTCACAAGCTGAGAGCCACATGGATAACACATTTCAGAAGGTGGTCACCTCACAGCTTATGGGTGTGCAAGTAGAGAAGCAATGGACTGCCAGATAGATAAGGAGGACCAGACATGTAGCACAGGAGTCCCCTGCATCTCGCTCTCTAGCTAATATTTAGTTCTGAATTCTGGTGAAGGTGATGATTCCTCTGGAAAGTACAGGCAGAGCCATGTGCTTGCCATCTTGGGGACTTGTGTTGGGGGTTAGGGTACAGAAGGTAAGGGAGAGGGTCAGAAAAATAGTGCTAGGGGATTCAATAGTTAGGGAACAGACAGGCTTTCTGTGGCCACAGAGATGATTCCAGGATGGAACGTTGCCTTCCTGGTGCCAGAGTCAAGGATGCTACTCAGAGGCATTGATGGGGGAGGGTGAACTGCCCAAGGTTGTGGTCCATACTGGCACCAATGACATAGGTAGAAAGGGGGCTGAGGTACTGCAGATATATTTTGGGGAGCTAGGAAACAAATTATAATGCTACAGAGTACAAAAATAGGAAGAAGGGGCAGATAAATGTGTGGCTGGAGAGAGGTGCAGGAGGAAGGTCTTTACATTCCTGGGGCACTGGGACCAATTCTGTGGGAGGTGGGTCCTGTACAAGCCAGGACTGGCTTGCACCTCAACCTCCCTGGGACCAATATTGTTGTACTAGCACTGTTGGGAAGGGTTTAAACTAATTTGGCAGGGGGATGAGAACTTGAGCATAGATTCAGAAGGGAGAGAAGCAAAACTGGGAAATGAAAGCAGAAAATTAAAAAGTGGATGTGGAAAGTAGAGAAAACAGACAATAAATGAGTTGTTCAGTGAATAGTTGGAATGACTTCAATATGAGGAGTCTAGTGAATAAGGTCGATGAGCTGAGGGCACAAGCAGACACCAGGAAGTATGATATGGTATTGTTATTATTGAAACATGACTTAATGAAGGGCAGGAAAGGCAGCTCAACATTCCTGGTTACAGAGCTTTCAGATCAGATAGAGGAGGAGATAAAAAAGGAAGGGGTGGCAATATCGATTAAACAAATAATTACAGTTGTGAGGAGGGGAGTTATATTAGAAGGAGCATCAAGTGAAGCTGTATGGGGAAGAAAAAGGGTCAATCACACTGCTGGAAGTATACTATAGACTTCCAAGCAGGCAGAGGAATTATAGAAGAGCAAGTATGTAGGCAAATTTCTGAGAAGTGCAAAGACAATACTAGAGGATTTCAATTATCCAAATATTAACTGAGATAGAATCAATGTAAAAGGTACAGAGGGTGCAGAATTTAAAAAAATCTCCTGAATGCATTTTAAGCCAGTACATACAAGGAAAGACCAACAAGAGAAGGGGATGTTCTGGACTTTAGTTTTAGGGAATTGCACTGGGCAGAAAAAAGTGGCATCAGTAAGAGAGCAGTTGGGTGGTAGTGATATTAGTTCAGATAGATTTAGTGTAGTTATGGAAAAGGACAGAGATAGACCAGAACTAGAGTTCACAATTGGGGTTAAGTTAATTTTACTAAGCTGAGGTGTGATTAGCAAAAGTGGACTGGAAACTTGAACGCCAAACACTGACCCTGCAGTGGTAGGAGGAGATAATAGAGGGTTCAGAACAAATATGTTCCTACAAAGAAAAAAAGGTGGGACTCTCAAATTGAGAGCTCCTTGAATGTCAAGGAGCATTGTAGAATAAGGCAAAAAGGATGGCTCAATATTACAACATGAACTCAACACTACAGAAAGCCTAAAGAAATATAGGAAGTGCAGGAGTGAAATTATGTAGGAAATTAGGAAAGCTAAGAGGGCATGAAAAAATATTGTCAAGTAAAATCAGGAAAAACACGGATATTTTGTAAACACATGAAGAATAGGAAAATAACTATGCAAGAGCGGGGCAGACTAGAGACTAAAAGGTAAGCTGTGTGTGGAGGCTAAACGTGAACATGGTTCTTTCTGAATAATTTGGTTCTGTCATCACAAACGAAAGGGAACAACACAGACATTTTGATTAAGAAGTTTGCAGATGATACAAAAATTGGCTGTGTGGTTGATAGTGAGGAAGGGACCTATAGAATGTTGGAAGATATCAATGGACTGGTCAGGTGGGCAGAAAAGTGACAAATGGAATTCAATCTAGAGAAGCATAAGATAGTGTACCTGGGGTGGGAAAACAAGACAAGGAAATACACAATAAATGATAGGATACTAAGAAGTGCAGAGGGGCTAAGGGACCAGGATTCATATCCACAGATCCCTAAGGTAGCAGGAAAGGTGGATAAGGTAGTTGAGGTGGCATACAAGATACTTTCCTTTATTAGCCGAAGCATAAAACACATGAGCAGGGAAGTTATGCTGGAACTGTATAAGACACTAGTTAGGACACAGCTAGAGCATGTGTACACTTCCGGTCACCACATTACAGGAAGAATGTGATTGCACCAGAAAGGGTATAGAGATTTATAAGGATTTACAGAACTAGAAAATTTTAGCTATGAGAAACATTGGATAGCCTGGGGTTATTTTCTTTAGAAAACAGGAGGTTGAGGGTAGATCTAATTGAGGTTTGCAAAATTATGAACAGCTTAGATAGAGTGGCTTGGAAGGACCTATTTCCCTTAGCAATGCAGTTAATGACATGGAACATAGACATAAATTAATTAGTAGAAGGATTACATTTAAGTAATTGGTAGAAGGGTTAGAGGGAAGTTGGGAAAACTTTTCACCCAGGCGGTAGTGCGGGTCTGGAACTCACTGTCTGAAAAGGAGCTAGAGCCAGAAACCCTCATTGCATTTTAAAAATATTTGATTATGCGCTTGGAAGTGCCATAACCTACAAGGCTATGGATCAATGGCAGTAAAGTGGGATTAGTCTGAATAGCTCTTTTTAATCCGACACAGACACAATGGGCCAAATGGCTTCCTTCCGTGCAGTAAAATTCAATCATTCTTCCCTTTTCTAAAAACACAAATGAAAAACTGATATGAATAATGCAACTGTGACAAAAGTATACACAACCTGCGTTTCCAGAGTTTGACAGATATCTACTCCAGCAAGGTTACACTGCCGCCGCTGCAAGTTTTCTATCATCACCTGGCCAAAACGATCAGTCATGTTCACCTGAAAAATGTGCAATCATTTGAATGTCCCCTATTAGTTGATAGACTGAAAGATCTCTTACAGTACAATGGTGATCTGTCTGGGATATGTACAGCTGCTCAGGGAGAAAAGCCAGTTACCTGTTAAAACTGAAATTCCACGTAAAAAAACCTAATATTTTTCATGTAAAAATGATTCAAAGTTTACATAATTTTTTTTGGAACAGTGACTATTGTTATATAGGCAAACACTGCTGCCTTCTGTGCCTGCAATTTCTCAAAACAGCAAAAATATAGATAAGTCAATTGGACATTAGATGACATTGGCTAAAGGAAAAGTGTTGGCTTGGATCTCAGGAGAACTCTTGCTCTTAAGACAGTGAAACATGGTGCATTAAGACTAATTCCATGTGCCCTCAATTATCTCAATGATTCCACTTGAGAGAGACACTGAATGCCTTGAAATAAAAAGCAGTTCATCTTTGTAAAGTTGTTAAAATTAAAACATAACAAAATCTCAAACTGTTATTACAAGCATTATTTTCCTATCCCAATTTTACAATTTGTGTGGCATATTTGTAACCTGTTCACCAAATTATAACATTACTGAATTAAAGTTACCCACAGGCAGCTTTACAAAAGCCAGAAAATACACGTATATCACGTATTAGTATACCTAAGTAAACTCATTGCTTGGGAAAATTGAAATGGGTTTTACCTGCTCATAATTGATAAACATGGTTGTATTAAAAGTCCTTGAAGCCCACTTGATTAATTCTGCAGATTTCTCAGGTGTGATATAAACAAGAACACATTCTGCCAGTAGCAATGTTGGTAATCTATAAGAGAAATAATAGAGGGTTACATTCCTGTGGTATTAACCACTGGGAATTCTAGATTGTAACGGATCATATGTTAGATATTTTTACACTTCATAATATACCCCTTATAAGATTATCAATTACAACATTACCTCAGTTATAAATCCCAACCATGAAAGGAAATCAGGAGCACGGATTCAGGTAGGATAGGGAATTGGAGAAAAAGATGTAGAAGAGAAGGAGATGGTAACCTGAGACAACTAAAGGAAGGGTGAAGATAAAATGAAAAGAGATCACTGTTTAAAAATAAGGGGTCGCTTTTTAAAACGGAGATGAGGCAAAACTTCTCTCAAAGGGTCGTGAGTGTTTGGAACTCTCTTCCTGAAAAGATGGTAGAAGCAGAGTCATTGGATATTTTTTAAGGCAGAAGTGGATAGATTCTTGGTAGGCAAGGGGGTGATACGTTATCGGGGGTAGGCAGGATGCAGATTTGAGGTTACTATCAGATCAGCCATGATCTTATTAAATGGCAGAGCAGGCTTGAGGGGCCTACTCCTGCCCCTTGTTTGTATGTTCGTATAACTGAAACTGAAAATTAGCCAACAGCATTGTGCTTTTTCACAAGTAAATCTCGTGATTCAATTTTGTTTTTGTTACTGTACCAGTTGGGGTTATAAACAGTGCGGTCATACAAAGCATTATCACTTGAATCCAGTGTTTGCAGTTACTAGAGAAAAAATCTGTACCAATACATAAGAGATAGGGCGTGAGAAGCAATATAATCAGGAGTAATCCTTATTCAACTAACAGGATTACATTATTAAGGAGAATATTTTATACTCAAGACAACAAAAAAAAGTAGGCAGCATTCATTTTTTACTGCCAGTACAGTTGAAGCGGAGTAACAGTTTTTTTTTGGAAGCCATGAGGAGCTTAATACTGGACCTGAATAATGCCTTCATTACAAACTGTTAATAAACTGAAAGAAATGTTTATCTTTCTGTGTGCATTACTTGTTCATCGTGGCCACCAATGTAAAATGAAGGAAACATTTCAACAGTAAATAAAATGTATTCTGTATTAAAGTTTGTATATGACTGCAGGAAAAGTGTGAGAGAATTAAAATGATATACTGCAACCACTTTGACCTTGAGAATTATAATAGGTTAAAACAAATCAAACTTGCGCTGCTGGTGAACTGCTGAACTCGCCACTTGATTAAATACAAAGGGTTATTTACACACACACACAAAAAAAAATCAAATTTAAGGCCTCTGGCAGAATTTTTATCACCCCTGAAGCCAACAACCACATAACAAATCCATTGGAGCAATAATAAAAGTCATTTGTCTTCGAGCTTCTGGATGCAAAAATTGTCCAAGTTTGAAACTTGATCCGAATTCTCATCAGTCCCATTAAAGATTTACTAGAAGCCAAAATATTTCCAGGCCTCTCACTGTTGATATAAATACTTACATTATAAAAATATGGGAAGTCAGCATGGATTTGTTGAAGACAAATTGTGTTTGACAAACCTGATTGAGCTCTTTGAAGTAAGAGAGATGGTTTATGAGGGTGGTGCTGCTGGTGTTGCGTATGTGGACTTTTTAAAAAGTATTTGACGAAGTACTACATAATAGAACTGTTAGTAAAATTAAAGCCCCTGGGATTAAAAGGACAGTGGGTGGATATGAAATTGGCTAAGGGACAGAAAACAGATGGTAGTCGTGAACATGTTTGTAAAGCTCGAATGAAATACACAGCGGTGTTTCCCCAGGGGACAGTATTGGGGCAACTGTTCTTTTTGATAAATATTAATGGTCTGGTCTTGGGCCTACAGAGCATGACTTCAAAGTTTGCATATGACGCGAAACTCGGAAATGTAGCAACTACAGACTTCAGGAGGACAGACTGGTGAAGCTGGCTGACATGTGGCAGATGAAATTTGTTCTTTTTGAGTTCTTTGCCCATAGGCAGGTCCTTGGCGATTATTCACCGAACCACAGCAAAGTGCCTTTTTTTAAACTACAGATAGGACGAAGAGGCAGACCCAAGTCTACCTCAGCTGATACAGGGATTGAACACTGGCATTAATTTAATCCACTCACTAGCCATCTAGTCAACTGAGCTAACCTGAAGGTTTAGAGAAGATTTGACTGACATGTGCAAACTCATGAAAAGTTTTCATAGAGTAAATAAGGAGAAACTGTTGCCAGTGGCATTAAGCTTGCTAACCACAGAACACAGGTTTAAGACCAAAGAACCAGAGGCAACATGAGGAAACTTTTTTTAAACACAGTGAATTGTTATGATCTTAAATGCACTGCTTGAAAAAGGTGATGGAAACAAATTTAACAGTAATTTTTAAATGAAATACACCTTAAGCAAAAAAAAAATACAGGGCTGTGAGGCAAGGTCATCTTTTACAGGAGTTAGGTACTCAAAAGGAAAGCAGGGCCAGAATGACCTGAACTGATTTTGGTGGCTGGGGGTTGTTGGGTGGGCAGGAGAAGGAGCAGTCAGGAGGTCAGGAAGGACTTGCCCAGATTTATTTCCCAAAATTGGTCCAGCTTTTTTATCTGTTGTTTTCCACTTTCCCCAGGAGATCACATGGTTTTTGAGTGGGGTGGAGAGTTTATATATTGCAAATCACTAGGCATCACAATTATGTAAAACAGGCTGGATTGGCTAGAGGGTCTTTTCTGTCTGTCACTATTTGTATAAAAACTAATTTTAGATTAGAATTGTCTTGTACGTTTTTGTGCACTGAACAGTTATGAAAAGTTGCTTTAGGATGTTAATATGTTTAACAATCATACATAGGACAATTCCACCTAAGAGTGCTATATATTAAGCACTATATTTTTTAAAAATTGTAATTAATAAAATAATCTTTCATTGTTTTAACATTTCTGAAAGCTTTTCTGTATGACCCAAAATATCAGACAATGCCAGTCATGGTGTTTTACACCACATAAATTGATGGTAAATGCTACAGACTGTGATAATACTGGTATACCATGACTAATGGTCCTAGAAGCTAGTGAATAATTTTGACTAACACAGCAGCCATTATCAAAATAGACCCAAATTTATTTTTCACTGAAGTGGCAATCATTTGTACCTTCATATTAAACTTGGGAGTACATTAACCATTAAACCTCTGCCACGCAGAATGGCTACAACAGCCATCCTACAATTCCCCAAAGAGCTACTGAGGCAAGTTGAAGGGTGTCTCAGACACCATGGGTTGGCTTTAAGTATTGTTATAGCAATACAAATAGCATACCTAATAAGTTGTGTGCTGCACTACCACATCGATCTTCTAGCTTTAAAATTAATTCTGTGACAATCCTATCTCAGCATTAACTGCAATTTAATTAGGCGTTATCCCTCGTAAAAAAAGTTATTCATAGAATCATTATGACACAGGAGGCCATTCAGCCAGTTAAGTACATGCCAGCTCTCTAGAGCAATCTAGTCAGTCCCATTCCTCCACTCTGTCCTCGTAGTCCTGCAAGTTTATTTCCTTCAAGTACCTATCCAATTTTCTTTCGCAATCATTAATCATCTCTACTTCCACTACACTTGTAGGCATTGAATTCCAGATCATTATCAGTTGTCGCTTAAATAAAGTTCTTCCTCACGTCCCTCCTGTATCTTTTACCCGAAACCTGAAATAAGTATCCCTAGTCCTTGTACCTTAAGGCTGTAACCCCTAGTGTTTGTACCATCAGCTAATGGAACAGCTTTTCTTTACCTACCTTATCTAAATCTGTCATACCCTTGTACACCTCTATCAGATCTGCCCTCAACTTCCTTTGCTCCAAGGAGAACGATTCCAGTTTCTCCAACATAAGCCTGTAGCTAAATTTCCTCATCCCTGGGACCATTCTGGTAAATCTTGACACCCTTTCAAAGAACTTCATATCCTTCCTAAAGTATGGTAATCAGAACTGGACGGGATACTCTAGTTGTGACCTAAACAGAGCTTTATAAAGGTTCAATATAACTTACCTGCTTTTGTACTCAATACCTCTATTTATGAAGCCTAAGATTCCAAATGCTTCGCTAATTACTCTCTTTAATATATCTTGCCATCTTCAAAGATCACTGGAGGAGGAGGCTCCACAAATATCCCCATCCTCAATGCTGGAGAAGCCCATCAGTGCAAAAGATAAGGCTGAAGCTTTTGCTACAATCTTTAGCCAGAAGTGCTGAGTGGATGATCCATCTCGGCCTCCTCCGAGATCCCCAGCATCACAGATGCCAGTCTTCAGCCAATTCAATTCACTCCATGTGATATCGAGAAGCGGCTGAATGCACTGAATACTGCAAAAGTTATGGGCCCTGACAATATTTAGGCAATAGTACTGAAGACTTGTGCTCCAGAACTTGCTGCACCCCTAGCCAAGCTGTTCCAGCACAGCTACAACACTAGCATCTTCCTGGCTATGTGGAAAATTGCCTGTACACAAAAAGCAGGACAAATCTAACCTGGCCAATTATCACCCCATCAGTCTACTCTTGAACGTCAGTGAAGTAATAGAAGGGTTCATCAACAGTGCTATCACGCAGCACTTGCTTAACAATAACCTGCTCACTGACACCCAGCTTGGGGTCACTCAGCTCCTGACCTCATTACAGCCTTGGTTCAAACATGGACAAAAGATCTGAACTCCCGAGGTGAGTGGAGAGTGACTGCCCTTGACATCAAGGCAGCATTTGACAAAATGTGGCATCAAGGAGCCCTAGCAAAACTGGAGTCAATGAGAATCAGGAGGAAAACTCTCCGCTGGTTGGAGTCATACCAAGCATAAAGGAAGATGGTTGTGGTTGCTGAAGTCAGTCATCTCGGTTCCAGGACATCATTGCAGGAGTTCCTCAGGTCCTCAGCCCAACAATCTTCAGCTGCTTCATCAATGACCTTCCTTCTATCATACGGTCATAAGTAGGGATATTTGCTGATGATTGCACAATGTTCAGCACCATTTACGACTCCTCAGATACTGAAGCAGTCCATGCCCAAATGCAGCCAGACCTGGACAATATCCAGGCTTGGGCTGACAAGTGGCAAGTAACATTCGCGCCATACAAAGGCAATGACCATCTCCAACAAGAGAGAATCCAAACATTGCTCCTTGATGTTCAATGGCATTATCATCACTGAATTCCCCGCTATTAACATCCTGGGGGTTACCACTGACCAGAAACTGAACTGGACTAGCCATTACAAATACTGTGGCTATAAGAGCAAGTCAGGGGCTAGGAATCGTGCGTCGAGTAACTCACCTCCTGACTCCCCAAAGCCTCTTCACCATCTACAAGCCACAAGTAAGGAGCGAGATGGAATACTCCTCACTTGCCTGGATGAGTGCAATTCCCACAACGTTCAAGAAGCTTGACACCATCCAGGACAAAGCAGCCCGCATGATTGGCACCACATCCACAAACATTCACCCCCTGCACCTTCCACACACAGTAGCAGCAATGTATACCATCTACAAGATGCACTGCAGGAATTCACCAAGGCTCCTTCGACAGAACCTTCCATGCCCATGACCACTACCATCCAGAAGGACAAGGACAGCAGACAGATGGAAACACCACCACCTAGAAGTTCCCCTCCAAGTCCCTCACCATCCCGACTTGGAAATATATCGCCATTTCTTCACTGTTGTTGGGTCAAAATCCTGGAACTCCCTTCCTAACAGCACTGTGGGCGTACCTATATCACATGGACTGCAGTGGTTCAAGAAGGCTGCTCACCACCACCTTCTCAAGGGCAACTAGGGACGAGCAATAAATGCTGGCCCAGCCAGTGAAGCCCACATCCCATGAATGAATGTTAAAAAAAATCTATGCACGTGAGCCCAGAGGTCCCTCTGTCCCTGTGCCATTAAGTCGATATTGCCTCTCCCTATTCCTTCTGCCAAAATGCATCACCTCACACTTATCTGTATTAGATCCCTTCTGTCACTTTTCAGTCTATTCTGCTAGCTTATCTATGGTCTGTTGCAGTCGATTGGTGCCAATCTCACTGTTTGCTACATCTCCAAGTTTGGTATATTTAGAAAATTTTGAAATTTTACTCTGTATTCTGGTATTCAAGTCATTTATACGTATGTGAAAAAATGCAGTGGTCCTCGCACTGTCCCTTGGAGAACACTGCTGTCTACCAACCTCCAGTCTGAGAAACAACCTTTGCTCTAAGCATAGCTAGCCTTTCTAGTATATCCTGCCTATCATTTTCACCCCATCCACTTCTTCTACCCATCTCTACTTCTACTGATATTTTGTCACCATCCTCTTCCTGAGTAACACTGATACAAAGTACTCATTTAAGTATTCTAGCCTTGCCTGTTCCTTGAAGCACATATCACCTCCTTTGTCCTTATAGGCCCCACCTTGATTGTTATTACCCACTTAGTATTTACATGCCAGTAGAAGATATTTGGGTTATCTTTTATGTTAACTATTTATGGTCAGCCTATTCTCATATTCTCTCTTTGCTAGTCTTATTTTCTTCTTCACTTCCCCTCTCAAATTTGTCCTGGTTTTCGCTTGAAGAATTCACCTGCCATACATCATATTCCCTATTTCTGGGGAACATTCAATCCTAACATTTCTATTTACTCCGTAATGCCAGGGTTCAGTTTACATCTCAAAGCTTTAAATATTTATCTAGTTGCAAATGATAAAGTCACAGACTGATTCACTGATTGACACTATGTCTGTGGCACAAATATTAAAATACATCTATACTTTAAAACATTCATTTATGGGGTGTGATAGCATTGCTGGCATGGCTAGCATTTATTGCCTAGCCCTATTTGCCCTTGAAAAGGTGAAGGTACTCCCATAATGTTGTTAAGTGTGGAGTTAAGATTTTGACCCAGTGATGATGGAACAATGGCGATATGAGACATGATGGTGAGTGGCTTGGGGGTGGTGGCGTTCCAACGTGGCTGCTTCTTTCTGGATGGTAGAAGTCATGGCTTTGAGAGGTGCTGTTGAAGCCCTTGGCGAGATGCTGCAGTGCATCTTGTAGATTACAGAATCACAGGTTACAGAGCAGGATGCCATTTGGCCCATCGTGTCTGCACCAGTTCTCTGAATGAGCAACTCACCTAGTACCAATCCCCTTCCTTCTCCCTGTAACCCTGCACATTCTTCTTTTTCAGATAAGTTTAATTCCTTTTTGAATGCTTCAATTGAATCTGCCTCCACCACACACTCAGACAGCACATTCCAAACCCTAACCACTCACTGCTCAAAAGGTTTCTCCTCATTATCACTTTTGCTTCTTTTACTAATTACTTCAAATCTGTGCACCCTCGTTCTTGATCCTTTCACAAGTGGGAACAGCTTCTCCCCATCTACTCTGTCCAGATCTCTCATGATTTTGAATACCACTATCAAATCTCCTCTCAGCCTTCCTTTCTCTAAGGAAAATGGTCCTAACTTCTCCAGTCTATCTTCATAACTGAAGTGCCTCACCCCTGGAACCATTTTCCTGAATCTTTTCTGCACTCTCTCTAATGCCTTTATATCCTTCCTAATGGTACACACTACAGTCGTGGTACACTGGAACTGAACATCTAAAGTGGGGGATGGGGTGCTAATCAAGTGGAACAGACTGTTTTGTCCTGGATGATATTCATCCAGGCAAGTGGAGAGCACTCCATCACATGCCTTATTTATGCCTTGTAGGTGGTGGAAACAATTTGGGGAGTTTGGAGGTGAATAACTTGCTTCAGAATGTCCAGCTTCTGACCTACAGCATTTATGCTGCTGAATCAGTTAAGCTAATTTCTGGTGACCGCCAGGATGTGGAAGGTGGGAAATCAACGATGATAATGCCATTGAATATCACGGAGAGGTGTTTACATTCTCTGTCCTTTGGAGATGGTCATTGCCTGGCATTTGTGCAACATGATTGCCACTTGTCACTTATCAGCCTAAGCCTGGATGTTCTCCACGTTTCCATATGGAAATAGACTGCTTCATTATCTGAGGAATTAGAAATGGAACTGACTACTTTGACATTATGAACAAACATCCCCACTTAAATTTTTGAGAAGGAAGGTCATTGATAAATTAGCTAAAGATGGTGGTGCCTAGGAGACTACCTGAGGTGATTAGCCTCCTACAACCTTGATCATCTTCCTTTGAACTCGCTATTTTACTAGGGACGTTTGGTGCTACACTTGGTCAAATGCTACCTTGATGTTACTCTTGGTCAAATGCTACCTTGATGTTACTCTTGGTCAAATGCTACCTTGATGTTACTCTCACCTCTGGAATTCAGCACTTTTGCCCTTGTTGGACCCCAGTCTGTAAGGAGGTCTGCAGCCAAGTGCTCCTAAGCATATTATTGGGGAGCAGATTTGTCGTAAGTTACACTTTAAAGCACAGGCGATGGCACCTTTCATCACTTGCTGAGTGAAAGAAGGCTGCTGGAGCTAATTGGCTGTATTGAATTTATCCTGTTTTCTTTGGGCAGATATGCCCAGGTAAATTTCCACTTTGTCGGCTAAATGTAGTGTTGTAGCTAAACTAGAACAGCTTCGCTACAGGTTCGAGTAGCTGTGGAGCAGTCTTCAACACTACAGCCGGTGCCGGGATGTCGTTAGTGCCTACAACCTTTGCTGTATCCAGTGTGTTCTGCTATTTCTTGATATCATGTGGAGTGAATAGAGTTGGCTGAAGACTGGCTTGTGTGATGGTGGGGACCTCAGAAGGAGGCAGAGATGGATCATCCACTCGTTGTTTCTAGCTAAAGATCATCGTGAATGCTTCAGCTTTGTCTTTTTCACTCATGTGCTGGTCTCCATTGTTGAGAATGGAAATGTTCATGGAGCCTCTTCATCCTTCTGTTAGTTGTGTAATTGTCCATCACCATTCATGACTGGATGTAGCAGAGCTTTGATCGCTTCTGCTAGTTATGGGATCATTTAGCTCTTATCTATAAAATGCTCTTTCTGCTGCTTAGCATGTGTATATCTTTGTGGTGAAACATCCCAAGGTTGTGATCTCATTTACAGGCACACTGATGCTGCTCCTGGCATGTTCATTCACACTCCTTATCGAAACAAGCCTGGTCATTTAGCTTGATGGACATTTGTACAGTAAGGGCTATGCCAGGCCATGAGGTTACTGACTGTGCTGAAATACATTGCTGATGCTGATAGTCCACACTACTACCAAATGCAGAGTTTTGAGCTGCTAGATTGGTTCTGAATCTGTCTGTTTAGCACAGTGGTGATGTCACACAATACTTTATCTCGACAAGGATTGTGCATTGGTTCTTCCTCCTAATATGGTCATGGAAAGTTGCATCTGTGATAGATAAACTAAAGAGGATAAGGTCACATAGGTTTTTCCCTTGTGTTGGCTCTCTTACCACCTGCCGTAAGCCCAGTCTGACAGCCATGTCCTTCAGGGCACAGCTAGCTCGGTAAGCAGTATGTACTATAGAATCACTCTTTGGTGCTGAACATTAAAGTGACCCACCTCCTAGAGCCCTTCTGTGCCCTTACCACTCTCAATGCTACTCCCAAGTGCTGTTAAACCTGGACAAGCATTGATTCATTGGCTGAGTGAGGTGGCTGTTGGTGGGCAGCAAGAGGTTTCCTTGCCCCTGTTTGGCCTGATGACATGAGGATTCATGCGTTCTGGCATCAATCTTGATGATTACCTGGACCATTCCCCAATAACATTTTATCACGTGCCACTGTCTCTGGTGGCTGTCCTAGTGGCGGGACAGGACATACCTAGGGATGGTGATGGAGGAGTCTGGATGTTGGTGGATAGGTATGATTTTGAGAGTATGGGTAGGTTGGACTGTTGTTGAATAGTCTGTTGGTCAGCTCTCTCATCTTTGGTACAAGTCCCCACATATTAGTGGGGAGGACTTTGGAGGGTTGACTGGGCTGTGTCTACCTTTGTCATATCCATATCCAATGCTTAGGTTGATGCCAGGTGGTATGTCGGTTTTATTCTTACAGTACTTCTTTGCAGTGGTTTGACACAAATCAGTGGCTTGCTGGGCCATTTCAGAAGGCAATAAAAAGTCAACTACATTATTCTGGGTCTGGAGTCACATATAGGCCAGACCAAGTAAGAATAGTAGGTTTCCTTCCCTAAACGACATTAGTGAGCCACTTGGGCTTTTACAAGATTCTGAGCTTCACAACCAACATTACTGTCAGCTTTTATTTGTGATTTATTTTTTAACTTCTTGGAAAAAAACTAAACTGAAATTATTAAATTGTATTAGATTATGAGGAGACAGGCTTGTATTCCCCGAAATATAGAAGGTTAAAATTGAAGACTTTATGATTTTGACAGGAACTGGTAGGAGTAGATAAGAGAAACTGGTGGGAATCTAGGATATGGGAGTATAATTTTAAAATCAGAATCAGGCCATTCAGGAGAGAAGTTAGGAAACACTTCTTCATGCAAAGGGTGGTAAAAGTTGGAACTCTCAGCCACAGTGACAGTAGATGCTACCCGAATTAATACTACATTTGAGATCAATAGGTTTTTGTTAGCTCAAGGGTATTAAGTGATATGGAGCCAAAGTGGGTAAATGGATTTAAGATACAGATCAGTCATGATCTCATTGAATTGCATAATAGGCTTGAGGGGCTGAATGACATACTTCCATTCCTATGCTCTCATTTAGAGGTGGGAGCCACTGTAAGTAAGCAAGGATAGAAGTGTTAGGTGAACAAGACTTGTTGTGGGATAGGACACTGGCAGCAGAGTTTTGGATGAGCTGAAGTTTAGAGTCTGGAGGATGGTGGTTGGTCAGGAGAACATTGTTACCTCAAAACTCAAACATAAGAGGTGATGGTGAGATAGAGCTGGACACCATCAGAATTCATGTGAAAGCTGACCCTGTGTCTTTGGATAATGTCATCACAGAGCTGCATGTACAGAAGGAAAAGGAGGAGGAGAAAAAGATAGATCCATAGGGGACTCCAGAGGTAACGGTTCAGGGGCTGGAGGAAAAACTGTTGCTAGAGATGCTCTGGCTATGATTGGGCAGGTAAAAGTAAAATCAAGCTGCGCAGTGGGCTTTGGGAGAGTGGCGTGATTAACTGTGTCAAAGGCTGCCAATAGTTCAAAACGGAATGTGCACCATGGTCACGATAACAGAGGGCTTCATGCATTACTTTGATTAGGGTTCCTTCATGCTGTGATAGGGAAAAAATCTGGAGAGGTTCAAACATGAAGTTGTGTGAAAGATAAGTCATGGATTTGGGAAACAATGAATTCATGCATTAAAAAAAAGGAAGATTGGGTGGTAGTTTGCAAGTACATATGGTTCAAGGGTAGGATTTTTGATGAAGGGGTGATAATAGTGGTTTTCAAAAGGAGGGGAACAGTTCCTGGGCAATGGGATACAAAAAGATATGCTGCAAAAGGCTACAGAGAGGATGCAGCACAATTACAGTCACATGGAATGTCATTCATGACTGGTTAGAGTTAATGCTGTAGTGGAATAGAATTTAAAGATAACCTAGGAAGGATAAACTTACTTTGTATTTAGGCCAAAATTCTTCAATCTTTCCATTAATACGGGCAGGTCACGGAGATCTTGCCCAATTATGGTGTAACGATCGGAGTCCATGCTATAGCCATCTAGTAAACATGCAAAAAATCTTTTAAAGTGAAAAATCTATCATCATTTACAGAAAGCTACAGTTTTAAGACAAAATTAAAAAGCAAATTATTTTGAATTACAGTATTCTCAAAATGAAAGGGTTGGGAGATGACTCCTTTTAAATACTTTGATTGTAATCCTGAAAGCTAGGTGCTGAAAAACAGACACCTATACATATCTTTACATACTTCTCTAGGCATTTATTTACAAGATATATGCCTATCTTGTAAAGGCATTTATAAGATGCCTTTACATCTTGTATTACATTACAAATATGTAGCTTCCAACACAACCACCAGTTTCAGTCTGTCCCAATTTATACTTCTTTTGAGGAAGCATTATTAAGTGCCCCATTTGAAAGGGGCACTACTGACCCATTGTAACAAAAATAAACCAAAACTTTAAAGGAAACTTCATTCAAATTAAAATGGCATTCCCGGGGTTGATAATGCACTCCAGCAACACCCCCCTCCCCCCACCCCAGTGCAATCACAGAAGGTGTTCCTATTTATTGGAGCGCAGGTTAAGTCTCCAGTTAATGTCCACAATTAATACACAATTAACCCTTTGCTAGACTAAAGAGGTTACAAGAATATTGGAGGTTGCTACCTTATTAAGTTGGGCATGCTGAAGTGTGGCATCCATTTGACACAACATGAACAAGGTACACCATTTATCAGGCTATGCATTCTAAAGGTATATAACTCATGAACCTGGCCACAATTGAGGTACATAACTCATCAGCCTTTGTGGGCTTGCAATGTGGTTCTCAAAAAGGTTAGGTGTACTTGAGATGCACGATTCATTCGCCCAGCTGGACTCAAGGAGAAATTATACCGTTGGACCAAAGATCAGTCTATTTTAGTCATTATTTTACTTCATAAGCCCCATTAAATTTTGAAAGATAAAGAACACAAGTATAATTTTTCTTTCTCACCTATCAGCAGGGTACTACTTGAATGTGTTTCTGTAATTGGCTTTGACAATGGAGGCTTTGTTCTGTAGCAAAGAGCAAATAGAAACATATTGTTTCTTAGCAATCTTATGATGCTTTTCAACTGATTTAAAGTAAAAGGAGGAATTTCAATTGTAAATCACTAATACATAAACATTAAAACACCATTTTTTAATAAAATTTACCCCCTATTTCACATCATTGAATGTAACTAAACAGATCCTTACTTAAAATATCAAAGCAGATACTCAAACTAATGCTCTGGAGAAATGAGTTCAAATCCCAACATAGCAGTCAGGGGCATTTCAATTCCATTAATAAATAAATCTGGAATGATAAGCTAGTTTCAGTAATGATAGTCAAACTACCATTTTGTCATAAAAACCCAACTGGTTCACTGATGTCCTTCAGAGAAGGAAATCTGCCATCCTTACCTGGATTGGCTTATATCTGACTCCAGACCCACGGCAATGTGCTTGACTCTTAACTGGTCTTTACAGCCTAGCAAGCCACTCAACTGCATCAAACCGCAACAGAAAAGTAAAATAAGAATAAAACTGTGAAGACCATCAGGTATCGACCTAGGTACCAGAAACAACAAAAGTACACTCAGCCCAGTTAAACCTGCAAAGTCCTCCTCAGTAACATCTGGGGAGTTTAAGATTGGAGAGCTGTGCCACAGACTATTCAAGCAGCACCCTGACATAGTCAAACTCACTGAATTATCCAATTCAATTACCTGAAGAGAAAAGGCAGGAGAGTGGGACGGGTTGAGTTGCTCTGCAGAGTTGGCACAGACATCATGGGCTGAATGGTTTCCTTCTGCTGTGACCATTCTATGATTCTACTTTGCACCCAATGTCCCAGACTCCTCCATCACCATCCCTAGGTATGTCATGTCCCACTAACAAGACAGACCCACCAGAGGTGGCAGCACAATGGTCTATAATTGGAAGGTGGTGGCCCAGGGAGTCCTTAACATTGCTTTTGGACCCCATGAAGTCTCATGGCATCAGTTCAAACATGGGTGAGGAGGCTTCCTGATGATTACTAACTACCACCTCCCTGAACCAATGAATCAGTGCTCTATGTTGAGTACCACTTGGAAGAAGCACTGAGGAAAGCAAGGACACAGAGTGTACTCTGGGTGGGGGACTTCAGTGTCCAAGAGTGGCCCGGTAGCACCAAGTTGGCTGAGTCCCAAGGGACATTTTTGCCAGATTGGGCCTGCAGCACGTGGTGAGAGAACCAAGAAGGAAAGACCTGCTTGACCTCACCCTCACCAATCTACCTGTTGCATATGTATCTGTTGATGGCAGTATTGGTAGGATTGATCAGAACAGATCTAGCAACTCAAAACTGGATATCCATGAAGCTTTGTGGGCAAGCAGCAGCAGCAGAATTGCATTAAACCACAATCTGTAACCTCATGGCCCAGCATATCCCTCACTAGCATTATCATTCAGGTCAGGGGACTAGCCTGGTTCAATGAGTAGTGTATGTCAAGAGCAGCATTGGGCTGAGTTGGCAACCTGGTGAAGCTACAACACACTACGTGCATGCTATACAGTGGAGGTAGCATGCTATAGACAGAGCTTAGCAGTCTCACAACCAATCAGATCAAAGCTCTATCATGCCATATCCAGTCATGAATGGTGATGAACAATTAACTAGAAGAGAAGGCCCCACAAACATACACTGAACTCTGTCATCATTAAAGATGGGTGTCAATGAAAAAAGACAAGGTTAAGCATTTGCAACCATTTCCAACGAGAAATGCCACGTGAATGATCCATATCAGCCTCTTTCATCACCAAAAATGCCAGTCTTCAGCCAATTTGATTGGCTGTGGTATCAAGAAATGGCTGAAGGCAGTCGATACAGCAAAAGCTATGGGCCCTGACAACATCTATCTGTAGAACTAAAGACTTGTGCTCCAGAATTAGCTGTGCCCCAGCCAACTGTTCCAGTACAGCTCCAACACTGGCATCTACTTAACATGGAAAATTACCCAGTTATGTCCAGACCATAAAAAGCAAGACAAATCCAATCCAGCCCACCCCAGTCTACTCTTATTCATAAACAAAGAGGTGGAAGGTATTGGCGATGGTGCTATCATGTGGCACTTCCGCAGCAAAAACCTGCTTATCAATGCTCAGTTTGGATTCTGCCATAGCCACTCAGCTCCAAATATCATTACAGCCTTGGTCTAAGTATGGATGAAAGAGTTGAATTTCAGAGGGGCGGTCAGAGGGACTGCCAGCAACATCAAAGTAGCATTTGACCAAATGCAGTATGAAAGAGCCCTTGCAAATTTGAAGTCAATGGGAATCGGGCAGGAAAACTCTCCGCTGGTTGGAGTCTTACTTAGCACAAAGGAGGATGGTTGTGGTTGTTGGAGGCTAATCATTTCAGCCCCAGGACATCGCTGCAGGGAGTTCTTCAGGGTAGTGTACTGGACCGAGCATCTTCAGCAGCTACATCAATGACCCTCCCTCCAACAAGGTCAGAAGTGGTGATGTTCAACTCCTCAGATACTGAAGCAGTCTGTGTCCACATGCAGCAATACCTGGACAACATTCAGGCTTAAGATGACAAGTGGCAAGTACCATTTGCACACACAAGTGCTAGGCAATGACCCTTTCCAAGAGCAGAGAATCTAATCATCTATCCTTGACATTCATTGGCATTGCCATCATTAAATACCCCCACCATCAACAGCTTGGCCATTAATACAGACAAGAAACTTATAAACATAAATCCATATAAATACTGTAACTTCAAGTGCAAGGGTCAGAGGCTGGAAATTCTTTGGTAAGTAACTCGCTTCTTGACTCTCCAAAACCTGTCCTCTGTCTACAAGGCAGAAGTCAGGATTCTCGTAGAATATTCTCCACTTGCCTGGATGAGTGCAGCTCTAACAACATTCAAGAAGCTCAACTCTATCCAGGACAAAACAGCCTGCTTGATCAGCACTCCATCTTAAAATGTGTACTAAAATACACTGCAACAACTCGCCAAGGCTCCTTCAACAGCGCCTTCCAAACCAGTGACCTCTACCACCTGGAAGGACAGGGCAGCAGATGCATGGGAACACCACCACTTGCAAGTTCCCCACCAAGCCTCACAACATCCTGACTTGGAACTATATCACCTCTCCTTCACTGTCATTGAGTCCAAGTACTGGAACTCCCTCTCGAATAGCACTGTGGATGTACCTATACTTAATGGAGTGGTTCAAGAAGGCAGCTCAGCACTGCCTTCTCAAGGGCAATAAAATGCTGGCCTTGCCAGCAATGCTCACATTCTAAGAACGAATAAAAAAATTGAACTGACTTGCCTGAATCGAACTGTACTACAAACTGAAAAAGATTGTTAAGTCAATTTCCGTTTAGTCAGTAACTATATTTATTCACAGGCCATCTATACAATAATATTGCAGTCATTTCCAGTTCACCAATTATACTTCCTATAACATTTTTGTCAACATTTAGAATGGAATCTTTCCTAGGAGTGTTTCATCATCCTATTTTGTCAACGGGCTTTGCAAATCAAAGAAAATTGAGAAAAGTGACTTTTATACCTTCCAACTGAAATTTCTAATTGTCCAAAATATAGTTTTTAACTAAACAAAAATATATACTTTATAATAACACAATTGTGATTATTAACTGAATTGCCTTATGTTCTGAATACTTTATCCAATGCTCCAGCGTCTCCAAAAAGTCTAGGTCTGGACTGTATGTTTCCACTGAGGAGTTTAAGGCTGCAAAACCTGCTTTCAGCTGAGAATGTGCAGCGTGAACAATTTTTCTGAATGCATCAGTAGAATTTAGCTAGCCAAATGACAATTCTTTAGAGCGGAATGGCATGATCAACTGTGTTAAATGTTGGAGATAGGTTCAGGAGGGTTAAAGAATATGTTATCATCTCCTTGTACAAGGACCTTGCAAAGGGAAAAAAAGATTGAAATAGGGTGATAATTAGGGAGGCAGGACTGTATCGAGTGTTTTTTTTTAAAGGTAGGGTGATGATGGTGGCTTTGAAAGGGAGGGATAATGCCCAAGGAAAGGGAATCTTTCTGACAATGCCACCTTGTATGGGACCATGGAGAGTTGAGTGAAGAAGGTAAAGGATTTTCCCACTATTGATGTTAAACTAACTGGTGTGCGATCCTCTGATTCGTGTTTCACTCTATTTTTTGAAAAAAAAATAATGGAAGACACTATGTACAGAGGACCAGAAAATATGCCTTACTAGTTCCTTACTTCTTTCCCTGAGAATGCTAGACTACTCAACTGGTGGAAACATTTGGATAATGATTAAAATCATTACTTGACTTGTTTGCACTTTATGGGGACAATCAAAAAGTCTACTGGCCAAAGTGATGCTTGTTTTCCTAAAGAACCTCTAATAACCATAGGAAATAGCGGTTTAGTTGTGTGGAAATAAATTTACTAAGTATATTAGTTCTAATGTAATCTAAATTTCTGATATAGGCTGAAAAGTTGGTCATGCACCCCAATAATGTAAATTACTTTTTCCCCTCTCCCCAACTAGGAGTTACTTGGGCCCTGGGGACAGGCTTGCTGCCAACTACAAATCACAACTATTTTGTTTTCAGGTTTTTCTCTATGACTAATAGGCAGCCAGTCAACATAGTGATATGGTTCCAAAATTCATATTTCATTGCAACAAGAGCTGGTTCTGAAAAGTGAGTGACAGTCCAGTGCTGCTGGTACTATCTGCGAAGTGCACTTGTTATGTTATAATTTTAAATAATTTTATTAATAATAATAATAATATAATTTTAAACTTTGGCTTTATTTTACTAACACATACATGACAACTACTGCCATAGTCAAGAGTAGCAAGCGTTCCCAGATTCAACAATCTGCAACATGATATTCAAGACCCAAGGCTACAATGGATATAGGAAACCAAAGAACTACTGAATAAATCTTGACACATATGAATGATAACCCAGTAAAAGCATGCCTGCTGCAAAAGTGCAGATGGCACAGGACTAGCTCCACACAGTGGACAGAGACAATGGGCGGAATTTTCTGTTTTGCAGACCAAGTGCGGTGGCAGGCAGGATAGTCGGCAAGTTTCCTGATCAGCGGGGCGGGTTCTAATGCCCAGTCTTCCGCTTGAAAACTGATTAATTATGCATCAGTGGGGCAGGCACGGATTCCTCTGCCCGTTGTTACCTCGTGAGGTCTAAGTTCCTGGCGGCATATTTAAGCTACGCCCAAACATGCATTCACTCTCTGCAGGCCAGCTGAGTGGTATGGTCAAACAATATGTCCTTTGGGAGAAGCAAGCCCTGCCTTGATTCAGCCCTAACTCCCTGGTGACTCTCCTCCAGGCCGTACACAAATGCCGAGATGTCCTCTTCCCAAGGGATGGAAACAAGAGGGTGACCAGCCCGATCTCGCCGGCCTGGAAGGAGGTCGCCAGGGAGGTCTATGCCCGTGGCACACAGAAAAGAAACGCACTGCAGTGCAGGAAGAGGATGAATGATTTCATCCGCACTGCCAGGATAAGTAGACGTTTTACTCACTTGAGCCTCACACTCTCATATGATCATCAGGCACTCTAAGGGTTACAGTCCACATGGCCTCAAATACTGTTGGCAGAAGAGACATATGCACTGAATGTCTCACACACACTTTATCACCACCATTTCATGTATCATCCTGCACACTCAACATTTTCTGCCCTCACTGGAGAAGACACAGTACACACAGCCATGCATGCTTCCCAACTTCTCTTCCACCTGTTCTCATCACATTCCATTCCATCTGTCTTCATGCAGGCAAAGCTAGCCCACAGCAAGAGGGAGAGATCCCAGACTGGTGGGGGGACCCCCGAAATATATGAGCTGACTCCATTTGAGGAGGAGGCAGAAGAGTTGGCAGGTAAGGACAGGGATTACTCCTGTGGCGAAGGAGAGATTGGCTTCCCCAGTAAAGCAGTAAGGATGTACCTACCATTAGTTGAACACATCATGACCTTCACAGTGAGTTAAATGTAATGTTGGATTCTGCCTACTTGGGAACTAATTTTATCTTCTCTCTCTTGCAAAAACCACAGCAGCAGCAGGCTGAGATAAACTTCTAGCCAGCTCCCCAGCCCTAGCCCCCAGTTCACCTCAGATGATGGTGTTGAGGACTCACTAGATGTCAAGCTGTCACTGCGTTCACTTTCACCCTCCACCAGCAGAGAGACATAGACTTTGGTGGGTCCTAGATCTAGATTAGCCTTGGGTTCACTATCTGGAGAACACGTCACGGATATGCCTCCCCAGCAGTCAGAGGCAGTGACAGGCCTGGTCTCTGGCACTCGGAGGACTGCTGGAGAATAGGCCCCTGCTGAGTCCGAGCCAGGTGATAAGCCTCTTCAGTCGGCAATTGCACACATACTAGAGGTGCAAAGACAGGCATGGGAACATCAGGCAGAGTTGTCAGAAGCAGTCACCAGACTAGAACAAAGGATGGAGGAATCTTTCCGCGTTTTCTCGGATGTCATGGCTCTGGCATGCGAACGCACTGAGGTCTCCGTGGGAAGGGTGGCAGACGCCTTGGAGACCATGGTCCAGCAGTTTTTCCTGGATTTGCACTAAGACCTGCAGTCCATTGCTCTAGGCATTGGTGCATCCATCAGTGGCTAGGCGAGAGGGGGGTGGGGCACCTTGACCTCCCTCCAGGTGCACCCCTGAGAGAGAGTCAGGCAGGGGTCCTCGGGAACCCAAAGAGTGGAGGAGTGTCTGCTGGTCGCTCTAGGGAAGCCACGCAGGAGACTCCAAGGGTGTCCAGCCATTCTCAATCCCGTGTCTGTGACCCCATCAGCTCCAGCTGCTCAGGCCGAGGAGGGTGCGCCTGCCCCAGAGCAGGACGCACAAAGCAGGCTGGGGCGCTCTGGGCCCCAAGAGGACGCCCAAAGTCATCTCAGACAATGGGGCATACTGGTGACACAGGTGCTCATTCAATATCTCAGGATGTGAATGCCTCTTGCATCTGTTTCTATGTGCCATCTTATCTCAACGGTGACTGAAAATCCCACTCCTCAATGGTCATGTTAGTCACTTGCCCCTTGTGTCATCTAAGGGAGATGTGTGAACCCAGAGCCTGAAAGTGCATGCTCTTTCAAGTCTTGCAGCACACAATTGAATAATGTGCACTCCTGTGTCTTAGAGGGTGACATCTAATGTTGCAGCATCAGAATTGAGCTGTGTCCCTTGAGAGTGTAAAAACACACTTCCTGGATGGACTATGCTTACTGCAACCAAGTCAAAAGCTAAATGACTGCCGAAAGTGTTGTGTGCTGCTGGCAAAAACTGCTAGGTTGCGCGCTGGTATGCTGCCTTTCACATTGCACAGGTGCTACGTGCAGCATTGGATGCAGACCTTTCCATCGCTGATCCTTCATAATCCCTGAGGGTTACTGGTCCCAGGCTGAAAGATGAGCTTGCTTGAGATGTAGACATTTGGAAAGGACTTCCTGATCACTCCCATGCTGCAAGGGGACATGAAATAGGCACTTTTCACCCTGTGTGGATCCTCCTGGAGCCTAGTGGCAATCAGTGTATCATGGGCATGTTTTTCATGTCGTGCCACTGCGATGGCGTCCTCACATGGAACATCGTCATCCTGGCCCTCTTCATGTTCTGTTCTTTCCAAGTCCTCCTCGTCTGAGGAAATCACTGTCTCCTCTATGTCTCCCTCTGGCAAGTGATCTTCCCTTTGAAACACCAGATTATGCAGCTCTGTGGACAGCACTGTAGAGCCCCACCTGAAATTGTCCAAACATCGGAAGCGCATCTTTAGGATGCCAATGGTTTGCCCTATGATGGACCTTGTCACAGAATGTGCCGTCTTGTATCTTTCCTTCGAGGCACTTTGGATGGCGCACAGATGCCATAAGCCAAGTCTTCTGCTGGTATCCCTTGTCAGACAGCAGCCAATCCTATAAGCGCCACGGGCCCTCGAAGATCTATGGCAGCTGGGAGTTACTCAGGACGTAGGAGTCGTGAGAACTCTAAGGGAACCTGGCACAAACATGCATGATTGCACACCAGCTGCACATTGAGGGAGTGGAACATTTTCCTGTTGATGAACATCAGTGACTTGTACCACAGAGCTCTTAAAGTGACATATGTGCAATCGATGGAAGCCTGCACTTGTGGGAGGCCAGAGATCACCACAAATCCCAGAAATCTAGCGGCTTGGCTTGTTTCCTCCATATTGAACTGGATGTAATTATGTGTCTTACTTTTAAGGGCATCCATTGCTTCCCTTCATATATTTATGCATGGAGGACCGAGATATGCCACAAAGGTACCCAGTGGATCCCTGGAACGAGCCGCTTGCAAAGAAATTGAATGCGGCAATCACCTTTACAGCCACTGGCAAGGGATGGCCTCTCAGGCAATGCAGTGTCAGATCCTCTCTAAAAACGTGGCAGATGTGAACCACCACATTTCTTGACAATCAAAAGCTTCTGTGGCACTCTTTCTCGGTCATCTTCAAATATGAGAGTTTTCTTCAGAAAACCCTGGGTCATGCCAGTCACCTCCGTGGGATGGGTCTCATTTCCTCAGCCTCTGGGTCTTCCTGGGGCCCCCCCTGGACCATACACCTCAGGACGAGGCTCTTCTCTAAGCCCTGCCAGACAGCGATGGGCCCTTCTTCTCCTCTTTATTCTGAACACAGCCATCAAGAAGGTAGCACTGTCTGCAGCCTCCGTTTTATACTCCTCCTTCTTCTTGGGGACAGATAGTTCGAACACATGAATACAGCTTAGCCTGCAATGGTCAACCTCTCACACTAGGGCTGAAAACCAGTGTGAACCCCTTGGGCTGTGTTCATTAGATACGTGCCATTCCCAGTTCCACCCTTGCATCTGAGGAACTAATTCAAGGATCATATGTGCCTGACAGCACAATCACAAATAGGACTGGAGAGGGTTGAGCACAGCCATGTGATTTCAGAATCATCCAAGGCATTGTCAGGCTCCTGTATTTGGATTTGAACTCATCCTGCCTTGCACTTTTGGAATCTTTGGAAGCCTTGTGCCCTGGAAGCCATGTCTATTCCACAAACCAATGTGCAGGGTTTCATACCTACGGCTGTACTCCCTTAATGGCGTGATCCCTCTTCCCTTCTCACATTCCTCTGACGACAAAAGTCTCAATGAGACCTACTTAAATGTGACCCCCAAGCCCTAGTGCATTATTGTGTCAAAGCGCACCATGATTTAGCGTTTCCCATTCATTAACTTTTCAATAAGTCTTCATTACTGTTTTCAGCTGAGCCTTGATCTCAATGCTGTCATGTGCAAAAAATCAGGGTGCCCATTTAATGGGCCCATGAGTCCAGCCGTTGACTCCTCCCATCCCCTCCTTGGCAATATTTTCCAGGGGTCCCTTTTAGCTGCGTCATTCTATCGGGCACTCAACAGGGTAATGCTGCACTTTTATTCCAAGACCAGCTTCCAATCTTCCCGTTACCTTGAAAGTCCCTCCGACCATCCCCACGATATGCAGGTAGACCTCCCTCTGGTCGCTCTCCTGCCTCTCCCAGTAACCCTGGAGCCCACTGTAATCGTTGTGGACATTCCTGTCTTCCCCCGAACCCATCACTGTTGATGTCTCCATGCCCCATGTGGACCTCACCCTTCCCCATCTTGAGGCCGTCTGTACGTCACATACCGAGACCACCCCCATCAGAGCTTCAGGTACCCCCTCTCTATTACGTGTTCCCCATCTACAGGCTGCAGATGCCTCCCCGGACCATGACAATACCATCTGCAGCCTAGTATCGAGCCACGCAGCCCCAGGGCCTCAGTGTGTGAGGCATTGACCACGCCTTGCACACAATTCTGTGCACCACCTCCGCAGTGAGGACAGACCTTCCCCATCCCTGGATCATGATGTGCATGCCATGCATAGACCTGGAGCATGAACTGCAGAGCCCAGGAACAGCTTTGATTTCCCACCCCGACAATGTGATCCACAGACCCCCAGGGACTGACTTTGATTTGCCACTGACAATGTGGCCCGAAGAAACATGAGTGACTGCCAATAACCCTCCCGGTTCTATCCAATCACCCCCTCTCCCAGTCCCTGGTCATAAGTCTGTGTGCACCCACTTCCTCTCATGCTTTAAAACCCCCTCCTCCAGTCATGAGTCTGTGCGAAACCCCTCCCTCTTGTCCAAAACTAAACCCAATCCAACCCCCTCGAGTCTACGTCCACTTCTTCCATGTCAGGCTGCAGTTACCTCAGTACCAGTCATTCCTCTGCAAGATACCCTCCCCTCCCTTGCTTCTCATAACCCTACCCGCCCCCAGTCATTCCTCTGCCTACCATCCCCTCAATCCCTCCCTTGGTAATCTGAAACCCACACCCCCTACTACCCCAGCATTCTCCCCGACCACCCCCGATTCCCCAATCTGGTCCTTCCGGGTAGAGTGCAGCCTGCCTGCGTCCCACAACAGTCTCTCCGGGCACAGTGCAACCCTGCCAGCGCACCCCGCCCTGTTCTCGCCTGAGAGGGCAGCTTTGCCAACAGTCAGGAGTCAGAGCAGAGGCGAGAAATGGCAGTGCAGTGGAAGGTAGGCAAACACTGCATATATGTACCTCAAAATCGCCACTGAAAACCACTTTTATCTGGTCGTATATCAGACCAGTTTAATTACCTGATGTGGCACGAGATTAGGAGGGGGGAAACATGATTCCGGCGAGTTGTGATTTTAATGAGCACTCATCACATGCTAATGCCTGCAAATGGCGTTCCCGACATGGATCAGCAGGAAAGTTGGCCCTTCATTAGGCCACCATGAAAGTTCTGAGGGGAAAATTCCAACTTGGTTTCCCGCCAGTGGATATCCGACTTTTGGGCTCAAGCCCAATTTTGTGAACTTACTGATACACTCAGCCCTCACTGCCATCCTTGCGTGCCCATTCCATACACTGACCACCCTCTGCTTAAAATAGTAAAATCTATGTTTTCATCCTTCCTCCTCTCAGTTCAAGGCTATTAATTTTCTGTTCTTTTAAAATTATCATTGCCTGTCTGTCTATCCATATGCATATTGCCTAAGTACTGCTCTTTTTTTGTTTTGTACAATTCAGTGTCTATGCTTAGGTTCAGTACCTGTGAATTACAATCCCTATAATGTAACTGATCTCGATTAAAATAAAGTGGTTTTATCTAACTGTAGCTCTTTCTAATGTAATTACTCCCTCTCTGCAACCAACACTTATATCAGATTGAAATACGTTCTACAAATTGGGTCATCCGTCTTTCATACCAATCTTCACTGCCTATAGCCCCTGATTATAAAAGCCTGTGCAAATTCACTTTGTTTTAAAACTCAACGCTTTAACATACTTTTTTCACAGAGAAGATTTTAGAAATAAGTTATCAAAAATCTTTAAACATAACAGAGGCTCTAACCACAATCTTTCCTTGGATTATGGAAATTATGTCAGGGGTTGCCAATACGATACCTCTGTTCAAAAACAGAAGGAAGAAATCAAGTAACTGACTAGTCAGCCTAACATTGACAGTGGTTAAGCTTCTAGAGGTCACAATATGGAAAAAAAACTCTCACCTACAAATACTAATTAAGGGCAGCCAGAATGGATTTGTAAAAGGCAAGTTGGTTCTTGATGAATTTAGTAGAGTTGTTTGAGGAAATTAGGTGGGTGTTGTGTACGCAAGATATGTGTCATATGGAGGCCTGTTGATAAAAGTTAAGATACATTAATATTAAAGGGAGTGTGGTAGTATTGGTATGAAGTTTACTGAAGTTGATTAGAAAACAATAGTGATTAACAGATGTTTTTCAGGCTGGAGAGATGTAATTACTGGTGTCTCCCAATGTATCTATATATTAAAGATCTTTCATCAGCGTTAATTTCCTGTTGGCATTTTTCATTGTAAATTCCCGCAATGAAAACTGCTTATATAAACTTGTCATATTGTGATGACAGCCTCTCTCCAGTGGAGATACTGCAGTACTACCACTGTTGGAAGCATGTAATTACAGCAAGGCAAGTTTACACAGGCAGTTTCCATTTTAAATGTGGATATGGGAATTTATGGTAGGAATATGAAAATAAGGGCAGAATGTATGACTTTAAAATGGAGACTGAATTACATCTTCAAACCATGTTTTAATAATCCCTCACCCTGCATCCCTGAAAAGTGGAAAACCAGGTTGCACCATGCCATGACATATCACATTTGTACATTGTTATGCTGTGTCAATTCATCTGTTGTACCCACTCTTGAAGAAATTTGAAATTGCAAATGAAGTTGGTGATTTAATAATCAAAGGAACTTACTTGATCAAGTGTATTTTTCTCAAGACAATCATTGGAAAGTCAATTTCAAAGTATTTTTTTGGAAGCAAGTTTTGATCCTGGAAAATAAATTATAATATCAGGTAAACAGAAAATTAATATGGAAAATAATTTTGCAAAGCTTTACTTCTTAAGTAGTTGACGATATCAGGCAAACAAAACTTACCATTCAGGCTTTCTCCCAACATTTAACTCATGTTCAAGGCACAAAATCTAATTTCCATATTCAGTTCTTCTATAGACTGAAACTCGCAACTTTAAATATGAAATGAATGAGACAGGACTAACAATTTACAGTCATGAAATTCTCCAGCAGAGCCTATACTGGCTACCCATCATATTCCCCTTTCTACAGTATATTAAATGTTAGTATTTTCACATACTATCATTTAGGACTATTTCAAGCAGCCCAATGGCACCAAACTAAAATACATGCTATTAAGTGTATTCCCAAAGTGTATTCCCTAATACAAATGATCTATTCAAACTAAAGTTGTATGCGAGTTACATTAAAATTTGATCTTCATGGTCAATGATACAACCTTAACTTATAGTGCCCAATTGAAGTTGATTTTAAATTTGCATTATTCTATTTAAAATTATGGCAAAAATGGGATGTACTATCAAAATGCTCCCACTTGGGGCATGATGGAGCTATGAGGAGGACACAAAAGAGGCTGTAAGGAGATATAGACAGGTTAAGTGAATGGGCAGCAAGATGGCAGATGGGGAATAAAATATGGGGGAAGTGTGAAGTTATTCGCTTTGGTACTAACGATAGAAAAACAGAATATTTTTGAAAAGACATGAAACTTTTAATTGTTGACCCAAAAGCCAAATACTGTGGGTGCTGAAAATCTGAAATTAAATCAGAAAATGCTAGAAATACTCAGGCAGGTCTGGCAGCATCAGTTGTGATGAAAGATCATGATCGAAAATGTTAACCGTATTTCTCTTTCCACAGATGCTGCCAGACCTGAGTATTTCCAGCAATATCTGATTTTATTTTAAATGTTGATGTTGAGAGAGACTTGGGTGTATTCAAGGAACACAGTCATCATGCAGGTATAGCAAGCAATTAGCAAATGGCATGTTGACCTTTACTGCAAGGGGATTGAAGTATAAGGACATCTTACAACAGTTTTATGGGCTTTGGTGAGACCACACTTGGAGTGCTGTGCACAGTTTTGGTCACTATATCTAATGGAGGATATACTTGCCTTGGAGACAGTACAGTCAAGGATCACTAAATTGGTTTCTGGGAAGAGAGGGTTGTAAATTGGGTCCATACTTTCTAGAGTTTAGAAGAATGAGATATGATTTCATTGAAAAATACAAGAGTCTGAGGGGCCTTTATAGAGTAGACACTGAGCAGTTGTTTCCCTGGCCGGGGGATCTAGAAAATGGGGCACAGACTCAGGATAAGGAATTGATCATTTAGGACCGAGATGAGGACAAATTTCTTCACTCGGAGGGTTGTGAATATTTACCCCAGAGGGTTGTGGAGGCCCCGTTTTTGAGATCAAGGCAGATGGATAGACTTTAGGTCTCTCAGAAAATCAAAGGATATAGGGAATGGGCAAGAAAGTGGAGATGAAGTAGATGATCAGTCATAAGTGTATTGAATGGCAGAGCAAGCTCAAGAGGTCAGATTGTCTCCTCCTGCTCCTATTCCTTATGTTCGCATCACTGTCTGGGTAAAGAAGCTTTTTTGGAATTGTGATTTTATTTCTTGGTAACCATCTTATATTGATCTTCCCCAAAAGTAGAAACACTGGGTAGATTTTTCAGCTCCAATGATTGTGTGTGGTGGCGGGCAGAAAAGGTGGCTTGGCTGCCGCCAGCTGGCGTGTTGTTGCGCCGTACTGTCTGCTTTTTAGCTCATTATGTATGCATAAATGTGCAGCATGCTGTAGCTCATGGCAGGGCGGGGTTGGGATTCGTCCGCCTCGATGTTATCTCATCAGTTCATATTTCCGGGCACCATGTTTAAATGGCACCCATGCACACATTCATTCCCTGCAGTCCTGGACATGGTCATGGTGAGTGATGGCCCTTGGAAGAGACAAATGCTGTGCATCCAAGTTCAGCGACAAGGCACTGATGGCACTGCTCCAGGCAACTGAGGACCTGCAAGAGATCCTTTACCCCAGTGATAGGAGCTGAAGGTCCACCAACCTCACTACCAAAGCTTGGGAAGAGGTCACCCAGTGTGGTCAGTGCCAGTGCTCTGCATAAGATGACTGCTGTCCAGTGCAGGAAGAGGATGAATGATCTGATCCACTCCATCAGGGTAAGTCAAACTTCTCCTCAGTCTCAACTTTCATGAGGCCAGCAGGCATTGGCAGCATTGCAGTCCACAGGGATCTCACACAATACCAGCACAAGGAATGTCACCACTGATTCTTTCACACACACTTTTACACCTTCATCTCTTGTCACATCCTGCACAAGTCACGTCTTCAGCCCTTACATAGGTCCACTCAACACACACAGAAGTCAGGCAAGCTTATCATCTGCTTCGGCATCAGTCCTGCTGTCAGTCCACCTGTCTTTATGCAGGAAAAGATCACCCACAACAACAGGGAGAGTTCCCAGACTAGAGGGGAGATGCCGGAGCTCAGGCCACTCACCCTCTTTGAAGAGCAGGCGGCAGAGCTGGCCGACGAGGGCCAGGGCAGTGTCTGCACTGAAAGTGAGCTAAGTGCCTCCTAGCAAACCTGCGAGGCCCCATCCACTGGTCTTTGCCCATCCACTGAAACTGTGAGTACTCTTTAATGTAGGTGACTACCCAGACAATCACTAATTTTATCTTCTCTCTCTATTACAGGCACTAGCAAGTAAAGGAGGAGGGACACCACTAGCCACCCCATCTCAGATGAAGATTCCGAGGACCCAATACATGTAGAGCCTCCACAGCGTTTACCCGTGGCCTCCACTAGCACAGAGACACACACCTCGGTGAGACCTAGTTTTAGAACAGGCTTGGGATAACCATCTGGTGAGCACAGCTCAGATTCTGTTCCACAGCAGGCGGAGGCAGTGACAGCCAAGGTCACCAAGACTCATAGGACTGCTGGAGGCGAGACTTCTGCTGAGTCTGAGTCTAATGATGATCCACTGGACTCGGCCCTTGGAGTGATGTTGGAGCTCCAAAGACAGACAGGGACACATCAGGCAGGGTTGTCAGAGGCCGTCACCAGATTAGAACGGAGAACAGAGGAGTCTGTCTATGTTCAGTTAATGTCTTGGCCCCAATATGCCAGTGCATTGAAGTCACCATTGGAAGGGTGGCAACCGCCACGGAGACCTTGGTCCAGCAGTTTCTGCCAGACATGCGCAAGAACCAGCACACCATCGCTTCAGCCATGAGAACGTTTCAGCAGTGGCTAGGGGGAGAGTGGGTGGGGCCCCTCTATCTCCCTCCAGGAGCCCCTTCGCCTCAAGGACTGAGGGAGGGGTCCCTCGGGCACCCATAGGGAGGGGAAGTGTCAGATGGACATGCCAGGGCCAACCACCCAGGACTCTCCTGGGCTGTCCAGCTGCTCCAAGTCCCCTTTGCCAGTGGCCCCTTCAACTCCAGCTCTTCAGTTCGAGGAGAGTGCACCTGCCCCACAGCAGAAGGCCCAAAGTAGGCCAGTCCCTCCGTAGGACGCCTGCCAAGGTCATCACAGACAGCAGGCAGCCTCCACCTCTGCTGCGGACGTCGAGGATGCACCAAGACGTAGCAGCTGGGTAAGAAACATTAAGATTTTTTGAGATCACAAAGATGGCACAGGTGTTCACAATTTGTATGTACTGTGCACATATGTAAATATATTTTGTTTCTGTGAACTTCTGGTCTAATGAATTCTTCTACCCGTTCCTAGGTCACTAAGTGTAGCAGAGGCTGCCCCTCCTGACATACCTCCCATTGTGTGCTTCAGGTCTATGGTGTCTCGCACCACCTCATTACAATGCATCGCCTTTCTGTGCACATCAGGAACATGAGCAAGGCCTCTGTCTCTAGCAAAATAGTGGGTGGGAAATACATATCTGAGACTTGCATCAGAAGATCATATCGTGTGGTCACGAGTATAGATGTTGCAGTCTGGTTTATTCACAGTGCTACTGCATCAAGGAACGGTCCATGTCGCCCATATAGGACTTAATGTTGAGCCACATTGGAGTCAATCTCAGTCGGTACATCTTTCAATGGCCTCCATGCAATGTCTGTTGGGTTTGAGTGTGGGTTACATAACTACCAATATTTAGGGATCTTATGCACTCCTGGCGGCCTGCACATTATGTCGTGTCCATGTTTACAGCTAGACATCAGCCCGATAGCAGTCCCCACTTGTCCACCTGTATAATACAGAGCTATGGACCTAGCTAACACTCTGACTCCTGAAATGCCTGCTAGAGGGCAATGGCAATGCAAGAACAGGTATGTTTCAAGGCCACTGACGACGGACTATGACATGGGAGGATGCTGCTCTGGACCTGAAGGTGTGGCGAGCATGGCTTGCCCAAATCCGAGGCAGCTTTCTGATGGGCAATCAGCATAGTTGTCTGATCGTGAGAATGCCAGTGTGCCTGGTTTCTGTGTGGATATCTGAAACTTCTGGAATGAAAATGTGGAGGTGTCAAATGGGGTCAGACCTAAGCTCCACTACATCTGATGCGTGTTGTTTGTTTATCAAAGAATTAACTAATTAATACCAAAATGCAGTGTCTGCATTCTCAGGCCCAAATGCAAAGGCTGGACTGCTAGGGAAGTTGGGATACTTCAGACGAAGGCACAGTCTCGAGTGATTGTCAGTCATCAGGTGATGCTGCTGCGGAAGCTCTCTCAGTGCACACAAAGGTGAACTGACTCGCAGGCTCACATCCATCACTGAACGTGACAGATCACTGGTTCCAAATGAATGATCTCATGCTGTGGACTCAGTATGATGACGAGGCCTGAGCACTAATCTTGCATGAGGGATTGCCTATGGAAAGATCCCGCAGTCCGGATTCAGACATCAAAGCAGTGAGTGTTGACTGTCCTGCTTGAGGCGCCGAGCCACACTCCAGACATGTTGCCACGAGTGCACTCAGTTTGGCAGTGCTGCTCCTGCCTCTTGAAGGCTGCCATTGGCAGCATGTTGGCACAATACTTGAAGAGGTTGCACTATGTCTGCTCTGTTCAGTGTTGGAGTTATGATCGCATCACAGAGCAGCCACATGCCCCAGAGGCTGCCTAGTTTTCCAAGGACAAGGCCATCGTCACACAAGATTGTAACTACTCATTCTGAGATTGATGTCCTTCATTGATATGCTGAGGGTAACAAAGGAGGTGTAAATGTCAAGGCAGCATTAAGGGCACAGGTGAACGAGGCTTATCTGAGCAAGCTGTCATCATCGTCCTGGAATCTTGTGGCTATAATCACCCCCCCGGCACGCCTGCTGCATCTGACCCGTGATATGGCCTCCTCCTCTGGAGACCCAGCTTCCTTGCCTTCAACGAGCTCAGCCCTCTTGACATCCTCCTCATTGGAGGAGATATGCAGCTGCTCCATCTGGCAAGTCATCCCCCTTTGTAGCACCAGGTTGTGTAGCGTGCAGCAAATCATCGTGATGCAGGAGACCCTCTGGGAAGAGTACTGGAGAGCGCAGCCTAATTGGTCCAGACATCTGAAATGCATCTTTAACATGCTAATGTTCTGCTCAATCAAGGAGCTGGTCGTAGAATGAGCTGCACTGTACCTCTCCTCTGAAGCACTCTGTCTAGCAGGTTTCATTAGCTGCATCTTTTGCAGGTAGCCTTTGTCCTCCGGGAGCCAGCCCTGAATGTGCCGAGGAGCCTCGAAGATCTGTGGCACCTGTGAGTGACTCAAGATGTAAGAGTCATGGGAGCTCCCAGAGTATCTTGCATAGACCTGCATAATCTGCTTCTGGTGGTTTCAGATCAGCTGCATGTTGAGAGAGTGGAAGCCTTTTCTGTTGTTGAATCGTAGTGGCTGCTGCCAGGGAGCTCTTAAAGCCACATTTGTGCAGTCGATGGCACCCTGTACCTATGGGAAGCCGGCGATTGTTGCAAACCCCAGTGCTCTGGCAGGCTGGTTGGCTTCATCCAGGGTGAACTGGATGTAATTGTGTGCCTTGCTTGATAGGGCATTGGTTACCTCTGAGTTGCATTTATGAGCAGATGCTTGGGAGATGCTGCAGAGGTACCCAGTGAAGCCCTGGAACGAGCCAGTTGCAAAAATGTTCAGTGCAGCAATCACCTTTAGAGCCACTGGCAATGGATGGCCTCCCAGTCCCAGCAGAGTCAGATCCTCCAGAAGAATGTTACAGGTGCGATTCACCACATGCCTTGACAAGCAAAGGCGTACCTACAGCACTGTCTCCCGCTCATCTGTAGGTACAAGAGGAGTCTTCGGTATACCCTTGCCTCTGCGGAATGGGTCTGTCAGCTCAGTGTCTGGGTCTGCATGGGGCCCCGCTGGCCCATATTCCTCAGTGTGAGGCACTTCCCTACCTGCCCACGACGGGCCCTTCTTCTCCTCCTCAGTTGCCTGAGTGCCAGGAAAAAGGCAACATTGCCTGCTGCATTTATTCTCCACTCCTGCTCCTCTCTGCGGAAACATTGAACAGATAAATGATTGTGCATAAACCTGCAATGATCACCTTCCGGTCACAAGCAAGTCACTGTGAAGCCCTTGGATAGCCCTCATTCCAGGCATGCTATTTCCTTGTAGCTGTAGCACAGCCTTGAGCACCAATGGAAGAGCCCACCCCCGGACCTCCCCCCAAAGACCCCTAGTATGACAGGGCTTTCAGAAATAGGTTTGGATCTGGATGAGTGCAGCCAGGCAATAGTGGTGTCAGTCAGGGCTCTGACAGATAAGACTCCTTTGGATTAGACTGGAGGCCAACCTTGCACTAATGTAATGACTGCAATCAGGGAGGCGTGCCAAGACTAGACTCGTCTGCTGTGTGTGGGGTCTTTGGAACATTAGGCATATACAGATTGGCGGTTCTCCCCTTACAGCTGGATCCTTCTGAGTGTTGCGTTTTCCTATGAGGGGGACAAATGGTCATTGGAACACAATCAAAATCTGGCCCCAGAGTACAGTGTGTCAATGTGTAAATAATCACACTGCATGGCAATCACCTTGTTAAAGACAGTTGCTAGTTAAACAGGTGATGGGCACTGATTATCCCATCCAAATAGAATACAAAGATAAAGCTGGAACACTGTGGAAGCTACGTGGAAGTCAGTAGCACTGAGGAGTTGTCTTGAAAATAAACCAGCTTGAAACAAAAGACCAGCCTGGATTAATTCTTCCACCACAACCTCTTATTGTGCTTAACAGAGTGGAGTCTCACAAGAATGTGCACCATGAGTTAAAGTCCCAACTCTTTCAATTGACATTTGAGTGTTCCTAACATGTCTCAGCTGTGCAGTGATCTGCATTTGGTAAAGCGCAAGGACTTCCTCCGGAGGTCCCCAGAATCACAGATGCCAGTCTTCAGCCAATTAAATTCACTCCGCGTGATATCAAGAAACGGATGAAGGCACTGGATCGTGCAAAGGCTATGGGCCCTGACAATATTCCAGCAATAGTACTGAAGACTTGTGCACCAGAACTTGTCGCGCCCTTAACCAAGCTATTCCAGTAAAGTTACAACGCTGGCATCTACCTATGTGGAAAATTGCCCAGGTATGTCCTGTACACAAAAAGCAGGACAAATCAAACCCAGCCAATTACTGATCCATCAGTCTGCACTCGATCATAAGTAAAGTAATGGAAGGGGTCATCAACAGTACTATCAAGTGGCACCAGCTTAGCAATAACCAGCTTAGCAATAACCTGCTCACTGACGTGCAGTTTGGGTCCCGCCAGGGCCACTCTGCTCCTGGCCTCATTACAGCCTTGGTTTAAACATGGACAAAAGATCTAAACTCCCGAGGTGAGGGGAGAGTGACTGCCTTTGACATCAAGACTGCATTTGACAGAGTGTGGCATCAAGGAGTCCTAGCAAAACTGGCGTCAATGGGAATCAGGGGAAAACTTTCCATTGGTTGGAGTCGTACCTAGCACAAAGGAAGATGGCTGTGGTTGTTGGAGGTCAATCAGGGCATCACTGCAGGAGTTCCTCAGGGTAGTGTTTTCGGCCCAACCATCTTAAGCTGCTTCATCAATGACCTTCCTTCCATCATAAGGTCAAAAATGGGGAGCTCGCCGATGATTGCATAATGTTCAGCACCATTCGCGACTCCTCAGATACTGAAGGAGTCCTTGTCCAAATGCAGCAAGACCTGGACAATATCTAGGCTTGGGCTGACAAGTGGCAAGTAACGTTCAAGCCATACAGCTGCCAGGCAATGACCATCTCCAACAAGAGAGAATCTAACCATCGCCCCATGACATTCAATGGCATCACCATCACCGAATTCCCGACTATCAACATCCTGGGGGGTTACCATTGACCAGAAACTGAACTGGACTAGCCATATAAATACTGTGGCTACAAGAGCAGGTCAGAGGCTAGGAATCCTGCGATGAGTAACTCACCTCCTGACTCCCCAAAGCCTGTCCACCATTTACAAGGCACAAATCAGGAGTGTGATGGGATACTCTCAACTTGCCTGGATGAGTGCAGCTCCCACAACACTCAGGGAGCTTGACACCACATCCACAAACATTCACTCCCTCCACCACTGACACACAGTAGCAGCAGTGTGTACCATTTACAAGACGCACTGCAGGGATTCACCAAGGCTCCTTAGAAGCACCTTTCAAACTCACGACTACTACTCTCTAGAAGCACAAGGGCAGCAGACAGATGGGAATGCCACCACCTGGAGGTTCCCCTCCAAGTCATTCACCATCCTGACTTGGAAATATATCACCATTCCTTCACTGTCGCTGGTTCAAAATCCTGGAACTCCCTTCCTAACGGCACTGTGGGTGTACCTGCACCACATGGACTGCAGCGATTCAAGAAGGCGGCTCACCACCACCTTCTCAAGGGCAACTGTGGATGGGCAATAAATGCTGGCCCAGTCAGCAAAGCCCACATCCCACGAATGAATGTATTAAAAAATTAGCAGGATGCCCCTTCACTTGGCCCAGAAGTGTTCGACTCCTCCCATAAGTTCTTAGACCCCTCCCCTGGTGATTTTTTCCATAGCTTTTTTCTGTACTACGTCTTTGGATTGGCTTGCATTATTGTGGTGTTCAGCTTCTACCACAAGGCTAGCTTCCAACCCCTCCCTGTCACTGTTGAAGTTCTTCCCATCATGCTAGAAGAGCATAATGTGCAGGTTTCCCTCCCTTTGATCACTCTCCTTCCTTCACCTCTAATCCTGAATTCCATCATGACTGTTGTTGATATCCCTGTCCTCCCTACTGAGCTATTTGATGCTGATGTCCTGATGCTCCATGTCGACCTGACCTCTCCCCTATGCAGATTGACGTACTGAGACCCCCCCACCATGAGACCATCGAGTGCCCTCCACTATTATTACCTGCTGTGCATCTGAAGGCTGCAGATGCCACCCCTGAATGACTGTGCTATCTGCAGCACACTACCAATCCACCAACTGCCAGGACCAATGCGTGTGAGGGACTGACCATGCCTGGAACACCATGCCGGGCATGGCTGATACAGGATGGACAGGCCCTTCCCCTTCCAGTACTGGGTCCAGGACAGGCTTGCCAAGCAAAGCCCTCTAAATTGGTGCGCAATTGCCCAGGACAGTCTATGCTTTCTGGCCCCGACTAACTTGCCCCACCCGCCGACCCATTCAAGCGTCTCTCTTCACTCTTCCCAAGTCGTGTCCCCCGTGGATGTATTGTATTTAGATTTCCAGAAGGCATTTGATAAAGTGCCACACCAAAGGTCGCTGCGTAAAATAAAAGCTCATGATATAAGGGGTAACGTATTGGCATGGATAGAAGATTGCCTGGCTAACAGGATGCAAGAGTAGGCATAAATGAGTCCTTTTCAGGTTGGCAAGATGTAATGAGTGGTGTGCCACAGGGATCAGTGCTGGGATCTCAACTGTTTACCATTTGCATGAATGACTTGGATGAAGGGATGAGTGGTGTGGTTGCCAAATTTGCTGATGACTCAAAGATAGGTAGGAAATAATTTGTGAAGAGGACATAAGAAGCTACAAAAAGATATAGATAGGTTAAGTGAGTGGGCAAAGATCTGGCAAATGGAGTATAATGTGTCAAAATGTGAAATTGTCCATTTTGGCGGGAAGAATGAAAGAGAAGCATATTATCTAAATGGTGACAGGTTGCAGAGCTCTGAGATGCAGAGGATCTGGGTATCTTAATGTATGAATTGCAAAAAGCTAGTATGGAGGTACAGCAAGTAATTAGGAAAGCTAATAGAATGTTATCATTTCTTACGAGGGGAATTTAATAAAAAATTGGGGAAGTTTTCAGTTATACTGAGCACTAGTGAGACCACATCTGAAGTACTGTGTACATATTGGTCACCTTAAGGAAGGATGTAAATGCGTTGGAAGTAGTTCAGAGAAGGTTTACCAGACTAATACCTGGAATGGGCGGGTTGTCTTATGAGGAAAGGTTGGACAGGCGAGGCTTGTGTCTGCTGGAGTTTAGAAGAACAAGAGGTGACTTGTTTGAAATATATGAGACCCTGAGAGTCTTGACAGGATGGATATGATGGGGGATGTTACCTCTTGTGGGAGAATCTAGAACTAGGGGTCACTTTAAAAAATAAGGGGTCGCCCATTTAAAACGGAGATCAGGCTAAATTTTTTCTCTCTTAGGGTCATGAAATCTCTTCCTGAAAAGGCGGTGGCAGCAGGGACTTTGAATATTTTTAAGGCTGAGGTGGATAGATTCTTGGTAAGCAAGAGGATGATAGATTATTGGGGGTAGGCGAGATGCAGATTTGAGGTTACTATCAGATCAGCCATGATCTTATTAAATGGTGGAGCAAGCTTGAGGGGCCGCATGGCCTACTCCTGCTCCTTGTTCGTGTATTCAAATGCACGTAAATGTGTTTCCTGACATGGAGAAGCAGGCTATCCGACCTGCCGTGAAGTAGGGAGTGGAAAATTTAAAACTATTTTTATGCTGGTGAGCAATTGACTTTTGGCCATATTCCAAATTTTCCTGTGTGATCTGCCACGATGCCCGCTGCTGGTGGGACCAAAAATTCCACCCTCTAAGTCTACTCTATCAAAACCTTCATAATTTTAAAGACCTCAGTTAGGTCACCTCAAAGTGTTCTCTTTTCACGAGAAAAGAGGCCCAGTCTGTTCATCATTTCCCAATAGGTATAACCCCACGGTGCTGGTATGATCCTTATAAGTTTTTTATGTACATTGAGCATATCTTAGTGACTTTCTATCCTACTAGAAATAAACCCTAGTGCTTGATTTTCTTTTATCATGGCCTCAGGTGATTACTAATTTGTGTATTTGAACACTCAGATTCCTTTGCTTTTCGACCCCATTTAGATTATTTTCTATTGAATATGTGATCTCATTTTTCTTATCACATTTATCCATGTTGAAATTCATTTGCCAATTATATGCTCACTCTGAAATACATGACATTCCCCATTGTAGCCCTTTATAAAAATCAAAGAATTCTGATTGAGATTCTCCTTCCTTTTTATATCCAATCCAGTAATTTTTACATTGAGTACTGATGACATCATTGGGCTATTAATAGGGGAATTGTGAAGAACCTTCTTCGTAATTTCTATGAGGACAGTCATATGAGCAGCGACAATTCATTGTGAAGAGTCTATGTTTAAACTTCAACAAACAAACAGTTCAATAATCCCTCCTAGCCCATGCATCTCAATGACTCAAAGCTCATTGCAAGTTAAAAAATAAAGTTTTCAATCCGTCTCAATAAAAGTACAATCCCCACTGTCTCCAGGTTCAGAAAGAAAAGTTCACACATGTGGAATGCTGAACTGTACAGTAATCATTGGTGTTGTTGCCTTGCTGTGACATACAATTAACATGTATTTTTAATTTGTCAGAATTTACAGTAAGTCACAGCAAAAATGTATTTAAAAAAAATATATTTTCATGACTCATTATCAAATGAGTTTTACTTGAAGGACACCTATTAAGTGTTTAAAATTTTACTCTGCTTATTGGTGAGAGGTTTGAACCAACAATGAGTTAGTTTGGGATTAGAAAGCCCAGATATAAACCAAGAGCATTGAAATTCTGCAGAAGCCAAGTCCTGTGGTCGCTGAAGATCTCAAATAAAAACATAAGATGCTGAAAAAACTTAGCAGCTCTGACAGCATCTGTGCAGAGTTAACATTTCAGATCTGTGACCTTTATTTCTCTGTCCAGATAATGCTAGACCTGCTAAGTATTTCCAGCATTACAGGTACGCTATCCCCAACTACTGCAATAAATTTCATTTTAGCTTTCAAAGTAAAAGATAGACTGTTTGCCAGGGCTATAAATCATAAACAAGCTATCTGGTGCAAAACCAGAATATTAGTATAAGCTTAAGCACCTAATGTCCAACATATCCCAACATTCTCTAAATGACAAAACAATTTTAGAAAGATTCAAAGACATGGTAACATTTTCAGTAGGACTCTGTCAAATTTCTAGCATAAGAAGCAGGTTCATGCAAGCAAGGAGCTATCACTATGAGGTTATTTTTTTAGAACAGAAAATTCAACTCCTTCACAGCAAATATCAATTTATATCTGGTACAGTACCTATATAAAATCTATGTATCTAGTAATAATCTACTTAAATTAGGCATGTGGCCTGAATAATAATTTAACAGATTCTGCTAGGAATAGCTGGTCTAAAACTTAATCTCTGGAAGCTAAAGCCAGTAATTAAAGTGAGCAGGGCTGACATATTTTTGCCCAAAGTATAAAAGTGACTGTTTTATGATGCTATACTATTGTACAGTGTTATTGGTCAATATTACCTTGAGTCTCCAGAAAGTTGTGTCCAGGCCAGCACCGAGGTTTATAACCTGACAATTACAGCTAGTTTTCTTTATAAAAGCATCCATCAATATATTCACTGCCTTGACACGGGCATAATAACCTATAAGCAAAACAGCATTATTAATGATGACTCAAAGCTTACCTCATGACTTAGTAGATAAATACACTTCCTCAGTGCAGGCCAGAAAAGTTTCATATGAGTCACAATCTGTTCTGGTTTAGCTGATCTCAGGTAATTCTAGTGCTTTAAGTGGCCTATGTGCCCATAGGCTACAGAAAGGGAAAATTAGCTCAGGTCTGAGAAAGTGCATGAGTTGACATAGGTGAAAAGTGAGCAACATTACGTGGTCAAATAGTTGGTGACACTAACTATTTAGTGAACACATGAAGGCTACTGGGTGAGATATCAGAGATCTACCATACAACCACAGAATGCTTACAGTACAGAAGGAGTGTCCCCAAGAGCTTGGGTGCCCGGAAGTGGGGGCAGGCAAAAGAGTGGAAATTGAAGGAAACTAAGCACAAAAAGTAAATTCAAGATAACTCTTCCACGATGCATGAAGCCCTTTTTTATTTTCCATACAATTAAAATATATTCATTTTTAGTATATAATAAATAAAAAATGTAGCACGCTGGATTGCACAAGGATTCCTCACATGTTGAGTTCTTAACCTCAAGTGCCCTCAAGAAGAGATTCAACATTGAAGCCAGGCACTATTCCTTAGGAAGCAAATGTAAAAATGAGAAGCACTGAGCTAGCCACATAGATATCAAGATAATCCCATCCCCCAAATTAAACAGGCATGCCTATATTCAGCAGAAATATTTTTAGAGAGGAGCATTTTTTTTTTTAAAAAAGGCTTAATTAAAAGCTCTAATAGGGGCTCCTCCAATGGCTCAGCAAGTTTATTCAGTCTGTAGCTGAGCTACAATCTGAAGTTCAGTCTGTCTGTGCTAAATTAGCTGATATCACTCATACGGACAAATTGGCCCACTGCATCGAATTTAGGCAGGAGAAAATGAGACAGAATTTCTATTTTTGATCACTATACAGCAACCTGCTGGAAAGTTTTTTTTGTGAGGGCAAGATGAGGGCTGCCTTATGATACCTCAGTCTTCCGACACTCGCTGTCCAGGATGATGAATGAATAATGGCCACATGGGTGCTGCCAACACCCATGGAACTGTATCCACACAAGGAGTCAACATCTTCGGAAATGAGCAGAGACAATTGGAAATACATAACTCAAGGCACAATAGCACTGTACAAAAGGATTTAGCCAAAATCATCGATCTGTGGTAAAAGCAACAAGGTTCTGTGTTTGTGATACATGCATGAGACATCTATTTTTGTGCCATTTTGTGATGTAGTTATGCAAGTTTTCAGTCTGACTCTTAATAGATATAAAGTATTGCTCTGAAAAACTGGTTAGAAAAAAGCGTGCTTAGCTATTGTTGATTGAAGAAATGTACAAATTTGACCACCACATGAATGGCAGCATCACACCTAGGTCCTTTCACTTTATTAAATAGCTGCTCAGAGTACTCTCCCTACATGTATCTCATCTTCACCGTCTCACTCCTTCCCCTGGTGGTTCAGTGCCTTAATGCAGTGAGCCCTGAGCTGCTAGTCCACAAATAGCCTAGTTTTGTGTTTGGTTAGGCCTAGATTAGCTTGTTTTAGTTGAGTGTTGGTACAGACAATATGGCCCACAACCTCCAAGCTCCAGGGTGTTGTACCTGGGGGTTACCCCAAATATGCGCTGGGGATTCGTCCCCCACTCCCAGAAGTTCCCATGCCTGGGAAGTTCAAACTTCCGTTGGACAATTGCCCTACAATGGGAACCATCCAAAACAAATTTAAATGCAAACATTGGATGGTTCCGACTGTTTTACAGCAATAGTTACCCAGAAAAAAGGTTAGAAGAATTAAAACCACTTCTAACTCCTGGGTAACTATAGTACTGACCACCCTTCCCCCACAACTTCCGTCTACCCTGTGATCCCACCCACGGGACCCCCAGACTACCTTCCCCCACTTCCTGAATGCCCTTTCCAACCCCCCCCTCCCCGGACTCCGATGGCATTCCCCAACACCACCCCCCCCACCCTGATGACCATCCCCAACCACCTCACCTCACCCCACCCCGACTGCCCACGGGATTCCCCCCACCACTCGCCCCCAACAGGTCTCCCTACCTCTCTAATCCCCCCCACCCCACCCCCACACCCAGACTACCCTCCCCACACCCCCCCCGATCCCCCCAACCTGCTGACCAGCCCCAATCTTCCCCACTTAACTTACACACCTTCCTCCTGGCTTCTCAAAGTGGCTGGACCTTTAATCTTACCTGCTTTATGTCAGCTAGTGCCATAAAAAAGGGGGCGGGTCTTCCTTACCTTCGACTCAGCTGCCCTTGACACAAGGTCTCGGCAACCTGCTGCACTGCACCTCTTTCACCTGGCCTGAGTTGGAAAGTTGGACAGGAAAGGTGTGGCTGCATTTCAACATAAGTAAATAGGAACGGAGTGGCAATCTGACTGCGATTGCCACTCCACAGATTTTGTGGCCCTATATTTGGCCTCAACATCCCTGGGTAAGAAAGAAAAATAAATCAACCAGGTTTTTCCACTCCTGACCAGCCACCACTGATAAAAAAGTGTGCATATCGATGAGGACAGAATAGGCTGTGATGCTGTTCACAGCTGAATAGACAGACATTTATTGTCTGGGCTCACACATAAAAAGAGCCTTTTATGATATTGAAAGACACTCCTATGGAAATGGACCTCAGCAAGAAGAAATGGGGAAAATATTAGAAAAAGGTAAGGAGAGAAGAAATGTAGAAAGGAAGGAGAAAGCAAACTTCCGCAAATATGCAGGGAATTACCTCTGTTGATTTCAGGAGCTTTCCTTTCATTTGGCTGTTTTATAAAATACTGTATGTATGGGTCCTTCCAGTAGTTCATGCTCACCGCAAACCTGCAAAACAGAAGAGATAATTATCAATGAGAAATTGAGAGTTAAACTGACATTAATTTGGCTTGTTTTGTTGTTTCTGCTACTGCAGTATTAACAGAGCAATTAAGTAAATTGCTTATTTAGGTTCTAAGACAATCAAAAAGATTGCGCTTCTTGCAAAATCTCTTGTCTTTAAATTAAAAACAGGCCACCTCCAAAGTGTGTTCAATGTAACGGAGATCCTGGGTATTAAAAAGTATTATGTTCTGGATAGAAATTCTCAAACAGCCAGGCTGACTACTATATCACCTGACGATCAGGGATTGCTATGCTAGAGAGTTTATAACAGCCCAGATATATATTTGCAGATCCTTGTGTTGTGAAATGCCCAGCCTTCAATGATGGTGTAGCCAAGTATGTTGGTGCAAAAAGCAAGTCTGAAATGCTTGTAACCATCTTCTTCAGTCAGAAGCACCACATGGATGATCCATCTTGCCTCCTCCTGAGGTTCCCAGATGCCAGACTCCAGCCAATTTGATTCACTCCATGGGACATCAAAAAGCGGCTGAGCACACTAGACACAACAAAAGCTATGGGCCCTAACAACATCTGGCTATAGTACTTGTGCCTCAGAACTAGCCTAGTCAAGTTGTTCCAGTAGAGCTACAAAGCTGGCATCTATCTGACAATGTGGAAAATTGTCCAGGTCTGTCCTGTCCACAAAAAGCAGGACAAATCCAATCTGGTCAATTACTTCCCATCAGTCTACTTTCAATCATCAACAGAGTGATGGAAGATGTCATAAATAGTGCTGTCAAACAGCACTTACTTAACAATAAGCTGCTTACCGATGGTCAGTTTGAGTGCCATCAGGATCACTCAGCCGCTGACCTCACTACAGCCTTGGCCCAAATATGAATCAAAGAGATGAATTCCAGAGGTGAGGAGAGAGTGAGGGCCCTTGATACCAAGGCAGTATATGGCCAAGTGCGGCACCAGAGAATCTTGGTAAAATTGAAGTCAACGGGGATCAGGGGAAAGATTCTCCAATGGCTGGATTCATACGGAGCGCCAAGGAAGATCATGGTTAGTTGTTGGAGGCAATCAACGCCACCCCAGGTCATCACTGTAAGAGTTTCTCAGGTCACTGTCCTAGGCCCAAACATCTTCAGCTGCTTCATCAATGGCTTTTCCTCCAACTTAAGGTCACATGTGGGGAATGTTTGTTGATGATTGCAGAGTGTTCAGTACCATTTGTAACTCCTTGGATAATGAAGTAGTCCCTGCCTGCATGCAGAATGATCTGGACAACATTCAGGCAGATAAATGGCAAGTAACATTTGCACCACATAAGAACCAGGCAATAACCATCTCTGACAAGAAGCAGTCTAACCATCTCCTTTTGACATTCAACAGCATTACTATTGCTGAATCGGCCACTATCAATATCTACATCAACATTCTAGTCATCCTTGACTAGAAACTGAATCGGGCCAGCCATATAAATGCTGTGGCTGCAAGAATAGGGCAGAGGCTGGGATTCTGTGGCAAGTAACTCATCTCCTGAATCCCCAAAACCTGACGGCCATCTCCAAGGCACAAGTCAAACGTGTGATGGAATACTCCCCACTTGCCTGGATGAGTGCAGCTCCAACAACATTCAAGCTGAACACCATGCAGAGCAAAGCAGCCTGCTTGATTGGCACTCAATCCATCTTTTTACACATTCACTCTCTCCATCACCAGCACACATTGGCATTAGTAAATATCATCTACACGATGCACTGCAGCAACTTGCCAAACCTCTTCGACAGCAATTTCCAAACACTTGACCTCTACCACCTAGAAGAACAAGGGCAGCATGCACATGGGAACACCATCAACTGCAATTTCCCCTCAAAATCGCACATCATCTTGGAATTATAAATCGCTTTTCCTTCACTGTTGCTTAGTCAAAATCCTGAAACACCCTTCCTAACAGCACTATAGACGTACCCACACCACAAGGACTACAGCAGTTCAAGAAGGCTGCTCACCAACACCTTTGCAAGGGCAATTAGGGAGACATAATAAATGCTGACCTTGCCTGTGATGCCAAAACACATTAATGAATAAAAAATGCCCACTATAGACAGGATATGAACCACTTCCTGCATCATGCATCACACACAATACCATACACTATAACACTCTTGTCAATTTTCAGATACAACCTATCCTAATGCTCCAGTAGCTCTGCAATCTTACCTTTTACAAACTGTTGCATCATCACATGTGGAGCGGACTGCTTCATCTGCTGTGTCATCGGAGCCAGTGAAAGAATGGTTGGTAGCCATTAGATTCTCACACTGCGGGGGGTAGAAAATATTATTAGTTTTGAGAAAATTGTGCCTACCTTGTACAAACTCATCCTCAACTTCCCCCAAACCAAAAACAGTAGAGTATCTTCTAAATGACATCATTTAAAATACGTTTGTAATTTTTGCTGTTTTCCTTGATTTTAAAAATATAAAGGGTGCATTTCCTACAATTATCAATCACCTGCTCTCTCAAATCACTCCTGTAGTTTAAGAATTTTTTAAAAAAAGATTGCTTTGTCACAAAAATAATTTATATATACATACAAAGGATGCTACATTGAGAAATTAGTTATACTAAAGTTTAGCTTTCTGTTGTTAAATTGAGATGACAAAATATTCTAGATTAGGTTAATGATTTTGCACTGTTACAATAACGCAAATTATTGAGGTTAGACAGTATTATGTGAGGAGCTTAAAACTCAATTACAATTATGTGTCTGAAGCTGCCCAAAGATCCTCAATAATGGGCAATGAAGGGTGTACAATATCGGTGCAGCACTGGCGATCCCCGAATGTTGATACACTTCACGAACACCTACATTCCTTTCCTTAGACTTTTGGTGGTAGTAACATTAGAAAACTGCACCTCCAGTTCCTGCTACGTAACGCTGTTACCTCTGACAATGCAGCAATACGTCTCCCGATTGGCGCTAGCTGCGAAATGATAGGACCAGCTCATTGGCCGACCCGGGCCGCACTGATTGGTTGCCGACCAAGGAGGCAGGAAATGCAAGTGCCATTCGGAGTAGGAAACTTGAGACACGTCCCCGGGGTTAATTTAGGCAACACGCAGTCGAAGCAGTAATTTGTACTAGCTTGTCCCGAGTTAATAATGTCATTAGGAATTTCGGATTTATACGTGACTTTGCAGCTTTCTGCATTACACTTGGGTGCATAATTTCGCCCATGGGATAAATGTAAACTCCATGACCTTTCCTCCCATAACAGAGAGTACAACTCAAAAGTAGGACGTCCTAAAGTCTTGAAAGGTGCTACACAAGTATCTTTTATTCTATCTCTGTAACCTTCTCCAACATAATTTTCCCCATAATTCTGCGATCTTCTGGCCTCCTGTACATTCCCACCTCAGCATTTGGCTTTCTAGGCCTCATGCTCTGGAAAATTCAGCCTCACCTCCCCTTCTTTCCCCCTTTAAGACCTTCCTTCAAATCCATTACTTTGACCAAGCCTCTTCGTTTGTAATCTCTCCTTTGTCTCAGTTTGAGATCCTTCCTTCCTTAAGCAATAATGATAGGGAATTCTATAGTGAGACCAGTTAGCTGTGAGGGAGGACACAGAAGGGTTAAGTGAGTGGGCAACAAGGTGGCAGATGTTGTATAATTTTAAGTGTGAGGTTATTCACTTTGGTTGTGAGAATGGAAAAGCAGATTTTTTTCAAATGGTGTGGTACATGTAAATGTTGATGTTCATGTTCAGAGACATTTGGATGTATTCATACAAAGAAGACAGTAGGTTAGCATGCAGGTACAGTAAGCAATTGGGAAGGCAAATGGCACGTTGGCCTTTACTACAAGGGGATTTGAGTACAGGAATACAGTCTTACAATTGTACAGGGATTTGGTGAGACTACATCTGGAATACTGTGTGCAACTTTGGTCTCCATATTTAAGTGAGGATATACTTGCTTTAGAGGCAGTACAGCGAACATTCACCAGATTGGTTCCTGGGATGAGAGGGTTGTCGTACTCTGAATTCTCTGGAGTTTAGAAGAATATACAGTGATCTCATTGAAACTTCAAAGTTTGCGGATGATACTAAACTTGGAAGCGTTGTAAACTGTGGGGAGGACAGTGAAGAACGTCAAAAGAACATAGACAAATTGAGGGAGTGGGCATATAGGTGGCAGATGAAGTTCAATGCAAAGAAGTGTGAGGTGATTCATTTTGGTAGGAAGGACATGGAGAGACAATATAAAATAAGGAGTACAACTCTAAAGGGTGTCCAGGAGCAGAAGGACCTAGGTGTATATGTGCATAAATTATTAAAGGCAGAAGGACAGGTGGAGAGAGCAGTTAATAAAGCATACAGTATCCTAGGCTTTATTAATAGGGCATAGGGTACAAGAGCAAGCAGGTTATACTGAACTTGTAAAGGACACTAGTTAGACCTCAGCTGGAGTACTGTACTGAATTGTACAGTTCTGGGTGCCGCACTTTAGGAAGGATGTGAATGCATTGGAGAGAATGCAGAAGAAGTTTACAAAAATGGTTCCAGAGATAAGAAACTTCAGTTATGGAGATAGATTGGAGAAGTTGGGACTGTTCTCCTTGGAGAGTGGAAGGCTAAGAGGAGATTTGATAGAGGTGTTCAAAATCATGAGGAGGCTGGACAGAGGAGATAGGGAGAAACTGTTCCCACTCGTAAAAGAATCGAGAACAAGAGCGCACAGATTTAAAGTGATTTGCAAAAGAAGCAAATGCAATGTGAGAAAAAAATGTTTACACAGCAAGTAGTTCAGGTCTGGAATGCACTGCCTGCAGGTGTGGCGGAGACTGGTTCAATCGAGGCATTCAAGAGGGCATTAGATGATTATTTAAATAGAAACAATATGCAGGGTTACAGGGAAAAGGCAGGAGAATGGCACTGAGTCATAATACTCATTTGGAGAACCAGTGCTGAAACGGTGGGCCGAATTGTTTCCTTCTGCACTGTAATGATTCTGTGATTCCGTCGCCAGTACATGATCGTTTCCTAGAGCCAGAGTCACTCCTAGATCCACTAAGGCAGGCTTGTCCAACTCATGATCTTCAGGCCGCATTGCTGCCCTTGAGTCCTCTGGATTTGGCCTGCCAAACTTGTTGGACATTCAACTGACTTACATTTGAAAAAATGCTGTAAAGCTGCTTGTCCAGTCACAGGCTGGTTTCCTCCTGCATTGGCTGCAGCAGCCTGTGATTGAACGAGCAGAAATCAGTGGGAAGCTAAGTTTTCATGAAGGTTCCAGGGCCTGAGACAAGAGCAGCGGGGGAGAGCAGGCTTTGGAGCCAGAGTGAGAGAAAGCGGGAAAGTGGGCTCCAGACCAGGGCGAGAGGGGAGAACTGGCCCTGGAGCCAGATCGAGAGGGAGAACGGACCCTGCAGCCAGACCGGGGGGGGAGAGAGGGCCTGGGAGCCAGAGGGACAGTGGGCCCCCGGGGCAGAGGGAGAGAGACAATGAGCCTCAGAGTGAGAGGGAGAGTGGGCCCTGGAGCAAGGGGGAGAACGGGCCTTGGAGCGAGGGGAAGAGCTGGTCCTGGAGATCGAATGATGGGGGAGAGCGGGCCCTGGAGCCAGAGCTAGGGGGAGAACAGACTCAGAGCCAGAGCATGGGGGAGAGTGGGCCTCGGGGTGAGGGGGAGAGCGGGCCTTAGGGCGAGGAGGAGAGCGGGGCGAGGGGGAGGAGGAGAGTGGGCTCCAGAGGGAGGAGGGGGAGAGCAGGCCCTGGAGTGACAGGGAGGGGGACAGTGGGCCCCAGAGTGAGAACGGGGCACATAGGTGTGTGAGAGAGTGAAGGAAGAGTGTGTGTGTGAGAAAAGAGAGTGTGTGTGTTTGTGTGTGTGTGTGTGTGTGTGTGAGGAGGAGACTGTGCGTGAGAGTAAAGAGTGAGTGTTTGTGTGTGAGAGGGGAGAGAGAGTGAGTGTGTGTGTGTCTGGCTCACTCCCGGTCTCAGGATTTTCATTCACCCTCACCCCCATGCACCAACATGAACTCTCATCCACGCTCACAGTGGGTGAGTGAGTGAGCATCCTGAGACTGGGAGTGAGGCAGACACACTCACCCTCTCACACTCTAATCGTTATATTTATTTATTACTCATTTTTTTTATTTATCAATTTATTGCTTTGACATTGTTCTTTTTTGCTCAGCAAGGTGTTTCTTTTCATATGTCGGGTTTTTTTTTAATGAACTTCATATTTAATGTTGTGCCAAACCTTATCTTTCCAAAACTTGCTCATCGACCCCTTGAGTAAGAAAAATATTGAAATGCGGCCCCACACCCCACCACCGGAAAGGTTGGACAAGCCTGCACTAAGGGGATTTGCACTGCGTTTTATTGCCTTCCAATGTTTCACCTCATTTTGCCAGTCCATGGATCTTATCGCTTGTCCATCATCCTGGGCATTTAGCCAATGTTTGAATTTGCCGGTGACTTTCCCTGCTCTCCCTGCAATGGTCACATATCTGCATTCAATGGATCCTTCTGGTATGCAGGTTACCCTAGTACCCACTCTAGGCAGTTGACCTTTGGATACGTTAGCCGTGTTCTTTGTGTCGGTATCACTTTGTCTATCATCATCCAGCCCCTTATCAATTTATTCTGTTCCTCACAACTGTCAAACATGTGAAGTAAGGGGTATCTCATCACTTTCTATTAATTGCTCAGATTTTAAAAGTTTATAATCAATCCCAATTAACTGAGATGAATGGGACCTTAGTAGTTTGACTACCATGTTGGAAAACCACAGTCTTCTCATCACACTTTACCAACTGACCTGGACTGGACCTTGCCACTCTTTTTGACCCTTTGCTTTTTTTGCTCTCAAACTCCGATCACCTGATGCTATTTAACATTCTGATTAGAAATGCCAGGTTTTGTTAAAGGGATGAAATAATAATTTGGGTAAATTGCACCTACTGACTTTCCAAAGACAATTGCTATATCATGTTCCATGCCTAGTTTCATTTGTGTCTTTTTCATGGAAGGCTTGCCTTTTTTTTTATTCATTCATGGGATGCGGGTGTCACTGGCTAGGCCAACATTTATTGCCCATCCCTAATTGCCCTTGTTCAGAGGGAAGCTAAGAGTCAACCACTGCATTGGGTCTGGAGTCACGTGTAGGCCAGACCAGGTAAGGACACTAGATGGGTTCTTATGACAATTGGCAATGGTTTTTATGGTTATCATTATTTTTCATCATCCAGGTTTTTTAAACTGAATTCAAATTCCACCATCTGCCATGACGGGATTCAAACCCAGGTCCCCAGAGCATTACCCTGGGTCTCTGGATTAATCCAGCGACAATACCACTATGCCATCACCTCCCCAATAGCAGCAGCAAGGGTATCTCATCACATACTACATCTACAATAATAAAATGGCTTACTCTATCTATTTTGCATGGAATCACCACTCTTTTCAGCGACCTCATGTGTTGTCATCCCTGAACTTGAAACCAATAGAACCTTATTATCCCCTGACCTTACTTCAATCCTTACTACTGAGTGAACCTAAATAACATTTTAACCAATCCGTTCTACATAACTGTCAAGATGCAACCACACTGCAATTAAATGAATCTGCGACTCATACACTCATTACTAGATTGAAGCTTCTTCTGACCAGTACAATTCCTTCAGGCTGATCAATATCATCATCTACTGTGTCATACATTGCTTTGAAAACCCTGCTGTTCCACTTTGGGCAATTTAATCACAATGATATTTTGAGTCACGCCTGAAACACCTTGGGTTTATTCATCTATTATTACTATTCCAATCCTGTCATCTGCCAAAATGCCTTCATCCTCATTCCTTTTTCTATAATTCCTCTGCTGTCCTGTCGCCTGCACTCCATATCTGAAGAATCTCGAAAGGCCACGATTATTGAGTCCTCCATCCTCTGTGACACCACAAAATAACCTATTTGTGCCATCAAGGCTGCTGGAAATGACTGCTTTCCCAGAATTTTTAAAAAAGCATCAGGCATTTGATTTGAAAAAATGTCTCTTTTTGCAACACCTTGGCAAAATCCAATAATTTGAATGCGAGCACTGAACAAGGAATTTCCAAATGGAAGTTCTGAAATCTTTTACACAGTCTTTTCAAGTTCGTGATATATTCCTCTATGGAATGACCGTTCATTTTTCAAAATCAATCCAAATCTGACCATGCCTTGCAGGCATCTAATAAATCATCTTTCTTGTAAATTTTATTCATAAAACTTAATAGAAGCTTAAAACCTTCTTCAGTATCCAACGTAAGGGCCTCTAGCTCACAAAATACTTTGCTTCTGATCTTACTATTATTCGGAAGCAACAGTGCCACAGCCTTACCTTGTTTATTCTTGGGTAAGGACATAACCCGTGTCCACATATCCATTTCATTTTTCCACTGGCCATAAGCTTCAGATTCAGAGAACATCAGTGGGAAATCATACCCTAACAAATTACACTTGATTTCAGCCATTCTTCCCAGAAGTAATTCAGAATATAATCTTCTGACTGAAAAAAAAATCTTAGTTTCTAATCTTCCCTATTAGGCAACCATCCTCTGGTACCATGTTAATTTGATCCCAAACCCCAGGTGGTCATATATGAAACTAGATGACAATTCTTTTCCTTGATAATAGGCTTATTTATAGAATGTAACATTACAAATATCTGCCTCCTACCTACTAATACCCATGTCCCAGCTGTCTCTGTTAATACTCTTTTCAGTATGGGTTTGACAAATTAACCAAATAACCAATTTTACAAAAAAGCCAATTAAACTAATTAATCCAATTGATGGCCCCAAAGGAGCACTGTAACTAATGAAAATGAAATGAAAGGAAACTTATCCAGCTAAATCAAAATGTAATTTTCTGGGATGAGGAAGCTCTGCAGCCCTCGTGGTGCTCACTGGTCATGGAAGGGCAGTCTGTGTTTATACTCTTTTGAGCAACACTAAACTAATGGTCAAATTAACCAGATAAATTAAAGTGATAGCCCCTAAGGGGTACTGTAACTAAAGAAAAAAATTCAAAGGAACATTACCAAATTAAATTAAAATGTCATTTTAAGGACCAATGAAACACTCCATCCCCAAAGGGGCCCACCAGTTACAGATGGGCAGTCTTTGTTTGTATGTGCTTTCAGTACTTAAACAATGCCCTTCACCTGTGTATCCTTAACCTTGATAAAATAAGTAATATACCATTAACATTAATGCTATAGGTAGAAAAGGGATAAGGCCCCACAGGCAGAATTTAGGGAGTCAAGAAAGAAACTAGCATGCAGGAGGTAGTAATCTCAGGATTACTCCTGGTGCTATGTGCTAGTGAGTATAGAAATAGGAGGATAGAATAGATGAATGAGTTGACTGGTGAGATGGTGCTGGAGGAAGGGCTTTATATTACTGGGACATTAGACAGGTTCTTGGGGAGGTAGGACCAGTACATGCTGCATTTGAACAGAGCTGGGGCCATTGTCCTTGGGGGCTGGTTTGCTAGTGCTATTGGGGAAGGTTTAAACTAACTTTACAGGGGGATGGGAACTGGGAGGGAACGTTGGAGAGGGTAAACAAGGTGCACAAAGAATTGGGAGAGACGAATAGTGCTAGAGTAAGAAATAGTAAGCTATTACGTGGGGTCACATTCAGAGGGAATTCAATAGTAGGTTTTCAGTGTATGTGAACACACTCTCCTCAGATACCAGGTCCTAACAGGGCATGACAACGGTGGACATCCATGTGATGGTCCATGGTTATGCTTGGCAAGGTACTGTAGTGCCTTCTGCAGGCTCTGGCTGACCAGGAGACTCTCCCACTCTTACCGGCTGCTATAGGCATATTGGAAAGATTTTCAGGTCGATAATCAATCTGTTTGGCCACATTATGAATGCACCTTCCGTGGCCATCAAGTCCAGGAATGGGTTTCGAAACTGGAGCTTCTGGCTCAAAGATACGGCCACTACCACTCCGCCACAAGACACCTGTGAACACACGGAGTGTAGTAAATAAGATTGGTGAGCTGCAGGTGCAGCTGGCATGTGGGAATATGATGTTGTGGCAATAATGGAGACCTGGCTCAAAAAAGGGCAGGACTGGGAACTAAATATTCCTGGATACAAGATGTTAAGAAAGATAGGAAAGGAAAGAAAGGAAGAGGGGAGCCAGTGTTGGTCAAGGATACTATTACAGCGCTGGAGAAAGAGCATGTCCTAGAGGGGTCAAGGACAGGATCTATTTGGTTAGAGCTAAGAAACAATTGAGGTACCATCACTCTACTGTGCATTCTATAGGCTTCCAGCTAGTGGGAAAGATATAGAAGAACTAATCTGCAAGAAAATTGCAGAGAGGTGCAAAATGATAGTCATAATGGAGGACTTTAATTATTGTAAAATGGACTGGAATAGTAATAGTTTAAAGGGCAGAGAGGAGCAAGATTTGCTAAAGTATCTTCAGGATAATTTTCTTTATCAATATGTTTCCAGTCTAACCAGGAAGTAGGCATTGTTGTATCTGGTTCTGGGGAATGAGGTGAGACAAGTGAATCAAGTGTCAGGAGGGGAATATTTGGGGGACAGTGATCATAGTATCATAAGGTTTAGGTTAGCTATGGAAAAGAATGATTAATTAATTGGGGGAGAGCCGATTTCAATGGAGTGAGAATGGATATGGCCCAGGTAAATTAGAATCAAAGATTGGCAGGCAAAACTAATTGAACAATGAACTGCATTTAAAGAGGATAGTTCAGGTACAGTAGAGGTAGGGGGAAAGGTAGGACAAAGCCAAAACTCCCTGGATGATGAAAGAGATAGAGAATAAGATGAAGCAGAGAAGAAGTATATATGACAGATCTTGAGTTCTCTGCTTGTTATAGTCCTCTTGGATAAGGAATTGTGGTTGAAAGACCTCTGGCTACAAACGACAGACACACTACTCTATGGCCCTTGAGGAATCCAACTTTTGGTCATAGGCATGATCCTATAACCATTCCGGTATGGTGACAAGCAGATATTTTAAATTTTGTACATCATCCGAAACCAATCCTTTTCTATCTTAAGCAAAAATGCCCGTGTTGCCCTTAAACTCCTCAAAATGGCTGACATCAAAACAATCTCTGTCATTAACTACATGGAACTGCAAGTTCCCAAGAGGTCCACCAGAGAACAGACTCGTGACTGGGACTTCAGCTCTGAATTGTCTTCACTCTTTGCAGAGCCAACTCCCTTGCAGGCGACAGAAGCTCCTCTTTGGTCAGACCAGCCAAACCTTCAGATAAGTATCACACCCGTACTTCGAGTGGAAGATACACATGAGAATGACCAGCAATAGAACGATGAGCCTCAACTCAGGCTCCAACAGTTGCTGTTACACAACTGGGCAACGCCATGGCAAAGAAACTGCAATTTCCAGCAGAAGCGCACAGCAGCAAGGTGATGCAGGAGCAGGAGAGTAGTGGCATCAACTCACCAGAGCACACCTCCGTGAGGTACAAGGGCACAGGAAAGAACGCAGTGTGGTGATGAAAGCCAAACTGCTGGGTGAGCTCATGAATAAAGACCATTCAAACGGAATGGAGATACACCTTCAACTCCCAAAAAGATCATTGCAAACCCCATGGAGAAAGAAAACCCGTGTTCATACTACAAGGGAACAGAGTGAATATTCCCTTTGGAAGGAATGGGACAAGCCTATGGTGTCAAAACAAAGCAGATGGTTGTTGATAAGGAAGAGTTCAACTCCAAGGAGTGAAATAAACGAATCAGATGGTGACAACCAAGTGCCAGAAATACAGAATACCACAACTTCAACTCCAAGCCAACAAAGCTTGCCCAAAGCAACTGAGCCTACCACTCCCCCAAATGTGACCAGAACGAGATCTGGAAGAATTGTCAAGCCTCCAGGCCATTTGAATTTATAAAGACAAAGACTTGAGATGGGGAGAAAGGGTAGCACATAAAGAAAGATCATACTGTAAATATATTGAATAAAGACTTGGGGGGGTGTAGTATAAAGGTGTTTGGCATAGCAAGGATTAATGTGAGACTGCAGAACAGTACCACCCACAATGTAATGTAAAGGGTCACATGACAACAGATCTGGGTCAGTCGAAGAGTATGCAGAGGCCTGTGCAGAAGTAAGCATGGAGTTAGCTCAATGTTACCAATAAACACTACCATTCAACCTTACAAGCCTCTGAACCTCTTCACGAGAGCTACCGAACAAACCCTTACAAAAGCAAGACCCTGAGTCTACAGGGATTGAACCCCATGCTGTTAGTATTAATCTGATCCACGCTCTTGCAAACTGCTATCCCTACCTCCCCCCACCACCACCAACAAATCTCTGCTTTTCTTGATCCATATAAATAACTTAGATAAGGGTGTGCAGGCCACAATTTCAAACTTTGCAGATGGCACAAAACTTGGAAGTATTGTGAACTGTGAAGAGGACAGTGATAAACTTCAAGAGGACATAGACAGGCTGGTGCAATGGGTGATGTGTGGCAGAGGAAATTTAATGCAGAGAAATGTGAAGTGAGACATTTTGGTAGGAAGAACGAGGAGAGGTAATATAAAACAAAGGATACAATTCTAAAGGAGGTGCAGGAGCAGAGGTACCTGGGGGTACATGTGCATAAACTGTTGATCACGTCAAGACAGGTTGAGAAAGTGGTTAATAAGGCATACAGGAAGCTGAGCTTTATAAATAAATGCATAGAGTACAAAGGCAAGAAAGTTATGGAGAACTTTTATAAAACATTGGTTTGAACTCAACTGGAGCAGTGTGTCCAATTCTAGGCACCACACTTTAAGAAAGACGTAAAGGCTTTGGAGAGGATGTAGAAAAGATTTACAAGAATGGTTTCAGGATGAGAGTCTTCAGTTATGAGGATAGATTGGCGAAGTTACAGCTGTTCTCTTTATAGATGAGAAGGTTGAGAGAAGGTTTGATAGAGATGTTCGAGATCAGGAGGAAAACTCTCTGCTGATTGGAGTCATACCTAGCACAAAGGAAGATAGTTGTGGTTATTGGAGGTCAGTCATCTCAGCTCCAGGACATCACTGCAAGAGTTCCTCAGGGTAGTGTCCTCAGCCCAACCATCTTCTGCTGCTTCATCAATGACCTCCCTTCCATCATAAGGTCAGAAGTGCGGATGTTTGCTGATGACTGCACGGTGTTCAGCACCATTCGTGACTCCTCAGATACTGAAGTAGTCCATGTCCAAATGCAGCAAGACCTGGACAATATCCAGGCTTGGATTGACAAGTGGCAAGTAACATTTGCGGACACAAAGTGTCAGGTAATGATCATCTCCAACAAGAGAGAATCCAACCATCGTCCCTTGATGTTCAATGGCATTACCATCAATGAATCCCCCACTATCAACATCCTAGTTGTTACCATTGACCAGAAACTGAACTGGACTAGCCATAGAAATACTGTGGCTACAAGAGCAGGGCAGAGGCTAGGAATCGTGCGACGAGTCGCCCATTTCCTGACCTCCCAAAGCCTGTCCACCATCTACAAAGCATAAGTTAGGAGTGTGATGCAATACTCCCCACTTGCCTGGATGAGTGCAGCTCCCACAACACTCAAGAAGCTTGACACCATCCAGGACAAAGCAGCCCACTTGATTGGCACCACATCCACAAACATTCACTCCCTCCAACACCGACGCACAGTAGCAGCAGTGTGTACCATCTACAAGAATTCACCAAGGCTCCTTCGACAGCACCTTCCAAATCCATCACCAATACCATCCAGAAGGACAAGGGCAGCAGATAGATGGGAGCACCACCACCTGGAAGTTCCCCTCCAAATCAGTCACCATCTGAACTTGAAAATATATTGCCGTTCCTTCACTGTCGCTGGGTCAAAATCCTGGAACTTCCTTCCTAACAGCACTGTAGGTGTACCTACATCACATGGATTGCAACGGTTCAAGAAGGCAGCTCACCACCACCTTCTCAAGGGCAATTAGGGATGGGCAATAAATGCTGGACCAGCCAGCGAAGTCCACATCCCGTGAATGAATTTTAAAAAAAGAATTTCGAAAAATCAGAGCAGATAGGAAGAAACTGTTCCCATTGGCAAAAGGGTTGAGAACCAAAGGATACCAATTTGAATTGATTGGCTAAAGAGGCAATGGCAACATGAGGAAAAACTTCACAATACAGCGAGTGGTTAGGATCTGGAATGCACTGACTGAGGGTGTGGTGGAGGCAGATTCAATTGTGACTTTCAAAAGGGAGTTGCATAATTATCTGAAGAGAGAATATTTGTGGGGTTACAGGAAAAATGTGGGAGTGGTACTGGCTGAGTAGCTCTTACAGATAGCAGGCAAGACGTAATAGGTCAGAGAGGATTGCGTCGATGCTGTCTACTGTCCAAAATTATTCAATCTGTACATTGAACAAATATTCAGAGAGTCAGATGCACTTTCAGGGGGAGACAGTAGCATAGTGGTAATGTCATTGGACTAGTAATCCAGAGACCAAGGTTAATGCTATGGGAGATATGGGTTCAAATCCCACCACGACAGCTTGTGGAATTTAAGTTCAATGAATAAAATCTGGGATATAAATGGTGACCCATAAAACTAACATCAATTGTCATAAAAACCCATCTTGTTTACTACTAATACCCCTGTTGTCCTTATCTGGTCTGGCCTACATGTGACTCCAGATCCGCTGCCCTCTGAAATAGCCTAGCAAGTCTCTCAGCTCAAGGGCATTTAAGGATGGGCAACAAATGCAAGCCTTGCCAGCAACACCCACATCCCATCAAAGAATTTTAAAAATTGGAGACAGGAACATAACAAACTTGTGATATGCTGATGTCACAGTGCTACTTGCAAAATCAGAAAATACTGCGGATCAACTAAAATCTATGAGCTTAGAATGTGGATTGAGTCTGAACATCAAAAAGATGAAAACAATGGTTGTTAGAAGGAATACATTAGACGAGCAAAGATTGAAGTCGATGGTACCACACTGGAACAAATAGATAAGTTTGTGTACTTAGGACAAGATGGCAGAAGTCAAAAGAAGGATCGAGATAGCCAGAAGTAATTTCCTGAAGATGAAGGATGTGTTAGCAACAAGGAAAAAATTTATAAGATCACCCCTTCCTGTATGCCTCAGAAACCTGGACAATAAGTAAAGATCTGTGGGAGAAAATAGAGGCCTTTGAAATGTGAATGCTAAGATGTATGCTTAAAATTCAATATGCAGACCATAAGCTAAATGAAGATGCGCTTGAAATTGCAAGAGCAAAAAGAACTCTAAAAGGTGACAGCCGGGAAAGAAAAGGTCAGTATTTTGGCCATTTGATCAGAGCTGAAAGGCTACAGAGATCTCTTCCAGCGGGCAAAGTAGAGGGCAGCAGAAAGAAGGGTTGACCTAGGCATAGTTGGATGATGGATGTCATAAAGTGGTTACAGAAGAGTTACAGTGGATGTGCAAGTCAGATTGTATATCGAGGTCATTTATAAATGTCTAAAACAAGAGTAGTTCTAACACCCGCTCTTTGGGCATGTAACTCATTGTATAATTCTGAAGCTTTGCTTAAGACTACCTTCTAGTTTCTTCCTTTTGGCTGGTTATGAACCAGTGTTCATGTTACTTACACTAACAAGAACAGGCAACAATTAGTCATTTTCGTTTGTGGATCAGGCACCCCCAGTGTAGTTGAAACCGTTTTGAAGGAGTTGGAGATGCTTGTGCTCTGAACTTGTGTAGACACTTCTTTTAGTTGAAACTCTATGTGATACAATTTAGTACCATTAGATGGCAGGATAGGCAACTGTCAATTTTTTAACACGACAGATGATTGATCAATGATAGCTCATTTGGCAGTCCAATTTTTATATTTATTTGATAGTTTCCATTTTTCTACCCTCATGTAAAAACAAACAAAAAAGATATGTAAAAATTTCAATTTTTGCTAATTAGGAAGACACAGATTTGCACATTAAGCTGTGGATATACCAACATTCCTACATTCATTGCAGGGCCAACAAGCCATGGGGAATAATCCTGAAAACTGGCCTTTGTTGCGCTTTTAGCGCACATGGATTATATTAACCCTGAGGTTAAAGGACCCTTTGAAAGAGAATGTTTGTAATAGTTGGAGGACACTGGGTGACGACTGACATGGCTCCTGTTTATTTGTGGTTTATTTTGTACCTCGTGAGCTTCAAATGGGGATTGAAGTGAGGGAATCTGATGTATAGAAAAATGTTTCATCTGCATTGGATAAAATATAGTGCTCTTTCACTTTCAGAGTGATCTTTATTTGATTTCTATTGTGAGTGCTGCTACAGCAAGGAAAACTGAAATGCCTGCTGCCTTTAGTTGGTGAGGTTGGAGGATGGGGTAATTCAGCTGCTGGTGGTTACTGTGGATACAGGGTTTGAATAGAGGAGGCTGATCCATTTTCTGAAGCCCCGTCCATTTCAGGTAGGCCTACCCTACTCTGCTAAAGAATTTTCCATCACCAACAAGGTAGAAGGGCAATCAGGCTGTTCGGATGTATAGCTCAATGGATAGAGCAGAAGTTCCAGAGAGGTTGGAGCTTTTCCTTTTATGGTCCTTTCATGTTCTCAGAATATCTCAAAGTGCTTCACAGCTGATAAATTATTTTTGATATGTCTTTGATATGAAACAAACATGACAGGTGAAATATGCCCAATAAATCCTAAAAACAACAATGAGTTGAAGACCAGGCAGTTTTGCTTTTGGTAGTGCTGATTGAAGAATGGACATTGACCATTTGTGTAGGCCTTTCAGAATTTCCTGTTTTTTGAAAAAAAGTATCAATGGATCTTTTATATTCACCTCAACAGACAGTTGGGGGTCTTGGTTTAATATTTGATTTGAAAGAAGGCATTTCCAGCATGAAGCTGGCTGTGAGTTGTACACTGAACTATCAATATGCACAATTCCTGGATTAGGGCTTGGACTCAACCTTCTAACTGAAACTTGAGAATGCTACCACATCTAGACTGTGACATTTAGCCTGTACTGGTTTATCTCTACCTTGATATTGTACACAGTTCTGGGCACTGTACCTCATGAGATATCCTAGCCTGGGAGGGAGTACAAAGAAGGACAACAGAGTTGATAAATCAGGCTGGGTGACAGTACTACGAGGAAAATCTAAAGATAATGTGGATGTTTACATAGGAAGAAAGGCGTTCTTATTGTTACATTTAAAATCTTCAAGGGAATAGGTAAGCTGGATCATGGAGTGATGTTCAAAGTTAATGCAAAGGGATTTTTGACAGGCAACACTTTTTTATTTGTTCATGGGATGTGGGCATCGCTGGCTAAGGCAGTATTTATTGCCCATTCCTAATTGCCTTTAAAATGGTGGTGAGCCGGTGCCTTCTTGAACCGCTGCAGTCCAAGTGGTGTAGATATACCCACAGGGCTATTCGGAAAGGAGTTCCAGGATTTTGATCCAGTGACAGTGAAGGAGTAGTGATATAGTTCCAAGTCAGGATGGTATATTGAAGGATGTCAGTGATCTTTTGATTATCTGCTCCTATCACTGCTTGCTTGTCCCTACAACCAACGCCCCCCAAACTTCTCTCCCCCCAACCCCCCACCCCACCACCTTAAACCAGCTTATATTTCACCCCTCTCCTAATATTACTCTGTTCTGCTGAAGGGTCATGAGGACTCGAAACGTCAACTCTTTTCTTCTCCGCCGATGCTGCCAGACCTGCTGAGTTTTTCCAGGTAATTCTGTTTTTGTTTTGGATTTCCAGCATCCGCAGTAGTTTTTTTGTTTTGACAGCTTTTAGATGACTCTTTCGACTTTCACTCTTACTAACCATTAGAGGTCACCCATAAATACTCCTTTTCACGGGTACAGATTTCACTTTATTTTTGAAAAAATAGTATTATTAAAAGATGAAAAACATACATTTACACACACAAGCGGAACATGACCTGAGCATCACCATTCTGTATACTTTTGTGAAAATGTTGACAACTATGTGCGTTCCCTTAACTCTTTAGCAGAATATGGATCGTCGAAGGACTTTCATCTCCAGTGCAAGACTTTGATGTTATCCCGTCTGCCTGCCTGGCTTTTGTTGTTGTTGTTTACCCCCTCCCGCCCCCTCCCCGGTAACGGAAGTGGGCGGTAGAGGAACTTCCGGCGGGCCCTCAGTTGGCTGGTGGTGTATCCTTACTGCGAGTTGGGGAGTTAACACTGTCGGAGAGAGAGAGAGAGGTGCCACTGAGGGTCACGGTGAAGAGGGAGCAGACGCTGAAAGTTACCAAGTATTTGGTAGAGACTCGGTTGGAGTCTTCGCATTCACTTGCCCGATTGTCGGCGCGCTGACAGTCCCACAACTATGATGTGCACAGCGGCCTGGACACACGCTCACTAAAATCACTAAAGACAAAACTTAGGAGGAACCAACCAGGAGAAACAATGAAGAAGCAGTTTAATCGGATGCGGCAGCTCGCCAACCAGACTGTCGGCAGGCAAGTACCGTACCGGAACACCCAAGAGGAGGGAGCAACTTTTGGGGGGGTTAGTTGGGTGGGTGTGGTGGAGGCGAAATCGGCACCTCGGGATCTCGCGCGGGGGGCGGGGGGAGTCACATCTGCAACTTTCAGCTGGCTTGTTTGGTTGATGCCCACTGCGTTTTGGGAAGGCGCCGGGCTCGAACTGTGTTCAGCCTGGTTGCACCAAGGTGGCTTCGGTGCATCAGTTTCATTCCTATCTCAGCTCAAAGTTCCCTTCCGGAGGGTGGGGGCGCATGGCCTCAGCAGAATCTTGGATTTTAAGGATGATGCTTATCTGCGTTAGAGTTTTCCGTATATTATGCTGAGGCTTTATGTAAAACAGGGAAGTGATGGCAGATCAAATTTTATCGCGTTGGTAGCTTTCAATGCAAATCATGCTACTAAGTAGCTGGTTTGCCACTCGTAGCTCGGTCGCATTGTCTTTGTTGAGGCGATATGCATATTGCTAATTAAAACCTTCTCAAGTGTTGATCAACATTACTCAGAGCCCTTGTATGCGCATAAAGCGAGGTCGACACAGTTCGGCAGCATCGCAAAACTATTTTGTAGCAAGTGGCGGAAGTGACCATGGGACTGGGTTTATTTCTAGGGGCTCACGTGTTGCGGTGTATATGGTGAGCGAGTGGTTTGAATACCTATCTCCAATTTTTGGACGCTGAAATGTTGGGACTTTGGAACTAAACTTACAGCACTTATCATTGTGGCCCGTAAAGCGCTGACTCACCCCGGGTGGAAGAACTGATCCACGGACCTCTCGCCTATAGTTAGTTCCGCGCCTGAACAACAGACCATATCCGTTTTATACGCCGCCCTCTGCTCCAAATTCATTTGTCTAGTCCTCGGTTCTGACCCTTTGCAAGGACCCAGCCAGAGTCGGATGTCTCCAGTTTGTCAAATCTGGGCCAGGGTTGCGTGAACACCCCTTGACGTTGATTTTGTATGGTTTCGGTATTTGTTGAGCCCTATTTAATGGAAAGAAATCCGATGATTCCTTTCAGATAACTTGAGGTGAATTTCATTCTGATATCAGATTTTTTGTGATCTGGAATTTCTTAACAGTGCCTATTCCATTGCTGTTAGCAGTGAAGTGCAAATTGTACACGGTCACTCAATGTAATACACTACACAACTTCTGTTACCTTCTAGTTTACGAACCTGAATAATGAAAATTAAAGGGAAACACAATGGAGATTTGATTTTTAAAAAAAATGGAAATTGCTGGAAATACACCATGTTAATCAGTGTCTAGAAAGAGAAGACAGTTGTGAATGTGTACTCTGCAGAACTGGGAGTTGAAATGCATCTCTGGCCTGTACCTTGGCTCTGTTGCCTCGTTCTGAAGTGGTCATATTGTTGTGTGGAAGGGAGGAGAATCAACCGAGTTGTGTAGAGGATAACTGTTTAATCAGAGTTACAAATTGTAAAACTTGAATTTGATAAGTTGAGAGTGACATTCAAATGCCTTAAGTGTCATGAACCTGAAATTATGCTGGATCTATTTTGATCTGTTTTACTGGAACATTAAAATGTTATTTCTTCAACAATATAACAGGAACTGCCTGTGGAGGAAATAAGTCAGTGGGAGCAGATCTGCTCATCGTGGCATGCTTCCACACCAATTTTGCTCATTTGAGTCTCTCGATTTGTCTCAAGTGGGTTTGTTCCAATTATAACCATGGGTCGTGTGTTACATGGATTGGCTCAGTAACTCAAATCTTGTGTTGACCATTTTGTCAGGAAGATTGTCATGAATAATAGCAGCAAAACAGTTATAAACCACATAAGGAGGGAAACATTAACTGTTTCTCAGTTGCTGTCAGACTTGGAGTTTTTCCAGCATTTTTCGTCTTTATTTTATATTATGTTTATAAACTAGATAATGTTGGGTGCTCTGTAAAGGAATTGAACTGTTATAAAGAGTAGACTTTGACAACCTTGATCTGATTTAGTGTCTGTGCCCTAGATGGACTGGTATTTATTTTTTGCCTTGGACTGAATGACTTCATTGGGCTTGCTTTTCTGCAACATACTTGTCTGAGCCTTGGTTACAATCACACGAGCACACTAACTTGTGGTGTTCTGTTGACTTCACGATTACAGCAGAATCTTAATACATATAATTTTCACAAAGGGCGAGTACCTCAGAGCTTAGATCTATATAGGAGAAAAATCAGTTGTCCACTACCTGTTTAAATATAGACATTTGACCTGATTCTGTGGTCTGAAAATTTGAGATTTTTCTGCTTACAATGGGTTAATATGTATCAGGGTGTATCTGGGCACCACTATACAAAAAAAGGACAGAAATCTCAGATTTTACACTGATGATTGGTATCACCTGATATCACCTGATATCTGCTAGGATGGGATGTAGCTCTGTCCAATACAGGAATGACTTTTCTGGCTGGTCCCCTGAAATTAGTACATGAGAGAAAAATCCTGCTTTTGGACATTTCCTGTTGACCTGGTCATACAGGAAAATTTTATGTTTAGTATTCATTTCAAAATACTGATAAGTGTTTGGATGAATTTTTGACATTTTTTCATGAATCTGAAAAATAGCGGAACTATATTTGGCCACCAAATGGTTTCTTAGACTTTTAATTGAAGATTCATGTTGAATTCAAATTCCACCATCAGCTGTGGTAGGATTTGAACCCTACCATTAGTCTGGACCTCTGGATTACTAGTCCAGTGACAATACCACTACACCATTGCCTACCCCTGGAATGCATTGTGTGTTTTCCTATAATACATGCAAACTTATCCAATCAATGCATTGTCTTCTGTATTTTAATACCCCTATTAAATTTTTCCTTCAAGGTTGCAGCTTGGCCTTTGACTAGATATTGCCCCCTCAAAAAGTGGGGGAATAAGCCTGACCATTACAGGCCAGTCAGTTTAACATTGATAATGGTCATTGCGAAGATTTTAGGAACAGTAATCTGGCAGGAAATTGACATCCATTTGGACAAACATGGACTAATATAAAGGAGAACCAGCATGGATTGGTTAAAGGCAAATTATATTTGACTAATTTTAATTTTTGATAGGGCGAGATGGTGATAATGTCTTTGGACTAATAATCCAGAGACCCAGGCTAATGTTTTGGGGGGATGGGTTCAAATCCCACCGTGGCAGCTGGTGCAATTTAAATTCAATTAATTAATGAAATCTGGAATATAAAGCTAGGCTCAGAAATGACAGCTATCATCAATTGTCATAAAAACCCATCTGGCTCACTCACCCTCATCTTTGGGGAGTGGAATGGTTAATCCATTGCTTCTTTATATTTCAACATTTAGGGAGACAGTGGCGTAGTGGTAATGCCATTGGACTAATAATCCAGAGGCCCAGGCTAATGCTTTGGGGGCACAGGTTCAGATGTCGCCGTGACGGTTGGTTGGCGGAATGGTTGGCAGTTGGTGGAATTTAAATTCAATTAGTAAAATGTCCTTTAAGGAAGAGAATCTGCTGTCCTTACCCTATCTGGCCTACATGTGACTCCAGACCCACAGCAATGTGGTTGACTCTTAACTGTCTTCTGAAATGGCCTAGCAAGCCACTCGTTGTACCAAAGTGCTACATTAAAGTCAAAAAGGAATAAAACAGGATGGACCACCTGGCATTGAACTGGGCACTGGAAATGGTAATGGCACATCCAGTTGACCCTGTAAAGTCTTCCTTAGCAACCTCTGGTGCCTTGTGCCAAAAGGGGAGAGGTGTCCCACAGACTAGTCAAGCAACAGCCTGACATAGTCCATACTCTTGGGAATCATACCTTATAGGGAATGCCCCATACACCACAATCACCATCCCTGGGTGATGTCCTGTGCCACCGGCATGACCAGACCCACTAGAGGTGGTGGCACAGTGGTTTATAGTAGGGAGCAATTGCCCTGGGAGTCCTCAACATTGACTTCAAACCCCATGAAGTCTCATGGCATCAGGTCTATAGTGGGCAAGGAAACCTCCTGCTGATTACCACCTATCACCCTCCCTCAACTGAACAGTACTCCTCCATCAACACTAGTAGGAAGAAACACAAGGCCAAGAATGTACTCTGGGTGGGGGGAATTCAATGCTGATCACCAAGAGCAGCACTACTGACTGAGCTAGCTGTGTCCTGAAGGACACATTTGGCAGATTGGGAACCAACAAATGGGAGAACCCTACTAGACCTTGTCCTCCCCAATCTACCTGTCACAGTTGTATCCGCCCATGACGGTATAGGTAGGAGTGGCCACCACTTAGTCCCTGTGGAATCAAAGTCCCACCTTCACACTGAGGATATCCTCCATTATGTTGTCTGGCACTACCACCATGCTAAGTGGGATAGATTCAGAAAAGATTTACCCAACTCAACTGGGCATCCAGAAGGCATTGTGGGCCAAAAGTCGCAGCAGAATTGTATTAAACTGATATCTGTAAGCTCATGACCAGGCATATCCCTCATTTTACCATTACCATCAAGCTCAGGGGTCAATCCTGGTTCAATGAAGTAGTGCAGGACAGTATGCCCAGAGCAGCACCAGACATACTTAAAAATGAGGTACCTGCTGGTGAAGCTAAACACAAGACTGCTTGCATGTTGAACAGCAGAAGAAACATGTGATAGATGGAGCTAAAGGATCTCACAACCATTAGATCAGATCAAAGCTCTGTCCTGTCACATCCAGTTGTGGAAAGGGGGAGGCGGTGGCATAGTGGTAACTAGTAATCCAGAGGTTCAGGCTAATACTCTGGGGACATGGGTTCAAATCCCACCATAGCAGCTGGTGGAATTTAAATTCAATTAATAAATCTGGAATTAAAAGCTAGCCTCTGTCATGGTGACCATGAAACCATTTTCAATTGTCATAAAAACCCATTTGGTTTACCAGTGTCCTTTAGGGAAGGAAATCTACCTGGCCTGGCCTACATGTGCCTCCAGACCCACAGCAAAGTGGTTGACTCTCAAAGTCTTCTGAAATGGCCTAGCAAAGCACTCAGTTGTATCAAAAGCTGCAATGAAGTCTAAAAGGAATGCCTAGCAGCACTGTGGGTGTACTTACACTACATGGATTGCAGTGGTTCTTGAGGGCAATTAGGAATGACCTAGCCATCCATGTCTACACCCCATGAATTAATAAACAGAAAAATTAAAAAGCTAACTGGCAGAGGTCGTCCACAAATATCTCCATTCTCAATGGGGAACCCAGCACATCAGTGCAGAAGTCAAGGCTGAAGCATTTGCAACAATCTTCAGCCAAAAGTGCTGAGTAGATAATCGATCTCTGTTTCCTCATGAAGTCCCCAGCATCACAGATGCATCTTTGTCTGATTTAGTTCACTCCACATGATATCAAGAAATAGCTGAAGGCACTGCTTACTGCATACTGAAGGCTTGCTTTAGAGCTAGCCATACCCCTAGACAAGCTATTCCAGTACAACTATAACACAGATATCAAGGGGCTGCTGCTCAATCTTTGGTTGCACTTTACCCTCCACACTCTTGATCTTTGGCCACTGACGTGGAGAGGGACAGGGATATTGGAGGACCTCCTTGTGGGGCAGCTCCTGGGCCTGGCCAAAGTGGCCATTAATAGGCCCATAAAGCAGGCAATCAAGAGGGTCATTTGGCCTGACAGCCTCTTTTCCGTGGTTAAGTCCATGCTCAGATGTCCCTGGGGAGGGAGCACACAGTTCCACCAGTACGCTTGAGACCTGCGTAACCTGGAGCTGGAGTGTGTTATTGGCACCAGAAATCCCATTGAAGTTTCTTTCTAAAGTTTTTGATTCCATTGCAGTGCGTTAATAGTGTTCCTCTTGCATCGCACATGTAATTGATTATTAATGCCAACAAGAGGTATAATACTGACATCTACCCAACAATGTGGAAAGTTACTTGGGTATGTCCTATTCACAAAAAGTAGGACGCATCCAATCCAGCCAGTTACTACTCCATCTGTCTACTCTCAATCGTCAGCAAAGTGATGGAAGATGTTATCGACAGTGTTACCAAGTGGCACTTACATAGCAATAATGTTCCCACTGACACTTGGCAGGGTTCCATCAAAGCAACTCGGCTCTATTACTTTTTTTATTTGTTCATGGGATGTGGACATCGCTAGCTAGGCCAGCATTTATTGCCCATCCCTAACTACCCTTGCGAAGGTGGTGGTGAGCTGCCTTCTTGAACTGCTGCATTCCATGTGGTGTAGGTACACCCACTGCTGTTAGGAAGGGAGTTCCAGGATGTTGACCCAGTGACAGTGAACGATGGCAATATTTTTCCAAGTCAGGATGGTGAGTGGTATGGAGGGGACTTCCAGGTGGTGGTGTTCCCATGCGTCTGTTGCCCTTGTCCTTCTAGATGGTAGTGGTCGTGGGTTTAGAAGGTGCTGTCTAAGAAGGCTTTGAGAGGTTCCTGCAGTGCATCATGTGGATGGTATACACTGCTGCCACTGTGCGTCGGTGGTTGAGGGAGTGAATGTGGATGGGGAGCCAATCAAGTGAGCTGCTTTGTCCTGGATGGTGTCAAGCTTCTTGAGTGTTGTCGGAGCTGCAGTCATGCAGAAAGTGCCATTGAATGTCATGGGGCGATGGTTAGATTCTCTCTTGTTAGAGAGAAGGTCATTGCCTGACACTTGTTTGGCGTGAATGTTACTTGCCATTTGTCAGCCCAAGCCTGGATATTGTCCCAATCTTGCTGCTGCTTCAGTATCTGAGGAGTCACGAATGGTGCTGAACATTGTGCACTCATCAATGAACATTCCCACTTCTGACTTTATGATGGAAGGAAGGTCATTGATGAAGCAGCTAACCCTGAAAATGGATGGTGCTGGAGGATCATGCCCTCACCTGGCCGTTGCTCGCAATGGGACACCGTTTAACCTGGTAAAGCGAATGAGTAACGGTCTTGGGGGTCAAAACTATCTCAACCTATTTTCAAACTTTAAATGGGTAAGAAGCCCGACTCACTGGCTTGGAGCCGGGCGTGGAATGCGAGTGCCTAGTGGGCCACTTTTGGGCCATTACAGCCTTGGTTCTAACATGGGGAAAAGAACTGAACTCCAGAGATGAGTTGAGAGGGACTGCTCTTGACATCAAAGCAGCATTTGACTCAGTGCGGCATCAAGGAGCCCTAACAAAATAAAAGCCAATGGGAATCGGGGACAACTCTCCACTGATTGGAGCCATGTCTAGCATAAAAGATGTTTGTGGTTGTTAGGAGGTCATTCATCTCAGTCTCAGGACATGGATGCAAGAATTCCTTAGTGTAGCTTCATTGACCCAACTATATTCAGCTGCTTCATCAATGACCTTCCCTCCATCATAAGGTCAGAAGTGGGGATGTTCGTTCATGATTTCATTTACAGAAGTGGTCTTGTTGCATGCGGACACGGACCTGGACAGCATTCAGGTTTGGGCTGACAAGTTGCACGTAACATTGGCACCACACAAGTGCTAGGCAATGGCCATCTCCAGCAAGATGAAATCTGACCATTGCCTCATGACATTCAATGGCTTTACCATCGCTGAATCCCCCACTGTCAGCGTCCTGGGGGTTACCATTGACCAGAAACTGAACTGGATCAGCCATACAAATACTAAGGCAAAAGGAGCAGGTTAGAGGCTGAGAATTCTGCGGAGGGGAACTCTCCTCCTGCCTTCTCGAAGCCTGTCTATCGACTACAAGGCACAAGTCAGGAGTGTGAGGGAATAGCCGCCACTTGTTTGGATGATTGCAGCTGCTACAATTCTCAAGAAGCTCGACACCATCCCGGAAAAAGCCCACTTGATTGGCACCCCATCTACCATCTTCAAAATTCACCACCTCTGCCACCGACACACAATGGCAGTAGTGTGGGGGGAACACCATCACCTGCAAGTCCCCTTCCAAGCCCCACACCATCCCGACTTGGATCTAAATTGCCATTTGTTCACTGTGTCTCTGGGTCAAAAAACGAGAACTCCCTCCCTAACATAAAGTGGATGTACCTGCACCAGATGGACGGTAGCAGTTCAAGAAAGTGGCTCACAACTACTTTCTCAAGTGCAATGGGCAACAAATGCTGGCCTAGCCAGCGATGTCCACCTCCCATGAAAGTTTTTAGAAAAATAGATTTGTGATGAGGTAGCAGATTGGTGAGGGTGGTGCAGTTGATGTTGCATAACTCTGAAAAGATGTTTGATAAATTTTGTCTGGAAGAATCAGCAGAGACGGACAATACTAGCTAAATGGTATATCTTAAAGGAGTGTAAGGAGAGAGAGAGTAAGGGGTGTTTGTGCACTGATCTTTAAAGGTGGTAGGACATATTAAACAAAGTAGCTAATAAAGTCCAGAATCCCGAGCTTTATCAATAGTGGCAGAGTTCAAAAGCTGGGAAGTTATGCTAAACCAGAGTTCAAAATGCACAGTGCTAAGGTTAGCAGTTTCCAGGGCGGGGATGGTGTTGGTTGGCTGGCAGGCAGCAGGTGAATTCTCCCAAAAAGCCTACGAAAATTCAATGATGGGTGACAAAGGAGGGAAAAGTCACATGTATGTGGGTGAGTCAAAACTTGTCAGGAGCTGCTCCTCCAATCACAGTTTCTGTCACTCCCATGTTGACTGCTCCAGCTTCTCCAATCACAGGTTCACTCACCCCTGCTCTTGCTGCTCCTCAAAAGACAGAATCTATCATTGGGGGAGCAACAAGCGTAGGAAGGAGGGAACTTGTGATTGGAGGAGCTGAAGGTGTTATTCTGGCTAGTCCCACTGCTGCCATGCAGGAGACTTTTGGCTGCGCCATTACCAATTGTTAGACATCCTCCAGGTGGATGAAGAGAAAATCAGGGTAAATGAAATAAGTGGAAGGAACCTCAGCCAGAATCAAGGCTGGAACAGGTCTGAGTGAGACATTGCTCAGCCTTGCAGGATGTTGAGCAGGGTGACTGCCTGGAGGGGAGGGCAGGGGAAGGGAGTGCTGGGCCTGTTACTCAGCCAGGGTGGGAGGCAGGGAAATGGCTCACCTTGGGGGCTGGGGTTGGGTGGAGGGGCAGGGCTCAAACCCAAGTCTCGGCTCGGTGGCAGATGACGGTGAACCCCGAGTCTCGGCTGCTGAATGAGTGGGAAGAGGGGTATACGTTTGTTTGTTAGGGGGAGAGGGGCTGATTACAATGTTCTAGGGAGCGCTTTACTGAATCTTCTGTCACCAGGGAATAAGTTAAAATATTTAATATATATGTATGGTATACAATCTTTGGTATATGTGCTATCTTAAAAATTCAACACAAATGCAGAAGGTAATGTTGCTACATAACTTCTTTATTAGGTGATGCAGTTATGAAGAAGGAACCCCTGAAAACTGAAAGTAGCCCTCGAGAAAATCTCTCAAAGAGCCCTCAGAAATATATATTTTGACCCTTGTGCTAAACCTATATAAAATGCTAGTTCAGCCCAAGATAGAGTATTTAGCCCTATTGTGGTTACCACTTTAGGAAGGAGATTAAAGCTTTGGAGACAGTAGAGAAGAGATTTACTGGGATGATTCTAGGACTGAGTGATTAGTTACATGGCTAGACTGGAGAAGTTTAGAGCAGAGAAGGCTCAGAGAGAGATTTGATAGAGGTGTTTACACCTCTTTCGATATTTGATCGTTTGGTAACCAGAGAGCACAGATTTAAGGTGATTGGGGAAATAACTAGAGGCAACATGAGGAAAAATTCTTTAATGCAGCAATTGATTAGGATTTGAAATGCACCAATAGATAGGGTAGTGGATACAGATTCAATAATAGCCTTCAAAAGGGAATTGGATAAATACTTGAAGGAGAAAAAATTTAGAGATATTGGGAAAGAGCGGGGGTTTGGGACTAACTGGATTGCTCTTTGAAGGAACTGGTGCAGACCTGCTGGGCTGAATGGGCTGCCTTAGGTGCTGTCGTATTCAATGATTCTGTAACAGTTGAAGGGTGCTACCAGTCACACGCGTGGATTCTGAATGTGTGCATTTTGTAGAAGTTCCCATCATGCTCTGTAGGCTTCTGAGTTGAAGTAAGAAGGTATTACTCCTCACTGAGTGTTTGTGAAGTTGTTTTCAACCGCCCTCCATAACTGTACTCTTCCAAATACTAATGAAACCCTCCCCAAATATGTGTTCTCTAAATGCTCACTTTCATTCGCCGTCAACGTGAATTCTGCCACCCTTAGTTATCAGCATATTCTTCTTCAATGCACTATCATTGACCCTGTTTCTGTTGCTTCTTCAATTTCTCAATGCTTTCATCTTCCAGTTTTAACTGGTCTTCTCAAACATCTCATTACTCCCCACAATTCCTGACCCAAACAACAATTACATTCCATAACCCTCCTTACAAATGTTTTCCATTTTATTCACAATTAAACTCTGATCTCCATCTTTGCTTACTTAGTAATTAACGTTCCTGGCTTTGAAGGAGTGCATAGGACTACCTTACGAGCATCTTTGTTCTCTGTGCACAGAAGGATCTTGTATTGAAACTTCATTGTATTGTTGTCATAGTGAGCTAATGGTCAGTGCCCTATTTCACAATTATTTTTATTGGGAAACTGGTATTGCATTTGCACTGTACACTTGGATATTGGAATCTGTCATTAGCATAGGAAAAACAACCTGTCTCTCCTGTCACTGCTATCTGGAGTACATTTTATGTTGATGTCTTACTAGACAATACTATGATCTGGTATTAATGGTAGTTAATAGTTGGAGTATAAAAGTATTGCTAATAAATGTTACTGAAATTCACTGTTTTAATCCACATGTTGACACTTTGCTTCAGCTGTTATCAAGTTCAGTTCTTAACTGGGCAGGTCAGTAGCCAGCAGTATAAACTTCCCAGTGTACTATTTTATGGTGACCCTTTCCACCTGTATCATTTAATTAAATAATGGATACTTTGCCACCCATGTTTGCAGTGCTCTGTCATTGTTTAATCTAGTAACCTGTTTCTCTTGGGATGATTCACGTTGAGGATACCCTCCATCAAGTTGTGTGGCACTACCACCATAGTAAATAGGATAGAATTCGAATGGATCTAGCAACTCAAGACTGGGCACCCTTGAGGCGCAATGGGCCATCAGCAGCAGAATTGTACTCAGCCACAACTTGTAACCTCATGGCCCAGCATATCCCCCATTCTATCATTGCCACCAAGCCAGGGGATCAACCCTGGTTCAATGAAGAGTACAGGAGGGCATGCCAGGAGCAGCGCCAGGTATACCTAGAAATGAGGTGTCAAGCCAATGAAGCTACAACACAGGACTACTTGGGTGACAAACAGAATAAGCAGCAAATGAAAGAGCAAAGCGATTCCTCAACCAACAGATCGGATTTAAACTCTGTAGTCCTGCCACATCCAGTTGTGAATGGTGGTGGATATTAACTCACGGAAGAGGAGGCTCCACAAATATCCCCATCCTCAATGATGGAGGAGCCCGGCACACCAGTGCAAAAGATAAGACTGAAGCATTCGCAACAATGTGCTGAGTGAATGAACCATTTTGGCCTCTTCCAGAGGTCCCCAGCATCACCGATGCCAGTCTTCAACCAATTCGATTCACTCCACGTGATATCAAGAAAAGGTTGAAGGCACTGGATACTGCAAAGGCAATGGGCCCTGACAATATTCTGGCAATAGTACTGAAGACTTGTGCTTCAGAACTTGCAGTGCCCCTAGCCAAGCTGTTTCAGTACAGCTACAATACTGACATCTACTCGGCAATGTGGAAAATTGCCCAGTTATGTCCTGTACACAAGAAGCAGGACAAATTGAAACTGGCCAATTACCACCCCATCAGTCTACTCTTGATTATCAGTAAAGTGATTGGAAGGGGTCATCAACAGTGCTATCGAGCAACACTTGCTTAGCAATAACCTGCTCTCTGACTCCCAGTTTGGGTTCCGCCAGGGCCACTCAGCTCCTGAGCTCCTTACAGCCTTGGTTAAAACATGAACAAAAGAGCTGAACTCCCGAGGAGAGGTGAGAGTGACTGCCCTTGACATCAAGGCAGCAAGGAGCCCTAGCAAAACTGAAATCAATGGGAATCAACTCTCTGCTGATTGGAGTCATACCTAGCACAAAGGAAGATTGTTGCAGTTGTTGGAAGTTGTCATCTCAGTTCCAGGACGTCACTGCAGGAGTTCCTCAGGCTAGTGACCTAGGCCCAACCAACTTCGGCTGCTTTATCAATGCCCTTTCATTATAAGGTCAGAAGTGTGGATATTCGCTGCTGATTGCACAATATTCAACACCATTCGTGACGACTCAGATACTGAAGCAGTCCATGTCCAAATGCAACAAGACAATATCCAGGCTTGGGTTGACAAATGGCAAGTAACATTCTCACCACACAAGCGCCAGTTAATGACCATCTCCAAATCTCCATATAGAGAGAATCTAACCATCATCCCTTGACATTCAATGCATTACCATTGCTGGGGGTGGGGGGTACCATTGACCAGAAACTGAACTGGACTAGCTATTTAAATACTGTGGCTACAAGAGCAGGTCAGGGGCTAGGAATCCTGTGGTGACTAACTCACCACTTGACACTCCAAATCCTGTCCACTGTCTACAAGGCACAAGTCAGGAGTGTGATGGAATACTCTCCACTTGCCAGGATGAGCGCAGCTCAAATCCAGCGATTACCCTCCGCTGCCATAACCAATTCCCCATTCCCTATATGTGAGTGGGACAATCAGTATTAATGGGCTATTTGACCGCAGGAATGTACACAACCAGACCTGATGTTGCTTTCATTTGAGATTCATACACATTTGCCGGTTGGAGTCACTGGAGTGTGAAAGCTGGCCAGTTGATTTTTTTTCTTTCCCTGACTCAGCATGCAAAACCAAACCCAATTGCATCACCCCACTACTCCTCTGATCAGCAAACTGGGACTCAGACGAGGGATCTTCGGCTCTGTTTCGCTGCACTTGGCTTTCTAATTAGATCTGAGGAAAAAATAATGAAACAGTTTAGTCTACAATATGCTGTTGTACTGTGTTTCATAGACTTGTACAAAAACATCATAAATTGCCCCAGAATACTTATTTGGATTTTGGGTCAGCTCGTTCAAAAATGACAAACACTTTTTTCTGATAGATTCTCAGGAAACTTTCTTAGGTATTTTAGAGATTATGGCAGTGTTCCGTATTATGGAGTGCTGGCTCTACCAACAGCTTGGTGTTGTACACCGCATCTTAAATAATTTATTTACCTTTGCTTATTAAGTTAAACAAACCAGATTATTGTCTGCAGGTCAGCAACTGATCTAGCCTAGCTGCATATCTGTTGCTTATTGTTATCAGGCCTCCAATGCTCAGCATTTTAACTCAGGGGAGTGTATTGTTTACTTCACTTAGCGATTGGATGTTGTGAATTTGCATTTCTGGCAGTAAATGCAAAGTGTGTGTATAAAGCATAAGCTCTCGCATGTGTTCAAAGCAAAAGTTTCTTTAATTTCTGACATTAAGGTGAAAACGCCACATTGACTGACTGAGGTGGATTAATTCTTGAAGCTGGGCAATCTGTTACATGCCCATTCTGAGATGGTGGAACATAGTGTCATTACAGCATGAAAGGAGATGATTTGCCCCATCAACTCCATGCTGGCTCTCTGTAGAGCAATTCAATCAATCCCACTCCTCCAGTCTATCTCTGTAGCCCTGTAAGCTTATTTCCCTCCAAGTGCTCATCGTATTTCCTTTTGAAATCATTCATTGTCACCGCATCCACCTTGTAGGCAGTGAATTCCAGTCATTTCCACTTGCTGTGTCAAAAGTTTCTTCTTCACATTCCCCTGTATCTTTTGCCTAGAACCATAAATCTGTGTCTTCTAGATCTTGTCCCATCAGCTAATGAGGACCGTTTTTCTTTGTCTACCTTACCTAAGCAGTCATAATCTTGTGTACGCCTATGGAATCTCCCCTCAATCTCCTTTGCTCCAAAAGACAATGATTAGACCATAAGACATAGGAGCAGAAATTAGGCCATTCGGCCCATCGAGTCTGCTCCACCATTCAATCATGGCTGATAAGTTTCTCAACCCCATTCTCCTGCCTTCTCCCCGTAACCTTTGATCCTCTTACCAATCAAGAACCTATCTATCTGGGTCTTAAATACACTCAATGACCTGGCCTCCACAGCCTTCTGTGGCAATGAATTCCATAGATTCACCACTCTCTGGCTAAAGAAGTTTCTCCTCATCTCTGTTGTAAAAGGTCTTCCCTTTACTCTGAGGCTGTGCCCTCGGGTCCTAGTCTCTCCTACTAATGGAAACCTCTTCCCCACGTCCACTCTATCCAGGCCTTTCAGTATTCTGTAAGTTTCAATCAGATCCCCTCCTCATCCTTCTAAACTCCATCGATGTATGTGAGCTATACTCTAACATATACGTTGCAGAATTTACCCAGCCACTCTGTGTATTAATGTTATAAAGCGCACACTTCTGGTTTTTTGCTTTTCTTAACTCATTTTTTGCTGAACCCACAATTATGAATTTGTTACCTCTTGACTTGACTGTTCCCAGAGGAGAGATTTGGCTAATATCTTTCACCTCCATAAACCTGAACTTATTCAAAAGTCTGCTGGTTTTTAGAAAAGACACATTGGCATCACCTTAGGATGGATATATTGGCCTTAGAAGGGTGTGCATTGTAGATTTACTAAAATGATACTTAGACTCATGTTAAATTATAAGGAGAGATTACACAACTAGAAATATATTCCCTGGAATTTAGAAGGTTTAAGGAGTGATTTGTTTGAAGTTTTCAAGATATTTAATGGGAATGGATAGATCAAGAGAAATTATTTCTGCTGGTTGGGGAGTGTAGGACTAGGGGATGTTGTCCAAAAATTAGAGCCAGACCTTTCGGGAGTTAAATTAGGAAACATTTCCATGAACCAGGGATGAGAAATTTCCGCCCTTTGGCAGAATTCCAACTTTCGATTATGGAATTCTTTCCTTTGAAATATTTTTCTGATCTTTGCCTCCCCCCCTCCATAGTCCTTTGCTTCACTTTGTACATAATCCAGTAAGGTCACATGCTGTTGTTAGTATGGATTTCAACCTATATTCCAACACAGGCACTAACTGCATTGAAGCTGAAATACAGAGATCACTCTGGTGTTTTTATACAGATGCATTGGTCCACAATCTTGATGGGAGTAGAAGGTAAACAAAGGGAAGACAAATGTTTCTACTCACTTGAAGTCTAATAATTCCACCCATTGGAAGGGTCCTAGAAGTATTTGCATTTCCCTACAGATCACAAAAGTGCCATAATTTTCTGGCCCCTCACGCTGTTGTGATTTTGTCGCTTTGCACTATAATGTATACATGATTCTTTGTCACAAAAATTCAGACATTTTTGTCTTCACCCACTCTGATCCCTGATGAACGAAGGGTTGTAGAAGTTTGGAACACCTCCGCAAACAGCATTTGATGCTAGATCAATTGTTAATTTTAAACCTGCAATTGCTTTTTGTGAACCAGAGGTGTTAAGGGATATAGGGTAAGGTGGATATGTGGATTTTGGTCACGGATCAGCCATGATCTCATTGAATGGAGGAACAGATTTGAGCTAAATGATCTACTCTTGTTCCTATGCTCCCTGTATCTGAACTCGTGCCTTTCTGTTCATCCATCATCCCTGTACTAGTTGATTTGCTTTGGCTTCTGGCTTTAGCATAGACTGTGCTTTAGAATTCTCACTACTGTTTTCAGATCCCACCATGTCCTTGCCCTTCCCTCCTATCACTGTAACCTCCTTCAGTGCTGCAATCCTCTCAGATCTCTAATCTCCTACTCTGGCCTCTTGTGCATCCCTAATTTTAAATGTTCCATCTTTGACAGCCGTACCTTCTACTGCTTGGGCCCTAAACTTTGAAATTCCCTCCCGAAGACACTCCTTAAAACTTGGATCAAGTTTTTGGTTACCTATCCTAATGTGTCCTTATGTGCCTTGGTACCTGCTAGCTAATGCTCCTGTGAGCGTTTGGGATGTTGTACTATGATAAAGGTGCTATATGAATTCAAGTTATTGTTGATCTTGATCCCTTCCTTGCAGGGACTTGGAGAGCTGACATTTTGACTGTCAGCAAAGGAATGCTGAACTCATAAAGAGGATGAAGATTCAGGGCCTGGTGTTGGTATTGACTTCCTTTTCAGCTCTGGATGCTGATTGGGTCATTTGATATTTCTGTATTTATGTATTTTAAAAGTACACAGTTTCTGATGTAAGCACCTACTTTTAGTTTTCATCACCCCCCGCCCCAATAAAAATGGCACAAACACACAACACTGGGACTGGAACATCAGACAAGAAGTATTTAAAAACAAAAAGCTAGCCTGTTTGAAGTTCTGCTCAGACAGTTCCATCTCCCTCTCATGCCTCTATTCCTTCCGAGAGACTAGTTTGCTTGAGCAGTTTGAGGGCTAAAAAGCTGCTGAGAGACAAAATGCAGTAGTTTTGTCCAACAGAACTATGTGGCCGCTTGGCTCAGTTGATAGCTCTGTGTGAGAAAGTTGGCACACTCAAGATCCATTCCGGTACTTGAGTACATAATCTAGGCTGATGTTCCAGTACAGTATTGAAGGGAGTGTTGTATTGTTGGAGGTAAAAGGTTTCCCTTTACATGCAGATGGTAATGTGTTCCTTTAGATGTGACGTTTGACCACTACCTCGCCTGCCTGTTGCTATTAATCAGATTGCTTTGTTTGAAATACTTTGAGACATACCAATGTGATAATGTGCCATATAAGTGCTATTTGATTACAGGAATGCAAGTCTAAGCAAATTTTAAAAAAATTCATTCTTGTGATGTGGGCATTGCTGGCTAGGCCAGCATTTATTGCCCATCCCTAACTACCCTTGCTTAGAGGGCATTTAAGAGTCAACCACATTGCTGTGGGTCTGGAGTCACATGTAGGATGACAGATTTCCTTCCCTAAAGGACATTAGTGAACCAGATGGGTTTTTATAACAATCGACAATGGTTTCATGGTCGTCATTAGACTTTTAATTCCAGATTTTTATTGAATTCAAATTCCACCATCTGCCGTGGCGGGATTCGAACCCCGGTCCCCAGAACATTAGCCTGAGTCTCTGGATCACTACGCCATCCCCTCCCCATATCCCCATTTTAAAATTGACTAGATTTGCAGATGTCCATTTCATAGCATTGATTGTCTCTCCCCCAAAAATTTTGGTTTTTGTTGTGGTGGGGCAGTTTTACCTTCATTTGCAGAAATTAAATGAAAACATCACTGTTAATTTGGGAAAACCCTGGCATTGGCTCCCTTGCTGCCTATTAAATGTGGGTGAAATTTGCAAAGTTAAGAAAGAAAAAGAAAAACCACAATTTACCCTGCTGAAGGGGACAGGAGAAGGCAACCTGTTAGAAACATTCCCAAATTGTGGGAGTCTTGTTTGGATTCATAAGTGCCTTCAGCTGTGTAGTTGTGGAATTCCTTTCCTAAACCTTCCCATGTCTCTCTAAAGCGCTCCTTAAAACCTGCCTCTTTGACAAAGCTATTAATCATCTATCCTAAGATTTCATATATGGGTTAATGTCAGATTTTATCTGATTATGTTTCTGTGATGTGCCTTGGGATGTTGTAATACATTAAAGGTGCTATAGAAATGCAATGTGTTGCTGTTTTGGTAATAGGAGGAGGATAATATGCACCCTTTGCAGCAGTGTCCCTCCTAAATGGATTTATTCTCTCCAATTACATCATGTGTCTGCTTGGCCCTGTGAGAAGACTGTGCATGAATACATAATTTTGGCTGAAGTTCCAATATAACACTGAGGAAGGTTGGCATTGTTGGAGGTGAAAATTTTTCTTTAGGTGTAGTCCTTCAGATGTGGATGTATTCTCCCTCCTCTCTCTGAAATGAAAAAGGGCTGGTATATTCCCTTAAAATTTTCAAAAGTCTGCAAATGCAGAGGTGTATTGGCATAGGATTGGGAAAAAGAGAAGAAAAGTTCAATTGAGAGCATCTAACCTTTTATGACTATTCCTATCACTACTGCATCAGCATTCTGCCTAGTTGCTTCACCATTCTGAAATATGATTCTTGACTTAGGAAGATATTCTTCAATCTGTTCCTGTGAAAGACTGGTGTGAAGTAACTGTTCAATGACTCTGCCATTTGCCCAAGTCCTAGTTCCTTGCTAATATTTTGGATGTTCAATATTTTTGTTCACCCATTATATACTGCTTTAGTATTTAAAAAGTGTTATTATTTTACTGTTGACATTTTCTGCAATTTGACCCACTCCTCTCTGCATCCCCAGTGCATTTTGAGTGCTATCTGTTTGCCGCTTATGTTTGAATTCTTATTTAAAGGGGAAGAACAGTTCAGGAACAGTTCTTTATTTTATTGACAGCTTTGGCATGAAAGTTAGGTTTGTCTTTATTTTGAACAAATGTCAAAGAGACTCTTGAGTTTGGTCCCCCTCCCTGATGGCTGTTCTGTTTCAGAAATTGAGGGGAAGCGTCTCCCATTCCTTCCAGAGTGGCTTCCTGGGGTCAGTGGGTTGTGGCCCATGAACCACTCAAGGACTTGCCAACCCCAGGAAACCATGCCACTGCCTGGAACTGCAAAGTAATAAACACTGACAAATAGTATTATCATTTAGTTGGTAAGATTTTTTTTGGTTTTGTTACGACTTTGCTTTTCTTAGCATCTTTTGTCTGAATGGAGAATATTAGTTTCTTCTATTAATCATGCTCTTAAAGTAATGCTGATTCCTGTTTGGCACTGGGCACTCGGTGTCACCCTCCTTGGTCCATCAAAATAGACCCACACAGCAAAATGGTTTCCTGGGGTCAAGCACCTGCTCAGCCTGGTCTCCAGTTATGGATCCTGTGTTTCCTTTGGCGATATTTTCGGATGAATGGAGAAGCTTGCTGGTGATGGTCACTGATCAACCTAGGAAGGAAAGGACCCTGACTCGTGGTCTGCATGTTCAATGAAAATTGAAATTTGTTATTAAATAAATCCAGTCTTATTTTCATAAATTTTAAATTATTTCTTGTAAAATGTTTATTCTGAATATAAAAAGGTTGGCCCTTGAGCTACAATACTCTGTGATAGCTTTTAGCTATTTGGACTTCATTAAGATGAATTTGGAGTTGCCAACTGTATTTGTGAATGTTTCCCACTTTTTTCACTATAGATGCCAGGTACATTTTTGGGTTCCAGTCAAATCTGCCACAGCAAGAAGCTCTAATTACTGTGGAGTAACAATCTTTGTTGCTGTTGAAATATTGATTTGATTATTATTTTGGCCTTCTGAGTAAACATAATTCTGTAAGTTGCTGGGGTGCTTTGTCTGGATTATGTTTAAATTCTGCTGGACAAGATGCATCTAATATTTGTAATAAGATCAGGCTCAACTTCATAATTGTACAAGGAGATTAATTTAACACAAGATGATATGCTGCATACATGTCTGGTAGATATGTAACTTATTTTTGGCTTCTTGAATTCAGTCTGTGGCAATTTTCTGTTCCTTTTGAGGGTATGGTAGCCCTTCAATTATTTTGTACTCGTCAAATTTGAAGCCATCCGTTGAGAAAAGGAATACTTTTCCTTTTGCCACCCCATGCCGATGTCAGCACTCCCAGGTCAAATGCAACATAGCTTAGAAGTAATGCTCCTTCTGATTTGTTCCATCAAACACTTACAGTATGTATTAGATGCAGAATAAAGTCACCTCTACACTACCATTAAGCACCCCATGATCAAGTAGAGCACAAGTTGGCTCCCTCTACAATACAACAATATTATACCTTACAACTTCAGATGAGCGTTCCCTAGTGCGCTGTACCTTGTTAAATTTTTCACTGAATATCCCTCTGGCCTCTTGAGTAAATGTGCTCACCTGTGACCAATTAAGGAATACTCTCTGCTATACAATTTTGTTCCCTAGGAGCTGGGCTCAAAGTAATCTTGTGTAGGACATTTGCGCTTGAATAAAAAAGACTTTCAAATCCTGATTCATTTGCTGACTTGGACTCCAAGTCCAGCAATACTTCCAATTTAAAATCCTTTTGCTCAAATGCGCCAAGGCCGCCTCCTCATAACTCCGTAATCTTGTTCAGCCCTATAACCTGCTGAGAATCCATCAGTTCTAAGGGCTTAGGCCTTAAGCTCAGGAATTCCCTTCCTAAACTCTGTCTCTAACTCTCTTACTCTTTCCTTTTAAGGTGCTCCTTAAAATCTTCCTCTTTGCCCAAGCTTTTGGTCACTTATCCCCCTATCTCCAAATGTGGCTTGGCCAAATTTTATCTGCTAATGTTTCTGTGAAGCACTTTGGGACATTTTACTACATCAATAACCACCATTTAACGTACTAAAATGTCCCAAGGCACTTCTGAGGAGCCACAAAGGGGGATATTAGGTCAGATGACCAAGAGCTTGGTCGAAGGGGTGTTCCTTAAAGGAAGAAAGCAAGGTGGAGGGGGATAGGGAGGATGTTCTAGAGCTTGGGGATGAGAAAACTGAAGACACAGCCACCAATGGTAGAGTGATTAAATTCAGGGATGTCCAAGAAGCCAGAATTAGAGGACTGCAGATATCTTGAGGGGATTAAAGATAGGGAGAGGCAAGACCATGGAGGAATTTGAAAACACGGATGAGAATTTTAGTTTTGAAAGATTACTTGACTGGGAGCCAATGTGGGCCAGTGAGCACAGTAGTGTTAGGGAACGGGACTTGCTTCAAGTTAAGATATGGGCAGCAGAGGTTTGGATGACCTCAAGTTTATGAAGGGTAGGATGTGGAGACCAGCCAGGTGTGTGTTGGAATAACCAAGTCTAGAGGTAATAAGGCATGAGTTAGGGTTTTAGCAGTAGATGAGCTGAAACGGGTGAAGCCGGGGAACGTTATGGGGATGGAAATAGACAGTCTTAGTGATGGCACAAACAGGAGGTCAGAAGCTTGTCTTGCCATTGACTCTGACATGTTAACAATGCTAGATAAATGGTAAGTTGTTAATGGCATGGCTCACTTAAAACCCTGATCTCAAAGTTGAAATGTTCCAATGTGCTAACTGCTATGTTATTCTATTCTCCTTGTCTCTGCTCTGATATGGAAAGCATTAAGTAGGGAGCTTCCTTTGCTTGGGCAAGCTTAAATGTTAGGGGAAATGCTATGTTTCCTGCCACATACATTCTGGTAATTGCTGGTAAGGACATGTTGTTTCCTTTAGTGTGACACACTCTTAGGGCAAGTTCTGTGTTGTTCTATGTATTAATGGGTTGTAATGGAAAATGTTATTTTCAAACAATCTGTTTAGTTCAAGCTTGAGCTAAACTTCAGTTGTAAAAACTGACACTGAATGTAATGCAATTGCATAAGATAATCAACATAAAATCATAGCAAATTTTACTTTCAGTTTTAGCAAGCACAGTTGGCCCGATTATTTTATTAAAAAAAAGGAACTAACCTGTGACTTCTATTTTTGCCATATATGTATGTACTTTACAATGTCTTTATATTTAAGACATTGTAAAGTATATATTTATACAGTCTGGAGTTTTCCATTTGGAATTCCACTGTCTTTTGCACTCCATCACTGATTAACACAAATGAATGCTATGGTGATTTTGATTTATAATAAAGTCACTATTAATATTTGCAGAAATATCAGTAAAGGGAATTGAAAAGGTTTGAGATTTTCTTCTCATCCTCTTGAATAAGCATACTGTTCTAATGATCTATTTTTGGATTCACTGGAAGGAGCGAGCACTGTGCCTGAACTGACTACTGTCGTGCTTGCTGACCTCCTGATGAAGCGCTGTTGTGCAATCTCAGTGGGTCCTGTGATTTAAAGGGTTAATCTGAAGCTTAGAAAAGCATTGCCTATCTTTAGTTAGGCTCCTGGGGTATTCAGTTTGATCTAGTGCATTGTTTGATCAGCTTGAAGCAAAATGTTCCCCATTCTGCTAACTCTACAAGCAGAAGTTGCCCAAATTATTTGGATTTGACAAGTGCTTGTTTAAATTTTTAATGGTAGAAATCTGGTTGTATTAATTTTCAAGTTCACAAGGATTTGCAAAACCAGGAAGACAAAACTAAATGTTTTTCTGATCTTATACATTCCAGCAGAAGGGGATATTCTGAGGCACACTCTTGCTATGATTAGCATAGTTGGGGGAGGCAGGTATGGGATCTACAACTTACAGAACCAGCCAGAACGAGAATAAGTAATACCGCAGTGAATTGAAGCTAGACATGATTGTCGTCCAGACCACAGTCCATGTGGTCATTAAAGGAAACTCCATGAAGAAAAATAATAAACCACAATTGACTAACAGGTGCATTTGCTTAGCTATTATTCGGAAATTGAAAATTTTTATTTAAAGGGTGCAATGATTTTTAGGCAGAAATTCATTGCTAGTGAGTGTGCCATTTCCTAATTTCTGTGGCGTCATAAGGATGAAAAGGATGCTTAGCTCTTTAACTTTTCTCCCCTAACTCAACAGACTGTCATACAGTACCTGTTTAATTGGTAATCCCTTGCTGAGTTTAGCCCTATTGTACTATCCACCTGATGTAATTTTCCTGGAACAGTAACACCACACTCAGGTTTATGATCCTTTCACCAGGATTACCTCTAATTAACAAATAGCTGTTACTGAATCCTCCAAAGCATGTGAGAAAATGGGCCTTTCAGTAAACACCTGAAAAACATTTTCCATACCTTGGCAGCCTACTCTCGACAAAGGCATTCGTAGACAACAAAACATTGCCTCCAATTTGCCAGCTCAGCCTTTAGCAGACTGAGGAAAATGCTATTTGAGGACCAGGATCTCAACCCAAGACTAAGGTCATGGTTTACCGTGCAGCAGTGATCCCTATGCTATATGCTTTGGAGACATGGGCAACCTACTGCAAGCACCTCAAAACACTGAGCGGTACCACCACTGGTGTGTTTGCAGGATCCTTCACATGGTGTGCCAGAGGGATCAGTGCTGCGGCCTCCACTATTTACAATCTATATCAGTGACTTGGATGAAGGGACCCAATGTATGGTTGCTAAATTTGCTTATGACACAAAGGTAGGTATGAGAGTAATTTGTGAAGAAGGACATAAGGAGTCTGCAAAGGGATGTAGATAGGCTACATGAGTGGGCAAAAATTTGGCAGATGGAGTATAATATGGGAAAATGTGACCTTGTTCACTTTGGCAGGAAGAATAGCAAAGCAGCATATTATTTAAGTGAGCAAGATTGCAGAGGGATCTGGGTGTGCTGGTACATGAATCACAAAATGTTAGTATGGAGGGTATGGCAAGTGATTAGGAAGACAAATGGAATGTTGTTGTTTATTGCAAGGAGAATGGAGTATAAAAGTTGGCAAGTTTTGACTTTGCTTTTTTGGACCTGTATCCATTGGAATTTAGAACATTGAGAGGTGATCTTATTGAACGTATGAAGATCCTGAGGGAACTTGAAAGGGTGAATGTTGGAAGGATGTCCCCCTTGTGGGAGAGACTACCACTTGAGGACACAGTTTAAAAGTAAGGGGTCTCCCATTTAAGATGGAGATGAGAAATTTTTTCTCCAGGGGTCATTATTCAGTGGAATTCTCTTCTCCAGAGAGTAGTGAGGCAAGGTCCTTAAATATTTTTAAGGCTGAGTTAGCTAGATTCTTGACTGACAAGGGGACAAAGGGTATAGGGGCTAGGTAGGAAAGTAGAGGCCACAATCAGATCAGCCATGATCTTATCAAATGGCAGGCTCGAGGGTCCAAATGGCCTACTCCTCTTAACTCATATGTTTGTATGTATATAAATTGGATCGCAAGAAATGCGGTCTAACAGCAGGAATCTCTCCCAAGCCAAAATGCCCAGCATCAAGGCATTAATCACACCAAGCCAGCTCTGCTGGGAAGGCCAAGTCATTTGCATGCTTGACATAAGACTCCCGAAACTGCTGCTCTACTTGGAGCTTGGTCATGGCAGGAGACTGCCAGCAGGACAGTGGAAACGCTTTAGGGATGCACTTAAAGCATACCTGAAGAAATCAAACATCCTCACTGACTCATGGGAGTTCTTGGCATGTGACCAGCCAAACTGTTCATTTGGGAAGGCACCAAACACTTCGAGATACTTCGTCGGGAACATGCAGAGGTGACGAGGTATTGGCGGGAGTGCACAAATCTCTAAACAACTCATCTACCTAATCCTTCAAACATCACGTGCCTCCGTGTAACAGAGTCTGCAAATTCACATTGGGTTCCAAGATGGTTTTTAAGCCCATCAAAGAATTGGAAGCAAGTCATCCTCAATCCCGAGGACTGCCTAAGAGTCAGTGAATGTTGAGCCTTCAATTTTGTCTGGGTCTATTGATAAAGCTGCTCAAACTTCATTGTCTTATTTTGTCTGAACCTTTGGATTGAATTAGTATTGTGACCAGCTGAAGCGTGATGTGTTTTAGCACCTGAGGGGGACTGTGGTCAGTACTTTCCTGTTGCGAACAGCCAAAGGTACATGATGTTTGATATGATCTGCCAATCGTTGGGAATTATGGCGTACATACCTGGCATCGCACCGACACTGTAATTCATACTGACTGTACTCAACCAGCCCAGACTTGCAAAACTCAAATCAGCGTCCCAACATTAAATGTGATTCCGTGATTGGATAATACTTGCAAAGCAATCCTATTTTGTAAGAATTACACTGAAAACCAATTTAAGATAATCATTCGGGCTTGCAGTGTGGCTCACTTATACATGTTAGAAGCCACATACATTCACACACAGGACCCTGTCCTTTGCAGACAGAAAAAGCATATCCACACATTGCACTTTTCCAAATAAACAAAAGCTTAGGGGAACTGCCATTCCCTGGTTCATTCCCCATGGCAATGCCTTGACTACTCAGTCGACTTGCATGGTTTAGATTTGAAAAATAGCTTGGCAGTTAATTTGGCATTCTCCATGACAACACCTGCACCAATTAGAGTCCAATTGCCAACCAATTGGCATTCTCCACTGTGGCTGCATTCAGCCGAACAGTTTATGCTGGTGTTTATACTTCTCACAGTGGGCTTAACATATACTTTCAGTTCTAAATGAACAGTCAAATGTTTGGATGTTTTAGTAATTTGTGTTTTATGCCACGCTGAATATGTCACCATTCAGAAATTAGCTTTATTATGATAACAATGCCATCAGTCTTTAAGGAAGAGGGTCTGAGCGATTAAATTCGCTCAATTTATGACTGCTGTTTTCATATTGGCACTATGATTTATCTTTAAGTTGATAGAAAAAAAATTCTGACCTGTGAACCATGTTAATGGTATTGATGAAGCAATTGCTATAAAATGTTCAATTGCATACAAGAATTTGAGGCTTCTTCATTAAGATAAAGTACAATGAATTGAATTTCTACAACTCAATCTCTGCTTGTTTGGGAGATACCCAGTTAGCATCGAGCCATAGGATTGGAAACCTCAGCCTCTGTGTTCCTTCCCCATTTTGAGGAGACTTTAAAAGTGGGGAGAAATGTAGGTAGACGAGGGTTTAATGGTTCTGTCATTAATGGTGGGGGTGAGGGCTCTCACAATCAGCCACAGTGGAGAATGCCAACAGGGACACAAGTAGGAAATTGTAGAATTGGGATGGAACAAAGTTTTGTGGAGGAATTTTTAAATCAATCTGTTAAAAGACAAGCAGCTGATGAAGGTCTGTGAGAAAAGAAATTAATAATTGAGTAGGATTGGAATGGGATAGCATGGGAATAGTAGTTTCAGACAGTTGAGGTTTGTGTATAGAAGATTTAAGAAGACTATTAAGAATTTTGGATAAGTGTGGGAGGCATATTTAGGCACTTAAGTGGCACTGGCGTTTGAGTTAGGGAATGGAGAAAGAAATAACTTTGCTTGGTGCTGAATAAGATATGAGGTTTGAAGCTTGTTTCGGGTTAAATAAGATTGAAGTTGCATTCTATTGAATTCCGAATAAGGGAAGAACAGGAGGGAAATGATTTCTGCATCAAAACTGTGTTGTTTTTGGTAGGAGATCCACAAAATAGCAGAAGCCAATGTTGTGACCTGTAGTTTGACCTGCAACTGTTATCTTGACTATGTGGTGTAAGGTTTAGATTAATAATGGAGAAAAGCAAGGGACAATATAAAGTAGAACATCTAGATTGGAAGAGGGCTTATTTCAATGTGATGAGAAGGGTTCTAGTCGGGGTAAAAAATGGAACCAAAGATGGACACGATGAACTGTGATGGAATAATTGGTGATCTTCAAAGATGAGATGTTGCAGTTACAAGCTAGGTAAATATCAACAAGGGTGAAAGGTAGGGCAACCACAAACAGGGCTCCTTGGATGATGAGGGAGATAGAGATTGTGATGAAACAAAAAAAATGGTATATGATGGATGTCAGGTGATTTTTTAAATTGAGAAACGGATCAAATACAATCAGTTCAGAGGGGATGTGAAGAGGAAAATAAGACTGGCAAGGAGAGAATATGAATAGAATGGCAGTCAACATAAAAGGGAACCCAAATATCATCTGACATGTGAATAGTAAGCAGGTAGTAAGAGGTGGAGTTTTCCCTTCTTGGGGACAAAGAAAGTGATATATGCTTAGAGGTGCTGCTCAAGGCTAGAATACTTGAATACTTTGTGTCGGTGTTTGCTGAGGAGGAGGAATCTGATAAAATATTGGTAGAAGCAATATAAAGGGTGAAAATTGAGAGGTCGGAGGTTCTGGAAAGACTAGCTATATTTAGGGTTGCTGAAGGAAGTGGGGTTGGAGATTGTGAAAGGGCTTTCCATGATCTTCCAAACTTCCCTAGATATGGGGAGGTGCAAGACAATTGGAGAATGGCAAATGTGTTGCCCTTGTTCAAAAAGGATGTAAGAATAGTCCTAGCAAATACAGACAGGTTAGTTTAACATCAATAGTGGATAAAGTTTTAGAAACAATAATCAGGAAAAGAAATCAACAGGCACTTGGAGAGGTTTAAGTTAATTAAGGATAGCCAGCACCGATTTGTAAACACAGATCGTGCTTGACTAATCTAATTGAATTTTCTGATGAAGTAACAAAGGTTGATGAAGGGAATGCAGTGGATGTTGTCAAAAGGATTTTCAGAAAGTGTTCGACAAAGTACCACATAAAAGGCTGCTTAACAAAATTGAGACCCATGGAATAGGAAGGTCAGTGTCCAATTGGTTAAAAATTGGCTTAAGGACAGAAAACAGCATGTGATATCAAGAAACGGCTGAAGGCACTGGATACATAGCAAAGGCTATGGAACCTGACGATATTCCAGCAATAGTATTGAAGATTTGTGCTCTGGAACTTGCTGTGCCCCTAGCCAAACTGTTCCAGTACAGCCACAACATTGGCATCTACCTGGCTATGTGGAAAATTGCCCAGATGTGTCCTGTGCACACACAGCAGGACAAATCCAACCTGGCCAATTACCGTGCCATCAGTCTACTCTCGATCACCAGTAAAGTGATGGAAGGGGTCATCAACAGTGTGACCAAGTAGCACTTGTTTAGCAATAACCTGCTCACTGACGCCCAGGTTGAGTTCTGCCAAGGTCACTCATCTTCTGACCTCATTACAGCCTTGATTCAAACATGGACAAAAGAGCTGAACTCCAGAGGTGTGAGGTGACAGTGACTGCCCTTGACATCAAGGCAGCATTTAACCTAGTGTGGCATTAAAGAGCTCTAGCAAAACTGGAGTCAATGGGAAACACTGAAAACTCCACTGGTTGGAGTCAAACCTAGCAGAAAGGAAGATGGTTGTGGTAGTTGGAGGTCCATCATCTCAGTTCCAGGACATCACTGCAGAAGTTCCTCAAGTAGTGTTCTAGGCACAACCGTCTGCAGCTGCTTCATCAATGACTTTCCTTCCATCATAAGATCAGAAGTGGGGTTGTTCGCTGATGATTCCGTAATGTTCAGCACCATTCGCGACTCCTCAGATACTGAACCAGTCCATGTCGAAATGCAGCAAGACCTGGACAATATTCAGGCTTAGGCTGATGAATGGCAAGTGCCACTTGTGCCACACAAGTGCCAGGAAATGACCATTTCCAGCAAGATAGGTGCTTGATGGCCAGCAGGGACACGATGAGCCAAAGGGCCCTTTTCTGTGCTGTATAACTATGATTCTAAGAGAGAATCTAACCATCACCCCTTGACATTCACTTGAATCCCTCACTTTCAACATCCTGGGGGTGACCATTGGCCAGAAACTGAACTGGACTAGCCATATGAATACCCTGGTTACAAGAACAGGTCAGATGCTAGGAATCCTGTGGTGACTAACTCACCTCCTGACTTCCCAAAGTCTGACAAACCATCTACAAGGCACAAGTCAGGAGTGTGATGGAATACTGTCCACTTGCTTGGGTGAGTGCAGCTCCAACAATACTCAAGAAGCTTGACACCATCCAGGACAAAGCCTGCTTAATTGGCACCCCTTCCACAAACATTCACTCCCTCCACCACCGATGCAGTGTGTAACATCTACAAGATGCACTGCAGAAACTCACCAAAGCTCTTTAGGCAGCACCTTCCAAACCCACAACTGCAACCATCTAGAAGAACAAGGGCAGCAGATACATGGGAACAACACCACCTGTACTTTCCCCTCCAAGCCACTTACCATCCTGACTTGGAAATATATCGCCTTCCTTCACTGTCACTGTGTCAAAATCCTGGAACTCCCTCCCTAGCAGCATTCTGGGTGTACCTACACCACAGGGATTGCAGCGGCTCAAGAAGGCAGCTCACCATCATCTCAAGGGCAATGAGGGATGTGCAATAAATGCTGGCCTAGCCAGCGATGCCCACATCCCATAAATGAATATTTAAAAAAATCGAAGACGTGAGGGTCCTTGAGTGGGTGCAGAAGAGATTTACTACAATGGCTCCCAGATGGCAGATTTTAGTTACAAGGTTAGGATGGAAAAGCTGGGGTTTTTCTCCTTGGAGCAAAGGAGATTGAGGGGAGATTTGATAGAAATTTCAAGGTTATGACAGGTTTGGCTAAGGTAGACTAGGAAAAAGTGTCCCCATTAGCTGATAGTACTCGGGGACACAGATTTAAAATTTTGGTGAAGAGATTCAGGGGAAATGTGAGGAACTTTTTATGCAGTGAGCAGTAATGACCTGGAATTTGCTGTTCCCACTTCCACCGGCCTTGTGGTCAGTGATTTCAAAAGGAAATTGGATGGGCACATAAAGGAAATATTCCTGGAGGGCAATGGGGATCGTGTGGGGGAATGGGACTGACCAAATGACTCTCGGAGAGCCAGCAAGGACTCGATGGCCTGAATGGCGGCCCCTAGTACCGTAAATGACTAAGGGAGTTAAAGTTTCTTGTTTTCAGTGACGCTCGATAGACATGGTCCCAAAATTTCACCACAACATCATTTTTCTGGGCGCTAAATGGCCTTTCAATACTCCAATATGGTAGGTAGGGAGCATTTCTCATTACCAGCTGGAAATGCATGGTTGTCACATCAATAAAGGCTGACAAATTAGCATGTGGTGCCTGTACCTGAAGTAGACCTTGGTCCTGTTGCATATGCAAATAAGGGGCCTATTACCACTTTGAGGCCCACCCCTGCAAGATTAGTTTGTCCTGAGGAAACTGACACTGGTTGCATCCAGGAAAACCAAGCCTTCACACAGCTCAATTAGTGACCTTTAAAGACACCACTGAAGGCCACAAAATTTTGAAATATACTTGCCTTTATGTGAGCTCCACAACCCATAATTAAAGAAAGCTGTCCTCTGCCACCTCTTGTTGCTACCATCTGAATGGTAGTTACCTTTCAGTCTTGCTGAACCAGTTCTACTCAGCAATCCATTACCATCAGAGGCTGTTTTTTGAGGAGTTTGTGTAAGACACGTAGCACTGACCCTTGGGATGAAATCCTGATGCGCCTGGTCCAGCATGCATATTTCCTATGATTTAAAATAGCAATTCCTGGTGTTGCTGCAAAGTGAGGGCAGTGTGTAGCAATGCCCTATCAAACTTCCAAGAAAAATAAACGAGTATTACAGAGCATTGAAAATGGTCCCATTGTCTGTTCCCAATGGTAATGTGCATTTGGAGTTTGAGGTCTCATTTAAAGCTCTAGAGATTAGCCATGTGCTGCCAGTTTGTTTTCAATAATTTGAAGCAGGTGAGGAATGAGAGAGTCGGTGAAAGGCACAATTGATTGCTTTATTTTCAAAGGCGTGTGCGTTACCCGCCTAATAGTTTATTAATATATTTGAAACAGTGCAATTTTAATCTACCCCCCCCCACCTCACAGGTTGTTTCCTTAAAATGGTTTTCAATTGCCATACAGAGTTTATTGACACTCCAAACTTTGTATGGTCACCATTGAGTTCTGGCAAAGATCTGATTTGCAGTCAGGCCTATCATTATTTTGCTTCCAATATAATAACCACCATTTCGTACTCCCAGACACTATTGAATTGTTAACCCTATTTTGTCTGCACTCTGGTAAGTGGTTCTGAAAAATGCATATTTCAGTTGCAGCGTTTGAGGGCAGTTGAACAGTGTTTTGAGTTGTTTATGTAAATCAACTAATTGTCTACAGGGGCTAGACTTGGTCACTTAATTGTTTGAGACTGCTAAATTAGCTGATATAGGTTACCTGAAAATTGCTTCACGTGAATGTTCCTTAATCAGTGTTTTATTCATTTGCAGGACACTGGTGAAATAAGTTCTATAGACGGCGGAGAGCTGTCTTGTGAGCTCATACAGTAATTTGAATGTGTTGTTGAGATGCATTTCCTGAGGGTTCCATTTGGACCTGAGAGCAACAAAAATTGCCATCTCCACAATGAAATAGGCACTTTATCTTCTATTCTGACCTGTCAACCATTGAATTAATTGTGACATATGAACTAACTGCTGTTTGGTGCATTGTAGAAACTATTGTGTGCTGTCCTTAGCTATGTCTTCTACAATTAATATGATGAATATAAAATTTGGAAATATAAATGATGTACATTTCCCTCATCTACCTAAACATTTTTGTTGGATGTAATAGATTTTTGAAGAGTTTAATATTTTAATTACATTATTTTTATCTCTAATGCAGTCTACCATCACCTTATTTCAGCAGGGTTGCATGAACTGTTTCCAGATAGGTGGCGAAATAAACTCAAAATGATCTTTTTCTGTTGAAATGATTAATAAGATTGGTTTTTATTGTCAGTATACATTTGGATATCTTAAGCAACTGGTTCAGAAATCTATCTGGGCTAAGATGAATTATACTTGTTTTTTTGTTCCTGTGTTTTAAGATAATTTTAGCCTGAATATGCTATCACTATCTAGTGAAGGAATTGGGCTGCTATAGGCTTTCAGCTCTTAAAATAATCACAATTCCTGAGCCCAGTAAGTGAAGGTTGGCACTTCTACTATTATGAGCACAACCCGTCGATGCTATTGGGCCTCCTTTGCAGAAAAGAAGCCGGTGTTACTTAGAGTGGAGGAGGTAGTCCTGTGGTTTATAATTCAAAGAGCTGCAGTTACTATGTGAGATGGGAAATGAGTGAAGAATTGACCGAGCAAGGCATTCGAGGCGGGGGTGAAATAACAGACTAGAAGAGAGAAAATGACAGAGGGAGCGAAAGAATGAAATATGGAGAGGAATTGAGATATGATAAAGGAGGGTATGACAGAATGAGAGAGAAGGATTGTAAAATATGTAGAAAGAATAAGAGTGGGGAAGGAGAGAATACAATCCTGATTCAATTAAATAGTAAGAAATAGCATACTGTTTGCCTATATAATTACTGTACTTCAGAATAATGTATGCATGTGAAGTACATTAGGATGTTTCAGTGATGCCATAGGTGATTTATAAATGCAAGGTTTCAAGACTATTTATAGTCACAGTGAGGTTATCTAGATGCAAAACTTAGTATTGTGGTTTCTTTTTTCGATGTTGAGCTTTGAAAGTGAATCACTACTGTAGAATGTGCTTAGGATGGGATGATGAATAGGTATATACATGGGTGTGACTGGATTGTACCAACTGAACCTTGGGTTTGTCTGCTGCAACCTAGTCCTCTATTTATAACAAACTTTATCGTGGTGTCTTACTGTAACAGAACAGCTGAAGCTTTCTTGAGATTCATTGCACTATTTCATTTCATTTTTCATTTTAATTCATTTATATTTGAAAAATATTTTGGGAAGGTTTCTGAATGTTTATTGGATTGCACTGAAGAAGGAACCATTTTGTTCAATCTATGCTTGCAAAGCCATTGGAACTCGAATGCCTCTGGAGGGAAAACTAACTTGGTAATTTATTCAGACTTGGTAATCACATGCTGTGTCACATGCTGATTTGCTAGATTAATGTAAATAGGCCGCAACATTCTTTTCACCATTAACTTAATTTTTTACTGAGATATTATATCTCCGAGTTTCACTTTAAGTAAGGATGACCAAAATAATAAAATTGTCACTTGGTACAGAACTTGAGTATTGCTGAAAAAAGAGACATGCTGTCAAAAACTTTGTCTTGCACTCATCAGGACAGATGCGAGAATGCCAAATTTCAAAGGGAGCAATAATTTATACTGCATGAGAAAATGGCGCTGATTAGTTGGCAACTCAACTCAGGTCAAGGCATTGCCATGGGGAATACACCAGGGAATTATTGCCCCTCATGCTTTTTCGTTTAATTCAAAAAAGGTGTGATGTCTGGACATGTTCCTTTTGTCTGCAGAGGTATGAATATATGTAGCTTCTAGCAAGTATAAGTAAGCCACATTGCAAGCCCAAATAATAATCTTAAATTGGTTGTTTGTATAATTCTTAGTGCACTCAGGATTTTTCATCAAGTGCTGTTCTATCGCAGAATCAAATCCAACGATAAACGTAATGTTTTGAGTTTTGTAAACACAAGCTGGTTGAGTTGTCAGTGCACTGCCTATCGTGAACAGCCAAAGGGACGTGCCGTTTGATGCAATTCCACATTCGTTGGGGCGTATGGCCTACATGCTTGGCATCACACCGGCACTGAAATGTATACACCACATTACTCATTTGCATGGTAGACAGAATGCCTTTTTGGCTTGCCAGCAGCATTCTGTTAGTGGAATATACCACTCACCTTGCTACTGCATAGTAGCAGTATGAAACAGCTAGCTTCACCTGTTGCTCAAATTTTTGCTCTCATCCTGAAATTGTAAGGTTAACTCTAAGGATTGTTTTGCATCTTTGGACTTCCTCCTCAAGATAGCTATTTTGTTGGTGGGGTGCAGTGTGGGGGTGACTGGGGGTGGAAACTGTTGTGATAAATGGTTATTTCAGACAAAGCTTAAACTCTTGGGATTGAATCTTACAGCTTCAGGAATTTTCTTTGGCAATTGTAATGCTCAGTAGTTTGATGTGGCACTGGCTCATGTCTATGCTTTCTCCCAGACTGAGTTCTAAAGTCAGTAAGAAATGGATTAACACCATTGTGTACAAATCAATCATTATGATTTTAATACACTCCCGAATGAATTTTGTTGATTTCTAACTTATGGGACAATTGCCAGTTGTCCCATGCTTTGGCCAATGGGAACATTCCAGCAAACAATCTGGAAAAACTGAAGTCCAACTCCACTTTTAATGCTTAATGGATCACTTGCTTCAGTGGAAATGAGGAGTGACCTAAACTCAAGATTGCCACTGAGCAAAGATGCAACAGCATCTTCTGTAAATGGGCCTGCGATGTTTACTGTAATATGAATCACATTTACAGCAACAATACTATAGCAAGAGCACTTAATCAGCGTTGTAAACTACTGGGAAACAACAAATAATAATTGAAGGCATATTGTGTGGAACCTTGACTCTTGAACTCTATATTTTATGTCTGATTACTCTTCTTTGAAGCACCTTGGGGCATTTGACCACGTTAAAGAAGTGATATTAAAACAAGTTTTTCAACTTTGCAAATTTGGCAATGACGCATACGATTAGTGCAGTTACAAGTTAACAAGCTGAATTCATAGGAATAGTTTGGAAACTTAATGCAGTATCTAGACGAGATTAAATTAGGGAGGGTTGCTGCAAGGTTAATCAGCTGAGAACATGGTAATGGAGGGGTGATCTACCGGACTCGATTGATCTATATTTCTTTGATTCCTTGTCTGGCAGATTACACATTAGCCACAGGTTCAGGAGAATAGTGACAATGGCTCAATTAGGCTTGCTTTTCATGTGGAACGTGTATAGCCTGAGTGGGGTCCATTTTATCAACAAACACAAATATGTTAAACGCATTTATAAACCATGCAAGTATGAGTATTGCGATCACATGTCGAACCATTTTTTTATTTCCAGATCAGAAATGCAATTAGTTACATGTAAGTGTGGCTGGTATATTTTAAAAAGGGGGGTGAAATTTTGCTACAGATATACAAAGTCCTAGTTAGACCACATCTGTAACAATTTGTACATAGCTGGACTTTAGAAAGGACATTGGCATTGGAAGGTTCACCAGATGTTATGAGGACCCCAACTGTTTAACTGAAAAATGAAACAAGCTAGGTTTGCATTCTGTGGAATATAGAAGGTGAAAGGGCGATTTGATTGAGGGTTTTTAGGATCTTGAAAATAATTAGTAGGGTAGATGCAAAGAACCTTCTGCTGGAGAGTACCTAGTACAAGGGGACGTAACCTTAAGAGTCGCCCATTCAGCTGGCGAGTTATGAAATATTTCCTCAACAACAACTTGTATTTATATAGCGCCTTTAATATAATAAAATATCCCAAGGCACTTTCTAAAGTAAAATTTGACACAGAGCCGCATGAAGTGGTAGAAGGGCAGATGGCCAAAAGCTTGTCCGAAAGAGGCTAGAGAGGCAAAGAGATTTAGAGAGGGAATTGCGGAGCATAGGGCATAGGAAACTGAAGGTGTGGCGACCTAGTTGTGGGGCACTTAAAATCTGCGCTGCTCTAGGTCAGCATTAGATGAATGCAAATATCTCTGAGGGTTGTGGGGCTGAAGGAGATTCCATGGAGGGATTTGAAAACAGACAGATTACCTTGCATCGAGGGTCCCAATGGTGGAAGTGTGCGGCCCTTCAACTTGGAAGTGGAGTGGATGGTCGCACCAAATCATGCAGCGGCCAGCCATCTGGATATGTAGCGGTAAGGGCACTGACCAGTCATGCAGTGGGGGCGGGCAGAATGCCGCAGGCCCTGCTGTTACCTCATGGGGAGGAATGTCTGGGCACCATATTTAAATGGCACCCTGACAGACATTTGCTCCTTGCCATCCAGCATCCAGCAGTATCAGTCTGGCTGTTTCTGAGGCATTTGTAATCCCTTAATATTTTGCGATTCTTCCTTCTCCCCCGACCACCTCATCCTCGGTCAGCCATGCCTCTTTTCCCTTTCACAGCTGCCACGTGATCTCAGTGCATCAGTGCCTCCTCTCCTAAAGCTGCCCAAACAGGAAAAACAGCTCCAACTCTGTGCAAACCCATCAGGAAGACTACCTCATCTGCATGCCATCTTTAACCAGTCGTAAACCTAAAGGCACATGTTTCTCATTTGCTGCGTACTTAGTTCCAAAGATACAATTTAATCTGGTGAAGTTGTGCTTTAATGAGCATGCATGGCATAGCTTGCCTTTGGGAAGCACGGTCTGCCCTTAATGTGCTGCCAATTTAATAACCAATTTTCTTCCCACTGTTGGGAAGCTAACATTTTGCCTCCTGCACAATTAGGTGTCCTTGCCCACCTCATTTCTAGGAGCTTCACAACACTCTGCCCATGAATAAGAATTTTAAAATCGAGATGTTACTTGACCAGGAGCCAATATAGGTCAACAAGTGCAGGGGTGATAGGTGAATGGGACTTAGAGCGAGTAAAGACACAAGCAGCAGTGTTTTGGATAACTTCAAGTTTAGAGAGGTTAGAATGTGGGAGCCTGGCCAAAAGTGTGTTGGAATAGACAAGTATGGAGGTAGGCCTGGATGAGGGTTTCAACAGCCGATGAGCTGACACTGTACGGTTGTTGGGTGATGATATAGGGGTGAAAATAGGTGGTCTTAGTGATAACACATATATGTGGTCAGGTGCTCACCTCGAGGTCAAATATACCAAGGCTGCGAAAAATCTGATTGAGCCTCTGACAGTTATCGGGGAGGGGGATGGAGTCCGTAGCTAGGGAACAGTGCTTGTGATGGGGTCCAAAGATAATGGCTTCATTCTTCCCAAAATTTGAAAAAAATTTCTGCTCATCCAGTACTGGATGTTGGATAAGAAATCTGATATATTAGCAGCAATGGAGGAATTGAGGGAGTGGTAGTGAGGGCAAGCCGGGTATCATAGGTGTATATGTGAAAACTATTGCTGTGTTTTCGGGTGATGTTGCTGAGGCACAGCATGTAGATGAGAAATAGTGGGTGGGGGCAAGGCTAGATCATTGGGAGCCACTGGAATTGGGGAAAGTGGTTAAGTGTGACACCTTTTCCCACAAAAAGTAGTAGATGCTAGTTTAAAAATTTTAAATCTGCAATTATAATAGATTTTTGTTTGAAAAGTGTAAAAGAATATGAAGCCAAGACAAGTGGATAGATGCAGACCAGCCAGGACCTTGTTGAGTGCCAGAACAGGCTTGAGGGGCTGAATGGCCTACTCCTTATAACCATATGTGACTCATGGCTAGTATATTGGCACTGTATTAGAGTACAGACATGTATAACAACAGTGCAGAAGTGAACTAGAATACGGAGACGCACTGTAGCAGAGTGTAGGGATTTTATTGTAAATGTTGTATTGGAGGAATATGCTGCAATGGGGAGTAACACAGCAACAGTTACCTTTTCCTGCGATCTTTATAATGTGGTGAATACCATCTAATCAACTTTGTAGAAGTGACAAACCTTGGATCAAATTTATTTTTAAATAATGAAGTGTGGTGATAACATAATCCCAGTCTATCGTTCATATGCTTGTGTCAGTTGGTTTTAGTTCAGCATCAGATGGTTTTTAGCTTGATAAGAGTGGCAGCTTTAGCTTGCTATTTTACAAACGTTTGCTAGAAAATCTAACTCCAAATTCTATTCTAGCCTCTATACCTTTACAGTTTTGGAATAATTGAAATTCCAGTGGGATTATTCAGAGTTAGAGGAAAAAGCAAAACTAATAATTATACAAATTATATTATTCCAAAGGATTCTTTATTTTAAAGCCTGCATTCAGAACAATGGCCCCTGCTGGACACCCTTCATAAATTAACAAAAGAAAATTATCAGGAAACCTAAAATGGCTGAATTTATAGTTATTAAATTTCTATGTTATTAAATGTTTAATAATATGTCATCTCAAATATGCGGAATTTACTTTGCGACCTTGGCATGTTAAATGTATGTATGATTCAACTTTCCATATTAATCATTCCAAGCTGAAATATCAGGGTTTCAGTGATTTTTTAAAAAAAAATACTTTATTCATAAAATATCTGGAAGAACATTCCAAAACATTTCAAAATCACCATCACATAAGTACAGTCAGATTCAACTTTTACACATGGATCACAAGGTGCATCAATACAATCAATGAATATTACAATCATTTCAATATGGTCAATGCAGACAATCAGACAATGGCATTGGAGTTATCAACATACATCATGTTCCACTCTGAGTTGCTTCAATACAATTATAATACAATTAGTATTCAATGCACACATTCATTTTGAGCTGTACAGCCCGAGGGGCTCTCAACAGTTCCCAGCCCCTCGGTGCACTGTGGCAGAAAGGTCTTAGACAGCGACTTTTCCCCATTGTGCCTTTGCGGCAGCTGCCCCAAGCTTTAGTGCGTCCCTCAGCACATAGTCCTGGACTTTGGAACATGCCAGTCTGCAACACTCGGTCGGAGACAACTCCTTGTGCTGGAAGACCAACAAGTTTCGGGCAGACCAAAGAGCGTCTTTCACCGAGTTGATGATCCTCCAGCTGCAGTTGATGTTTGTCTCGGTGTGTGACCCTGGGAACAGCCCGTAGAGCACAGAGTCCTGTGTCACAAAACTGCTCGGGATGAACCTCGACAGAAACCACTACATCTCTCTCCTGACCTTCTTTGCAAAGGCACAATCCACAAGGAGGTGAACAATGGTCTCGTCCCCACCATGCCGCCTCGAGGGCAACGTGCAGAGGGGGGTGAGGCTCCTGGCGTGTTGGAAGGATCTGACTGGGAGGTCCTTTCTCACCACCAGCCAAGCGACATCTTGGTGCTTGTTGGAAAGTTCTTGCGATGAGGCATTCTGCCAAATGACTTTGACAGTCTGCTCGGGGAACCATCCCACAGGACCCACCCTCTCCTTTTCCCGCAGTGCCCCTAAGACGTTACTTGCCAACCACTGCCTGATGGACTTGTGGTCCAAGGTGTTTCTCTGCATAAATTTTTCCACGAGGGACAGGTGGTACGGCACGGTCCAACTACTTGGAGCGTTCCACGGCAGCGTGGCCAGACCCATCCTTCGCAACACCGGGGACAGGTAGAACCTCAGCACGTAGTGACACTTGGTGTTTGCGTACCGAGCGTCTATGCACAGCTTGATGCAACTGTGCACAAAGGTGGCCATCAGTATGAAGGCGATGTTGGGCACGTTTTTTCCCCCTTTATCTAGAGGCTTGTACATCGCGTCCCTGTGGACACGATCCATTTTCGATCCAGATAATGCGAAAGATGGCTCGGGTGATCGCCATCGTGCAGGAGTGTGGAATGGGCCAGACCTGCGCCATGTACAGCGACAGCGAGAGTGCCTCACACCTGATGACCAGGTTCTTACCCGCAATGGAGAGGGAGCATCGCTCCCACATGCCCAGTTTTCTTTGCACCATAGACTCTCGCTCCTTCCAGTTTCTAACGCATGCCCCGGTCCCTCCGAACCATATTCCCAGCACCTTCAGGCCGTCAGCCCTGACGGTGAAGGGGACAAAGGATTGGTCAGCCCAGTTCCCAAAGAACATGGCCTCGCTCTTCCCACGATTTACCTTGGCTCTCGAGGCCAGTTCGAACTGGTCGCAGATGTGGATCAATCTGCGCACCGACAGCGGATCCGAGCAGAAGACGGCGATATCGTCCATGTACAGGGAGGCTTTGACCTGAGTGCCTCCACTGCCTGGGAAAGTCACTCCTCTTATGCCCGGATCCTTCTTGATGGAGTCAGCAAAGGGTTCTATGCAACACGCAAACAGGACAGGGGAGAGAGGGCAGCCCTGCCTGACTCCAGATTTAATAGGAAAGCTGTCTGATTCCCACCCATTGATTGAGACTGCGCTACTAATGTTAGTGTAGAGCAGTTGGATCCAATTGTGAATTCCCTCCCCAAACCCCATTTTGAGAGCACATCCACCATGTAGGTGTGTGATATTCTGTCAAAGGCCTTCTCCTGATCCAGGCTGATGAGGCAGGTGTCCACACCCCTGTCCTGCACATAGGCAATCGTATCCCTGAGCAACGCAAGGCTGTCAGAGATCTTACTGCCCAGCACAGCGCAGGTCTGGTCAGGGTGGATCACCAATTCCAGAGCGGACTTGACCCAATTGGTGATGACCTTGGACAGAATCTTATAGTCCACATTCAACAGTGAAATGGGTCACCAATTTCTAATTTCCTCCCTTTCTCCCTTGTGCTTGTAGATGAGGGTGATGATGCCTTTCCTCATGGATTCTGACATGCTGCCGGCCAGAAGCATACTCTCGTACACCTCTAGCAGGTCTGGGCCCATCCAGACCCACAGAGCCGAATAGAACTCCGCCGGCAAGCCGTCGCTTCCGGGAGTTATGCTCTTCTTGAAGGACTCAAGGGCCTTAGTCAGTTCGTCGGGAGTTAGCGGTTTGTCCAGGCTCTCTCGTGTACTGTCGTCTAAGACCTCCGTGATAGAGGACAGGAAGGACTGGAAGGCCGTGCTGTCTGTAGGCTTCACGTCATACAATCCGGCATAAAAGGATATGCTGATCCTCAAAATGTCGGACTGCGATGACTTTACTGAGCTGTCTTCCTTCAGGGTGCTGATCACAGAGCGCTCTCTGTATACCTTTTGGAAGAAGAAACGTGAGCACGTCTCATCCTGCTCCACGGAGTGGACTCTGGAACGGAAGATGATCTTGGAGGCCTCCGAGGCAAAGAGCGAGGCTTGCTGGCTCTTCACCTCTTGGAGTTCCTCCTTGACATCGACCCCCATCGACTGCAGCTGGAGCAGATTCTGCATGTTTTTCTGGAGTCGGGACATTTCCCTATGTTCATTTCTAGCTTTCTGGATGATTTTTGAGGGTGAAAAATCTCTTAATGTTTCCCTTGACCACTTCCCACCGGTGTGTCAGGGACTCAAAGAGGGGTTTCACGGTTCTCCAACCTTTGTAATCCCTCTAGAGCTCCTTAATGTTCTCTGGGGTCTGCAGTTGCACGTTTAGCTTCCATGCCCCCCTGCCCACCCTCTGGTCTTCCTCTAATTGACAGTTAGCTAGTAGAAGGCAGTGGTCAGAGAAGAACACCGGCTTGACATCGGTGGATCTGACTGTGAACGCACGGGACACAAACAGGAAGTCTATCCTGGAATGGATGGACCTGTCTGGCCTTGACCAGGTGTATCTACGCTGCGCTCTGTCTGCAGGGTTGCTGAAGACGTCGTGCAGCTTGGCATCCTTAACTGTTTTCATCAGGGATCTGGACATAGCGTCCAACCTGCTGTCAGCCCTGCCGGATCGTCCAGTCGCATCAATGATGCAGTTTAGGTCACCGCCCAGAATGACCGGCCTGGAGGTCGCCAGCAGCAGTGGGAGCTGCTGAAATACCGCCAGCCGCTTGCCTTTTTGTGCCGGGGCTGGAGTACATTACGTCTGCTACGAGGAGGCGCCCGCCCACCACCTCCTTAACCTCGGAGACAGTGAAGTTGCCTCCCCGCAGCAGAATACCCAGGTCGGAGGAACGAGAGTCATTTCCTCCCGACCAGATCGATGGCCCATGGGACCACCATCGTGACCATTGCCTGTAGGAGCTGAGGTGAGGTATCGCACACTCCTGCAGAAACAGCAGGTCAGCTTTGACCTTGGCAAGGTAGTCCAAGGTCGCAACACATCGCGTAGTACATTTAATGCTACGCACATTTATGGATACAATCTTTACACCCATTTTAAAGCATTTAGTCTCTTACCAAACCTGTTGTCTTTGAGAGTTTCAGACCTTTGGTCTGCTCCTGCATACCCATAGTGTTCACAAATTGCCTCACTTTGGATGGGCTGAGGAAACTTTCCTGAACCTCCCCATTGGCAATGTTCCACTCAGGTGGCATTTGGGGGTTCGTGCAAGGAACGGGATTTGAAATGTCCTCTGTTGGAGAAGTCTCTCCAATCCTCTCCCCCTCTGGGGCATTGCTGCTCCTGACTTCCCGGAGCTGGCGTGCGCTGAGTGCTACACTGCTCCCAGATTCCTGGGATTGGGCTGTGCTGGCCTCTTCGGGTTGTGGGCAAAGTTGGGGTGCACTGGTCTTCTCATCGTCTCCAATGTTCTGGAGCTTGGGTGTCTCGTTCTCCAACTCCCTAGAGCTTTGCCGCTGCTTCTGTAGATGCCGCCCTTTCCCTTCTTCGTCCGAAGAGCAGCTGCCCTTGTCATCTGTGCCGGATGGGAGATGCCTCTTGCCACTTGTCTGGGAAGTGGCTTGGTCCCTTCGTAGCCCCTTCTTCCTTTTGGCTCTCTTCACCAGCTTCCACTAACCCTGCTGATTTTCCGCTGCTTCCTCCTCCTCCATTGATTCGCTCTCCTGAGGAGTGGGAGGTTCAGGGGGCAGTGCTGTTGATTGTCTGTCTGCTGCCTCAATCTTTTCCTCCACCTTGTCTCTCTCTGTGCCCTCCTTTGTCCCGTTGTTTTCACTGGGGGCCTTGGTGGTTGGAGTGTTGCAAGTGTCCTTGGTAGTAGTGACATGAAGCATTTCCTCTGCTTCCCCCTCGTTGGCTTTGGCTGCCTGTGCATAAGTGAGGCGGCGTTTGGGGCAGTTCCTGTAGAGGTGGCCTGCCTCGCCACACAGGTTGCAGCACTTAGTCTGTTTGCAGTCCTTTGTCTGATGCCCTTCCTGTTTGCAGTTCTTGCAGAGGGCAGTGCTGCAGTTGGCCGCCACATGACCAGAGATTTGACGCATGAGCGACAAAGTTTGGGCTGCCCAGCGTAGACAAGGTAGCCACAACTTCCCCCGATAGCGAAGCTGGAAGGAGGGTGGAAGATGGCTCCCTTACCATTGGTCTTGAGCGTGACCTTTACCTGGCGTTTGCATGTCCTAATCCCGAAGGTGTCTCTAACCTCGGTGCAGCTGCCAACCTTGTCGATGTGCCTGGCGAGGAAGGTGAACACGTCGGCGACAGGGATGTACGGTTTGTAGAGATGCACAGTCACCATACGGTCCCGTTGCAACGGCAGAGCAAAGAGCGGCTCCACCATCAGGATCTTCATCTCCGGCTGGTCTCTCCTCTCCTCGCACACCTTCAGGAACTTGACGCAAGCTGCCACACGCTTGAAAGTCACGTCGAAACAACCAGCGCTGGGGATGTCTTGCAGGGAGTAGATCTCCTCCGCTTCAAATCCGCACGCCTTCAACAGGATCCGCTTGATGAAGAAGGCCCGATCCATGGGTGCTGCTCCTTCTCTGCCTTTCACCATCACCTGGACGGTGTTACGTACCCCATGGTATGGGGCTCAACTGGTTATAGCCATCGCTTCACGACTACGCTTGATCTTAGCCAAAAGGCCGAGAAGCGATCCTGAACCTTTGCATTTCCTTGCAGAAACTGTCCACCAGAGGCCTGCAACTGCATTGATGTGAGCAGCAAGCTTACGGTCAGTTTCAGTATGCATGTTCTGTAACCTGCGTAAATTCTTGTTGGACCAAACTGACATGCAAGTAGTGCATTTGCACAGGGCCCTTGTGCATGTCACTTTTATAGCATGTTATAAAATATAGTATAATGCGTTTATTGTTGCTTTACTCTACAGTGTAGGATTCACAATAGCTCGGGAACCCCAGAGTTTTAAATGAAATGCCGTTACAGGTTAGCTAAATCCATGTTGCTTTTGTATAAACGTAAATTCCAATTTGCATGGACCAATAATGATGAGCTCCAGGCATCGAGGCATTGGTGTTGAAGTGCAGCTTCGGCCAGGGGTTTGGAAGGTGTTTGAATAATTAGAATAGGAGTTTCACACTTACTGATTTTGTTTATTAAGATTAAAAATGTAATCAATTGTGTTTCCTTTACCAGTTCTTTACCATGTTCTGAAACAACATGAAATGGCTGCCTTTATTTCATTCACAAGGAAGGCTCCTTAAGTACATTCAATAAAATAAATGAACTCACCACTTGAGAACTACATATCTTTCGCTCACAAGGAATTTGTGTGTTTAATCAGAAGATGTCACATTCTGGAAATTCCTATTCCTTCAAATGGAGTAATCGTTAAATCAAATTGCAGGAAATAACCAAATGCATCATTAAATATAACTTATTCTTCAATTCATCTTTGCCACTGATCATACATAGTGAGAGTGCCTTACAATACTGGCTCGATGTTTCTGGAATATGGAGAATATGTGCAGAGACTTTTCACTGCTAACTTGCAAATAGAGATTCCTAGTGTTGTTCAAAATGTTAACTGCACTGACAGCATAGAATTACTCTTTACAATTTTTTTTTATTAACCAAAAATAATTGTAAACTCTTTATTATTTTTTGTTAAACTGATACTGACAGTGTTTGAATGGTAGGACTATAATATAGTAAATCTGAGTTTTATTTTTGCCATTGAAAGGAGCCCGTAACACTAGAATACCATAAATAATCTCCATAAGGAACATGTCAATTTATAATTGATCATACTGCTTTGAGTTAGGGAAAGGCAAATAGTTAGCATTCCCACTCCTGATAATTATCTAGTGATGTGTGTATAGATATAAGGTCCCTGTGTTTAAATAGGCTGTGATAGTCACTGTTGGGGTTCATGCACATGTAATGACAAATTGGACAGGCCCCTGGGCATGTTTGAGGAACCATATCCTGGAAAGAAATGAGCACATCCAGGAGAAAGGGAATAAAATTGGACCAACTCAATACAAAGTGTTAGAATCAGTTCTGTCTTTGGGCAAAGAAAAAAATGCTGGAGTCAGCATTAGTTCATGTGAAGTGGTCATGTGGCTCAAATTTATGCTAATATCAATCTGTTTCTAAATTGTTGGTGGCAATCTATCAGAAATATGTAGTTGACACCTCCAAGAAGGAGATCAAGCATAATGCTACTGATTGCTGATCTTCATTTTGAGGCCAAGAAAATTGGTGAACCTTGGTGTTCTTGCAGATTACCAGAAATCTTGCTGTTAAATGTATTTTTTGATTCTAGTGGATAAATTTGTAATAACCATGTAACAAAAAAATGGGAGGGGATGGATTTGTAATAATAATGGAAAAGGGGAGTCCAATCATCTTAGAATTGAAAAAGTGTAATGTTGCTAAGCACCTGACAATCAAACAATATTATCACCATTCGAAAAAAAGTTCCAGTAATTCAAAATTGGAACTCTGAATTAAGGAGTTTCTAAAGATGTGCTTCATGTTAAGTTCTGTAGGATGTAAGTTGCTGAATGTAACTTTCAACTGTCAGCAAATAATAAACTACTACTTTTCCCACAAGCCAGTACTGGTAATATGGGATGCATGCCCTACAGTTGCTTCTTTTGTTTGTACTGACTTGAATCCTCTTTCGATCGTCTGCTATTGTTTTCTCCTGCCTGAATTAGCTGCCTTTTAATTTGGTGCATGGTGATATTTCTAACACCTACTGTGAGTAGGTATTCCTGATCTTTGCTGAGACCAAATTGGTTCAAATTAGCACAGATTTGGTATAATGGGGCACAATTAAGAGAGTCATCAGTTCTTAATGACTGTGCTGTAATTTGAACTGTGTACTCACTGTTTATAGCTCAGAAATAAACTTAAGTGTTATCTGTCGAGCAGGGAGCCGCCACCTAGTTCTCTTTCAAGGCTACTGTATAGCTTTAAATAGGAGGGTTGCTTGGAATGATATACTCTTTTTACCTCTACCTTCTTTCAACAGTGTAATTTTCATTTCATGTGCTAAGAATATGTTTAACTGCTTCAGCATTTTAAAAGCATAAACGGTAGCAACAGTCTGCTTTTCTTTCCTTTCTGAAGCTAGCTATATTTAATATATAGTGAATCTATTGTTCATCATGAAAGTGATTGATGGGTTCTGTTCTCTAACATTGACAAGTGCCTTGTTACCTAACATACAGGACTTCTGTACAAGCAAGTGGCACAGTCAGAATAATAAATGCAGTATAGCCATGCAAAGATAAATGTAACGTTCTGCTCTGTTGCTTCTGTTAAGCATTGTTGGTTTTCTTATCTTGCTAATCAGCTATTTCAGGCATCTGAAGCGAGGGCAATCCTAATTATATTGCTAAGATGCAAATTCAATTCAAAATGGCAATAAAGGCTTCTGTATTATTTCATTTTATTGTTATCGTTTAAAAGCCATGATGTCGAGAGGAACCAATCAACTATAACTTGCTCTGAAAGACATAAAGGGTAAGATAAGGTTTTGTCAGGGTTGTCAATGAGTTTGCGAATTGTAGCTGGTAGTTGGTGTTCTGTTTCCTACATGAGATCTGGCAGTGAGCATGAGTGTTTGCTGGCTACATTGATGCATTTTCTCTGTTCCAAGATTGTATCTTATTGTTGTCTAAGACAAAATGAAGTATGTGTGATATTTTTGTGTTGGATAACTCATTGAGGCGCATATGATACTTCAAACTGTAATTGTCCAAACAGCTAGATTATCTCAACAAAGTTGTCATATCACTTCCCTAAAAGATGCTTTTGTATAAATGCTACACTGAATAATTTGCAAGTAAAGTTTCTGATTACTCACGATGTTGTAGTTTATTTTAAATACAGACCATTTGAAGTGATTCAGCATACGAAATACTAGTTTAACTGATTTTTTTCACTCGAAGAAATTGGAAACTACGATGGTCTCGATGTCTAAATAGCCTCAATTCTTAATTGTTTTTCCTTAAAAATCAATCTCCTGCGATGTGAATTGCTTGTATTGTCCTTTGAGCTGCAGATAAATTGAACTATAGACATATAGAATGGAATGTATCTCTGAAGATTTGAAAGCCTGTATCATAGAATGGTTACAACGTAAAAGGAGGCCATTCAACCCAGTATATCCATGACCGCTCTCTGCAAGAGCAACTCAGCTAGTTCCACTTCTCTGCTCTTTCCCGTAGCCCTGCAAATCTTTTCTCCTCGGATTAACTTTTGACAGCCACAATTGAAGCTACCTCTAACACGCTTTCAGGCAATGCATTCCAGATCCTAGCCACTAGCTGAGTAAAAATGGTTTTCCAGAGTGCTTACCCTGGTCCGGCCATTATCACACTCTGCTTTCTACTCTCAATGTCACCAGTAGTGCCTCCTTTACCCGATACCACCACCATTAACACCCCTTTGACCTTTTGTTTATGACACCTTTTGCAATCTCTCATTTGCCTCCACCTATCGCTGGCCTTCTATCCAGCTTCACCTGTTCCACCCCCCTTAAACAGTATATGTTTCACCACATTTCTTATTCCCTTTAGCTCTGAAGAAGTCATACAGACTTGAAACATTAACTCTGTCTTTCTCTCCACAGATGCTGTCAGACCTGAGTTTTTCCAGCATTTCTTGTTTTTCTTTTCAGATTTCCAGCATCCGCAATATTTTGCCTTTATCTTAGTGGTTTTCCTTCATGTTTCCTGTGGTTTTGCCAATCACCATAAATCAACATCCTTTGGTTCTCAACCCTTCTGCCAGTGGAAACAGTTTTTCCGTATTTACTATGTTCAGGCCCGTCATTACTTTGAACACCTCAGTAAGAGGTGATGTGTATGAGATTTGCTGCACCTATGTTGCAGAACATATTCTATATGGTTTTGTTATTATTGAGGGGACCATGGATATAAGTTCAGAAGCTATGGATGCTCTAAGGGAAAAGCAAAATACTGTGGATGCTTGAAATTTAGAACAAAAACAAAAATACCTGGAAAAACTCAGGTCTGACAGCATCTGCGGAGAGGGATACAGTTGACGTTTCGAGTCCGTATGACCCTTCATCAGAACTAAGACATATAGAAATGAGATGAAATATAAGCTGGTTTAGGGGGTGTGGGACAGGTAGTGCTCGATATGGGGCCAGTGATAGCTGGAGGCCAAGAAGAGACTGCCAAAGATGTCATAGACAAAAGGACAAAGGGGTGTTGATGGTGGTGATATTATCTAAGGAATGTGCTAACGGTGACATTAAGGGTAACAAGCAGGACAAACTAGTGGCAGATGGCCCTGGTGAGGGTGGGGTGGGGGGGGAAGGGATCGAAATGGGCTAAAAGGTGGAGATGAAACAATAGATTGAAATAAATTTAAAAATAGGTGGGAAAAGAAAGATATATTTATTAAAAAATTATAAATTATTGGAAAAAGGGGGATCGGAAAGAGGGCGGGGATGGAGGAGAGAATTCATGATCTGACATTGTTGAATTCAATGTTAAGTCCGGAAGACTGTAAAGCGCCTAGTCAGAAGATGAGGTGCTGTTCCTCCAGTTTGCGTTGAGTTTCACTGGAACTTTGCAGCAGGCCAAGAACGGACATGTGGACATGAGAGCAGGGTGGTGTGTTGAAATGGTAAGCGACAGGGAGGTCTGGGTCATGCTTGCGGACAGACCGAAGGTGTTCCGCAAAGCGGTCACCCAGTCTGCGTTTGGTCTCTCCAATGTAGAGGAGACCCCATTGGGAGCAACGAGTGCAGTAGACTAAATTGAGGGAAGTGCAAATGAAGTGCTGCTTCACTTGAAAGGAGTGTTTGGGCCCTTGGACAGTGAGGAGGAGGGAAGTAAAGGGGCAGATGTTGCACCTTCTGCGGTTGCGTGGGAAGGTGCCGTGGGAGGGGGTTGAGGTTTAGGGGGTGATGGAGGAGTGGACCAGGGTGTCCCGGAGTGAATGATCCCTGCGGAAAGCTGCCGGGGGGGTGAAGGGAAGATGTGTTTGGTGGTGGCATCATGCTGGAGCTGGCGGAAATGGCGGAGGATGATCCTTTGAACGCGGAGGCTGGTGGGATGACAAAGGGGACCCTATCATGCTTCTGGGAGGGAGAGGAAGGTGTGAGGGCAGGTGCGCGGGAGATGGGCCGGACATGGTTGAGGGCCCTGTCAGCCACCGTGGGTGGAAAACTTCGGTTAAGGAAGAAGGAAGACATGTCAGAGGAACTGTTTTGGAAAGTGGCATCATCAGAACAGATGCGATGGAGGCGAAGGAACTGAGAGAATGGAATGGAGTCCCTACAGGAAGCGGGGTGTGAGGAGCTGTAGTCGAGGTAGCTGTGGGAGTCGGTAGGCTTGTAATGAATATTAGTGGACAGTCTATCACCAGAAATTGAGACAGAGAGGTCAAGGAAGGGAAGGGAAGTGTCAGTGATGGACCACATGAAAATGATGGAGGGGTGGAAATTGGAAACAAAATTAATAAATTTTTCCAGATCCAGATGAGAGCATGAAGCGGCACCGAAGCAGTCATCGATGTATCGGAGAAAGAGTTGTGGGATGGGGCCTGAGTAGGACAGGAACAAGGAATGCCCTGAGGGAGCTGTGTTCATATTGGTTACTATCCACTGCCTACATTGGCTAAATTAGTGATAGGAACTGAGCTGGAATAGTACTGTTTTTTGGCTCCCATAGTTACGATGAGATGAATGGAAATTTATTTGTTCCAAGCTTAAACACTGATGTTTATCTGGACTTTGTTTATTGAAGGCCTGTACTGAATGTGTGGAGCTTTATCCAAGCCCAAAATGACTGTGTATCCAATGTATAATAGGAAACTTGAAAAGGAATTTGTTTAAAGGAAATTTGGCTTTGTTCCATTGTGCCTTGAAGCCCTTCCTCATTCTGTGTGTCAGATGAAAGATGAGAAATCAAATGAACAACTGGCTTCAGAAAAGTATGTGCAGTAATATTGCAGCCATTTATCAAAGTCAATGAAACTGTAAATTTTTTCCTTTTGGTTTATGTAGATACAGCTTTCAGTAACCAGTTTAGGTGTGACCTTTTTTCTGATGTTCCACTGACCCAGGCCTGATCTGCCACAGGTGACATGAAAAAGCAAAGATCTGAAATCCTCTGGTTGTGAGACAGTGGTCCTGCATTCAACAATGTAGTGATCCTGAGAGAAGCTTCCTATTCTGTTGGAAATGCCATCTGCTCAGTATCTTAGCAATTTCACTAGAATACATAGGCTTCTAGGTATACACCTCATTGTTGATTTTACAACACCCTTGTATCACAGTCATCACTTTGGATGATGCCCCTTTGTGGTGCTTGAGGGTCAAAATTGATCTAGGTTCAATTCAAGGGCATATGGTACCTCCACCTCACTCTGAGATGGCTTTTTATATTCTAGGTGCTGTTAATATCTCTTTACACCAAGACAGGGTGGAAGTTCAGCATTGGCACTACATGTGTGAAGCCTGATGGAGAAGAGCAAGAAGAAAAACTTAGATTTCTGCACTTGGCAGTGATACGATTACCATTCATTATAGTTTCATCGAGCACCAATATGAGCTCTGTTGGACTTGAGCATTTCCAATAGACAGTTGAGATAGAAAATTTACAGACACATCCAAATGTTTTAGAGTTGGTTCATAACATGACATTTAGAGCAGCCATGACCAACAGTTAAAATGCTATCCCACGGCTCTGTTTGCCACTATAAACGATTGGTCACTTTTTGGGAGGTTCTAAGAAAGATACTGGCCAAATGCAAAATGAGTATGTAATGAGTAACTAGACATTATTTTGTTTAAGTCAAGTAAGGTGACCTACTGATTTGGGGAGATATAGCATGTTCAATGTTTGATATTCTTCAAAGATGAAAAATCTTGATTGAATTAAACGCATCTGTTCATAAGTAGTGCTCTGAACATTTGCTTTCTGTGAAATAAAGCAGCTCATTGATTTGTATCTTACCTGAATTAAATGGATCTGTTTATAAATAGCGCTCTGAACATTTGCTTTCTGTGAAATAAAGTAGCTCATTGATTTATATCTGGCCTAAGCGTTTGTCTCCGTCCACCTTCAGAAAGCAGCACGTGTAAGAGTCACAAATATCGAGCTCAGGTTATAAGGGGGTGCTAATCTTATATTCCTGGATTAAGCTCTTAGATCTTTAGATATTGAGTAGTATAGTTCAAGCTGCTTATAGGAATAACTTTAGCCACTTTAGTACCTGAGAGACGAGACCTTAAACTTGTAACACTAAAGTTGCTTGGGTAAGATGAAAAATGTTTTTCTTGCTCTCGGTGCTGAAAGCTGTTCAAACATCTAAGCTGTGATTTAGTAGCTCCTGCAGTCACTTAGTTAATATTAATTAAATTGGGAATGTGTACAATCAAATATGGCAGTTGCTTCAAGTTCTCTGTAACTGTAGTTGAAGACTTAAAGTATAGGTTGAATTTAGTTGCAGACTAAAGATGTAAGTGGCCGGGCATTTTTACATGGCTACTTATTTAGATCAGATTCTGGTTAAATGTTGGGTTCCTGCATTGATAAACTTAGATCTCTTATTCAAGTGACAGAATTATATAATCATATTTGTATTATAAGAGACATTTTAATTAAAAGGTCAAGAGATCGTGCAAAAACTTTATTAATTGGTCTGCAACCTAAAGGAATTAATTTGAGAAACAACATATTTATTTTGAAAGGAACAGCCAGCTTTTAAGATCATGTCATTAGTAAATGCTATCCCTTTGATCTTAAATGATTAAAAAAAGCATTTTATGTGATGTGCGCTTCGCTGGCTAGGCCAGCATTTATTACTCATCCCTCATTGCCCTTGAGAAGATGGTGATGAGCTGTCATCTTGAACTGCTGCAGTCCATGTGGTGTAGGTATACCCACAGTGCTGTTAGGGAGGGAGTTCCAGGATTTTGACCCAGCAGCAGCGAAGGAACGGTGATATATTTCCAAGTCAGGATGTTGAGTGGCTTGGAGGGGAATTTCCAGCCATGTGTCCGCTGCCCTTCTCCTTCTAGATGGTAGTGGTCGTGGGTTTGGAAAGTGCTGTCTAAGGAGCCTTGGTGAATTCCTGAAGTGCATCTTGTAGATGGTATACACCGCCGGCACTGTGTGCTGATGGTTGAGGGAGCGAATGTTTGTGGATGGGGCACCAATTAAGTGGGTTGCTTTGTCCTGAATGATGTCAAGCTGCTTGAATGTTGTTGGAGCTGCACTCACCCAGACAAGTGGAGAGTATTCCATCACATCCTGACTTGTGCCTTGTAGATGGTTGTCATGCTTTGGGGAGTCAGGAGGTGAGTTACTCGTGCAGGATTCTTAGTCTCTGACCTGCTCTTGTAGCCACAGCATTTATATGGCTAGTCCAGTTCAGTTTCTGGTCAATGGTAATCCCATGGGTGTTGATAGTGGTGGATTCAGCCATGGTAATGCCATTGAATGTCAAGGGGCGACGGTTAGATTCTTTCTTGTTGGAAATGGCCCAGTACTTGTGTGGTGTGCAAGCTACTTGTCACTTGTCAGTCCAAGCCTGGGTATTGTCCAGGTCTTGCTGAATTTGTACATGGGCTGTTTCAGAATCTGAGGAGTTGCAAATGATGCTGAATATTGTGGAATCATCAGCAACATCCTCTGACCATATGATAGAAGGTCATTGATGAATTGATGGTTGGGCCTAGGACAGTTCCCGGAGGAACTTCTGCAGTGATGTCCTGGAACTGAGATGATTGACCTCCAACAACCACAACCATCTTCCTTTGTGTCAGGTATGACTCCAACCTGTGGAGAGTTTTCCCCGATTCCCATTGGCTCCAGGTTTGCTAGGGCTCCTTCAATGCCACACTCGGTCAAATGCTGCCTTGATGTCAAGGACAGTCACTCTCATCTCACTCCTGGCACTCAGCTCTTTTGTCCATGTTTGCACTAAGGATATAATGAAGTCAGGAGCTAAGTGGTCCTGGTGGAACCTAAATTGAGTGCCAGTGAGCAGGTTATTGCAATGTAAGTGCTACTTGATAGCACTGTTGATGACCCCTTCCAACACTTTTTACTGATGATCGAGAGTAGACTGAAGGGGCAGTAAGTGGCCGGGTTAGATTTGTCCTGCTTGTCATGTACAGGACATAGCTGGGCAATTTTCCGCTTTGCCGTGTAGATGCCAATGTTGTAGCTGTATTGGAACAGCTTGGCTAGGGGTGCAGCAAGTCCTGAAGCACAAGCCTTCAGTACTGTTGCCAGAATATTGTCAGAGCCCATAGCCTTTGCAATATCCAATGCGTTCACCTGTTTCTTGATATCACGTGGAGTGAATGGAATTGGCTGAAGACTGGGACCTGTGATGCTGGGGAGCCCTGAAGGAGGCCGAGATGGGTCATCCATTTGGCACTTCTGGCTGAAGATTGTTGCAAATGCTTCAGCCTTATCATTTGCACTGGTATATTGGGCTCCCGCATCTTTGGGGATATTGGTGGAGCCGCCTCCTGCAGTCAGTTGTTTAATTATCCACCATCATTCATGATTGGATGTGGCAGGACTGCAGAGCTTGGATCTGATCTGTTGGTTGTGGAATTGCTTAGCTTTGTCTATCGTTTGCTGCTTAAGCTGTTTGGCACACAAGTAGTCCTGAGTTGTAGCTTCACCAGGTTGACACCTCATTTTTGGGTATGCCTGGTGTTGCTCCTGGCATGCCCTCCTGTACTCTTCATTGAACCAGGGTTGATCTCCAGACTTTATGGTAATGGTAGAGTGGGGGATATGCCGGGCCATGAAGTTACAGATTGTATTAGAGGACAATTCTGCTGATGGCTCACAGTGCTTCATGGATGCCCAGTCTTGAGTTGCTGGATCTGCTCAAAATCTATCCCATTTAGCCTGGTGGTAGTGCCATACTACACAATGGAGAGTATCCTCAATGTGAAGATGAGACTTATCTCCACAAGGACTGTGTGGTGGTCACTCTTATTGATACTGTCATGGACAGATGCATCTGCGGCAGGTAGGTTGATGAGGATGAGATCAAGTACGTTTTACCTCGTTGGTTCCCTGACCAGTTGCCGCAGACCCAATCTAGCAGCTATGTACTTTAGGACTTGGCCAGCCCCATCTGTACAGGTGCTACCGAGCCACTCTTGGTGTTGGACGTTGAAGTCCCCAATCCGGAGTACATTCTGTGCCCTTGCCACCATTCGTGCTTCCTCCAAGTGGTGTTCAACATGGAGGAGCACTGATTCATCAGCTGATAATCAGCAGGAGGTTTCCTTGCCTATGTTGGAGTTGATGGCATGAGACTTCATGTGGTTTGGTCGATGTTGAGGACCCCCATGGCAATTGGCCCACGATTGTATACTACTGTACTGCCACCCCTGCAGGAATGGTGATGGTGACATCTGATACATTGTCTTTAAGGTATGATTCTTTGAGAATGATGTCAGGCTGTTGCTTGACTAGTGTGTGAGACAGCTCTCCCAATTTTGGCACAAGCCCCCAGAAGTTAATAAGGAGGACTTTGCAGGACTGAGAGGGCTGACTTTACCATTGTTGTTTCCAGTGCCTAGGTTGATGTTAGATGGTCCATCCGGCTTCTTTCCTTTTAGGCTTTTTAGCAGTTTGATGCAACTGAGTGGTTTGCTAGGACATTTCAGAGGGAAGTTAAGAGTATACTACGTTGCTGTGTGTCTGGAGTGATATGTAGGCTAAACCAGGTAAGGATGGCAGATTTTCTTCCCTCAAGAACATTAGTGAACCAGATGGATTTTTCTGACAGTCGACAATGATTACATGGTCATCATTCGACTTTAAATTGCAGATTGTTATTGAATTCAAATTGGACCATCTGCCATAGAGCCATAGAGTCTACAGCACAGAAAAAGGCCCTTCAGCCCATCAAATCTGCACCGGTCAAAGAAGCACCTAACTATTCTAATCCCATTTTCCAGCACTAGGCCCATAGCTTTGTATGCCATGGCATCACAAGTGCACTTCCAACTACTTCTTAAAAGTTATTAGGGTTCCTGCCTCTACCACCCTTTCAGGCAGTGAGTTCCAGATTCCCACCACCCTCTCGGTGAAAAAATTCTTCCTCACATCCCCATTAAACCTCCTGCCCCTTACCTTAAATCTATGTCCTCTGGTTATTGATCCCCCCCACCAAGGGGAAAGGTTCCCTCCTGTCTACCCCATCTACGGCCCTCATAATTTTATGTACCTCAGAATCACACTGCAGAAGAGGCCCTTCGGCCCATCGAGTCTGCACCGACACGTGAGACACACCTGACCTATCTACCTAATCCCATTTACCAGCACTTGGCCCATAGCCTTGAATGTTATGACGTGCCAAGTGCTCATCCAGGTACTTTTTAAAGGATGTGAGGCAACTCGCCTCCACCACCCTCCCAGGCAGCGCATTCCAGACCGTCACCACCCTCTGGGTAAAAACGTTTTTCCTCACATCCCCCCTAAACCTCCTGCCCCTCACCTTGAACTTATGCCCCCTTGTGACTGACCCTTCAACTAAGGGGAACAGCTGCTCCCTATCCACCCTGTCCATGCTCCTCATAATCTTGTATACCTCGATCAGGTCGCCCCTCAGTCTTCTCTGCTGCAACGAAAACAACCCAAGTCTATCCAACACCTCTTCGTAACTTAAATGTTTCATCCCAGGCAACATCCTGGTGAATCTCCTCTGCACCCCCTCCAGTGCAATCACATCCTTCCCAAAATGTGGTGACCGGAACTGCACACTCCTCCAGCTGTGGCCTCACCAAGGTTCTATACAACTCCAACATGATCTCCCTACTTTTGTAATCTATGCCTCGATTGATAAAGGCAAGTGTCCCATATGCCATTTTTATCACCCCACTAACATGCCCCTCTGCCTTCAGAGATCTATGGACACATATGCCAATGTCCCTTTGTTCCTCAGAACTTCCTAGTGTCATGCCGTTCATTGAATATTTCCCTGTCAAATTACTCCTTCCAAAGTGCATCACCTCTCACTTTTCAGGGTTAAAATTCCATCTGCCACTTATCTGCCCATTTGACCATCCCGTCAATATCTTCCTGTAGCCCAAGACACTCAACCTCATTGTTAACCACCCAGCCAATCTTTGTGTCATCCGCAAACTACGCCCCATGTAGCAATCTATGTCCTTTATATAAATGATGAATAATAGGGGACCCAGCACAGATCCCTGTGGTACACCACTGGGCACTGGCTTCCAGTCACTAAAGCATCCTTCTGTCATCACCCTCTGTCTCCTACAACTAAGCCAATTTTGAATCCACCTTATCAAATTACCCTGTATCCCATGTGCATTTGCCTTCTTTATAAGTCTCCCATGTGGGACCTTGTCAAAGGCTTTACTGAAATCCATATAAACTACATCAACTGCACTCCCCTCATCTAACACCTAGTCACCACCTCAAAAAATTCAATCAAAGTTGTTAGGCATGACCTCCCTCTGACAAAGCCATGCTGACTATCCCTGATCAAACCTTGCCTCTCCAAGTGGAGATAGATTCCCAACTTCAGAATTTTCCCCAATAGTTTCCCCACCACTTACGTGAGACTTACTGGTCTGTAGTTCCCCGGCTTATCTCTACAACCCTTCTAAAATAGCGGAACCACATTAGCTGTTTTCCTCTGGCACCTCCCTCGTGGCCAGAGAGGAATTAAAAATTTGGGTCACAGACCCTGCAATCTCCTCCCTTGCCTCCCTCAGCAGTCTGGGACACAAATCATTTGGACCTGGAGATTTGTCCACTTTTAAGCCTGCCAACACCTCCAATACCTTGTCACACCCTATATCAATTTGCTCAAGAACCTCGCAGTCTCTCTCCCTAAGTTCGATACCTTCATCCTCATTCTCTTGGGTGAAGATGGATGTGAAGTATTCGTTCCGATGTTTTCTGGCTCCACCCATAGATTGCGCGCATGGTCCCTAATGGGCCCTACTCTTTCCCTGGTTATCCTCTTCCCATTGATATACTTAAATAGAATATCTTAGGCCTTTCTCTACTTTTACCAGCCAGAGCTTCCTTATATCCCCTCTTTGCTCTCCTAATTGCTTTCTTAATCTCCACCCTGCACTTTCTGTACTCCACTAATGCCTCTGCTGATTTACTTCCCTTGTACCTGCTAAAAGCCTCTCTTTTCCTTCTCATTGTACCTCAATCATGTCCCCCCTCAATCTCCTCAGCTCTAGGGAAAATATCCCCAGTCTATCCAATCTCTCCTCATAACTAAAACTCTTCAGCCCAGGCACTATCCTAGTAAATCTCCTCTGCACTCTTTCTAGTGCAATCACATCCTTCCTATACTGCGGATTCCAGAACTGCACGCAATACTCTAGCTGTGGCCTAACCAGCGTTTTATACAGTTCCAGCATATATCCCTGCTCTTATATTCTATGCCTTAGCTAATAAAGGCAAGTATCCCAAGGGCCCAAACACTCCTTTCAAGTGAAGCAGCGTTTCACTTGCACTTCCCTCAATTTAGTCTACTGCATTCGCTGCTCCCAATGCGGTCTCCTCTACATTGGAGAGACCAACCGCTTTGCGGAACACCTTCAGTCTGTCCGCAAGCATGACCCAGACCTCCCTGTCGCTTACCATTTCAACACACCACCCTGCTCTCATGCCCACATGTACATCCTTGGCCTGCTGCAATGTTCCAGTGAAGCTTAACGCAAACTGGAGGAACAGCACCTCATCTTCCCACTAGGCACTTTACAGCCCTCTGGACTTAACATTGAGTTCAACAATTTCAGATCATGAACTCTCTCCTCCATCCCCACCCCCTTTCCGATCACCCTTTTTCCAATAATTTATAATTTAAAAAAAAATATATATTTTTCTTTTCCCACCTATTTTAAAATTTATTTCGATCTATTGTTTTATCTCCACCTTTTTAGCCCATTTCGATCCCTTCCCCCCACCCCACCCCCACTAGGGCCATCTGCCACTAGCTTGTCCTGCTTGCTAACCTTAATGTCCCCATTAGCACATTCCTTAGATAATATCACCACCGTCAACAGCCTTTTGTCTGACATCTTTGGCAATCTCCTCTTTGCCTCCACCTATCACTGGTCCCCTATCCAGCTCTACCTGTCCCACCCCCTTCTACCAGCTTATATTTCACCTCATTTCTCTATTTCCTTAGTTCTGATGAAGAGTCATACGGACTCGAAACATCAACTGTATCCCTCTCCGCAGATGCTGTCAGACCTGCTGAGTTTTTCCAGGTATTTTTGTTTTTGTTTCAAGTATCCCATATGCCGTCTTAACCACCTTATCTACCTGTCCCGCTACCTTAAGGGACCTGTAGACATGCACACCAAGGCACCTCTGATCCTTGGTATTTCCCAGGGTCCTACCATTCATCGTGTATTGCCGTACCTTGTTTGTCCTGCCCAAGTGCATCACCTCAGATCTAGTACTGTGTAATGAAACAGTGTTAATTAGCAATGCCATAGTCAAAGATCCACTGGGAAATAATGATCATAGCACCGTTGAATTGAATGTTAAATTTGAAAGTGACACACTCCAATCACAAACAAGAATCTTAAATAATTGGCTTTGTTTAAATGTGGGTGGAGAACTGGCTACGGTTAATTGGGTAAATAGACTGAAAGGTATGGTGGTAAATAAATAATGGGAAACATTTTTAAAAATTCAAAATGTTCAACGAAAATACATTCCATTAAAAACAAAACTCAACAAGAAAGATGCGTCTGTTCACTCAGGAAGTTAAGAATATTATTAGATTAGAAGAAGGTTATAATGTTGCAAAGAACAGTAGCAAGTCGGGGGATTGGGAGTTATTTAAAAACCAACAAAAGGGTGCCAAAAAATTGATGAAAAGGGAGAAAATAGAATTAAAGAGTAAACTAGCCAAGAATTTAAAAAACGATTGTAGGAGTTTTACAAGTATATAAAAAGGAAGAGAGTAATTCGTAAATGTCGCTCCCTTTGAAGCAGAGACAAGAGAAATTATCATGGGGAATGAGGAACAGAGACACTGAACAAACACTTTGTGACTGTCTTCAAAGTAGAGGACACAAGTTGCATACCAGAAATAGAGAGTAACCTGGGGCTAAAAAGAGTGAGGAAGTTAGGTAATTAATATCATAGAGCTGGGGAAACTTAAAGGACTAAAATCCAACAATTTCCAGGACCTGATGGCTTCCACCCTAGGATTCTGAAAGAGATAACTGCAGAGATAGTGGTTGGCTATGATTTTCCAAAATTCCTTAGGTTTGGGAATGGTCCCATTAGATTGGAAGTTGGCAAATTTTACATCACTGTTCAAGAATGGAGGGAGAGATAAGATGGGGAACTATAGACCAGTTAGCTCAACATCGGTCATTAGGAAATCTTAACAGTGCACTTAGAAAAGCATAGTATGATTAAAACAAGTAAACATTGTTTTACAAAAAGGCAATCCTGTTTGGCAAATTTATTAGTTTTTTGAGGAAGTAACTAGTAAGGTGGACAAAGGTGAACCAGTAGATCAAGTATGCCTGGATCTCCAACAGACATTCAATAAGGTGCCACTCAAAAGGTTAATAGGCAAGATGAGGGGTCATGGAGTTGGGGTAATATATCAGCATGAATAGAGGATTGGTTAATGTATAGGAAGCAGAGAGTAGGCATGAAACATTTTCAAGTTGGCAGGCTGTGGAGTGCCACAAGTATCCGTGCTGGGGCCTCGCCTATTTACAATTTACATTACTCGCTGTCTCTTTGTCTAAGTCATTAATTAAGTTTGCTGACGATGCAAAGCTAGGTGGAAATGCAAGCTGTGAGGAGGAGACAGGGAGGCTGCAAAGAGATTTGGATAAGTTCAACAAGTGGGCAACAAGATGGCAGATGGAGTATAATTATAGGTAAGTGTGAGGTTATATAATTTGGTTGTAAGATTAGAAAAGCAGAATATTTTTTGAACAATGTGGAACTTAGACATAGTTGATGTTCAGAGAGTTTGGGTGTACTTATAGAAGGAATGCAGAAGGTTAGCATGCAGGTACAGCAAGCAATTAGGAAACATGGCATGTTGGTCTTTATTGCATGGAGATTGGAGTGCAGGAACAAAGACGCCTTGTTACAATTGTACAGGACTTTGGTGATACCACACCTGGAATGCTGAGTGCAGTTTTGGTCTCTATGGCCCAGATCTTTTGGTCTCCAGATCACTGCCCGCCCCACCCCCCACCCCAAGATGCGTTACGGTACCCATTGGAAGTTGCAACTTTCGATGGACAATTCTTCTGCTCCCTGGAACCCTATGCAAAAGTCTCAGAGTCTGAGTGAGAGTCAGAGGCCTTGGACAGTTCCGCAGTACTTACCTGGATAGTTATCCAGGAAATATTAGAAAAATCCTAGTCTAACTCCTGGGTCTCTACAGAACTGAAGCCCCAAATGCTCTCATTGGCTACCCCCCCCCACATCCCCACCACCACATCAACCTGCCCATCCCACCCCACCCCCACCATCTTACCCATTCACACTGGACATTTAAACTTACCTTATGGCATAAAAACAGGGGTGTGGCTTGTGCCCAGCTACAGCGCTGTGATGGAGCTTTTTGTGGGACTGCTCCATGCTTCTGAAGTAGCTGGGCTTGGAAGACCGGACCAGAAATGCAGAGCACCATCGGGTCATTGTGAAGTTGGAGCAGAATGATAACCCAACAATGATTACAGTTTCGTGGAAGATCTCGCTGTAGTAACATGCACAATGAAGTAGCCAACATATATGTTCCCAATCCATGCATGGAGTTATGCAATCTAGAGATGGTCTGCATTTTTGAAATGACCCCAAACAAGGCTACAGAACAGTTGCTGATGAATATGTAGTGACAGCATACACAGCTTTGTTAAAGAGAGCACTGAAGTCATGGGTTTCCTTTTGAGTGCTGCACTTAGCTTGGTGGGAAGCTCATCAATGACAGGGAGGCAGTCAGTGCTTGTTGGTGAAACATTTTGAAGAACTCCTCAACTGAGATTCTTGTCTTCGACTTGAATGCCATTAACTCAATTCCTCAGTACCCCATCCTGCTCAGTTGATAAAGTCATTCAACAGCTGAAAAACAGCAAAGTCTCTGGAGCAGATGGAAACCCTGCAAAAATTCTGAAACACAGTGGAGATACAATGCTGGCACAGTTACACAACCTCATTTGTCATCTGGGAAGAGGAGTGCACGCCGGGGGATCACGGGGATGCTGTGATTGTGACTATATTCGATAAGGGGACAATTGCACTAACTACAGAGGAATTCTCCTGCTGTCTCCCACAGGAAAAATCATTGGAAGGATCTTTCTCAGTCGCCTCCTCCCAGTGGCTGAACAGCTCCTCCCAGAGCCGCAGTGAGGTTTTCACCCATCGAGAGGTACCATGGACATGATCTTCACTGCGTGGAAAATCCAAGAGAAATGCAAGAAACAGCACCAACTATTGTACATAGCCTTTTTCCCTTCACAAAAGCTTTCCTAAAGGTTTGTGGAGCATCCTCCTCAAATTTGGCAGCCTTCAAATTTGATGTCATCCTTCTTCTACTCCACAATGATATTCAAGCCATGATCCTCACCAACAGAGCTACCACAGACCCTATCTCAGTGAAGACTGGGGTCATACAAGGCTGTATCATTGCACCAACCCTCTTATGCATCTTCCTCGCTGCAATACTGCACCTCATCTCCAGCAAATTGCTCACAGGCATGGAGATAATTTATAAAAACATACAGGAAACTGTTCAACCAACACTGCCTTCAATCCAAAATCAAAATCAGTCCAAATTCAGTCATTGAGCTCCAGTGTGCAGCTGGTGCTTGTGTGCACGCTCACGCAGAAACTGAGATCCAGGCCTTTGTCGATGACTCCTCCAAAACATATGAGGAAATGGGTCTTTGACTAAACACCCAGAAAACTAAGGTTCTCTTCCAATCAGCTCCCACAACAAATCCTGCCTGCCCCCCGCCCCCCCAATTAATTAAGATCAGTGGCAAGATCCTGGAAAATGTGGATCATTTCATATTTTGGGAGCCTCCTCAATGAAGGCAGACAGATAATGAAATTCATCATTGCTTCCAAAGCGCCAACTCAGCCTTTAGCTGACTAAGGAAGAGAGTATTTGAGGACCAGGATCTCAAAGCCGAGACAAAGGTCACAGTTTACTGGATGGGAGTGATCCCCACGCTCCTATATGCTTTGGAGATTTGGACATTCTACAGCAGGCATCTCAAAGCACTGGAGGAGTACCACGAGTGGTTCCTTCGAAAGATCCTACAAATCTGGTGGCAAGAAAGCAATCCACCAGCTGGATTCTTTCCTAAGCCAATATGCCCAGTATCAAGGTACAGATCATTCAAAACCAGCTTTGTTGGGCAAGACATATCGTTTGTATGCCTGACACCAGCCTCCTGAAGTAACTGCTCTATTCATAACTAGGTTGTGGCAGGAAACTCCCAGAAGGACAACGGAAATACTTCAAAGCGTCCTTGAAGAGTTCAAACATCCCCGCTGGCTCATGGAAGTCCCTGGCTTGTGACCAACCAAAATGGAAAAGGTTCATTTTAGAACATACCAAAACACATCGAGAGACTTCATCAGGAACACACAAAGGCAATGTCGAGGTATCAAAGAGAGTGCACAAACCTCCCAACAACTCATACCCAACCTTCCAAGCAGCATCTGCTCCCGATGTGCAGAGTTTGAAGATTGCACATTGGGTACTGAAATGACTAATACATCTATTGAGCTGGAGTGGGAGCAAGTCATCCTCGATCTCAAGACTGCCTAAGCGGCAGCATTTCTGATATCATAGCAATAATACAGAAATAATTTACATATTGTTTGATTCCTCAAAAAGTCTTATTTTCCTTGACACTGCAGCTCGAACCCATTTTTATCTTGTTCACAGGCTGTGTTGGGAAAGATGGACTGAAATCTGTATCAGCTTTGCCTATTCAGAGGCCTGGGTTATGCGTTGGGCTTGGTAGAATTGAATTTTATGTTATCCTTTGGCTCACTGGAGCTAAAAATATGTACAGTGTCTTAAAAAATTACCAATAGTAGAAACAAGCAGTGCGGATTTGGGTGGGGCGGAGAGTAAGTATTATCACAAGTGTGTGGGACAGGCTGGCTAGACCAGAGAGTCTTTACCTGTCCATCATTGTTCTTTTATTCATATAAAAGGAAAAGCAACAAATGCAGGAATTTTGAAATAAATGTAGGAAGTGCTGGAAATGTAAATCAAGCCATTCAACATCAAAAAGAGAAAGAAAGTTTCATGTTTTTAGCAAAATCCTTCATCGAGGCTCAAACCCTGAGCTACCAGAGCTAGTCCCTTAAATAATTGGTAACTTCCCTGCTATGCATGATGACAAATCATTCCTTGTTGTCATTGGACCAACAAGTACTATTTCTTAAGTTGTCTTGTTATGTTGTCATAACAAACACAGGAATGATTGGAAGCAGGAAGTGCGCAGTGGTAGGAAATAAAACAATGCATTCTGAATTTTGAGCATCTGAGACTGCACTCCCATCTTGGATTATGTTTTTGGCACACTGCAAATGGTGTAATTTCTGGCGTGCACCTTTGAGTAATCCGACTTGGGATCAGTAGTTACATTGTCTGTTTGTACTTTTGTTTTGGGGAAAGCAGAGGTCGTGCAATGCATGCTTGAGCGCATGCACAGAACTCTATTCACTGACAACTATTTAAATTTATAACAACGATGGAATAGAAATTTAAAGGTCATTCAAAGATTAATTGAATATCTTGATGAAGTAACAGAGAAGGTTGATAAAGGGAATGCAGTGGATGTCAATTGACATGACCCTGGACCAGACCCCCAAGTTCTTGGTACGATCTGGTTCGAGACCAGTAACTTTTTGCTTAAAATAGAAAAAGTTTGAGATTCTAACTCAGAGAATAAAGCCACACGATTCCACAGGCTTTGAACAAATAAAAATAAACCGTACAATGCAGCGTGAGAAATTTACAATATCTCATGCTAAAGCATTCATGGTTAATATGAGGTACGTGTGAATTAACAGGCTAACTGTGGTCGAACACACCACCTTGCACAATAAATGGCAGATGGGATCAAGACAGATTCCGTAGGTTTCTCAACAACCTACCCAGAAGTCAGTAAATACTCTGAGTAACCCAATCTTGTTGGAACTCTGTCTCTCACAGGAGGGACCCCAATCTTCACTTTTGAAGATCTCGGCTTGGAATTCTCTCCAAAAGCCACTCCAACTCTGACGCCCTCAACGATGGCACACCTTGTAGGGTTTCAATCTCGCCTCCCAAGACCATGTTCCTTTGGATTTCCGAGTCTGCACTCCTCCAACTCACAAGCACAGCTTCAGCTCTTGGCTGCGTGGAGCAGTATACTACTGCTCCAAAGAGGTGCCTTCTCCCCAACAGCCCCTAGCATAGAAATCCAACCTTCTGCCTCCTTCAATTGCTTAGGCTTCTCCTGAGCCCTGTGATGGCCAGGGCTTCTCCTGAGCTCTCTCCTCTTAGTCTGCCAACTTCAGCCCTTTTTTGGCTTGGTGCCTCTTTTGCTTCTCTTTCTTCTTAACTGGGACCTCTCCCAGCCCACACACTCTGTCCCCTGCCTGAGATGCTTCTTGACTACGACGCTCTGCTCCTGGTCACGTTACCGGGGTTTTTGCGTCATTTCTTTTGTTTTCTCTTTTAACACAGGTGCACTGCTGTCAGGATGGGTGAACTCTTTAACCGCTGGCTTGCGCACGTGCTGCCTACTCCCAGCCCACGCATGCGCAAAACTTCCGAGGCTTTTCAGGACCTAGAGTTCCCAGCTCTTGTTCCATGAGAAGGTGTGAAAGCATTCGACAAAGTATAACATAAAAGGCTAGTTAACAAAATTGATGCTCATGAAATGGGAGGGTCAGTGTCCAACTGGATTAAAAAATTGGCTTAAGGACAGAAAGCAGTGAATTATGCTAAATGGTTGTTCCTCAGACTAGAGGATGGTAGACAATGGTGTTCCAGAAGTGCAGAAGTTGCAATATATAAATGACTTGGATCTTAGAATACAGGATAAAATTTCAAAATTTGCCAATATACCAAACTTGGAGGAATGGCAAACAGTGAGGATAATAAAAATCACCTGTAACATGACATAGGCTAGCAGAAAGAATGGCATGCAAGTGTCAGATGGAATTTAATACACTAATTCCTCACTTTAATATGCCCTATTTTAAGTTGTTTCAGTTTAACATTGTGTTTCAAATGGGACCAGTATTAGTGCTAAGCATTGTGGATTTGCATTAACGTTGTTTTGCACTGGGTGTGACATAGGGTCATATGACCTAATTGCAGCCATTTTGGAGCTTGCTCCTCACCTCCTACTGTCCAACCCTCCCGATGGCAGCCAACACTTTCTCTCATGGACCATTCCACTCACTGTCCCTCTGGCTTACAACTTTACCTCCCCAATCCTTGAAACTTGAGGTTGCTCTCACTCCGTCGGTTGCTTCCTCCCTCTTGCCACTTATCTCCTGAGCCCTTGCTCACAGCAAGTATTTGGGAGAAGGAAGCGGCCAGCAGGAGGGTCAGCTAGTGGGAGAGAGGCCAGCGGGAGGGTCGGGAATGGCGGGGGTGGGTGGGGGGGTGGGGGGGGTGTGCATTGGCGAACAGAAGTGAGAAGGTCAGTGGTGATTTGGAGGGTTTGCGAACAGGAGGGTCATGGAGCACAATTGGCGGCAAGGTGGAGGAGCAGGAGAGATGAAGAGCGAAAGAGGCAGCGAACCTGTAAGTACCTATGGAAAGAGTTAACATTTTTTTAATATTTAAAAATTTTGCTTTTGAATATAGTAATTTAGCAATGTACAGTATTTAAATTTACAGGGTATAATGTTTAGTATTTTTTGATAGAAAGATCCTATAGATCATAACTAAAGTTTTTACATTGATTGTAATGGAAAAATTTGATTCACTAATTGTTGTTTCATTTAAAGTTGGACTTTTCAGGAATGCAGCTACAACTTTGAGTGAGGAATCGCTATATAGAAAAGTGTGAGGTGGTGCATTTTGACCGAAGGGATAGAGAAAGACAAGATGGACTTTGTGGCACAACTCTACAGAGTGTGCTGGAACTGTGGGAACTGGCAGTGCAAGTGCATCAACCTTTGAAGGTGGCAGGATATACTTAAAGAGTAGTTAGCAAAGCATATGGGATCTTGGGATTCATAAGTAGAGGCATTGAGTATAAAGGCAAGGAAGCTATGCTGAATCTTTATGAAGCCCTGGTTAGGTCCCAACTAGAATATAGCATCCAGTTCTGGTCACCACACTTTAGGAAAGGTGTGAGGGTCCTTGAGAGGTTGCAGAAGAGATTTATTAGAATGTAAATAAAATCTCCCATCCCTGGAACCAAAGTTAGGTTGGAAAAGTTGGAATTGTTCTCCTTGGAGCAAAAGAAATTGAGGTGAGATTTGGTAGCAGTGTACAAGATTATGGCAGATTTGGGTAAAGAAGGCAAGGAAAAAGTGTTCCCATTAGCTGATAATACAAGGATGAGGGGTTTTAAGGTTTTGGGCAACAGATGCAAAGAGAATATGAGGTGGAGCTTTTTTTACCCAGTGAGTGGTAATCACCTGGAACTCACTGCCCATGAGGGTGTTCAAGAGGAAATGGTCAATGATTTCAAAAGGAAATTGGATGAGCACATGGAAGGAAATAAACCTGCAGGACTACAGAGATAGAATGGGGGAGTGGGACTGACTGGATTTTTCCACGGGGAGCCGATACGGACTCAATGTACTGAATGGCCTCCTCCTGTGCTGTAAATGACTGACTCATTCAGTTGGTAGAGTTGCTTTTTAAATTATAAATCACCAGGTGCCAGTCTTCAGCTGATTCAGTTCACTCCAAATGTTATCAAGAAATGGCTGAAGTTACTGGATACTGCAAAGGCTGTGGGCCCTGAAAACGTTTCGGCAATAGTACTGAGAACTTGTGCTTCAGAATTAGCCGTGTTCCTAGCCAAGATGTTCCAGTACAGATACAGCACTGGCATCTACCTGACGTGGAAAATTGTCCAGTTATGTCCTGTCCACAAAAAGCAGGACAAATCCAACCTGGCCAATTACAGCCCCATCAGTCTGCTCTCAATCATCAGCAAAGCGATGGAAGGGATCATTGACAGTGCTATCAAGTGGCACTTATTCAGCAATAACTTGCTTCCAGACGGTCAGTTAAGATTCTGCCAGGGCCACTCGGATCCTGACCTCATTACAGCTTTGGTCCAGCCATGGACAAAAGAGCTGAACTCTAGAGGTGAGAGTGACTGCCCTTGACACCAAGGCAGCATTAGACTGAGTGTGGCATCAAGGAAGCCCTAGTAAAACTGGAGTCAATGGGAATCGAGGTGAAAGCTCTAGTGCTTGTCATACCTAGCACAAAGGAAGATGGTTGTGGTTGTTGGTCAATCATCTCGGTCCTGGGACATCACTGCAAGAGCTCCTCAGGCTCGTGCCCAAGGCCCAACCACCTTCAGCTGCTTCATCTATGACTTTCCCTCCATCAAAGGTCAAAAGTGGGGATGTTCGTGGATGATCGCACTACGTTCAGCATCATGCACGATTGCTTAGATACTAAAGCAGCCCGTGGCCAGATGCAGCAAGACCTGGACAATATTCAGGCCTGTACTGATAAGTTGCAAGTAATATTCGCGCTGCACAAATGCCAGGCAACGGCCATCTCCTACAAGAGAGAATCTCACCATTGCCACTTGAGATTCAACAGGATTACCATCGCTGAATCCCCCACTGTCGACATCCTTGGGGGTTACTATTGACCAGAAACTGAACTGAATCGACCATATAAATACTGTGGCTACAAGAGAGGTCAGAGGCTGGGGATTCCGCAGTGAGTAAGCCCTCTCCTGACTCCCCAAAGCTTGTCCACCATCTACAAGGAACCGTCAGGAGTGTGATGGAATACGCTCCGCTTCCTGTATGAGTGCAGTTCTAACAACACTTGAGAAGCTTGACACCATCCAGGGCAAAGCAGCCGGCTTGATCGGCACCCCACCCACCACCTTCAACGTTCACTCCATCCACCACCGATGCAGCAGTGTGTACCATCTACAAGGTGCACTGCAGCAACTCACCAAGGCTCCTTCGACAGCACCTTCGAGAGCAATGACTTCTACTATCTTAAAAGGCAAGGGCAGCAGATACATGGGAGCACCGCCTGCAAGTTCCCTTCCAAGCCACACACTACCCTGACTTGGAACTTTGTTGCCGTTCCTTCGCTGTCGCTGGGTTAAAATCCTGGAATTCCCTTCCTAACAGCACTGTGGGTGTACCTACACCACGTGACCAGCAGCGGTTCAAGAAGGCAGCTCACCATCACCACCGTCTCGAGGGTAATTAGGGAAGGATGGGATTCCCGTTTTTCAGAGTAGAAGCATCACATGCATCATTAATCATTTTTGGAAAGGAAATGGTGATGATAGTCAAACTCGTGTCCAAATTTCCTTCATGCTAAACAGGGTTATTTGCACACAATACAGAAAGCAATAGTTGTCTGATGGCTAGAAAAGATCAAGAACAGTTTGAAGGTGTCAAAGCAGAATGAATAAGTTTAAGAAAGCTGCAGGTCATGTCATCAAATGCTCAAAGCTGACCACTTAGTTTAATCTTGAGTTGAAACACTTCAAATCAAAGCTCTGATTTTTTAAAAACTCCACACCACCAGGAAACGTAGAATTCTTGCGGCACAGATGGAGCCATTCACCTGTGCTTCACAATCAAATTGTTGCTTGAATGGCAGTCAGTGTAGGTCAATGAGCTGATAGGCTTTGGGGATTTGGTGAGAGTTAAGACACGGGCAGCAGAGTTTTGGGCAACCTCACTTATGGAGGGTAGAATGTGGGAGACCAGCCAAGAGTGCATTGAAATAGTGAAGTCTAGAGGTAATAAAGACAGGAATGATGTTTCATTCATGATCGCCTGAAAAGGCTGGAGAAGTATTTCTGAGGTACTTTTTCCCAAATTGGCCTTGTTGTTTTGCCTTGCCCAGGAGGTTGCATGCTTTTGGATGGGATGGGAGTAATTGGCTGAAGAATTAGAGGGGAGTTGAGTGTTTTTCACCAAGGGTGATGGGGGCCTGGAACTCACTCCCTGAGAGCTTTGTAGAGGCAGAAACATTCATCACATTTTTAAAAAAAAAATACTTGGATATACATTTGAAGTGCTGTAACCCATAGAGCTGCAGATGAAGAGCTGGATAGTTATTTTTCAGTTGGCACAAACATGATGGACTGAACGGCTCCATCTGTGCCGCAAACTATCTGTTACCTGGTGGAGTGGAGTTTAAAATATCTGAGCTTTGATTTTGGAGTGATTGAGCTCAAGCTCAAACTCAGCGGTCAACTTTGAACATTTTGATGGCATGACCTGCAGCTTTCCTAAACTTTTTCATTCTGCTTTGATACCTCTAAACTGTCCTTGAACTTTGTTGACCATTACCAACTATTGCTTTCTGTGTTGTGTGCAAATATCCCCGTTTAGTGTGAAGGGTTGATACAAATGAAATTTGGACAGGAGTTTGACGATCAGTAAAAGTTATCACCACCATTTCATTTCCAAAATGATTAATGATGCACGTGCTACTTCTACTCTGAAAAACAGGTATATATGACAGGGAGCTAGTTGTTTCCAGCTCCTTTCTGGAATCCATGTTACCGCACATAAATGACATAAGACCTGTGGCAATTTTTGTAGACCCCTGGGTGCTTTAGCTTAATTCTTGTATTAAATGAAAGTGGAGGAATAAAGGTTATTCTCCTTCTAGCAGGAAGCAGCCTTGTTGCCCAAGCAAATGTGTTCAGTTGACTACCGAACAGACAGACACTTGTCTAGACTGTTTCACCACAGAAGCACTGGAGCTGGTCACTATCCTGGTCACATGTCTAAAGTCAGAGATCACATAATACTAGGATTGCTCTCATCAGTCATCACAGTAATGACCAACAAAATTTGTTTACACTGGCAACCCTCAATATTCTGACATAGGCTGGGAAAGTCACCCTCACTGGGCCTATTACCATTTCTGGAAAATAGATATTCACTATGATGGTAAAAATTTGCTTCAAAACATTTTAAACATTTGCTAATTGACTCTCTGCTATATTTGCTGAAAATGAACATTTACTTTTGAGTAATATCACATCATTATGTTGCAAGTGATGATTGTTACATGCACATTTGGGGAATTTACAAAGAATGTTGGAAAAAATAGTTCTATTGCACCTCCCCAATTTTTCGCTTCCCTACCTCTTATGATGGTGTTGAGTCTGCATACATGAAGCTGGAGATTTGAAGTCATCCCCCAGCACTTCACCTAAGAATCTTCTGCACGTGAATATCATCTAGGTCCAAACTGATGCAAGTGGTACCTTTGTTCCCTTGTAAGCAGGTCAGCACCAAAAACTGTAACCTTTAATGGGTTGTTTAAGCCTGATAGTCATGCTGGTGACATGTTGGCACCACTGAGAATTTGTCAATACCTAGTTTGTCATTTGACTGTGTGAAATCCCTGAAATGAGACTTGCATTCATCCTTTGTGTGCAGTAAATGAGGCAGGGAAGTTAGCCTACAGTGACCGATTTCAAGGGGGTGGAAGTATTGTTCAAGTAAAGTCTGTCATTGTTCACTGAAGACGTGGTCCTTAAGATGAACTTCATTACAGTGCAGAAAAATGAGGGATAATATGAGGGACATTGCTGTAAATGCCATGTTCCATGAGTGAGAATGGCTTATATTCACTAGTGGAACAGCCTGGTGCACAGTAACTTACCTGATCAATTATTGTGCTAGAGGGAACTTTGTTACTCTGGTCTTGATCCTTCTTGATGCAAAGTAGTCCTTAGTGGGAGATGGTCACACTACTGTTCTGTTATTAGATGCAGAGTCTATTTTGCCCTTGATGTGAAGCTTTTCTTTTTGTTTCTTTTATTTATTTTTATAGGAGTTATTTTTATAAGATTTTCTTATGGCTAAGATCCGTAGCATCAGCAAAATTTGATTCCAACCCACTGCTCCAGCTCCTGTTGTTGGTCCAGGGTACTTTAGGGGAATCTTTGCAAGTTATAACCGATGTGCTGTGGCACTGGTTGGTAAGAGGGCAATCCCTTTCTGAATTAATTTTAACCATGTCTTCTCTCATGATATTCCAGAAATGAAATGCATATCAATTTTGTCATAAACCCATCACTTCTGTCCGCTTCATTGGCCTTCTCTGGCTTCCACGTTATGTCAGTGGAGGCCATTGTTTTCTTGAACATTGCTGAGTTTTTACTTGCATATCAGTCTGCGAGGACAACTTTTTCTAATTTTATGAGGCTTAAACGTGTTAACAATATGGGAGTCATTTTTGATTTTTATAGTAGTACATTTTGAATGTTACAAATTGCTTTAAATTAATTTTGTATACATTTCACAATATGTATATAATCATGTTAGTGGTTTGTGATCTATATTTTAAACACTTTCTATTAATTATTTTTACAAAAGTGTTGATTCTTATTTTTGCAGTGTATTATTTTATATTTTGATAGTTATGCAATCAAGTGAATTTTTGTTATGTGTTGAGCATTTTAAGATTTATAAAATTACCAAAATGAATTGGAAGTACCTCAAGTGGTAGGTTAGCGGTTTTGAATTTTCACCAAGGAGCACTGGAACTAGAGTACCACATATTGCAAGCTCTTTGTATGCAAGTTTATGTAAAATAATTTTATAATTCTTATTATTCATTCCTGGTAACACAATCCAAGTTGTTAGAAGTTAAAAATAAGCAATTTTATCCAGGCAAGAGGGATATGGTCTCCTATAACTAAGTGAAAGGTTAACTCAGTGGTTTACATTTACATTGGGGCTGGAGCGTGAACAGCACTGTAGCATTATGAAACGTTTTGGCAGCATATTCATTGCAACAAGGCAAGTGAAGAGCATTCCATCACACTCCTGATTTGTGCCTTGTAGATGGTGGACAGGCTTTGGGGAGTCAGGAGGGATGTTACTCGTTGCAGAATTCCGAGCCTCTGACATGCTCTTGTAGCCTCGGTATTTAAATGGCTGGCCCAGTTCAGTTTGTGGTCAATAGTAACCCCCAGGATGTTGAAAGTGGGGGATTCAGCGATGGTAATGCTATTGAGTGTCAAGGGGAGATGGGTGGATTCTGTCTTGGAGATGGTCATTGCCTTGCACTTGTGTGGTGTGAATGCTATTTGCCACTTGTCAGCCCAAGAGTGAATGTTATCCAGCTCATGCTGCATATGGACACAGGCTGCTTCAGTATCTGAGGAGTCACGCATATTGCTGAACATTGTGCAATCATCAACAAAATCCCCACTTCTGACCTTATCGAAGGGAGGTCATTGATGAAGCAGCTGAAAGTGGTTGGACCTAGACACTGCACTGAGGAGCTCCTGCAATGATGTCCCAGGACTGAGGTGATTAATCCCCAACAACCACAACTATCTTCCTTTGTGCTAGGCATGACTCAAACCAGTGGAGAGTTTTCCCCCTGATTCCCATTGACTTCAGTTTTGCTCGGGTGCCTTGATGTGACACTTGGTCAATTGCTGCTTTGATGTCCAAGGCATTCACACTCACCTCACCTCTGGTTCAGGACTTTTGTCCATGTTTGGACCAAGGCTGTAATGGGCTCAGGAACTGAATGGCCCTGGCAGAACCCAAACAGCCTCAGTGAGCAGGTTATTGCTGAGTAAGTGCCTCTTGATAGCACTGTCAATGGCGCATTCCATCACTTTGATGATCAAGTAGACTGATGGGGCGGTAAGTGGCTGGGTTGGAACTGTTCTGCTTTTTGTGAACAGGACGTACCTGAGCAATTTTCCATATTGTTGGGTAGGTGCCAGTGTTGTAGTTATACTGGAACAACCTGGCCAAAGTCGCAGCAAGTTCTGGAGTACAAGTCTTCAGTACTATTGCTGCAACATTGTTAGGACCTATAGCCTTTCCAGAATCCAGTGCCTTCAGCAGTTTCTTGATATCACACGGAGCGAATTGAATTAGCTGAAGACTGACATCTGTGATGCTGGGGACCTTAGGGGGAGACTGAGATGGATCATCCACTCGACACTTAGCCCTGAAGATGGTTGTCAGTGCTTCAGCCTTGACTTTTGCGCTGGACTCCCCCATTGTTAAGGATGGGAATATTTGTGGAGGCACCTCCTCCAGTTAGTCCTTAATTGTCAACCACCATTCACGACTGGATGTGGCAGGACTGCAGAGCTTAGATCTTATCCATTAGTCATGGGAGATCACAGAGTGTAATGGCATGTCCTTGTAATGTGTATATGCTTTGGGCTTGTGGGGGCAAGTATTTGCATTGCATAGTGCATTTAGTATCCTTACACGGGAGTATGTTCAAATACTTCCATATTGAGAAAACCGAGTAGGAAGCTGTGGAAGGCACAAATGGAAATATCACTTGACTCAGTTGATAGCACACTTTCGGAATGTTATGCATTCAAGCCTCACCACATATTTAAACACAAGCCCTGACTTTGCATTGAGAATCATTGTGATGCTAACAGTGCGCACTGTTATTATGGCATAAATTAGACAGCAACTTTTGGGATTCACTGTGCGCAGTTAAACATGGCATTCCAGAAGTTGCTGTCCGAGTCACCTTGCTTCTCCATGTGTTGTACACCTCAACGATAGACTCAGCTTTGAAATTCATGCAAGGGTACGAAGTTGTTATACTTGCCTACTAGTTACCAGCTGAACAATAGAAAAGGTTAAGGCTGGTGCGTTTGGGTGTAAATTAATTTTTGATGATGTGCTCAGTCAAAGTACTGCCAACTAACCTCTCTGAACCTAAAAATATAACTTTATAAACGTGAAGTTTTGTTCATCCCTCAGAATTTAATTAGTATTGGAGATTATTTTGAAAACAATACACTTTTTAAACTTTTTTCATTTTTGTCTCTTTTCCCTCAATTCCATCTTTCTTCCCTTTTTTGCTTTCTATATCTGATTTAAACCTCATTTATACTTTCTAGTTTAAACTGAGTCTCTTACTGAGGATTCATCAATCTGGCTGATTAATGAGTCACGCTAGTGCTTGTCCTGCTTAATCACGCCATGGATCTCCTGTCAAGGCACCATGCTGGAAAATACACCAGATTAGAAGAAATCTCTGCTGATAAGCCCACAAAAAGTTTCTGGGCACCTGTCAGCATCGAAAACAGCAAACATTGTACCTTTGCACAATCTGGACCATAATCTAGGATGATGATTCAGTGCATTTATGGAGTTGCCTTGTATTTGATGAGATGGTACACTTCAGCTATCAGACAGGGCCTTAGTTTGTGTGAAAATAATCCATTGGCAGTAAAGCCCTTTGGACATCCTTAGGATATAAGCACAAGTTGTTGTAAATAATAATGTTTGTTCTGAGTTACTAAAAATGACTAGACATTGCACTGTTTGTCATAGGTAAAATTTAAATATGCTCAATCTACAATGCCACCAGAACTTTCTTATGAAAGTTGGTTTATTTATTGAGCTGTGTTTATGCTTCTTTGTTTACAAATTCACTTGCGCTTGTAGGTTAAAGAAGTACAATAAGTATGGTATGTGCGAGGAGTATGCAATAATTATAAAAATCCAAGTCATTCACTAATGTCCTTTAGGGAAAGGAATCAATGATTTAGAACTTTCATGTTCATTTTTTTTCTGCTAGCTCAGTACTTTAAAATATTAGTAGAATTTCTCTCCTCCTTCCCCACCCCCTTTCCGATCCCCCTTTTTCCAATAATTTATATAGATTTTTCTTTTCCCACCTATTTCCATTCTTAAATGTATTTCCATCCATTGTTTTATCTCTACCTTTTAACCTATTTCGATTCCCCCACCCCACCCCCACTAGGGCTATCTGTCCCTTGCTCGTCCTGCTTTCCACCCTTAATGTCCCCATTTCTTAGCTAATATCACCACCGTCAACACCTCTTTGTCCTTTTGTCTATGACATCTTTTGGCAATCTCCACCTATCACTGGCTCTCTATCCACCCCCCCTTAAACCAGCTTATATTTCACCTCTTTTCTATTTTTTCTTTAGTTCTGATGAAGAGTCATTCGGACTCGAAACGTTAACTGTATCTCTCTCCGCAGATGCTGTCAGACCTGAGTTTTTCCAGGTATTTTTGTTTTTTTACTTTAAAATATTAGATTTGTTCAACATGAAACACATCTACACGTAGTGATCATTCTTTTGTTCGATACTATCGTTCCTTTACCAGTTTTTAGCTTTAGAAATTGAAGTCATCTCTAACTATTATGTTATTGTTAAGGCAGTATTCTTGTGTGAGTTGGGTAAACACTACTTGGCTGTGGTGCTTGGCTGCACAATACTAATTTTTTCTATAGGAAGGAGCAGTGTTTCACTCTTGGTAGGGCCTGCATGTTTCGTTAACCAGTTTGTTTTCATTCCTGATCTTGATTTGTATTTGTTGTACTGTTACCTGTCTCTGAATTGCAGGGTTAGTTCAAGTTTCGCAGCAGCCTCTTGTTTTTGAGTAACACATTTGCCTCGATATTTGTTGGGGCATCATGCAAGTGAGGCCATAAACTGCCAAAGAACCTGGCAAAGCCACTGAGGGCCTGCCAAGCTTAGTGGCAGGACCTCATTAATAGCTTTTAGCTCTGTTTCCTGCCTGGAACCTGACCAAATGGACTTCTTGGCCAGCAGGCTAGGTAGTTTGCCAGAGAATAGAGGATTGTAGCTGGGGATCCTTGGGGACGGCCCCCAGCAATCGCAGGGGGCAAGGCCAGGATCCGGAGTGGGTAGGAAGGGGACTGTGATTGGTGGTGGGGATGCAAGTAGGCCTGTGATTGGGAGAAAATGGATGAAAGCTTCCTGAAGATGCTTTGATGCACAAGGAGTGCTGAAAAAGGCATTGGTACTTAAAGTTTCCCTCCATAGTCTTCCACTAGGGAGTTTTCATAGGAGTTGCACAATGAATGCAGATGATGGTTGCATCAATTCAAAAAAATTCAACTGATTTTCTCTAAATGAGTCCTTAGAGGGCATGGTGATTAAAGATTGTAGGAGATTGTTCTAGCCCTTAATTGTTCTTGTGGGGGGGAAATTGAGTTAGCTAAGGAAGCACATTGGGGTGTTTACAGTTGAAGCTTTTGGTTGTGAACTCTCGAACTTGATTGCTTTGGGCTTGATGAATTGCTTAGAAATATTTAATTGTCCATTCAAAATTTTATAGAGGCATATCAACCTGTGGGTCTGTCTTCGGTTATGGAGACTGGTACCCTTGCGATGTGACCAACTGGGAGATACTGGTATCTTGTGAGTAATTGTTTAACAAAGTGTGCTGCCTGGCGTTGAACTTTCTCAAGGAGGGTTATGTTTTTCATAGTATATGGATCTCGAGTGGCTGCATTGTACTTGTAATGTGGTAGTGTTTGGTACAGCATTTCCTTCACTGTAGTTGAACATGATGAAAGCATTTACATGTGGAGATGTTTCACTGCTGAGTTTTCCCAGCCCTGCCTCTCCACAAAGGGATATTCTGACACCTCAATATCCACTGCTACAAAAAAGGCAGCGGATGCGTGAATGGTGTGTTGGTATAGCGTTCCCCATATGTAACACTTTAACCACACCTCTCGCCACCCCCAAAACCCAAGTCAGGGGGCAGGGATGTAGTTTTGAGAGCATTGCCTTTAAATCCAAGCTAGATTTCAGTCCATGCCTTGATAGTGAAACTTGTGTGAATATTTGAGACAGGTGTAAATACTGGCTGATTGTTCAGCAGGGAAAGACTTACAACTTCGTCGTGTCTGTGATTTTGGTTTCTTGCACTAGTTTTTTTAAAGAGAGAATTGTTTAGCTTTGCCTTCGAAAGAAATACAATCTCCTGAAATCAGGCTTAATAACAAATAAGAAATTGCCGACTCTTTACTGTTGTGTAAATAGATGTGCTAGTTAGCTTAGCTTAGTGGTGTAGCACATGTGTCTGCGTCAGAAAGTTGCAGGTTCAAACCCTACTCCAGTATATAATCTAGGCTGATTTTTCAGTGCAGCCAGTACTGACTGCTGCAGTGTCAGAAATGCTAAATGCTGTCCTTCAGATGTAATGATAAGCTGAGACCACATTTTAAACCTGAGTGATGTCGACTTTATCTTGTGATACCTTTTTAAAGAAGAGCAGCGAGCTATCTGGTATCCTGGCCAATGTTCATCTCTTAATCAACATTAAACTCAGCTCATTGCATTTTGCGGGACCTTGTGTGTGAATTCACTGCATTGGTGACCTAAAAAACTACAGTGACTACATTTGAAAAGTAATTCAATAATGCATTTTGGGTCATCCTGAGGATGAGAGAGGTGCTATATAACTAAGTCTCCAAGTATGGAGAAATTAAATGAATAAGAAGTAAACTGCTTAGAATAATGTTAAATGCATTAATACAAGGCTAAATACTGCATATGTTGGAAATATGAAATAATAAAAAATGCTGGTAATACTCAGGTCCAGTAGCATCTGTGGAGAGAGAAACAGAGTTAACGTTTCAGGTTGGTGACCTTTCATCAGGAAAGGTGAAGGCTGCCTTTAAGTAGCACGAGCCATTTGGGAGGTTAGGCAAAAGCAAAATACTGCGGATACTGGAAATCTAGAACAAAAACAAAAATACCTGGAAAAACTCAGAAGGTCTGACAGCATCTGTGGAGAGGGACACAGTTGACGTTTTGAGTCTGGATGACTTTGCTGGCGTGTGCAACCAATTAACAGTACGGGCAGCACTGGCTGCAAGTAGCAACCATTCAAAACAGAGGATGGCATCCTGATTTTAACATGCTATCTGCATTGCATGGGACCCGTCCTATGACACCCATGCCTGTTTTTGATATCCAGTTTAATTCCCATGGAGCTAGTTACATTTGTATAGCAGCTAATGTGAAGTCATACCAGTGTAAACACCTCTTCAGGATAATTTCACTTGTGTCCATTTTGAAATTTGCACTTATATGACGCTAACTGTCTAAGATGCTGAAAAATCAGCAGAATAGAAATAGCAATGATATGAGAAATCTGACATATAGCTGCAATCAATCCAAAAATATATTGGGACTAGGATCATAGGTCACTGAACAGTATTTCCAATCGGTAATTTCTGCCTAGATTATTTCTCTCCAAAATACTCTCAGGGATACTGCTGTACATTCCCAGCACTTCTGAGTAGTTCAGTTAGTTTCTGTTCCATGCTATCGGGTTGTGGTTATTTAAAGCATGTGAATGTAAAAGCACAGTGTTGGTATTGGGATGAATGCCAGTGCATTTTTTTTCTGCAAGGCCATACTTCTGTGCTCTGAGTTTACAGTAAAACAGAACCAAGCATTTAAAGGTTGCAGTTTCATTTTGCACAAGGGTATTTTCAGTTGCATTGCTAATACATCCTGAAGTCTAAAGTCAGTACTGTAATTCTAAAGCACTTCCTTTTTATTTAGTTCAGTTTCAACTGGGCATAGAAGCTCTGTTTAGAAGTGCAGCGACAAGGTGCTTGCTTGTTTTCAAAGTCATGGGCTGGCTCTAGATAGATCATTGCACAAACCATGTTCTGCTTCAGAATGATTGCTTTTGCCTTTCCAATTGCTTCACTTTTGCCTTTGTTTAGGGACTTAATTTTTGACTTCATCCTCCAGGTAGCGCATATGCAATTCCACCACTGTGTGGACACTTAACCCTGCAAGATTGATTGGCTCAGGATAAATTCATAGGTCGTGGCTGATCTGCTTTAGATATTATAAGCATTAGTAAAGTGGCCTATTTCATAAATAGACAAAAGTTTTCAAAAACAATATGTTTAATTATAATTGGAGCATTGCGCTCTAGAAGCTAGTAACTATAGGTTTGGGTATATGTAGCCTGTGGCACTTATTGGGGAAATACAATGGCGCTGTTGTGTCTTTGTCCTGAAGATAATGGTTCTCTTGTTACAGTCCCTTTTCAGGCTTTCTACTTCATCAACCCCTGCTTCTCCCTCTCCCCGCACCCAAGAAAATTGGAGAAACAGCATTCAAGTTTACAAAATTGAGCTTGATGTGACAGGATCTCTGGTAAATAATTAAGAATGGTCTGGAGGTGGCACTGATTCTAAGCAATAGCCGATGCTGAAACTTTATCCAGATTTTTTTCTTTGAAATGTTAACCATGATGTCAACATTCATCTCCCTGTACTTTGTGTGTTGCTTATAGAACTATTTGTTGCATTTCTCCAGTATTTTCTTTACAGGTTGAACCTGTTAGACCCAAGCTGTTTACAGCTCCCAGATGATGCCATGCCTTGTAAGAACTGTTTGAAAATACTTTTTCGTTCACCCGTTCTAATTTGTCATTTGATATAATTTTAGCTGCTATTTCAACTATCATTTACTTTTCCGAATTCTCCTTGTAGCTTGTTTTCTTAATCATGTGAATATATGAGCACGTTTCACCAAATTGGACTGTATCTTTCCAATTCCTTTTTGAATTACTTTATATTGAACTGCTGCTATTTAGTAACTTTTATATTTAGTGCCTGCATATCCCATTTATATGAAAGGTAACAAAGGATGGTGCCGTAAACTTGCCACTACGAGATGTTTGTTGGATTCACAGTATTGACTTACATTTCACCCGCAGCTTTCCACCACATTGGATCTGTGAAATCTGCCTGGAATGAAGTGCACTTAAGTGGGCATCCTAGTGGGATAGATGGAAATAGAGGGTGAAATGTCATACTTACGTACATACAATGTACTGCACGTAGGACGAGTTTACTCATGGTGTGACTGAAATGATTGACATAGCCGTAGTGTCTTTTCCCAGTGTGATTGGCATGGATGACAAAAAGCATTGTGCTGTGAGCATCAAATATAACTGAAGAAGTTTTCTTCTCATGCAGCTTTTTTTTTAGGGGGAAGGGACTGCAAATGCTCTTTTACATTGTTCAATCTTAGTCTGGCTGCCTAACACAGACGCTCATTCATGGATGATAGCAAGCCTAGATTGTGTTTTAAGACTGGTGCGAACACATTGACAAATTGGCCCAGTGTTTTAATGAGATTATATTTGGTATTTTAGAGAAACATAGCTTTCTGACACCATGCACCTTCTTAGGAACAGGAATAGGCCATTAAGGCTGTTGAAACTGTCCCACCATTTAGTAAGATCATGGCTGATCTGCATTTACTCCATATACCCTTTAACCCATATTCTTGAATATCTTTTGATAACAAAAATCCTATCAATCAGTTTTAAAATTAACAATTGATTGTTGTTTGTGGAAGAGCACTCCAAATGTCTCTTTTTTCATTTGCTCATGGGATGTGGGCGTCGCTGGTGGGGCCCATCCCTAATTGCCCTTGTTCAGAGGGCATTTAAGAGTTGTGTGGACATTGCTGTGGTCTGGAGTCACATGTAGGCCAAACCAGGTAAAGACGGATTTCCTCCCCTAAGGGACATTAGTGAACCAGATGGGTTTTTACGGCAATCGGCAATGGTTTCATGGTCATCATCAGACTTTTAATTCCAGATTTTTATTGAATTCAAATTCCACCATCTGCCATGGTGGGATTTGAACCCAGGTCCCCAGACCATCACCCTGGGTCTCTGGATTACCAGTCCAGTGACAATACCACTATGCCACCACCTCCCCTACGAAATGGTGAGAGTACATTAACAAATTGGGTCCAGCGTTTTAATCAGATTGTATTTTAGACAATGCTATCTAGAATCCTACATGTAATAGTGTTTACCACATACTACAAAATTATAAAGATGGCTTTTGAAGTAAGTATGTCCTGTGATACATCTGTATTTCTCTTTAGAAAGACTGGCTATTTTTAAATGGGAGCATGATCCTATGATTGTGTGCTTCACATTTTTAATGACATAACCTTCAATCTTGATTGTATTTACAAACAGGGGATCCAGGGTAACTGGCTGCTTCTTGGCCAGTATAAGTCTAAAGTTAGTCCAGTGACTAATTGTTTCCTTACAAGTGGCAACTGAACCAAATAGTGTGTCAGTGGCCATTCCATTTTCTGTGATACTGAGATTATAAAAGTCATTTTATGATGTATTTGACCCTGGGTAACCTCTGGATAACTGAAATTGTATGGTAGTTTGTGGGTTGGCCCACTGACCACATACTTGTATGAGATGTAGAACTCTAATCTTTATTATGTTCAAAACCAAATAGTTGTGGAAGATTTTTTTTTAAATACCTCACTCTTGGAGGAATGACCAACTTTATTCTCAGGATGAGTGATGTGTTCTGACTGTTGTGAATTTGACTCATTGAGCATAGTGAATTTCTTTAGTTATGGATTATTACAGTGTGTCTTATTAAAGACTGGGTTTTAAATTACACTTTTCAGCAAACTACAATAGACCTTAGTGACTAGAGCTGCTGATTTACAATAGTTGAATAAGTCAAATTAATTTCTTCTTGTTTCCATGAAAACCCAAACCATCAGTATTGGCTGTTCCTTGCATGTTTTCTCTATTTGATTCAACTTTTTTCAGTTATAAAGCATATTCCTGTCAGATTATCTGTTGTACCTGAAAGAGTTCTATCAAATAGAATAAAGAAATATCTGATCACAAACCAGTTGCCTGAACATTGGGATTATGAATGGGAAAATGATTAAAATGTGTAGTAGTTCTGTGGTGTTCCCAGTTAATCACAAGGGGTCTCTGTGCTATTTTTGTGGGATGGAGAGGTTTCCTTTGTACTTTCTGCATCTTGTACAGATCCCTGTGCTAGTTTAAATGATAATTGGAAGCTCATCAATTGTTAAAACACTTTTTGATGTCAGAGGTTTGGGAGTAGGCTCAAGAATCTAAGGACTCCCTTATGTCTGACTCAGTAAACTGGATCGTTAATTCTATACTGCTGGGATTCACTTATGCTGTCATAAAAGGAATAGACTGAAACTGAGGTTATTGGGTTAGGAGGTGCATGTTTGTTATGTGTATCTCTGTTAATAAATGCTTATAAAAAAGGTTTGTAAAGATTGACACCAGTTCCTATACTACACCATCTAGCTTTCTGGAATAGAACATGATAACATAGCATGGCGGCCTAAAGGTGAAGATCTGAAACCTTGTAGCATTGAAAGGGATATTACCTTCACTGAAAAGGTGCCTGAGCCAAGAGACAGTTTTCTAGATGGTGAGGAGAGGTGTTGCTGCTGATCCTGCTGCAGCTGCTGTGACTTGGAACCTGGAGTAAAGAGAGAGTGACAGAGCCCAGGAAGAGTGAGCATTTCGTAAGAACATAACATAAGAAATAGAAGTAGCAGAAGACCATGTGGTCTGTCAAGCCTGTTCCATCATTCAATATGATCATGGCTGATCTTGGTCTTCAACACCACTTTCTTGCCTGCTCCCCATAATCTCTGATTCCCTGAAAGACCTGTCTATCTCAACCTTAAATGTATTCAATGATAGCATATCCACAACACTAGGGCAGAGATTACCAAAGATTTACAACCCTTTGAGTAAAGAAATTCCTCCTCATTTCAGTTCTAAATAATTGTCCCCTTTATCCTGAAACTGTGGCCCCTTGTTAGATTCCCCATCCAGGGAAACAGCATCTAAGTGTTTACCCTGTCTCGCCCCTTCAGAATCTTAAATGTTTCAATGAGATCACCTCTCATTCTTCTTAACTCCAGAGAAAATAGACCCTATTTACTTAGCCTCTCATCACAGGACAACCCTCCCATACCAAGGAGCAATCTAATTATCCTTTGCTATTCTGTCTCCAATGCAAGTATGTCCTTCCTTAAATATGGAGACCAAAACTGCACACACTATTTTAGATGTGGTCTCACCAAAGCCCTGTACAATTTTTGCAAGACTTGCTTATTCTTGTACTCCAATCCTCTTGCAGTAAAGGCCAACGTAGGGGGTGGTGGTGTGTGTCAGCTTCACCTCTGACTTCTGAGCGGTCCGAATCGCTCCCACTCCCTGGGTTCTAGACCTTGGACTTATTTGGGGGTTGTGACAAAGTGCAGCAGACAACTGGTTTTGGTGCAAGAAAAAAACTGGGTTTATTGAAGTCATAAATGAACTTATAACATTAGGATTACACTGAGTTTATACAGACCTACAAAGTACACTTAGTTAAGAATGGGGAACACACGGCATAACGAGGGAAAATCACGCTACTAATCCCCTTACCCTTGCCCCACCCCCAAAACCTAACTAAATTGAACTAGGAGAGGTCAGGGATCATGCTCACCAACCAGGGTTCCTTGACAGTTCGAAATCCAACCAGGTAAGCCGATTGCAGTTTTGAGGTATGCTCTTTGTGCCCTCTGGGGCCTGCCGTCCCCACGTGGTCCTGGTCTGTGGAATCTGTAAAGGTTCTTCAGTTGGGTGGAGGGCGCGGTTGTGAGTGGTCGATCTTCGTGGAGGGCTGCGGTTGCGGCCTTATTGTCTTTGGTTGAGCCTGCCACCCCATGCCCCTCGCCGTGATGTTGCCTGCGGGCCTGCAAACCTCCAGATCTCCTCCCTCCGCTTGGCTCAGCTACCTGGTTCCTCTGTTTCAACCGCTCCAAACTGCTCATTGCCCAAAACTGCCCACCCCCTTCATTACTGGTGGCCGTTATACTGTTTTTTTTTCGAATTTCTTATCTGAAACCAAATCAAGGTTAGTTCTTTGTCTGATTTGGGCTTCTTCAGGTGATTGTTGTCTTGTTGTTTTTAATGGGCTCGCATGATGTTTATCGTTGTCTTCCTGTCCCCGTAACTAATCTTGAACTCAAAGCCATTGTATATGTGGAGTATTGATGGGTTCACATAATTGCATTGATTGCTGCCTTCCTGCCTTAGTAGTTAGTAGCGATTATTTATGCAAGATTTTGATGGGCTTTAGTTTCTTGTAAGATGAAGTCTTTCTCTGGGTTGATTGTTTTAAAGGGAAGAATGCGTATTCTGTCTCTTCGTTGTCTGGTTACAGGCAACAATCCACACGGCACTCAACAAGCCCGGGCATGTCCAGTCCCAGGCCTTCATGGGCTGCCTCCTGTCTGCAGGGTTCTACACTTAACTCAGCAGTTGGGTCCTCTGCCATAAAAGTTCAAAAGTCATATCCTTGTTGATGATATGAAAAATGTGGGAATTTTGAGAACCCTTCAGCCAATGTGCCATTTGCTTTAGTAATTGCTTGCTGAACGTGCATGCTAACTTTTTGCATTCCTTGTACAAGTGCACCCAAGTTTCTAGACTTCAACATTTACAAGTTTCACACCTTTTTCAAAAAAATCTGCTTTTCTATTCTTACGACTGAAATGAATAGCCTCACGTTTTCCCACTTTATATTCCACCTGTCACTTCATTGCCCACTTACCTAACTTGTCTATATCCCTTTGTAGCCTTTATGTTCTCTTCACAGCTTGCATTCCCATCTAGCTTTGTATTGTCAGCAAACTTAGATACATTACTAGAACAAAAATACCTGGAAAAACTCAGCAGGTCTGGCAGCATCTGCGGAGAGGAGCACAGTTAACGTTTCAAGTCCGAATGACCCTTCAACAGTCTGTTGAAGGGTCATTCAGACTTGAAACGTTAACTGTGCTCCTCTCCGCAGATGCTGCCAGACCTGCTGAGTTTTTCCAGGTATTTTTGTTTTTGTTTTGAATTTCCAGCAGCCGCAGTTTTTTGCTTTTATCTTAGATACATTACTGTCTGTCTCTTCATCTAATTCATTGATATAGATTGCAAATAGCTGAGGCCCCAGCACTGGTCTTTGTGGGACTCCATTAGTCACAGCCTGCCAACCTGAAAATGCCCCATTTATCCCTAGTCTCTGCTTCTTGTCCATTAACCAGTCCTCTACCCATGCTCATATATCACCCCCATGTTGCCTATTAACCTTTTGTGCAGCACCTTATCAAGTGATTTTTGGAAATCCAGGTATACTACATCTGCTGGTTCCCCTTTATCTATCCTGCAAGTTACATGCTCAAAAACTCTCAAAATTGTCAAACAAGATTTCCCTTTTGTAAAACCATGTCAACTTGTTCTAATCATACTATGTTTTTCTAATTGCATTGTTAAGACTTCCTTAATAATAGATTCCTGCACTCTCCTGATGACTGATGTCAGGCTAACTGGCCTATAATTCCTGTTTTCTTTCTCCCTCCTTTACTGAATAGCAGTGTTACATTTGCTAACTTCAACTCAGCTGGGATTGTTCCAAAATCTAGGGCATTATAGAAAATCATAGTACATCCACTACTTCTGCAGCTAACCATCTCTTTTAGAACCCTAGATGTAAGCCATCAGGTCCTGTGGATTTGTCGGATTTTAGTCCCTTGAGTTTCTCTTGTTTCTTTCTTTCTGCTGATATTAATTACCTTATTTTCCCTAACTCTTAATTGCCTGTAGCTTACTTTCTATTTCCAGTACTTATACTGTGAAGACAGACACAAAATATTTATTCAGTGTCTGTCAGTTTCTCAATCTCCATTATCATTTCTCCTGTCTTTGCTTCTAAGGGACCGTTGTTTACTTTAGCTGCTATCTTCCTTGTAAAAGCTCTTATTTTATATTCCAATTTTGCTGCCTACTCCACATGTTTGGAGAGGAGAGAGAGCAAGAGATGACAAAACAGCAAAGAGAAGATTTTCAAAGTTTCTCAGAAGGAGGGAGAAGTGAGAGATCATCTTGAACAGTAAGATGTGGATGTTGTGGGGGAGGGTGGAAAGTGGAGACTGGAAGATCATGAGGGGTCAGTGTGTGCACGTCCCCTCCCCATTGCCTGGTCTGGGAAGGCCTGGAGTTGCTTGGGTGAAGTGTTCTTTCTCTCATCTCATTGTGAGACCTGGTGATGCCTGGCCAGTTCTGGCTGTCCTGGGTGAATACATCTTCCCCCACCAAGAAGATCATCGCTGTCAGAGATTAACAATAATTCCTGAAAAATGAATCCCTCCAATACCCATCCACCCACTGAGCCACATTTTGAGTGGCAGCCTTGTACCCTCCCTCCCTCTCGTTTTCCCTATCTCTCTCTAATAGGCAAGCAACCTACGTTTGCCTCATTTTGATACTTTTGTGTTGAAACTGAACAGAGGGGAGGAAGCCACTCTCCCATCCCAACATTGAAAGGAGGGGTGGTTTATCTTGGTTAAATGTCCTTCTGTGCTGAAAAAGGCAGTTATCAGTAACATCAAGCCTAAGATTTGGCGTGGGTGTAGCTTGTCAAGCTTCATATGACGACTCCATATTAGTCAGTGACAGGTCTGTGAAGACCATGCGGGGGTGGCTGCCGCTGCTGCTTCTGCAGCCCTGTCACCGTTTATACTATTTAGTAAAAATCATAAGGTGAAGAACAACACCTACACCCAGTATAACAATTGAGGCATATATTAAGAATCATGGTTGCAGTTGCTGAGCTTTTAGTGTCGTAGCTGCCCCGGAAACATCTGGGAAGGTGCTGTTATTTCTAAATATCAAGCAGGCGGTGCTCCCATCCCTTAAGCGGAAGTTCATTGTGGATAGGATTTTCCTGCCAGTGGACTCTCTTGAGGCCACTACTTAATGAATAGTTATCTCTAACATCTCACACTTTATCCCAGGTGAACACCTACTCCCAATCCCGCTCGGCTTCAGAGAGACCAGTCTCTAGCACTATTTCTCCTTCCGGTGCCAAATCTTTGAACAGCTGATGCGGGGCGAGTCATGAAGAGGTGTTTGCCATTCATTACCAGGGTTCTCTTACAGCATCTTCTGGACATCGGACAGTGTGTGGTGCCATACCTGTACAGAGCTGGGCACGTATGGAAAAACTGTCCCAACTCCCAGATTACCAGAATGATCCAGGATAACCCAGGTGGCCAAGACTGGCATTGCCATCGCTACACCCCTGCTTCCATTCCCACGTCCAAACCCTTGGAGAGTAGTTGGCATCAGTGGCCAACATTATTGCGGCTTCTACTCAGCATATCTATGTGGAAGGGAGGCACGACAAGCAATCCAGCACTTTGAGGTAAACCCCCCGCCCCCCTCAGCTAATGCAAGCCAACTGCATGCAGTCCTTGGCCCCTGTGCAATCCCATGCCTGTGAGTGATCCCATGTGCAACTCTTTTCCCATGTCCAAAACTGTGACCTGCCAAAGCAAGCATTCACATTCCCCTGTCAGGCTAGTGATGCATTTGAGAACAAGAGAGGGAGAAGGAGGTATGAACTCTGAGGCCTCAGCAGACATTGAGGCCTTCCTCCTTCCACATTTCTCCCTCCACTTCCCTTCCAGAAGGGAAGGAAGTGGCCATGTGCAATAGAAGCTAGTTCCCCTTGTGGTTCCTGTCCCACCACCATGTGTTGTCAGCGGGAATCTTCCATCTCTCGGAAGGGTGAAGAGTGAGGCAGGCCTGTTCCTCCCGGGGCTGAGAGGGAAGCCCTGCCGGTGGGAGGTTGGTGAAGAGGGGGAGTAGGTGTAGTATAAGATTTACCTGGTAAAATCACCTCAGTTGTTGCTGTCAGGTGTCCCGGAGACTGGAGAAGGCAAGGCCGATGAGGCCGAGACTGCCTAGCTGTCCCCAGTGTTACGACCGATGCAGTTGATAAAGTGGAGTTATTTTTTAAAATCCCTGAGGGAAACTTTAAACAACTGACAACCAATAATTTTAAGTGTTATGTTTGAGATGCGACTCTAAACTCAGGAATCAGACCGCTAGTTCTTGAGGTTTTACATTAAACTAAATGAAACATTTTATTAATTTACACAGGTTAAAATATATGGATACATGGCTACAAATTACTACTATCATAACTTTAACAAATTCCCAAGCTAATCTCCATTAAGGCAACAGCAATCCATAGACTTAACCAAAACACCAGGCAAAGCATTTTCACCTTACGAATTCAAAATGAGGCTCTTTTCACTGTGGAGCCAGTTGGAGGCTTGCAGCTGCCTTTTGATCTTACATTGCCTCTGCCTGCACATCCGAAAACTACTGAAGTTATACCGACCAGCCCCACTGAATGTTAATTCTCATTGTATCCACAGTCTCTTTGAATTTTACCTTTTAACAATGAAACCTCATTCATTTTTATTAGTAATATAATTTCATTAGTAATATAAACATGTTGCTAGGTATCTGCTAGATAGGTATCAAGTTTTCACCCCACTTGGATGCTCTATTCAAAAAATGCAAATGCACGCTATCTCTCTCACAAATCAAAACTAGTACATATCAAAGCACCCAGACTAGCTGGCTTTAATCCAATTTTATCCATTAGAGTTAACCTCTATTTTGAAAGAAAAATATTTTCCAAAATATTATATACAATAATAGCTTCATGACACCAAGACTTGCTCGACATGGTCGAGGACTAGAAAATAAAGGCCCCCCTGCTGGATTGCTGGGCGGTGACAAGGGAGGGGAAGACCCCCTTTTATAACTCTGACCGTGGTGCTAGGGACGGAGCTTTTCCTGGTGTCATTCTACAGCCTGAGGCGGACTGGGTTCTAAACAGCTGCTGTCCTCTGGTCCAGACCCCCCTGGAGGTGCCAGTGATCAAGGGGATGGGATGGTGGCAGAAGTAGGGCCGCTGGTGCAGTTGAACCACTTGCTGCACCCTGTGTGGTGGGCAGGTCGATTACAACAGCGACAACCTGGAGGAGGAAAGTGGGTCAGTGGAGAGTACCAGGGATGGTTTGGAGAACACCACCAGTGCCCCCCCTGTACCCTATACCCCCTTATTCCTGTTGTGGAATTCCTGGGTAATTGCCTGGGTCGCCATGCCAAGATCTAGTTGGCCCTTGACCAATTGTCACAGCTGTGCCGCTAGTCAGGTTCATTCACTGTGCTGTAAAGACTCTGAGCATGAGCAAGGATGTGAGTCAAATCAAGTTGCCTGCTCAAGATGTTCAAGGGTTGCTGAGGGAGTGGAGGATCATGAGTGACTCCACTCCTCCCAACAATAGGGAGTAGGTGGCGATTGCACCATACTGTTAGCATGTAGACAAATATAGCTAGCCTCAACATTAATGCAAACAGAGAGGCACGCCACAGATGTTTCAACATCTCACTCCTTTAGGAAGGGAAGTACATGGTGTGCTTCCTTTAGGAAACCCACACTGTTCTGGCAGGCAAGGCTACATGGCTCCTGGAGTGGCAAGGGAGGGGTCTACAGGAGCCAACTTTCCTCCAATTTGTCAGATTGCAGGTCCCCTATTGTCACCCAGAGATCTTGATGGTCAAGGACCCTATGCCAGACCACTTGCTCCAGCTCACCATCTGGCTGGGCCCTGCCACTTTAATGTGTGTACATTTCCCAGACTGATGTGGAGCATGTGCACTTCTTTGCAGAAGTGTTTGCTCTCTTGGTCCCGTTGACTCCGGCGAGTGTGTCATCTTTGGTGATGTGGTGGCTTTCAGCTGCATCTTCAAGATGAGGGACTGCATTGCTACCCCTCATGGTCTGGTGATGATGGAGAAATTGAGGGAATAGACAGGGCCCTTTGACTTGGACATCTGGCGGAATCTCCACCTCAACTCCATCACTTCCACTTCCTTGAAAGGACTGAAGGAGGGGGGTCCAGAATTGATGGTCTTTAAATTTCCCTGACATACATTTGTGTTCCAACAGCTCCTGACTCGCTCCTATGTTTGGACCACCACCTAGTATGGGCAGAGCTGGTTCTAATCTGTGTGGGCAGTGTCCGTGTACTGACGTTTTAACAATATGCTGCTGGAGGACTTGATGTTCTGTCGATTCTGTGCTAACTGGAGAAGGAAGCAGAGATGCATCCCCTCCTTGAGCTAAAGGCACGATGTAGGCAAGGCTCACATCCATGTCTTCTATCAGGAGTGTGTGAGAGGGTCGACCAGGGGGTGGGAGACTTGGGTCAAGAGGTGGGGACAGGAGATGCTCACCCTGGAGTCCTGTTTCAATCAGGCCGTGGAAGACACAGCCCTGCAGAAAGTGTACAAAGAAGAGAATTGCATACTGAAGGACTTCCCAAGACACACGTGAGATTGTGGATATAGTTCCTGCAGGTCCTGGACCAAGGCTCCCCCCTCTATTCACTGGAAAGAATGTGGGGGTCCATAAGCAGCTCTGGGCAGATGACGGATTCCAGGGCCTGAATTTTCAGCTCGGCCGGCGGGCCCGGGAGCGCCCGAGAAACGGACCGCCGACCGCTACTGACCCCCGACCTCAATTTCACGCTGGCTGGCCAATTAACAGACAGCCAGCGTGAAATCACACTGATACACCCAGTGCTGCTGGGGTGGGGATGGGAGGAGGACGGGCGATAATGTTTCCGCAGGCGAGCGCTGAGAGATAGTTCCCTGAAAGCAGAGAGCTGCCTCAGGGAGCTGCAGACCCAAAAACCATGAAATAAAGTTTTGAAAATCAGGAAAAGAATGTCCAAGCATCACAATCAGGCACCTCCAACATATAGATGGTAAAAATGCTGTCCATAGATTTTTATTTTCATTTTATTCAATAACGGAAACCTCATCCCGCCCTTGGATGAGGTTTCATGAAAAATGCAAAATCCGCTTGGCCGATTCACCCGTCCGCCAACCATAAGGTTGGACGGACCACGAAAAGCAGAGTCAATTGTGCTGTTAATGGGCTTCATTGCCTCCTTAATTGTCGGTGGGCATGCTTCCAACTTTTCCATGTGCCTGCTGAGTGAAATATTGCGCAAGCGCGGGATGATGTCAGGATCCTCGCCTGACGTCGTCTCGCGTAATCTTAGGCTCTATCAGACTGGGCGTGTGCCCACCCATGGGACTTAAAATTCTGCCCCAGGTCTCTGATGCGGGAGGCCTACCTACGCCTTAAAAATGCTCAATGACTCTCTTCCCCGTAGAGCAGTGGAGGTAGTTTCAAAGATTCACAACTAAAAGAAAAAAATTCTCATCTCTGTCTTAAATGGGAGACCTCTTATTTTTAAACTGTGTACCGTAGTTCTAGCCTCTCCCACAAGGGGAAACATCCTTTCAGCATCCACCCTGTCAAGTTCCCTCAGGATCTTACATCTTTCAATAAGGATACCACTCAATCTTCTAAACTCCAATGGATATAGGCCCAGCCTGCCCAACCTTTCATCATAAGATAACCGCCTTCCATCTCAGGTATCAGTTGAACTGCTATCACATTTATCATTTCTTAAACAAAGAGACCACAACTGTACACAGTACTCCAGATGTGGTCTCACCAATGCTCTGTACAGCCTTAGCAAAACTTCCCTACTCTTATATTCCATTCCCCTTGCAACGAAAGACAATATTCCATTTGTCTTCCTAATCACTTGCTGTACCTCCATACTAACTTTGTGATTCATGCACCAGGACACCCAGATCCCACTGTACCTCAGAGTTCTGCAATGTCTCTTCATTTAAATAATATGCTGCATTTTTATTTCCTGCCAAATGGACAAATTCATGGTTTCCCACATTATACTCCTTCTGCCAAATTTTTGCCCACTCACTTAAACTGTCTATGTCCATTGCAGACTGCAGACTCCTTATGTCCTCTCCATAACTTAAGTTTGTTTGTCTACTTGAAATTTTTGATTTTTGTTAATGTATTAGTATTGCTCTCACCAAAAGAGGCATGGAATTCGCCTTAATTGTTAACCTTCATGTTGGATCAGAAAGAGGTAGAAGTTTGGGTGTGTAAGCTCAAGAATTTTAGGATTCCCTTTTTTCCTAACCTAATAAACTCTACCGCTTGGGAGTATTAATTGCATATTAATTGTATGCAGGTGGTGGATATTAAGGACTCACTTGTGTTCCTGATGGCGACGTGAGCAGCAATAGCGGCTGTAGCCTGCGCGACGCAAACGATGCAAGCGGTTGACGGCTACTCGAAGTCCTGGTCCAGTTTTCCGTTTAGGTCATGTCCCCTGCAGGGCGCTGGCATCTGGCGGTATTCCGACTGATGAAGAACAAGCAACTGGGATGGAAAAGATGATCGTGCAGGCTATGAAAACTGGGAAGGACCCCTTCAATATGCTGAAGCCTAAGGAGTATTGCTGGGACCAAAGACGATCCTCACACTGCACCATCTGTCACCAACAAGAGACTTGTAGGCTGCATTTGTGAAGAAGACAATACTGCAGTCATCTGGTTTTGGCTCCATGAGGGAGATGCACAGCGCTGCCCCTCCTGTGGGGCTCTTTACCAGCTCGTATGCCACCATCATTGAACGTGGACAATACTGGGTACATCCCATTCACTCATCTGCATTTGATGGATCTTGCTTAGTGTTTGTGGTTCGGGACCCAACATGTAACACTCCAGGCTGCGTGCCACTGTATTCCTACAGAAGTATAAAATATTAAATAGGAACAGACAAACTGTGGTTGTTGGGTTAAGAGGCACATGTTTGTAATGTGCACCTTTGTAAATAAATGCCTATAAAAGTTAGTAAAGATTGACTTCAGTTGTATCTTTACCAGCAGGCTTTCTGGATTATAACTGGCTGTGTTGTACTATGGTTGTGGGAGCTGAGTGAAGGAAAATGGCTTTGGGAAGTCAGGAGGTGGGTTACTTGTCACATGATTCCTAGCCTCTGACCTGCTCTTGTAGCCACAGTATTTATAGAGCTAGCCCAGTTCAGTTTCTGGTCAGTGGTAACCTCCAGGATTTTTTTAGTGGGGGATTCAGTGATGGCAATGTCATTGAACATCAAGGGACGTTGGTTAGATTCTCTCTTGTTGGAGATGGTCATTGCCTGACACTTGTGTGGCGCGAATGTTACTTGCCACCTGTCAGCCCAAGCCTGGATATTGTCCAGGTCTTGTTGCATTTGGACATGGGCTGCTTCAGTATTGAGGAGTCACGTATGGTGCTCAACATTGTGCAATCATCAGTGAACATCCCCACTTCTGACCTTATGGAAGGAAGGTCATTGATGAAGCAGCTGAAGGTGGTTGGGCCTAGGACACAACCTTGAGGAACTCCTGCTGCGATGTCCTGGAGCTGAGATGACTGACCTCCAACAACCACAACCATCTTCCTTTGTGCTAGGTATGAATCCAACCAATAGAGAGATTTCCCCCGATTCCCATTGACTCCAGTTTTGCTGGGGCTCTTTGCCGCACTCAGTCAAATGCGGCCTTGATGTCAAGGGCAGTCACTCTCACCTCACCTTGGGAGTCCGTACTTTTGTCCGTACTTGAACAAATGCTGTAATGAGGCCAGGAGCTGAGTGGCCCTGGCAGAACTCAAACTGAGCATCAGTGAGCAGGTTATTGCTAAGCAAGTGCCGCTTGATAGCACTGTTGATGACCCCTTCCATTACTTTACTGATGAACAAGATGGGGCGGCAATTGGCCGGGTTTGATTGGTCCTGTTTTTTGTGGACCGGACACACCTGGGCATTTTTCCACATAACCGGGTTGATGCTAGTATTGTAGCTGTACTGGAACAGCTTGGCTAGGGGCGGGGGCAGCAAGTTCTGGAGTATAAGTCTTCAGTACTATTGCCGGAATATTGTCAGGGCCCATAGCCTTGGCAGTATCCAGTGTTTTCAGCAGTTTATTGATATCACGTGGAGTGAATCGAATTGGTTGAAGACTGGCATCTATGATGCTGGGGACCTCCGGAGGAGGCTGAGGTGGATGATCCACTTGGCACTTCTGGCTGAAGATTGTAGCAAATGCTTCAGCCTTATCTTTTCTACTGATGTGCTGTGATCCTCTATCATTGAGGATGGGGATATTTGTGGAGCCCCCTCCTCCAGTGAGCTGTTTAATTGTCCACCACCATTCACAATTGGATGTGGCAGGACTGCAGAGCTTAGATCTGATCCGTAGATTGTGGGATCGTTAGCTCTGTCTATCACTTGCTTCTCATGCTGTTTGATATGTCCTGTGTTTATAGCTTCGCCAGGTTGACAGTTCATTTTTAGGTATACCTGGTGCTGCTCCTGGCATGTCCTCCTGCACTCTTCATTGAACCAGGGTTGATTCCCTGGCTTGATGGTAATGATAGAGTGGGGGATATATCGGACCATGAGGCTACAGATTGTGCTCGGGTACAATTCTGTTGCTGCTGCTGATGGTCCACAGCGCCTCATGGATGCCCAGTCTTGAGTTGCTAGATCTGTTTGAAATCTATCCCATTTAGCACGGTGGTGGTGTCACACAACATGATGGAGGGTATTCTCAATGTGAAGGCGGGATTTTGTTTCCACAACGACTGTGGGGTGGTCACTCCTACCGACATTGTTGTGGACAGATGCATCTGGGGCAGGCAGGTTGGTGAGGGTGAGGTCAAGCATGTTTTTCCCCCTTGTTGGTTCCCTCACCACCTGCCGCAGACCCAGTCCAGCAGCTATGACCTTTAGGACTCAGCCAGCTCGGTCAGAAGTGGTGCTACTGAGCCACTCTTGGTGATGGACATTGAAGTCCCCCCATCCAGAGTACATTCTGCGTCCTTGCCACCCTCAGTGCTTCCTGCAATTGGTGTTCAACATAGAGTAGTACTGATTCATCAGCTGAGGGAGGGCAGTATGTGTTAATCAGCAGGAGATTTCCTTGCCCTTGTTTGACCTGATGCCATGAGACTTTAAAGGGTCCAGAGTTGATGTTGAGAGCTCCCAGGGCAGCTCCCTCCTGACTGTATACTGGATCTGTCCTGCTGGTCTAAATCTTATTATGAGTCTTAAATATTATTTTATACGGTTCCAGCATAACCCCCCCCATTCGTATATTCTATCCCTCGGCGACTACCCTGTATGCCTTATCTACCTGTCCAGTCACCTTCAGAGATCTGTCGATGTATATTCCAAGGTTCTTTGAAGCTTCTGAATATCCTGCCATTTATTTTCTAATTCACTTGCCTTGTTTGCCTTCTGCAAATGCATTACCCCATACTTCTCCAGATTGAATTGTATTTGTCACCTTTCTACCCACATGATTGTAGACTGCATGAAAATGTCGATGGACTAGCTTTCTTCTTCAAACGTCATCGACCACACAGCCAATTTATCATCTGCAGATTTCTTAATCATACCCCCTAAGTCCATTGTGCTAATTACCACAGTGCCTGACTGATCATTATCTACACTGACCTGACTCTGGTTGACGATATGGTGGAAGTGGTTGGTAATGGGATTTTCATTTCCATTCATGATTAGGTAAGAGGTGAGAGTGACTTCTGAGAATTGAATACTTTGAGACTTGTACAGCTAAAGGGGTGCTATTGGGTACTTTATGGCTGGATTCAATTCCTATAAACACCCTCCAGCACAGCCTTGAATATGCTCCAGGGAACCCCTCACTGCTGCAACAGCATTTTCTTTGTAAATTTTAAAACATTTATTTGAAAGCCCTCATACAGGTTGTGACTGACAGCTTCACGCTCAGTGTCTTTAGATTTATTTTTAAAGGGCTTTTACTTATTGCATAACAAGTGGGTGTATACCTTAGTGTGAAAAGATAAATGTAGCTTAAACAATACCTTTCCTAGACATTCTCATTCCCCAGTGTGAAAGTGGCAGTTTCACTTTCTATGTTGATGGCATCACTGGAGTCCGCTTATAATGGATTTGACCACAGGTAACTTCTGGAAGCTTGCAGTGTCAGGCACAAAACTTACACGGAGGCATAATTACCCTGAGAACAAAACTTGATCAATACATATCGAGAAGGAGAATCATGAATTTCCAGATATTAATAGACTTGATTGATTGACTTACATAGGGATTGAGTTGAAAGCATGAGTGTCATAGGTGGAGGGGGAAAAAGTCCATCTTTGAGACAGCTATACACGTAAAGTGAAAGGGGAAGGATTTTTTTTGTAACCGAACTTTCTCATGATCTTGAGTTTCAACACAATTCTAATCACTTGTACTTTTATATTTCAGGGCTGAGAAAACAGAGGTACTGAGTGAGGACCTTCTGCAGGTAAATGATCTCATTTTGATTGTGTTTTTGAAAGTTGGGAATCCAGGTATCAGGCAACTGAACACAATTGTGAATTGCATTAAAAGGAAAGAGCGCCAGTACAGATACAAACATTGGAAATGACTAAGCACACTTTTATGAAAGTCATGATTTTTATATATTAACATTGTGTGTATGTATATGTATATATGTGTCCATATATTTGAGGCAGAATTTTTATATAAATATATGTGAGCACATGAGAGAGAAATTCTTCTTTTGTCATGAAGGAAGACCTGGATCCTGTTTACTTAAAAGTATTGACCCCTTTGGTTGACTGAGTTAGGACGACAAATAGTTTTTAATTTTATTACTACCAATTTTGTCATTCCATTTACAGTAGTAGATGGTTAGTGGCTTCCATGTGCAACCTAGACTATTGACCTTTTCTTTAAGATGCCAGATTTTACTCCGTTTGCTTGGTTATTAGTCCTGAATGTCATGGGACAAATCCAACTGAACAGCAGCTTTGTGTAAATGTAATGCAACATCTAAAGAATGTGGAATTTACTGGGGGTAAGCAAATATGCTGGGTGAAGGGATGTTGCGGTATTTAGTTTAATGCGCTCTTCCAGGTATTACATGGTTCCTGCATAAATAGTAAAAGAGTAGGAAAGAACCTTAAAAGGAGATTGATACATGGAGGCAGATGGCATTGCTGGGGTACTCTGAGTGTTTTGCATCTGTCTTTATTAAAGAAGAATTTGCTGCCAGTCATAGTAAAGAAGAGGTAGGTAAGACACTGAATAAGCTAAAAAGTGATAAGGAGGAGGTATTAGAAGGGTTGGTTGCACTTAAAGTTGATGAGGACCGGTAGGATCGGGTTAGGGGCCGACAATGTTTTATTTAAAATAGATGAAGTTTGATATTCAAGACACTTGCTCAGTGAAGAAAGCCACAAGATTCCACAGGTTTTGAACAAGCAAAAATAAACTTTACTATACAAGGTCAGAAAGATTAAAAAATTTACCATATCTATCTTTTGCTCTGACATTCATGGTAAGTATGAGGTACATGTGAAGTAACATGCAAACTGTGGTCAGACACACACTACACACAAACTGACAGATGTAACCGAAACAGATTCCATGGATTTCTCAACAACCCACCCAGATATTAGTCACACTGTGAGTCAACTAATCTCGCTAAAATGTCATCTCTCTCATGAGGGTTTCCAGTCTTCACCTTTGAAGGCCTCGCCTTGGAATTCTCTCCAAAGGAACTTGGACGGCTTCAATGATCGCCCAGCTTATAGGGTTTCAGTCTTGCTTTCTGAGATTCTGTTCCTCTGGATTCCCTAGAAGTCTTCCCCTAGAAGACTTTTGGATTCCCTTTTATATTAGTTGTCAGTCTTTTCCCCCACACACTGTTTGCTTCTGTCGTTACTTTGTTTGCTTCCCATCCAAACTTTCTATATTCAGCCTGGCTGTCATTTGTCTTGCCAACCTGACATCTATCATAAGCACCTTTTTTGTGTTTCATCTTATTCTCTATCTCTCTCGATATTCAGAATATCAGAATCACAGAATCTCTCAGTGCAGAAGAGGCCCTTTGGCCCATCGAGTTTGCACCGACACATGAGAAACACCTGACCTACCTACCTAATCCCATTTACCAGCACTTGGCCCATAGCCTTGAATGGTATGACGTGCCAAGTGCTCATCCAGGTACTTTTTAAGGGATGTGAGGCAACCCGCCTCCACCATCCTCCCAGGCAGCGCATTCTAAACCGTCATCACCCTCCGGGTAAAAAAGTTTTTCCTCACATCCCCCCTAAACCTCCTGCCCCTCACCTTGAACTTGTGTCCCCTGGTGACTGACCCCTTCAACTAAGGGGAACAGCTGCTCCCTATCCATCCTGTCCATGCCCCTCATAATCTTGTACATCTCGATCAGGTCGCCCCTCGGTCTTCTCTGCTCCAACGAAAACAACCCAAGTCTATCCAACCTCTCTTCATAACTTAATGTTTCATCCCAGGCAACATCCTGGTGAATCTCCTCTGCACCCACTCCAGTGCAATCACATCCTCCCTATTCAGGGAGTGTCGTTTGAATGTTCCTTGACTATACCATCTTTTTAAAGGCTGCCCATTGTCTCTTTACAGTTTTGCCTGCCAATCTTTGATTCCAATTTCACCTGGGCCATACCCACTGAAATTGTCTCTCCCCAATTAATTATTTCTAACATGTCATGTCCCCAGAAAATTGATCATTTCATTTAAGAGCACTTTCCAACGATTTGAATTCTACAATGAATGTGTTATTAGGCGTTAAGACCCTTGGACTTCCTGACACATATTAACTAGATCTTGGTGTACAGGGCACAATTTCAAAATTTGCAGGTGATATGAAACTTAGAGCGAGTGCAGAAAAGATTCATGAGAATGGTTCCAGAGATGAGGTACATGTTACGTGGATAAATTGGAGAAGTTGGGACTGTTTTCCTTGGAGAAGAGAAAGTTGAGAGGAGATTTGATGGAGATATTCAAAATTTTGAGGTGTTTTGACAGGATAGATATGGAAAAACTGTTCCCATTGGCGGAAGGATTGAGAACAAGAGGGCATAGATTTACGGTAATTGGCAAATTAAGCGATGGAGATATGAGGAAAAGCTTTTTTACGAAGCAAGTGGTTGGGATCTGGAATACACTGCCAGAGAGTATGGTGAAGGCAGGTTTAATCGAGGCATTCAAGAGGGAATTGGATTATTATCTGAAAAGGAAGATGTGCAGGCCTATGGGGAGAAGGTGGGGAGTAGCACTAGGTAAATTGTTCCTTTGGAGAGTCAGCGCTGAAACGACAAGCCAAATGGCGGCCTCCTGTACTTTAATAATTCTGTGTGCATTACAGGCTTTCATCTAATAAAGGGAGCACCTCGTCCAGTTTTCTTAAACTATTCACTAATTGCCATTTTTGTGACTGAATTAGTTTCCTTTTTATATTTGGAAGATATTTTCCAGAAGCAGCAGATGAGAGAAAAATACGTATTTATTATATTAAGTAAATTGGACCTAGTGATTTGTTCACGATGGGAACATTCCAGTCATTGTAGGTAGCAAATTTAAAATGTTATCCAGACTCCCAAATATTGTAAGGGCACAGTTGGTGAATTTTCTTGTTTGCAGCTTTCAGGCAGGATTTGGATTCTGGCTGGTTTGCCAAGTGCTGTTGTCTGTTTGCAAGAGATTACAGTTTTGCTTTGTTCATTGCAGTAGCTGGATTTTCTAAAGAATGAGACACTGAAGACGATGCAAACAGTTGAGGTAGTTCCCACGTACGGACTAAAGCTGTGTCTTGCAAAAGACGGTTGCTTTGAACTCACCTAAGCGAGGTTGAGAGTTAAAACTTTACAGTGCACAGATCCCTCCCACACTCTCTCTTGTTACGAGTTTTATAAGATTATTATGTTTTGGACTTTCTTTAAATTTTGGTTAAAGTGAGGGGGGGCGTCATGTAACTATTCTGAATCCTGCCTGACAGCATGCCTGGCTAAGTCATGGGACCTGCTGAGCAAGTGCAAAGTTATCACACCTAGGAACAAAAGGCAAGGGCAGCTATGCTAACAGTAAATAGACGCTGGCTGCAAGTTTTTGGGCAGAAGAGACAAAAGAGCAAGGGAAAAAACAGCGGTTGGTATGGTAAGCAGAGGGAAAAAGAACTACCAAAGCTGGATGTGGAGGGAGGCAGTCTCTAGTCAAAGAGACATATTCCACAGCCATCTAAGGAGTCTGGGAGATTCAGCATGAAACAGCCAGGGGAAAAGAAGAATCATCGGAGTGGGCTTTACTGTTGGCATTGGATTTGGGAAACTTTCCAAAAACTGGAAATTTGAACATTGAAGGTCAATTCACCCATCATGTCTATGCTGGCTCCATATTTGGGCTATCTACTCTAATTCCTTGTTTCTTACAGGTGTCCTTCACATTTTCTTAGCAAACTTATCTAATACTTTCTCAAGTATTGTATTTTTTTTTGAAGAATATACTTTATTCATAAAATATCTGGAAGAACATTCCAAAACATTTCATAATCACGATCACAAAAGTACAATCAGATTCAACTTTTACACATGGATCACGAGGTGCATCAATACAATCAATGAATAGTACAACCATTTCAATATGGTCATTACAGACAATCAGACATTGGTATTGGAGTTATCAACATACATCATGTTGCACTCTGAGGTGCTCCAATACAATTACAATACAATTAGTATTCAATGCATACATTCATTTTGAGCTGTACAGCCCGAGGGGCTCTCAACAGTTCTCAGCCCCTCGGTGCACTGTGGCAGAAAGGTCTTAGACAACAACCTTTCCCCATTGCGCCTTTGCGGCGGCTGCCCCAAGCTTTAGTGCGTCCCTCAGCATGTAGTCCTGGACTTTGGAACGTGCCAGTCTACAACACTCGGTCGGAGACAGCTCCTTGCGCTGGAAGACCAACAAGTTTCGGGCAGACCAAAGAGCGTCTTTCACCGAGTTGATGATCCTCCAGCTGCAGTTCATGTTTGTCTCGGTGTATGTCTCTGGGAACAGCCCGTAGAGCACAAGGTCCTGTGTCACAGAACTGCTCGGGATGAACCTCGACAGAAACCACTGCATCTCTCTCCTGACCTTCTTTGCAAAGGCACAATCCACAAGGAGGTGAACAACGGTCTCGTCCCCACCACAGCCACCTCAAGGGCAACGTGCAGAGGGGGTGAGACTCCTGACGTATTGGAAGGATCTGACTGGGAGGTCCTTTCTCACCACCAGCCAAACGACATCTTGGTGCTTGTTGGAAAGTTCTGGCGATGAGGCATTCTGCCAAATGACTTTGACAGTCTGCTTGGGGAACCATCCCACAGGATCCGCCCTCTCCTTTTCCCGCAGGGCCTCTAAGACGTTACGTGCCGACCACTGCCTGATGGACTTGTGGTCCAAGGTGTTTCTCTGCATAAATTTTTCCACGAGGGACCGCTGTTTTTTCCCTTGCTCTTTTGTCTCTTCTGCCCAAAAGCTTGGAGCCAGCGTCTATTTACTGTTAGCATAGCTGCCCTTGCCTTTTGTTCCTAGGTGTGATAACTTTGCACTTGCTCAACAGGTGGTACAGCACGGTCCAACTACTTGGAGCGTTCCGCGGCAGGGTGGCCAGCCCCTCGGCCTGTACAGCTCAAAATGAATGTATGCATTGAATACTAATTGTATTATAATTGTATTGGAGCACCTCAGAGTGCAACATGATGTATGTTGATAACTCCAATACCAATGTCTGATTCCGCGGCAGCGTGGCCAGACCCATCCTTCGCAACACCGGGGACAGGTAGAACCTCAGCACGTAGTGACACTTGGTGTTTGCGTACCGAGGGTCTCCGCACAGCTTGATGCAGTCGCACGCAAAGGGTCTCCACACAGCTTGATGCAGTCGCACACAAAGTGGCCATCAGTATGAGGGCGATGTGGAGCACGTTTTATCCCCCTTTACCTAGAGGCTTGTACGTCGCATCCCTGCGGACACGATCCATTTTCGACCTCCAGATAAAGCGAAAGATGGCTCGGGTGATCGCCATCGCACAGGAGTCTGGAATGGGCCAAACCTGCGCCACGTACAGCAACAGCGAGAGTGCCTCACACCTGAGGACCAGGTTCTTACCCGCAATGGAGAGGGAGCATCGCTCCCACATGCCCAGTTTTCTTTGCACCATAGACACTCACTCCTTCCAGTTTCTAACGCATGCCCCGGTCCCTCCGAACCATATCCCCAGCACCTTCAGGCCGTCAGCCCTGACGGTGAAGGGGACAAAGGATCGGTCAGCCCAGTTTCCAAAGAACATGGCCTCGCTCTTCCCACGATTTACCTTGGCTCCCGAGGCCAGTTCGAACTGGTCGCAGATGTGGATCAGTCTGCGCACCAACAGCAGATCCGAGCGGAAGACGGCGACATCGTCCATGTACAGGGAGGCTTTGACCTGAGTGCCTCCACTGCCTGGGATCGTCACTCCTCTTATGCCTGGATCCTTCCTGATGGACTCAGCAAAGGGTTCTATGCAACACAGAAACAGGACAGGGGAGAGAGGGCAGCCCTGCCTGACTCCAGATTTAATAGGAAAGCTATCTGATTCCCACCCATTGATTGAGACTGCGCTACTAATATTAGTGTAGAGCAGTTGGATCCAATTGCGAATTCCCTCCCCAAACCCCATTTTGGAGAGCACATCCACCATGTAGGTGTGCAATATTCTGTCAAAGGCCTTCTCCTGATCCAGGCTGATGAGGCAGGTGTCCACACCCCTGTCCTGCACATAGGCAGTCGCAACCCTGAGCAGCGCGAGGCTGTCAGAGATCTTCCTGCCTGGCAAAGTGCAGGTCTGGTCAGGGTGAATCACCAGTTCCAGAGCGGACTTGACCCAATTGGCAATGACCTTGGACAGAATCTTATAGTCCACGTTCAACAGTGAAATGGGTTGCCAATTTCTAATTTCCTCCCTTTCCCCCTTGTGCTTCTCTGGGGTCAGCAGTTGCACGTTTAGCTTCCATGCCCCCCTGCCCACCCTCTTGTCTTCCTCTAAGTGACAGTCAGCCAGTAGGAGGCAATGATCAGAGAAAGACACTGGCTTGACATCGGTGGATCTGACTGCAAACGCACGGGACACAAACAGGAAGTCTATCCTGGAACGGATGGACCCGTCTGGCCGTGACCAGGTGTATCTATGCTGCGCTCCGTCTGCAGGGTTGCTGAAGACGTCATGCAGCTTGGCATCCATAACTGTTTCCATCAGGGATCTTGACGTAGCTTCCAACCTGCAGTTGTCCCTGCCGGATCGTCCAGTCGCATCGATGATGCCGTTGAAGTCACCGCCCAGGATGACCGGCCTGGAGGTTGCCAGCAGCAGTAGGAGCTGCTGAAAGACCACCAGCTGCTCGCCCTTTTGTGCCGGGGCGTACACGTTAATTAACCGGAGTGGAGCATTTTTGTACATTACGTCTGCTACGAGGAGGCGCCCGCCCACCACTTCCTTAACCGTGGAGACAGTGAAGTTGCCTCCCCGCAGCAGAATACCCAGGCCGGAGGAACGAGAGTCGTTTCCTCCTGACCAGATCGATGGCCCATGGGACCACCATCGTGACCATTGCCTGTAGGAGCCGAGGTGCGGTATCGCACACTCCTGCAGAAACAGCAGGTCAGCTTTGACCTTGGCAAGGTAGTCCAAGGTCGCAACACATCGCGTAGTAGATTTAATGCTACGCACATTTATGGATACACTCTTTACACCCATTTTAAAGCATTTAGTCTCTTACCAAACCTGTTGTCTTTAAGAGTTCCAGACCTTTGGTCTGCTCCTGCATACCCATAGTGTTCACAAATTGCCTCACTTTGGATGGGCTGAGGAAACTGTCCTGAACCACCCCATTGGAGATGTTCCACTCAGGTGGCATCTGGGGGTTCATGCAAGGAACGGGATTTGAAATGTCCTCTGCTGGAGAAGTCTCTCCGATCCTCTCCCCTCTGGGATGTTGCTGCTCCTGGCTTCCCGGAGCTGGCGTGCTCTAAGCGCTTCACTGCTCCCAGATTCCTGGGGTTGGGGTGTGCTGACCTCTTCGGGTTTTGGGCAAAGTTGGGGTGTGCTGGTCTCCTCATTGTCTCCAATGTTCTGGAGCTTGGGTGCCTCGTCCTTCAACTCCTTAGAGCTTTGCCACTTCTTCTGTAGTTGCCGCCCTTGCACTTCTTCGTCCGAACGAAGAGCAGCATTTTTTTTTTTCTTTTTTGCAAAAATATACTTTATTCATAAAATATCTTCAATCACATTCCAAACCATTTCAAAAACACCATTACAAGGGTACAATCCAGGTTAAACTTTTACAAAATGTATCACCAGGTGCATCAGTACAAACAATATTACAATCATTTACAGCCTTTCATTTTGAGCTGTACAGCCCGAGGGGCTCAAAACAGTTCCCAGTCTCTCGGTGCGCTGTGGCAGAAAGGTCTTAGACAGCGACCCTTCCCCATTGCGCCTTTGCGGCAGCTGCCCCAAGCTTTAGTGCGTCCCTCAGCACGTAGTCCTGGACTTTGGATTGTGCCAGTCCGCAACAATCGGTCGGGGACAACTCTTTGTGCTGGAAGACCAACAAGTTTCGGGCAGACCGAAGCGCGTCTTTCACCGAGTTGATGATCCTCCAGCTGCAGTTGATGTTTGTCTCGGTGTGTGTCCCTGGGAACAGCCCGTAGAGCACAGAGTCCTGTGTCACAGAACTGAGAGCAGCATTGAGTCAGCTTAGAGCACATTACCACAAGTGACTCTTGTAATAGCTTTAAAAAAAAACCCTTTTAACCTATCCCTTAATGCTTTTAGCATTAATCTGTCAATCTGTCAACCAGTGAAAATAATCTTTCACTTTTTGCCTCTTTGACCTTTCTAAATTTTTGAGCACACTTATTAGATTCACTCCTTAACCTTCTCTGAATTTCCTTGATCTCTTACACTGATTTTGCAAACTTTGTCATTCATTAACTTAGCTCCACCCCCATGCAAATGCACAGCTCAAGTGAATTTCCTGTATTTACCTCAGTCTTGCACTAGTTGTAAATTTACACGACAGGATCTAAAATCCTGTCTCTAGTAGTTTTAGGTTTCCTTTTTATTTCTTCTCATGGTGCCCTAAAAAAACATTTTCTGTATCTTTGAATGCTTCTTTATGGCACCAGAATTATGCATAAAAATTGAAAACCTTCTGTGATTAAATTTTCTTCATATTTTGTCTAATGTACATAAATGATAACTTCTAAGTTTAATCTTTTATACATAGAGAGGAACTTAAGGAAGAGGTACAAAGTAAGTTTAGTATTTTTCTTGGGCCCCAATGATTTTTTAACAGTGATTTCAAATTTTGATGCAACGTTTTATATTGTGAACTATGCTGTTGTGATTCTCTGGAAACTTTGGCATAACTCTCAGACTGGAGGATCGGTGTATACTTCAGCGTAGCTTGCTGGTTTTGCTGTTGTGGAACATTCCAGGTGGCTTTATCAAACATAGAAAGAAGCTGTAAAATCACTTTAGTTTCCCTGCATAACTTCTAAAACCGGGATATTTATAATGAGCTTCTCTGTAACCGAAGTCCAGCGGGGATTGTCCTGTGGAAAATCTATTTTGCAGATGGTTTCCAAGCAATCATTTGTGTGGACTTCAGACAAAACCATTGTTTCCTTTAGTTCTGTATTATTCTGAAAATTTGTTTTCATTTGTAATGTAGCTTGTGAGAATCCTCCCACTTCCTCAAAGTACAAATTGCACTTTTCCCTGGCTGCACTTTCAGTTCACAAAGTGAAGTGCAGAAATCTATGCATTGTTCTGAAAATTCTATTTGAGTTCTTAACAGATTGTTCCTGCTTGGCGATAATTCCAGTGCTAATTTGTAATTAGAGATATGTGACCATTTTCACATATGCACTTGCACACACTTTTGGATACTTGCACACAATGGGTGCAAACCCCAATCGATTACAGCGAAGTGGATGGGATAGAGAGTAGCTGCCCCTGGGAAGGCCCCAGTTGGATTTTACTGAATAATCACAGTAACCTAAAAATACAAATATGGAGCATTATTTGGTTCTGGTTTTCAGAATCACAGTGCTGACTTATATGGAGCTTCTATTTTTTAAAATGTGCCAATATAAATAGAAACTTGTGCAGTTATGCATGAGCTGTCTCCAGAATATTCACAAAATTTAATTTTAAAAATAAGGTTGAGAGTGAGCTTTTTTTCAGCGTGCTTTAAATATTCTCAATGTCTTCACTAATGCACAGAATAATCTCAAGGAAGTGTAATGAATATTTTCTTTTCATCCCCTCTCCTAAAACTGCTGACTCTTGCTGTGGTACATTTCAGCAGGCACAAATGCCTTCTGTCCTTCACCTCGGTGACTATTCTCATTGTCAAAGCAGAGTCCATATATCCTTTTAAAATAGAATTAAATAGTTGTTTGTAAAAGGGAAATATGCAATAACACGAGAAATGAGCAAAAGTGTTATATTAGATTGGATGAAGAAATGCACTTGTGCAGATCTGATGGGCAGAATGGTCCATTTCTGTATTGTAATGCTCTGTGATCTTGATTTTTATTTGTTCTTGAGATGTGAACATTGCTGGTAAGGCCAGAATTTATTGCCCATTGCTATTTGCTCTTGAGAAGGTGATGATGAGCTGCTGCCTTGAACTGCTGCAGTCCATGTGGTGATGGTGGACCCACAGTGCTGTTAGGTAGTCAGTTCTGGGATTGGTGAAGCAACAGTGATATACTTCCAAGCCAGAATGGTGAGTGACTACTATGTGTTAAAAATGCAGAAGTCAGTAGGGTGCTGAAGCAAAGATTGTATCATAGCTGGCGATTGCCCAATGGATCAACAGGTTTGACAGAGCCTTTTTTTTTCACCCAACCCAGTTTCGGGGAAATGAGACCAGTCGTATTTGCTGTAGTAACTGTCCTGCCAGAGATTACCCAACTCATCATAGACTAGGAATAGAATCTGGGACCAGATCCTCCTCATCTCCCCATGCATCAACCATCCCTCAATGTGAATCACATGGTCCTGTTGGCTGAAATATAGTTTAAACCACCAGCTTTCTAATTTTTTTCTTTTAATACAGCAAGCATTGAACTCTTCCCACAGAAGTAAATGATACTTTGACTCAATGATTTCTTTCTTTGCTATAAGTATCTGAAGAAAACCATTTTCTGAGATGCCACTCAAATATTCCAAATTTAGTAACTTAAAAAACACAGCTTGTTCACACGTTCAATTGCATTCCCTTTTTTTAACCTCCCTCTTAAAAATTAGCCTCCTGACTTCAGATAACACTCAAATGATAGCAATCTTTTTACATTGAGAGGAGCAAGGAACTGAGTGGTACATAGTTGTGCTAATGTAGAACAACTTGTATTTCTGCAGCAACCTTCATGTTTCGAACAATTCACAGCATGGTAGAGATGAACGAATGGAAATAGGAGGAAAGAGGAAAGGGACCTGGAGGAGGTGAAGGGGTGACCATTTAGGCCATTTAACAATGAGAAGAATGTAAAAAAAAATATGGTGATGCAGAGGACAGGGCCATAATGACTGGACAAGTTGCTACTTATTGGGGAGCAGAATGAGTAGGAAATGGAAAAAAAAATGGTCAGTTCTGGAGGAACAAAGAGTGCAATGGGACACAGGTAAAGAGGAAATCAGAAGTACTGAGGGGCAAGGGATTGGAGAGATTTGAAGTTTAGGATGAGAATTTAGTAAACTCTCTGGGGTGGGAAAGCCAATGGAGCATGCAAAGGGAGGGGTTGTGGCCGGGAACATGGACTGCGGTTTTGTGTATGTTTTGCTTAGAAAAATGTCTTCTGCAGCTTATCACCAATGTATGCCACTCTTCTAGGCAATATAGTCGAAACATGCTGCTGAATTATAGTTAAGTATCTTGTAGCGGGCATTGTTAGCATTCTTTTTTTCCTTTCTGAATGGCCAAGAGAACAGTTGGAACTTTAAAAAAAAAAGCCAATGTAATAATTGTGGGGGACTTTAATCATCTTATAGACTGGGATGTTCAAATTGGCAGCAGTGGTCTAGAAGATAAGTTTGTAAAAAGTTTTTGTGACAGTTTCTTTGAGCAACACGTTATAAAGCTGATGAGGGATAAAGCTATCTTAGATCTAGGATTGTGTAATGAAGCAGGGTCAAGTAGTAATATCATGCTAAAAGATCCACTGGGAAATAGTGATCATAATACTACTGAATTCCATATTAAGCTTCAAAGTGACATACTCCAATCACAAACCGGAATCTTAAACAAAACCAACTACATAGGTATGAGGGGAGACCTGGCTAAATTTACCATTTGGGTAAATGGACCAAAATATATGACAGTAAATGAACAGTGGTAGACATTTGAATAAGAAATTCAAACTGTTTAATAAAAATATATTCCATTCAAAAACGCAGCAAGAAAGACCCATCCGTAGCTCTTGCAAGAAGTTAAAGACAATATCAGATTGAAAGAGGCTTACAATCTTGTAAAAAAAAGTAACAAGTCTGAGGATTGGGAGCGTTTTAGGAACCAGCAAAAGGCCACAAAAGGTTGATAAAAAGGGAAAAAATAGGCTGAGAATAAACTAGCCTGATTTGTAAAAGCAGATTGTAAGAGCTTTTATAAGTATACAAAAAGGAGAAGAGTAGCTCAAGGAAATGTTCGCTCCTTAGAAGCCAAAGCAAGAGAAATTATCATGGGGAATGAGGAAATGGTGGAGGCATTGAACAGATATTTTGTGCCTGTCTTCACAGTAGAAGACACAAGTTTCATACCTGAAATTGTCAGTAACCTAGGAGCTAAAAAGAGAGGAAATTAAGGACATGAATAATAACAGAAAAAAAAATATTGGAGAAACTTAAAGGACTAAAATTTGACACATTCCCGGGACCTGATGGCCTGAGTGTTCTAAAAGAGATAGCTGTAGAGATTGTGGATGCTCTAGCTATGATTTTCCAAATTTCTTTAGATTTGGGAACTGACCCATCAGATTGGAAGTTGGCAAATGTTGGCTTTTCCAGAAAAGAGGGAGAGAAAAAGTAGTAAACCACAAGCCAGTTAGCCTATAATTAGCCATTGGGAAAATGTTGGAATCTATTATTAAGGAAGTCATAACAATGTGCTTAGAAAAGCATAGTATGACTAGAACAAGTCAACATGGTTTTACAAACTGGAAATCCTGTTTGATAAATATGAGAGTTTTTTGAGGATGTAACTAGTAGTGCAGATAAAGGGGAACCAGTAGATGTTGTATACCTGGATTTCCAAAAGGCATTTGATAAGGTGCCACACAAGTTTAATAGGCAAGATAAGGGCTCATGGAGTTGGTGGTAATATATCACAGAGGATCTGTTAACAGATAGAGAGCAGAGAGTGGGCATAAATGGAGTATTTTCACGGCAGGCAGTGGATAGTGGAGTGCTACAAGAATCAGTGTTGAGGCCTCAGCTATTTACAATCTATATTAATGACTTAGACGAAGAGACAAAGAGTAATTTATCTAAGTTTGCTTAATGTTACAAAGCTAGGTCGAAAGGTAAGCTGTGGGATGGGGATGGACACAGGCTGCAAAGAGATACAGACAAGTGAGTGGACAGCAAGATGGCAGATGGAGTATAATATAGGGAAGTGTGAAATTATTCACTTCGGTCATAAAAATAGAAAAGCTGAATATTTTTTAAAAGGTAACAAACTTGGAAGGAAGGCAAATGGCATATAGGGCTTTATTGCAAGAGATTGGCGTACAGAAATAAAGAAGTCCTGCTACAGTTATACAGTAAGGCCACATCTGAAGTACTATGTACAGTTTTGGTCTCCACATATAAGAAAGGATCTACTTGCATTGGAGGTGGTACAGTGAAGATTCACTAAATTGGTCCCTGGGAATTGATGGAGTGGACGCTGAGATATTGTTTCTGCTGGTTGGGGAAATCTAAAGCACAGGGGCACAGTCTCAGGATTACTTAAGACTGAGCTGAGGAGAAATTACTTCATTCAAATGGTTGTGAACCCAGAGGGTTGTGAACTCTCCATCGTTGAATACATTTAATGCTGGGATAGAAAATTTTTGGTGTCTCAGGGAATCAAGAGATATGGGAAGCTTGCAGGAAATTGGAGTTTAAACCCAAGATCAGCCATATTGTCTTGAATGGTGGAGCATGTTCGGGCCATGTGGTTGTCATGAAAATATAATAATTCTCAATATTATTGTGATTAAGGGTAGGTTAATAGTGGGGTTTGGATAGTTTCTCTGTGTATGTGCGTGTGTGTGGGATTTAATTGAATTGGACACAGCTCATCTGGAGACTTTGCATCACCAAAGCTAGGTTTGAAATGCTAAATACATAAACATGGCTGAAGGTTTATAATGTGAGGTGTGAGGAAAATTTGCATTTTTAGATAAATTAGAGTAGCTTAAATTTCAAAGAGATGGTAAAATGTTAAACCCAGCCAGAAGAAGCTAAGCCAAACAATGTGTTTATTTTTCCCCAAAGGTTACTGATAAAATTTGTACTATGAAAAGATTTATGTTGTGAGAAAGGTAAAGTTCTAAAGACATGTCAGAACAATGGAATTTGTATTAAAAAGGGAGAAACATGTATAAAGGCAATAAGGTTATATCTCAGAAGAGAAGGAATTCTAAGATCTAACAAGTGTGAAAAGCCTCCAGCCTCTGCGTCAAGTTGCCGTCTACAGGAACCGAAGCTGAAAAAACTCACTTTGAATTCGCCTATCCAGGGTATTGTGTTGCTTTGCCTGAGTCTGTTTAAATCTATTTATTTTTACTGTTGCCTTAACAGAGGTGTAACTGGGAACCAGATTAATTTGGGGCTTTAGGAGTTATTACAGTAATAATTTGTAGACCTATGTATGTGCTTGAAATCTTTTCTTTTGTTAATCTTTTAAAAAATTCAATCATGAGATGTGGGCTTCGCTGGCTGGGCCAGCATTTATTTCCCATCCCTAATTGCCCTTGAGCAGGTGGTGGTGAACTGCCTTCTTGAACCGCTGAAGTCCATGTGGTGTAGTACACCCACGGTGCTGTTAGGGAGGGAGTTCCAGGATCTTAACCTAGCAACAGTAAAGGAATGATGATACATTTCCAAGTCAGGATGTTGAGTGATTTGGAGGGGAGCTTCTAGGTGGTAGTGTTCCCATCTGTCTGCTGCCCTTGTCCTTCTAGATGGTAGTAGTCGTGGGTTTGGAAGGTGCTGTCGAAGGAGCCTTGGTGAATTCCTGCAGTGCATCTTGTAGATGGTACACACTGCTGCAACTGTGTGGCAGTGGAGGGGGGAGTGAAGGTTTCTGGATGTGGTGTCAATCAAGTGGGCTGCTTTGTCCTGGACGGTGTCAAGCTTCTTGAGTATTGTGGGAGCTGCACTCATATAAGTAAGTGGGGAGTATTCCATCACACTCCTGACTTGTGCCTTGTAGATGATGGACAGGTTTTGGGGAATCAGGAGGTGGGTTATTCGTGTCACAATTCCTAACCTCTGACCTGTTCTTGTAGCCACAGTATTTATAGCTAGTTCAGTTTCTGGTCAGGATGTTGTTAGTGGGGGATTCAGTGATGGTAATACCATTGAATATCAAGGGACGATGATTGGGTTCTCTCTTGTTGGAGATGGTCATTGCCTGACACATGTGTGGTGCAAATGTTACTTGCCACTTGTCAGCACAAGCCTGGATATTGTCCAGGTCTTGCTGCATTTGGATATGGACTGAGGAGTATCTGAGGAGTCGTGAATGGTGCTGAACATTGTGCAATCATTAGCGAACATCCCCACTTCTGACCTTATGATGGAAAAGAGGTCATTGATAAAGCAGTTGAAGATGGTTGGGCCAAGGACACTACCGTGAGGAACTCCAGCAGTGATGTCCTGGAGCTGAGATGACTGACCTCCAACAACCACAGCCATCTTCCTTTGCGCTAGATATGACTCCAACCAGTGGAGAGTTTTCCCCCGATTCCCATTGACTCCAGTTTTGCTAGGGCTCCTTGATGCCACACTCTGTCAAATGCGGCCTTGATGTCAAGGGCAGTCACTCTCACCTCACCTCAGGAGTTCAGCCCTTTTGTCCATGTTTGAATGAAGGCTGTAATGAGGTCAGGAGCTGAGTGGCCCTGGCGGAACCCAAACTGAGTATCAACGAGCAGGTTATTGCTAAGCAAGTGCTGCTTGATAGCGCTGTTAATGACCTCTTTCAGTACTTTACAGAGGATGGAGAGTAGATTAATGGGGTGGTAATTGGCCGGGTTGGATTTGTCCTGCTTTTTGTGTACAGGACGTAGCTGGGCAATTTTCCACATAGCTGGGTAGATGCCAGTGTTGTAGCTGTACTGGAACAGCTTGGCTAGGAGTGCGGCAAGTTCTGGTGCACAGGTCTTCAGTACTATTGCTGAAATATTGTCAGGCCCCATAGCCTTTGCAGTATCCAGTGCCTCCAGATGTTTCTTGACATCACGTGGAGTAAATCGAATTGGCTGAAGACTGACATCTGTGATGCTGGTGACCTCTGGAGGAGGCCAAGATGGATCATCCGCTCGGCACTTATAGCTGAAGGTTGTAGCAAATACTTCAGCCTTATCTTTTGCATCAATGTGCTTGGCTCCCCCATCATTGAGGATGGGGATATTTGTGGAGTCGCCTCCTCCAGTGAGTTGTTTAATTGTCCACCACCATTCACAGCTGGATGTGGCAGGACTGCAGAGCTTAGATCTGATCCATTGTGAGATCGCTTAGCCCTGTCTATCACTTGCTGCTTATGCTGTTTGGCACACAAGTAGTCCTGTGTTATAACTTCACCAGGTTGACACCTCATTTTAAGGAATGCTTGGTGCTGCTCTCGCATGCCCTCCTGCACTCTTTATTGAACCAGGGTTGATCCCATGGCTTGATGGTAATGGTAGAATGGGGGATATGTCAGGCAAGAGGCTACCGGTTGTGTTCAAGTACATTTCTGCTGCTGCTGATGGCCCACAGCGCCTCATGGATGCTCAGTCTTGAGTTGCTAGATCTGTCTGAAATCTATCCCATTTAGCACGGTGATAGTGCCACACAACACGATGGAGGATATCCTCATCGTGAAGGCGGGACTTCGTCTCCACAATGACTGTGTGGTGATCACTCCTACCGATACTGTCATGGACAGATGCACCTGCGGCAGGCAGGTTGATGAGGATGAGGTCCAGTATGTTTTTCCCTATTGTTTGTTCCCTCACCACCTGCCAGAGACCCGGTCTAGCAGCTATGTCATTTAGGACTTGGCCAGCTCGGTCAGTAGTGGTGCTACCGAGCCACTCTTGATGGACATGGAAGTCCCCCACCCAGAATACATTCTGTGCCCTTGCCGCCCTCAGTGCTTCCTCCAAATGGTGTTGAACGTGGAAGAGCACTGATTCATCAGCTGAGGGAGGGTGATACGTGGTAATCAGCAGGAGATTTCCTTGCCCATGTTTGACCTGATGCCATGAGTTTTCTAAAAACCTCAAGTCGTGGTAGTCTTATTACTTCTTAATTCAGGGCACTGTCAGAGATTAATCACACCGAGGCATCATCTCGTACGTAGAAACCCCATTTGTTACTTATGCACAAGGGAGACAGCACAATGAGAGCTACTGTACAGTCTCGTAGCAGAATACACACAGACTTGTTAAAAGCATTTTTACAGCTAATCAGTAAGTTTTGTAACAAACCTATCCGTATATTTGCATAAGTTAACCGACCAATCCATGTTCCAGTAACTTTCCCTTTTCCTCACAATAGATGTTTGGTTACTCAGTTGCTTATCACAACCCTGATTGCATTCGGCCTGAGAAAAAAAAATGGAATGTCTCAAGGCTCATCCTGCAACTGTGGTCAGGCAAGATTGTATTCATCTCAAGGTTGCAGTATTTTTCTCTTAAGCCTAGGCGTACAATCAACTTCTCATTAACCCTTCCAGCACCAAATGGGCTCCCTGCAGTTGCCCAGGCCACCACAGCACACATCTCGAAAGAAAATACAAGTTGCAAAATAGTTGTGACCGCGGGATCAAGTTTCCCTTGTGGATTTGACTTGCCTGGCACACATCATCTGCCACATCATAACGGGTTTACTCTTCCTATTTCTTGTGTCCTTATGTTTAATTTGCAAGGGGTGGCCAGTTAATAGTAGTAAGAGTTTCAACTCCATTTTCCACATCTTTTATTGTATTTAATTCTGAAATTTCTACAGTATTTTGACATTATGAAATGTCATATTGTACCAACCTTTGCAATATTTCTTTGCCTTAAAAGCTTTCCTGAAAATTTATATCAAGTTTCTATATTTGTATAATCCCAAAAAAGGAGATCTATGTGTGGAGGCAGAGGGCGTGGCTGAAATACTAAGTGAGAACTTTGCATCTGTCTTTACCAAGAAAGAAGTTAGTGCCAAAGTCATAGTGAAAGAATGGGGTAGTTGAGATACTGGGTGAACTAAAAAATTGATAAAGAAGTATTAGATGGGCAAGCTCTCAAATTTGATACACTGCCAGGATCAGATGGACTACATCCTCAGATGTTGAGGGAAGTAAGGGTGAAAAGCAGAGCTACTGGCCATAATCTTCCAAACTTCCTTATATATGGAGGTGGTGTCAGAGGACTGGAGAATTGCAAATGTTGCTTACACAGTCAAGTGTGGATTACTTGGGAAAGCAAAGGTATTGTTAAAGGCAAATTTGAGTTTGTTGGTCAGGGTAATGCCATTGATGGGGTTCAAAGACTTCCAAAAAACATTCGAGAAAGTGGCCCATAATAGCATGCCAGCACATTTGAAGCTGAGAGAATAAAATGGATAGTGACAGCATGGATACGAAGTTGGCTGAGTGCTGGTAGCAGAATAATGGTTAATGGTTATTTTTCAGATTGGAGGACCTTTTACATTGGGATTTCTCAGAGACCACTGCCTCTCTTGATCTGTATTCATGACTAAGGCTTGGGTATACAGGGCACAATTTCGATATTTGCAGATGACACAAAACTTGGAAGTATTGTGAACTGTAAGCAGAATAGTTATGAAGTAAAGTCAATATAAGGAATGGGAGCACAAGTTAACGGCCCTCTCTTTCCATAAGACCATAAGACATAGGAGCAGAAATTAGGCCATTCAGCCCATCGAGTCTGCTCCGCCATTCAATCATGGCTGATAAGTTTCTCGACCCCATTCTCCCGCCTTCTCCCCGTAACCTTTGATCCCCTTACCAATCAAGAACCTATCTATCTCGGTCTTAAATACAATCAATGACCTGGCCTCCACAGCCTTCTGTGGCAATGAATTCCACAGATTCACCACTCTCTGGCTAAAGAAGTTTCTCCTCATCTCTGTTCTAAAAGGTCTTCCCTTTACTCTGAGGCTGTGCCTTCGGGTCCTAGTCTCTCCTACTAATGGAAACATCTTCCCCACGTCCACTCTATCCAGGCCTTTCAGTATTCTGTAAGTTTCAATCAGATCCCCCCATATCCTTCTAAACTCCATCGAGTATAGACCCAGAGTCCTCAAACGTTCCTCATATGTTAAGCCTTTCATTCCTGAGATCATTCTCGTGAACCTCCTCTGGACCCTCTCCAGGGCCAGCACATCCTTCCTGAGATACGGAGCCCAAAATTGCTCTCAATATTCTAAATGTGGTCTGACCAGAGCCTTATAAAGCCTCAGCAGCACATCCCTGCATTTATATTCTAGTCCTCTCGAAATAAATGCCAACATTGCATTTGCCTTCCTAACTACCGACTCAACCTGCAAGTTGACCTTAAGAGAATCCTGGACTAGGACTCCCAAGTCCCTTTGCACTCCAGATTTCTGAATTCTCTCCCCATTTAGAAAATAGTCTATGCCTCTATTCTTCCTACCAAAGTGCATGACCTCACACTTCCCCACGTTGTATTCCATCTGCCACTTCTTTGCCCTTTCTTCTAACCTGTCCAAATCCTTCTGCAGCCTCCCTGCCTCCTCAATACTACCTGTCCCTCCACCTATCTTTGTATCATCTGCAAACTTAGCCAGGATGCCCTCAGTTCCTTCATCTAGATCATTAATATATAAAGCGAAAAGTTGTGGTCCCAACACTGACCCCTGCGGAACTCCACTAGTCACCCGCCGCCATCCTGAGAAGGACCCCCTTATCCCCACTCTCTGCCTCCTGCCAGATAGCCAATCTTCTATCCATGCTAGTACCTTGCCTCTAACACCATGGGCTCTTATCTTACTGAGCAGCCTCCTGTGTGGCACCTTGTCAAAGGCCTTCTGGAAATCCAAGTAGATAACATCCATTGGCTCTCCTCTGTCTAACCTACTCGTTACCTCCTCAAAGAATTCTAACAGATTTGTCAGGCATGACCTCCCCTTGATAAAACCATGCTGACTTTGCCCTATTTTACCATGCACTTCCAAGTATTCTGAAATCTCATCCTTAATAATGGATCTAAAATCTTACCAACGACCGAGGTCAGGCTTATCAGCCTGTAATCTCCCATCTTTTGCCTCACTCCCTTCTTAAACAGGGGGGTTACATTAGCGATTTTCCAGTCCTCTGGGACCCTCCCTGACTCCAGTGATTCCTGAAAGATCACCACTAACGCCTCCACTATCTCTTCAGCTATCTCCTTCAGAACTCTGGGGAATAATCCATCTGGTCCAGGTGATTTATCCACTTTCAGATCTTTCAGTTTTCCTAGCACCTTCTCCTTGGTAATGGCCACCATACTCACCTCTGCCCCCCAACTCTCTTGAACTTTGGGGATGTCACTCGTGTCTTCCACTGTGAAGACTGACGCAAAGTACCTATTCAATTCCTCCGCCATTTCTTTGTTCCCCACTACTACTTCTCCAGCGTCATTTTCTAGCGGCCCAATGTCCACTTTTGCCTCCCTCTTACCCTTTATATATCTGAAAAAACTCTTGCAATCTTTTTTTATATTACTGGCTAGTCTACCCTCATATTTAATCTTCTCCCTCCCTATTTCTTTTTTAGTTGCCCTCTGTTGATCTTTGTAGGCTTCCCAATCCCCTGGTCTCACTGCTCTTCGCCGCATTGTATGCTTTCTCTTTAGCTTTTATGCTGTCCCTGACTTCCCTTGTCAGCCATGGTTGCCTCGTCCTCCCTTTAGTATGCTTCTTCTTCCTAGGGATGAATTTTTGCTGTCTCCCAAAATACTCCCAGAAACTCCTGCCATTGCTGTTCCACTGTCTTTCCTGCTAGGCTCAACTCCCAGTCAATTCTGGCCAGCTCCTCCCTCATGCCTTTATTCAACTGTAATACCGTTCCATCTGATTCCAGCTTTTTCCTCTCAAATTGCAGGGTAAATTCTATCATATTATGGTCACTTCATCCTAACGGTTCCTTCACCTTAAACTCCCTTATAAAATCTGCCTCATTACACATCGCTAAATCTAGAATTGCCTGTTCCCTAGTGGGCTCCACCACAAGCTGCTCCAAAAAGCCTTCTCGTAGACATTCCACAAATTTCTTTTCTTGGGATCCACTACCAGCCTGATTTTCCCAGTCTACCTGCATTTTGAAATCCCCCATGATCACTGTAACCTTGCCTTCCTTACACGCTTTTTCTATCTCCTGGTGCATCTTGTGCCCCACATCCTGACTACTGTTCGGAGGCCTGCCCATAACTCCCATTATGGTTTTTTTACCTTTGCGGTTCTTCAACTCTACCCACACAGATTCTACAGCATCTGACCCTACACCATTTCTTGCTATCAATTTAATTTCATTTCTTGCTAACAAAGCAACCCCACCCCCTCTGCCAACCTGCCTATCTTGTCGATAGGATGTATATCCTTGGATATTTAGCTCCCAGTCCTGATCCCCTTGCAGCCATGTCTCCGTAATGCCCACCACCACATCATACCTGCCAATTTCAATCTGTGCCACAAGCTCATTTACCTTATTTCGTATACTGCGTGCATTCAGATACAACACCTTCAGTCCTGTATTTCCCGTCCCCTTTCTCATTGTCGTCCCTTTATCTGATGTGCTTGAAGTTAGATTCCTAGCCCTTTCCAAACACTCTGTCCTATTTTGTGTTCTGGAAACTTTAATAGCCTCTCCTGGGCTCTCCTTTCTTTTCAGTTTTTTCATAATTTTCCATGAAGTTGAATCCACCCCCCCACATGCTAACCTGCTACTTTGTTTCCCATTAGTCATACTTCTTGGAGTTTTACCCTTCCCTCCACACACACACACACCGCGCCCCCCCCCCCACCCCCCCACTTTCTAGTTTAAAGTCCTGTTGACCACCCTATTTACCCTTTTTGCTAGAACACTGGTCCCAGATTGGTTCAGGTGGAGACTGTCCCAACGGTACAGATCCCTCTTGTTCCAATACTGATGCCAGTGCCCCACGAAATGGAACCCCTCTTTCCCGCACCACTCCTTTAGCCACGAGTTTACTTCCCTTATTCTCGCGTCCCTATGCCAATTTGCACGTGGCTCGGGTAGTAATCCGGAGATTGTAACCCTTGAGGACCTGTTCTTTAATTTAGTTCCTAGTTCCTGATAATCCCCAATCAGGTCCTCTTTCCTAGTCTTACCTATGTTATTTGTCCCGACGTGGAACACAACAACTGGATCTTCCCCCTCCCTCTCCAATATCCTTTCAAGCCGGTCAGAGATGTCCCTCACCCTGGCTCCGGGCAGGCAACATACCATGCGGGACTCTCGATCCTGCTTACAAAGGAAGCTATCAATTCCCCTAATTATAGAATCCCCTACAACTACCACTTGTCTTTTTGGTCCCCCCTCTTGAATGGCCTCCTGTGCCATGGTGCCGTGGTCAGCTGGCTCATCCTCCCTACAGCCCTCTTCCTCATCCATACAGGGAGCAAGTACCTCATACCTGTTGGACAAGGTCAAGAGCTGAGGCTCCTCTGTTCCTGAACACAGGATCCCTCTACCTGCCTCACTTGCAGTCACACCCTGCTGACCCTGACCAGGGCAAGGGATTAATCTAGTGAACCTTCACTACTGTATCCAGTGCAAATATATCCTTCTTTCAATATAGCGACCAAAACTGTGCATTCTATTCCCGGTGTGGCCTTGCCAAAGCCCTAAAATTGTAGTAAAACTTTGCTTTGATAATCTAATCCCCTTCCAATAAGGGCCAACATGCAATCTGCCTTCCTAATTACTTCCTGTACCATCATGCTAACTTTGTTTTTTGTACAAGTGCACCAAAGCCCTTCTGAGCATTGACAGGTAGAAGTTTCGTGTCTTTTTAAAAAAAATATTTCGTTTTTCTAATCTTACTATCAAAATGAATGACCTTTCACCTGCCCGCATTATACTCCATCTTGCTTACCTCTCATTTAATCTGTCTATACCTCTTTGTGGCCTCCTTGTATCCTTATAGCTTGCATGTATCACCAGCAAACTTAGATGCATTACTTTCTGTGTCTTTGTCCAAGTCATTAATATAGATTGTAAATAGCGAAGGCCCCAGCACTGATCCTTGCAGCACTGCACTAGTCACAGCCTGCCAACATGAAAATGCCCTGTTTATGCCTACTCTTTGCTTCCTGTTTGTTAGCTAAATCTTTATCCGTAATATATTCCTCCCAATTCTATGAACCCTTACCTCGTGTATTAAACTTTTGTGTGGCACCTTATTGAATACGTTTTGGAAATTCAGGTATACCATATCTGCTGGTTTCCATTTAACTATCCTACTAGTTACATCCTCAAAAAACTAGAATAAATTTGTCAAACATGATTTTCCTTTTGTAAAAAATCAACTTAACTTTGTCTGATCATACTGTGATTTTCTCAGTGCATTGTAAAGACTTCCTAATTAATAAATTCCAGCATTTTCCTGATGACTAATGTCAGGCTAACTGGCCTGTAGTTCCCAGTTTTCTCTTTTTTTTCCCCCCGAATAGCAGCATTTGTGAACTTAGATCCATAGGAACCAATCTAGAATCTAAGGAATTTTGGAAAATCATAACCAATGCACCCACCATCTCTGCAGCTATCTCTTAGAACCCTAGGATGTATACCATCAGGTCCTGGGATTAGTCAGATTTTAGACCCTTGAGTCACTCAAATACTTTTTTCTACTTATATTGACTACCTTAATTCCCTTACTCTTATTAGCCCCTAGATTACCTTCTATTTCCAGTATTTAACTTGTGTCTAATACTGTAAAGACAGACACAAAATTTGTTCAATGCATTTGTCATTCCCCATAATTTCTCCTGTCTCTGCCTCTACGGGACCAATGTTTACTTTAGCTACTTTCCTTTTTATATGCTTGCAAAAGCTCTTACAATTAATTTATATTCCTGGCTAGTTGACTCTCTCATTCTATTTTTTAACCTTTTTATCAACTTCTTGGTGACCCTTAGCTGGTTTCCAAAACACTCGGAATCCTCAGACTTAGCACTTTTCTTTGCAATATTATAAACCCCTTCTTTTAATCTAATACCATACATAATCTCCTTTGTCAGCTGTGGATGTATCATCCTTGCTGAGTTTTTGTTTTTCAATGAAATTTTATACTTTTATTGAACATTTGGAATTTAAAAAAAAACTTTTTCCCACTGTTTATTTACTGTCACAGCTTTTATTCTATTTATCCAATCAATCTTAGCCAGCTCTTGCCTCAGACCTATGAAAATGGCTTTATTTAAGTTTACGATTCTTGTTTATGATTGGAGTATTTCACTTTCAAACTTAATATGGAATTAATTAATGAGCTTGCGAATTAACCCTTTCTCATTGCACAATACTGAATCTAAAATAGATTTATTCCTAGTTAGTTCTACAACAACTTGTTCCAGAAAACTCAAGAAAGCAATTTACAAACTCATCTTCCAGACTACCTTTGCCAATTTGACTTGTCTACTTTACATGAAGATTAAAGTCCCCTAAAATTATTACATTGCCTTTGTTTACAACTTCTTGTTTAATACTCTGTCCATCGGTATAACTACTGTTAGGGAGCCTATAAATTACTCCCATCAGCGATTCCTGACCCTTGTTATTCCTGATCTCTATCCATACTGATCGATCTTCCTGATCTTGTGAGCCAAGAACCTTTTTCACTAATGTCCTTCACTATCAGGGCTACCCCTCCTCTTTTCCATTCTGTCTGTCTTTTCAAAATGTTATGTACCCTGGGACATTTATTTCCTGACCTTGGTCACCATGTCTCTGTAATGGCAAACAGATCCAAACCATTTATCTCTACTTGTACCACTAGTTCATCTATTGTATTGAGGATCCTTCACGGATTCAAATAAAGAGCCTTTAATGTTTTCTTTTTATGACTATTTTCTGCATGGACCCTACTCGCTAATGAACTATTACCGTTAAACTCACTCTCTTCGTGTCCTATTCTGGTTGTGTTTGCGCACATTGCTATGCTGTTCTGTTGTCTCAACTTTTCTCTTTGGATTTCTAAATCTTCCTACACCCAACCCCTTCTTTCCCCATGCCCGCAATAGCTACAAGCTTTATCCACAGCCCTAGTTATTCAATTTAGCAGGATGATGGTCAAAGCCTAGTTTAAGTGGAGCCCATCCCAGTAGTGCAGCTCCCTCTTTCCTAAGCACTGCTGCAGTGCCCCATGAATCAAAATGCTGCCTTCTCACGCCAATCTGAGTCATGTGTTCAATTCTCCAATCTGCTTGATCCTATGTCAATTGGTGCAGCTCTGGACCTCAATCCAGAGATGATTACCTTTTGAGGTTCTACATTTTAATTTGGACCCTAACTCCTCAAACTCTCTTAGCTGAACATCATTCCTTGTTGTACCAAGTCTTTGGTTCCTATGGACCATGACAACTGGATCTTCCCCCACCCACTCAAGTTTACCTCTAGCCGCAAGGAGACGTCCTTAACCCTGGCAGCGGGTAGACAACCTAACCTTTGGAGCTCCAGTCTGTAGAGAGAACAGTACCTATTCCCCAACAATATTTTTCTATTCATTTCTACATTCCTTTTCGCTCCCTCAACTTGAGTCCTGCACCATGGTGCATAGTCAGTTTTTTCATCCACCTGCAGTCCTTGTTCTCATCCAAACGGGTAGCAAGTACCTTATACCTGTTGGTCAAAGTAAAAGACTGAGGCTTCTCCATCGCTACATGCTGGATCTCCATACCTGCTTGACTCTCATTCTCCTGTCCCTAACCATTGGTCAACTGTAAAGTTCTACTTTACCTGGATGGTGTGACTGCCTCGGGGAACAAGTGTCCAGGTAACTCTTCTCCCCCGTCCCTGAAGCCCCACAGTGTCTGAAACACGGTCCAGTTGAGCAGCTCTGAGCCAAAGTTGCTCAAGCTGAAGACACTTATTGGAGGTATGGTTGTCCGAGACTGCAAACATTCCACAGATTCCCATGTTTTGCAGTTACTGCGCACCGTCATCCCTGCCATGTCTGCCTACCCATATTTAATTAGTCAATTAGTTGCTAATTCAGTAAATAATAGCCAGTTACAGTCTCTAAACTTGGAGACAGAAGAACACTTACTGGAGAAAAGAATAAACAGCAGCAGCACCTTCCTGCTCTGCACCAAATTCCCGACTTAGCACCCGGTTCACAAAGCACACTGTCCTTTCTCACTCTGTGTGGTAGCAAAACCTGTCAACTTTTATTGAGAGCTTATGACTCACACCCAAGTTACAGATGCTAAGTCAGCTTCCTGCTACAGTAATTAACACTTATTCAGGCAGCCACTTCTTAATGCAGCGAGAATGATAACCTGGAACACACTGCCTGGGAGTTTGATGGCAGCAGATAGAATCATGGCTTTCGAAGGGAATTGGATAAGCACCTGATGAGGAAAAATTTGCAGGGCTACCAGAGAAGATTTAGGAGAGTGAGACTAGCTGAGTTGCACTTGTAGAGAGCCAGCAAGGGGCAAATGGCCTCCTTATGTAATGATTCTATGATTAATAAATGCAGAAGAGATAACTGTCAAGCAGTTTCTGTTAACCAGGTAGCTTAACTAGCTTGCAGTTTTAAAGTTCTAAGTCAGAGTCTGTCTTATCAGAGAGATCCCAATTACACTGAATTCCCGACTTAGCATTCAGTTCATGAAATCTGTTCTCGATCAGTTCGTGCTTCCCTGCTCGCTTCAGGAGGATATAGCCAGGCTGCTGGAATGCCGGGACACATGGCAGTTGAAATTTAACACATTAAATGATACATTTTGCTAGGAAAAATGAGGGGAATAAATGTAAAATGAAGGATGCAATTTTAAAGAGGATGCAAGAAAAGAGAGACCTGGGGTAAGTGTGCTGAAATCCTTGATGGTGGCAGGGCAGGTTGAGAAAGTAGCTACAAAAGCTTTATAAATAGAGGCAAAGGATACAAAACGAAATTATGGTCAACTCCTATAAAATGCGGGTTCAGCCTAAACTACTGTATTTTGTCGTTGGCCCCCACCATACTTTAGGAAGGTTGTAAAGAGTTTAGAGGGTGTTGGAAATGGTTTCAGAGATGAAGGACTTAGTTACATGGATAGATTGGAGAAGCTGGGGTTGTTCTCGTTAGCAAAGTTAAGTTTGAAAGGAGATTTGATAGAGGTGCTCAAAATCATGAGGTGTCTCGACAGCATGATCCTATTGGCAGAAGGGTTGAGAATCGGAGGATACCGATTTAAAGTGATTGGCAAAATGAGCAAAGGTGATGAGAAGAGAAACTTCTTAATGCAGCGAAACTGATAACCTGGAACACACTGCCTGGGAGTTTGATGGCAGCAGATAGAATCATGGCTTCCCGAAAGGAATTGGATAAGCACCCGATGAGGAAAAATTTGCAGGGCTACCAGAGAAGATTTAGGGGAGTGAGACTAGCTGAGTTGCACTTGCAGAGAGCCAGCAAGGGGCAAATGGCCTCCTTATGTAATGATTCTATGATTAATAAATGCAGAAGAAACTAAGAACGACTAAAATATGATGTTTGCTTTTTGTTTCTGGTTTAGATTGAGAAACGCATGGATACAATAAGAATTATTTCCCATAATACCTACAAGAGACTGGCTGCATGTTTGCAGGTTCAGCAGGGCACAGAAGTGGAGAAACGATATGTAAGTAATACTCTTTCACACTCAACAACAAGAGTACAGCGGAAGAGATGTGCCCACAGATTTTTTGCCCTTATTACATTGAACAAAATTTAGAAAGTATTTGTGAATATGAGCTGCATTTCAGTCCTCTATTTAAATATATTTCGGGGAGGTGATGGCGTAGCGGTATTGTCGCTTGACAAGGGTCCCAGGGTACCAGAAACCCAGGTAATATTCTGGGGACCCAGGTTCGAATCCTGCCACGGCAGATGGTGGAATTTGAATTCACCAAAAACCTTCAATTGGAAGTCTAATGATGACCATGAAACCATTGTTGGTTGTTGTAAAAACCCATCTGGTTCATTAATGTCCTTCAGGGAAGGAAATCTGTCGTCCTTACCTGGTCTGGCCTACATATAACTCCAGACCCACAGCAATGTTGTTGACTCTTAAATAACCTCTGAAATGGCCTAGCAAGTCACTCAATTGTATCAAACTGCTATAAAGTCACAAAAAAGAATGAAACCAGACAGACCACTCGGCATCGACCTAGGTACCGGACACGGCAATGGCATTGTTAGCCCTGTCAACCCTGCAAAATCCTCCTTACTAACATCTGGGGGCTAGTGTCAAAATTGAGAGAGCTGTCTCACGTACTAGTCAAGCAACAACCTGACATCATCACCCTCACAGAATCATATCTTACAGATAATGCCCTGGACACCACCACCACTGGCAGGATAGACCCAGCACAGTGGTAAACAGTTGCCCTGGGAGTCCTCAACATCGACGCAAGGTCAAACATGGGCAAGGAAACCTCCTGCTGATTACCATGTACCGCCTTCCTTCAGCCGATAAATCAGTGCTCCTCCATGTTGAACACTACTTGGAGGAAGCACTAAGGGCGGCAAGGGTGTGGAATGTACTCTGGGTGGGGGATCTTCAATGTCCATCACCAAGAATGGCTTGGTAGCACCACTACTGACTGAGCTGGCCGAGCCCTAAAAGACATAGCTGCTAGACTGGGTCTGTGGCAGGTGGTGAGGCAAACAGCAAGAGGGAAAAACATTTTTGATCTCAACCTCACCAATCTGCCTGCCGCAGATGGATCTGTCCATGACAGTATTAGTAGGAGTGAGCTCCGCACAATCATTGTGAAGATGAAGTCCTGCCTTCACATTGGGGATACCCTCCATCGTGTTGTGTGGCACTACCACCGTGCTAAATGGGATAGATTTCAAACAGATCTAGCAATTCAAGACTGGGCATCCATGAGGCACAGTGGGCCATCAGCTGCAGAATTGTCCTCGGACACAATCTGAAACATCATGGTCCGGCATATCCCCCACTCTACCATTACCATCAAGCCAGGGATTCAACGCTGGTTCAATGAAGAGTGCAGGATGGCATGCCAGGAGCAGCACCAGGCATACCTAAAAATTAGGTGTCAACCTAGTGAAGCTATAACACAGGACCACTTGCATGCCAAGCAGCATAAGCAGCAAGTGATAGACAGAGCTAAGCAATCCCACAACCAACGGATCAGATCTAAGCTCTGCAGTCCTGCCACACCCAGCCATGAGTGGTGGTGGATAATTAAACAACTCACTGGAGGAAGAGGCTCCACAAATATCCCCATCCTCAATGATGGAGGAGTCTAGTACATCAGGGCAAAAGATGAGGCTAAAGCATTTGCTACAATCTTTAGCCAGAAGTGCTGAGTGGATGACCCATCTCGGCCTCCTCTGGAGGTCTCCAGTATCACCAATGTGTCTTCAGCCAATTTGATTCCCTCCACCTGATATCAAGAATTGTCTGAAGGTACGTGATACTGCAAAGGCTATGGGTCCTGACAATATTCCAGCAATAGCACTGAAGACCTTTGCTCCAGAACTTGCTGCGCCCCTACACAAGCTGTTCCAGTACATCTACAACACTGGCACCTACCCGGCTATGTGGAAAATTGCCCAGATATGTTCTGTACACAAAAAGCAGGACAAATCCAACCCAGCCAATTACTGCCCTATCAGTCTACTCTTGGTCCATCGGTAAAGTAATGGAAGGGATCATCAGCAGTGCTGCCAAGCAGCACTTGCTTAGCAATAACCTGCTTGCTGATGCTCAGGTTGGGTTCCGCCGGGGCCACTCAGCTCCTGACCTCATTACAGCCTTGTTCAAATATGGACAAGAGAGCTGAACTCCTGAGGTGAGGCGAGAGTGATTGCCTTTGACATGAAGACCGCGTTTGACCGAGTGTGACATCAATGTTCACCATTCGCGACTACTCAGAAATTGAAGCAGCCCATGTCCGAATGCAGCAAGACCTGGACAATATCAAGGCTTGGCCTGACAAGTGGCAAGTAACATTCGCGCTACACAAGTGCTAGGCAATGACCATCTCCAACAAGAGAGAACCCACCCATCGACTCTTGATGTTCAATGGCATTATCATCACTGAATCTCCCACTATCAAAATCCTGGCGGTTACCATTGACCAGAAACTGAACTGGACTAGCTATATAAATACTGTGGCTACAAGAGCAGGTCAGAGGCTAGGAATTGTGTGACGAGTAACTCATCTCCTGACTCCCCAAAGCCTGTCCACTGTCTACAGGGCACAAGTCAGGAATGTGATGGAATACTCCCCACTTGCTTGTATGGAGTGTAGCTCCTGCAACACGCTCAAAGCTTCACACCATCCAGGACAAAGCAGCCCATTTGATTGGCACCACATCTACAAACATTCACTCCCTCCACCATGACGCACAGTAGCAGCAGTGTGTACTATCTACAAGATGCACTGCAGGAATTCCCCAAGGCTCCTTCGACAACACCTTCCAAACCCATGACCACTTCCACCTAGAAGGACAAGGGCAGCAGATAATTGGGAACACCGCCATCTGGAAGTTCCCCTCCAAGTTACTCACCATGCTAGCTTGGAACTATATCGCTGTTCCTTCACAGGTCAAAATCCTGGAACTCCCTTCTTAACAGCACTGTGGGTGTGCCTACACCACATGGACTGTGCAGATCAAGAAGGCAGCTCACCACCATCACCTCAAGGGAAACTAGGGATGGGCGATAAATGCTGGCCCAGCCAGCAAAGCCCACATTCCGTGAATGAATAAGAAAAATATATATATTATTCCTGACCCTCCGTAAACAGGAACCCAATGCAGCTATACAATGAGTTACCCTTATTCCACTGAATAGTGGCAAAGATAATGTATTTAGTCATCCCAATGTTTAACTGGAGGAAATTTCATCTCATCTAGGATTGGATACCAGATGAGCAGTCTGAAAACAGAGGCAGTGGAGAGAAGTGGAGAAATGGAGCCGGGTGGTATCAGCGTACATGTGGAATCTGATAATACACCTTTGAATGATATTGCTAAGGAGAAGCATGGGATTAAAAATGGGAGGAACTAAATAATAAATCCTTGGGGGACTTGGTAATTTGCAGAGGTGAAAAGATAAGCTATTTTAAGGAATCTGTGGCTGTGGCTGCGGCTGGGCAGTAGATTAGATAGGTCAGTTGGGCAATGGAGAAGAGGTGTTGGAGAAGGATGGTGTGGTCAACTGTGTTGAGTGCTGAAGACAGGTCAAAAAGGATGAGGAAGGATATTGCATCACAGTCACAGGCACAGCAGATATCATTTCAGAGAGCATTTCAGTGCTCTACTAATGGCAGAAACTTGATTGAAGAGTTTGAAAGTGGAGTTGCGTGCAAGATGGACACAAATTTGGGAGACAACAATATGTTCGAGGACTTGGGGAAGAAAAGGATGTTGGAGGTGCCAGGATGATTTCAAAGACATATGGTCCAAAGGTGAGTTTTTTGAAAAGGGTATGATGACAACAATGTTAAAAGAGAGGGGAAACCATTCAAAATATTAGGCAATATAGAGGCTAAGAAGAAAAGTTGGGTGATCAGTTCAATAGAAATAGAATCGAAAGCAGGACCTGGGCCCCATGGACAAGATGAACTTGAAGGGGGTTTGAAAGATGATTGGAGAGAAACTTGGACAATTATATGTAGATTTGAGTCTTGGGCAAGGAGGATCCTTGGAGAAAACTTGGCTTGGCAAGCAAAGGGAACGAAGGAATGTATCAGAGGCAGCCAAACAGATGATATCATTCTTGGCAACAATGAAGTCCGTAAGCTCCTTGCACTTGGAGAATAGGTGGAAAGAGCAGATGAAAAGGATCTACACAAGAAAAAGGAACAGGGCTATGCCTGGTGTTGTTCCTGGCATGCCTTTCTGCACCCTTCTTTGAACCAGAGTTGATCCCTTGGCTTGGTGGTAATGGTAGAGTGGGGGAGAGGCCGGGCCATGAGGTTACGGATTGTATTCGAGTACAATTCTGCTGCTGCTGATGACCCACAGCGCCTCATGGTTGCCCAGTCTTGAGTTGCTAGACCTGTTTGAAATCTATCCCATTTAGCACAGTGGTGCTGCCATGCAACATGATGGAGGGTATTCTAAATGTGAAGACGAGATTTGTCTCCTACAGATTGTGTGGTGTCACTCCTATTGATACTGTCATGGACAGATGCATCTGTAGCAGGCAGGTTGGCGAGCATGTGGCCAAGTATGTTTTTCCCTTCTGTTGGTTCCCTCGCCACTTTCCACAGACTTAGTCTAGTAGCTGTGTCCTTTAGGACTCGGCAGCTCAGCCTGTAGTTGTGCTACCAAGCCACTTTTGGTGGTGGACATTGATGCCCCCCACCCAAAGTACATTCTGTGCCCTAACTACCCTGAGTGGTTTTTCCAAGTGGTGTTCAACATGGTGTTCATCAGCTGAGTGAGGGGGTGGTAGATGCTAATCAGCAGGAGGTTTCCTTGCCCGTGTTTAACTTGATGCCATGAGATATATTCGGCCCGGAGTCAATATTGAGGACTCCCAGTGTAACTCCCTCCCGAGTGTATACCACTGTGCTGCCACTCTGCTGGGCCTGCCCTGTCGATGGGATGGTGATGGTGATGATGGTGTCAGCGACATTGTCTGTAAAGTATGATTCTGTGAGTATGACTTTGTCAAGGCTGTTGCTTGACTAGTCTGTCAGACAGCTCTCCCAATTTTGGCACAAGCCCCCAGATCACAGTATCTTTACAGTGCAGAAGGAGGCCATTTGGCCCATCGAGCCTGCACTAGCTCTCTGAAAGAGCATTCCACCTAGTCCTCCTACCCTGCCTTATCTCCCTTATCCCCGTAACCTTGTGAGCACATGCTCTTCAGGTAGCAATCCAATTTCCTTTTGAATACCTTTATTGAACCTGCCTCCACCACCCTTTCAGGTAATTTGTTCCAGACTCCAACCGCCTTCTGGGTGAAAAAAATTTTCGTCACATCATCTTTACTCCTTTTGCCAATTATTTTGAATCTGTGCCCTCTAGTTCTTGATGTATTCATGAGTGGGAACAGTTTCTCACTATTTACCCTGTCCATACCCCTCAGGATCTTGAATACCTCTATCAAGTCTTCTCTCAGTCTTTTCTCCAAGGAAAAGAGTCAAATGTTAGTAAAGAGGACTTTGCAGGGTCAACAGGGCTGAGTTTGCCATTGTCATTTCCGTTGCCTAGTTGATGCTGGGTGGTCCATCCAGTTTCATTCCATATTGACTTTCCAGCAGTTTGATAAACTGAGTGCCTTGCTGGGCCATATCAGAGGGCAAATAAGAATCAACCACATTGCTGTGAATATAGAGTCACATGTAGGCCAGACCAGATAAGGATGGCAGATTTCCTTCCCTAAAGGGCATTAGTGAGCCAGATGAGGTTTTTTAGGCAATTGACAATGGTTTCATGGTCACCATTAGACTCTTAATTCCAGATTTTTATTGGTTGAATTCAAATCCTACCATCTGCCGTGGTGGGATTCGAACCCAGGTCCCCAGAACATTACCTTTGGTCTCTGGACAAAACATGTGACTCTTGCATCTGAGGCACACATCGTGACCTCATGAAAACTGTTCATGAAGGTTAATGATTATCCTGATGCTGCCAGACTGGAGTCTGTACTTTGTGGATGTTAAGTAGTTATCGTGACCCATGTTGGAGTCTTTTCACCCAAGTGCAATTGCAATGGCCTTTATTTTGTGGCTGAATTTTTGGTAAAAGTAATATTCTTCATTGAACAAGCAGCCTTTCATGCCTCCTGCAGCGTTATTTTGTCTCCACTTTTGAGACTGAACATTACTGCTTATTAGCTCCCACTTCTCCCATGCATGATGTTGAGTGATGGAAGTTAAAGATGAGCAAAAATCAGTGCTGCCTTTGCTTGCCTAGGGATGTAGTAGCTCATATTTGCCACAATCTCTGTGAGGAACTCATGCCACATGGGCTTGCAGGGCATCCAGTGCAGTTGTTCTAAAGGTTGACGCCGCACACAACTTTTTTGCCAGCGAATCCTTCCAGGGTTCTACTGGGGAGCACTGCGGAATCTCACAATCGGCGACACGTAAGTGCACAAAGTAGGTGACCAGTGCCCTTTTCAGTAAAGCTCACCATTATGTGCAGTTCCACATGGATGAAGCAAGCCAGGCTGCCAGAGCTGTGGGATTCGCTGCGATCTCAGGCTCCCCATAAGTGCAGGATGCCATCGACTGCACACGTGGCCTTGAGAGCTCCCTGGTAGCTGCCTGTGAGTTTCATTGATAGAAAAGGATTTCGCACTCTAAACGTCCAGCTAATCTGTGTTCACAGAAAGTAGATTATGCATGTTTGTTCTCGGTACCCAGGAAGTTCTCCCGACTCTGAAATCTTGAGTCACTCACAGATACCACAGATCTTTGAGAGCCCTCGGCGCTGAGAGGGTTGGCTCCTCAGTGATAAGGGGTGTCCCCTCAAGACATGGCTAATGACGCCCTTTCGTCATCCACAGAGTGCACTTGAGGGGAGATACAATGCTGCACATTCAGCCACAAAGCCCTTAATAGAGCAGACTATCGGCCTCCTAAAGATGCGTTTCAGATGTTTAGACTGATCAAGCAGGGCTCTCCAATACTCAGCACAGAGGGTGTCCCACATCATTATTGTTTGCTGCAACCTGCACAACTTGTCACTGCAAAGTGGGATGTTTTGCCACAGGCAGACATGGAGAAGCTACACATCCCTTCATACGAGGGGGACTTTGAAGGGGATGAATTTGAAGAGGGCGAGGATTCAGATGAGCCACATGAGGATGTAATTGCATGGGCATGATGTGGAAGGTGCGCCCATGACAACCTCATAGCTACAAGAAACCAGGAGTATTAAGGTTGTTGTGAGCTCAGTTTTCTTCATGCTTAGATACAAAGGGAGACAGCAAGACTACCTTGTTATCTTCAGCATCTCGCAAAAGGTCATCAATCTCACAATGATAATGGAGGGAGCATAAGTCACCTTCAACCATAATGATAGGGTCATCCTTAGAAGGCACAGTAGCCTAGGAGCATAAGACTGCTGTGTAATGGGATAAGCACTCCACTAGTGCATACCCTTAAGCATTGTGCATAGTGCAACCCTTTCAAACATGACACACACAAGTCAGTGGCCATGGCATCCTTCAAGAGGCAGAGACACTACTGCATACACAGATGTACTCTTGTCAGTATGACAGAAGCTTAGCAAGGCAGCTCTAAGAGGAAAGATGTTTGTCTATGGTTATCGCTTAATAATCTGAAGACAGAGCTACATCCAGATAGTACCATCTCTCCAAATGCCATCTCTTGTGCATGATAAATGCAGAAACCATGTCTTGACACTGAGGCCCAAGGTGCCATTGGACATCAGGATGCAGTGACCTGTCACACGATAGCATGGACGCAAAGCTGCGAGTTAGGTTAGCATTGTACTCAGTGGTTCAGCAAGACCATGTGATTATTGACAAACACTCATTACACTGCATTTGTTGGAAACCTGCCAAATTTACGTCCTGCATTGTCTTGGCATCTGGCAGAGATGTGGCCCAGTCAGTTTTGACGCAGCGATCAATAATAACTCATTCCTTTTTATAGATACTGATGAGCACTCAGGAGATGTACCAGAGCATCGCTTTCATACCATTACAGTCATCGACATTGTCTATCTCACAAAGGTCAATCCTTGCTATGAACACTAAGTCACTGATTGCAGAGTCATGTAATGAATTCCATATAGATTGGCAATCTGTGACCTCAGAGGGATTCTGTCAAGTAACACTAGTCAGCCGTTTAGAAGCAAAGTAACATCCTTAGAGGTAATTGGATGGCTTTATCAGGATAAGTGCACGCCTCTGACATCTCACGCACAAAACCATCTAGCAGACATTTGAAATGTCACTGAGTGGAACCAACTTCCACCGCTCAGCATCGTGCATGGGAGGAGTAGGAACTAATAAAGGAGTAATGTTCAGTTTTAAAAGCGGAGACAGAATAACGCTGCAGGGAGGCATGAGAGGCTGTGTGTTCGATGAAGAATATTACTTTTACCAAAACGTCAATCATAAAATAAAGGCCATTGCAAACTGCGTTTGGGTGAAAAAGTTCCAACATGGGTCTCAGTAAATACATAACATGCGCAAAGTACAGAGTTTAGTCTGGCAGCATCAGGATAATCATTAACCTTCAGGAACAATTTTCATGAGGTCACATAATGTGTGCCTCAGATGCAAGGGTTACATGCGTTTTGTCCAGCCATCATTTTCATATTGGAAGTGCCTTTGCTCGTGTTGCTGATGTGGAACTAAAGGCGGCTCACTGTGATGAGATTGAGTGAGACTACATGGAACTGAGGGACAAGATGGGAGATAATTGGGGGAGCGGAATTTTCTACCCTTGAATGAACGCAGTACCTTGCACCACATTAGCCGTTCAATACCTGAGACTTGGAGAGAGATAAATGCGAAATATATTTACAATAGTGCATATTATATACAGTGAGTGAACACCCGCTATTGTGCATTCAAAACAGACCGGAGGTGTCCCGCAAAGCAAGTCACCCAGACCTGTCCGCAAGCATGAACCAGACCTTCCGGTCACTTGCCATTTCAACACACCATCCTGCTCTCATGCCCATATGTCCGTCCTTGGCCTGCTGCAATGTTCTAATGAAGCCCAACGCAAACTGGAGGAACAGCACCTCATCTTCCGATTAGGCACTTTACAACCTTCTGGACTGAATATTGAGTTCAACAACTTCAGACCATGAACTCTCCTCCATCCTCACCCTCTTTTTTCTACATTTGTTTTTATTTTTTAATCCATTTTTATTTTATTTTCATTCATTTATCTGTGGTTTTATCCCGTTTTTTTTTTTAATCACACCCCCCCCCCCACCCCGCCCCCCAACCCCATCCCCTACAGGGCCATCTGTTATTTGTTCCATGATGTTCTTTCACACAGTGCTACCCTTGTTCTGCTATTATCACATTCTGCTTTCATTATGCCACTATCAGCACCTTTTTTAGCACTAACGGCCACCATTAACATTCCCTTTGTCCTTTAGTTCGTGATATCTTTGTCAATCCCTCCTTTGTCCCCACCTATTGCTGGCCTTCTATCCAGCTCCAACTGCCCCACCCTACTTTAACAGTATAAATTTCATCACATTTCCACTTCTCTTCAGCTCTGAAGAAGGGTTATACGGACTCTAAACGTTAACTCTGTTTCTCTCCTCACAGATGCTGCCAGCCCTGAGTTTTTCCAGCATTTCCTGTTTTTGTTTCAGATTTACAGCATCTGCAGTATTTTGCTTTTATTTACTTTAGCTGCTCTCTTCCTTTTTATATACTTGTAAAAGCTCTTACAATCTGTTTTTTAATCTCCTGGCTAGTTTACTCTCCTATTTTTTCCCTTTTTAATCAACATTTTGGTGGCCCTTAGTTGGTTTCTAAAGCACTCCTAATCCTCAGACTTGCTACTGTTCCTAACCCCTTTTTTTTAAATCTAATACTATCCATAACTTCCTGTGTGAACCATGGATGGATCTTTTCTTGCTGTATTTTTATCTTTTAATGGAATGCATTTTTGTTGAACATTTTGAATTGTTCCTTTCAATGTTTCCCACTATTTATTTACTGCCATACCTTTTAGTCTATTTGCTGAATAAACCTTAGCCAGTTCTCTCCTCATAATTATGTAACTAGCTTGTTTAAGCTTTAAGATTCTTGTTCGTGATTGGAGAATGTCACTTTCAAACTTGACATGGAATTCAGTTGTATTTTGATCACTGTTTCCCAGTGGATAAGACTACTAATTACCTCTGCCTCATTGCACAACACTAGGTCTAAGATAGATTTTCCCCTCAGTTCTACAATATATTGCTACTGGAAACTGTCACGAAAACATTTGACAAACTCATCTTCAAGACCATCCTTGCCAATTTGATTGCCCCAGTCTATATAAAGAGTAAAGTCTCCCACAACTATTACATTGCCTTTGTTACAAGTTTCAATAATTTATTGTTTTATGATTTGTCCAGCAGTATTGTTAGATTGCTTTTAAGCTATGCTCATCAGCATTTTCGGATGTTTGCTATTCCTAATCTTCACCCACACTGATTCTACTTCATGATTTTCTGAGCCTAGATCCTTTCTTACTAATGTCCTTATGTTGTCCTTTACTATCAGGGCTATCCTTCCTCCTTTGGCATTCTGTTTATCTTTCTAAAATATTATGTACACCAGAATATTTATTTTCCAACCTTGGTCACTTTGTAAACATGTCTCTGTGATGGCAATTCAGCCTAAACAGTTTTTCCCTATTTGTACCACTAGTTCATCTATCTTACTGTGGATTTGCACATTCAGATAAGAGCCTTTTATTTCATTTTCCTATTACTATTCCCTGCATGAATGTTACTCAATGATGTAGTATTACTGTTAAACACTCAGTCCCTTCCTGTGCCACTCTGCATGTTTTTACCCACATTGCTACACTGTTCCGTTGCCTCAATTTTTCTTGGGCTTCTAAATCTCCCTTCACATGAACCTTCCCACCCACTTCTGTTAGTTTAAAGACCTGCCCCATAGTCCTAATTAAACAATTGGCCAGGATGCTGGTCCCACCCCAGTTTAAGTGGAGCCCGTTCCAATGGAATAGCTCTCTTTTCCCTAAGTACTGGTGCCAGCGCCCCATGAATCAAAGCCCCACCTTCCCATACCACTTTTTGAGCCACATGTTTAATTCTCTCATCTGCTTGACCCTATGCCAATTGGCATGTGGCTCAAGTAACAATCCAGAGATGATTACCTTTGATGCTATGCATTTTAATTTGGACCCTAATGCCTCTAACTCTCTCAGCCGAACATTATACCTGGTTCTACTTGTGTCTTAGGTTCCCATGAAGACCACAATAACTGGACCTTCGCACTCCAAGTTTGTCCCCAGCCCAGAGGAGTTATCCTTAACCCTGGCACTGGAAGGTACCACAACCTTTGGAGCTCCTGATTGTGACTGCAGAGCACCGTATCTACCCCCGCGACTCTACTGCCTCCTATCACTACCGCATTCTCTTTCAATCCCCCACCATTCTGCACCATGGTCAGTTCCAGTTCACTCATCCACCCTGCAATCCTTCGCCTCATCCAGCACCCCCTACCTCTTGGTCAAAATCATTGGCTGAGGCTTCACCATCACTGCGTGCTGGTTCCCCATACCTGCCTGACTCTCAGTCACACACCCCTGTCCCTGACCATTGGCCAACTCTAAAGTTCTGCCCAATCTAAGGAGTGTGACTGCCTCCTAGATCAAAGTGTCCAAGTAACTCTCCCCCTCCCTGATGTCCCACAATGCTTTTAACTCTAACTCCAGCTCAGCAACTCTGAGCTGAAGCTGCATACGCTTACTGAAGATTTGGTTGTCCGGGGCTACACTACGTTCCACAGGTTCCCACATCTTGCCATCATGGTACGACACCATCTTCCTTCCTTCCTCTTTTTTTCCTTCCTTCCTTCCTTCCTTCCTTTTTTTTTCCTTTTTTTGTTCCTTCCCCCGCGTCATCTCCACTCCATGCGTCCCCTTACTTACTCCCTTTAAGGACACAGTTGGTGCTGGGGAACAGAAAAGTCAGGGTTTATGTTTGCATTCCAGGCTAATCTGCAGTTTTGGAGAAGAACACAAGACCCAGTGGTGTTTGATGATGGGCCTGGTAATGAATGGCTAAACTAGTTGTGCATTATTTATGTATAATATATGGCACAGAAACAGGCTATTCAGCCTGACTAGTTTATGCTCCACTTGAGCCTCCTATCTTTTTCAAAACTCCCATCTATTCCCTTCTCTCTCAAATGCTTGTCTAGATTCCCCTTAAACGTATCTATACTATTTGCTTCAACCACTCCCTGCAGGTTCAATATTCTTGCTGTTCTTTGGGTAAAGAAGTTTCTTCTGAATTCTTAGTGATTTCTTGGTGACTACCTTACATTGATAGCTTTTAGCTATGCTCTTTCCCACAAGAGGAAACATTTAATAATTTTAAAGATCTCTTAGTTCACCCCTCAGTCTTTGTTCAAGAGAAAAGAGACCTGGCCTGTTAATCCTTTCTGATGTGTATACCCATGTGTTTCTGGTATCATCCGCATAAACCTTCTCTCTACCATCTCCAGTGCCGCTGTCATTTTTATAATATGATACACATCCAAATCTGTGCCTCTTAGACATAATAAGGGGGAGATAGCTGTTGTACCGGAGAGAACAACCATGATGGAAGAGCATAAGGGTTTTGCTGGAGGCAAAGGCATCAGAGGTGGAGGTGAGGATGATTGAGCAGGTTGATAGCTGCAGAAGTTATCATGGTGATCGGAGGGCCAAAGGCTAGACAATTGGGAGTTTAGATGTACAGTTGTAAATGACTTGGAATTCTTTTCAGTGCCAGGAGGAATTGGGGTTGTAAGCGTATGAGAGCAGTGAGAGGTAGAGGGGTCATCAGAGATGCCCTTGTACGTGATTTGGATGATGGGAATAGGCACTTCTCATGAGGTAGCAACATCAAAGGGGTGGTCGTGATTATGGGTAGAAGAGTTTTATGTGGAGGGACAGATTAGGGAAGACAGGAGGGTGGTGAACTTTGAAGAGACAGGGCAAGGTGAGTTGAAAAACTCAATGCAGTTACACAGCTTATAACTTTTACCCTGCTGAATAAACTGCAACCTGGTAGAGTTATCTGGTGAATAGCTCATACCATGCTGAGTAAATGACTACAGTTATATCACAATACTGTGGCAGGCTTTGCCCCTAAATAGCTTCCACAGTAACTTCATGTATTGTGACACATTTCAGCTGCCAAAATGTGTGTTATTTCTGGCACAAATCACTCTAAATCCATTGTGCTGAAAATTTGAAAATGGAATTGGAGAAATACATGTAGACCCATAAAATCATCTCACTAAATTAAAAGCACAGTTCTAAATATTCTGGTATTCAGTCCAAAAACCTTTTGATGGTTTTGCTCCAGTCAATGTGTATAGAGAATCAATTGTAGGAAGACTACAGTGTAAAGTCAGCAGTGATTTGCCCAAACCTGAATAAAACTATCAAAGCAATTGATCTAAAATATTCTTCCTCAAAGATTTAAAATGTTTTTTTTAATCTTAACAGAAAAAGTTGCCGCTGATGGCTCTTTCCCAAAGCATGCAGGAAGGAATTGTCTGCTTGGGGGATGACTCTCTTATTGTGTAAGTAACCTGACCATGTTGGGGTTATTTTTATGCTTTTTTAGACACTTATAATATGCTGAAACATTGCATCTTCAAATAAAGTGGAAAATCTATAAATTCTGGAAATCTGAAAAGAAACAGCATTGCTGTAAAACCACAATCGATCAGTATCTAAAGAGAAAGAACAGATTCATGTTTCAGGGTTTTGATGAAGGACACATGCACTGTCCCTCCCCTACAAAGAAATCAGAATCTGTCTCTTTCCTTTATAAATGCTGCTTGACCTACTATGTATTACAGTGGCTTTTTTGGTTTATTTGAACTCTCTTGCCTGTGGTACATACAAACTAGGAGTGGAAGTAGGCCATTTGGCCCCTCGCGCCTGCATTGCCATTTGATAAGATCATGGCTGATCTGATTGTGGCCTCTACTTTCCTGTCTACCTCCCTATACCCTTTGACTCCTTTTGCCATTCAAGAATCTATCTAAATCAGCATTAAAAACATTCAATGACCCTGCCTCCACTGCTCTCTGGAGAAGAGAATTCCACAGCAAAAACAGAAATACCTGGAAAAACTCAGCAGGTCTGGCAGCATCGGCGGAGAAGAGCAAAGTTGACGTTTCAAGTCCTCATGAGCTTCAACAGAACTAAGTAGAAATAGGAAAGGGGTGAAATATAAGCTGGTTTAAGGGTGGTGGGGGGGTGGCTGGTGGGACAAGCAAGCAGTAATAGGAGGAGATAACCAAAAGATGTCACAGACAAAAGAACAAAGAGGTGTTGAAGGTGGTGATATTATCTAAAAGAATGTGCTAATTAAGAGTGGAGAGCAGGACAAGCAAGGTAGCTCTAGTGGGGGTGGGGTGAAATAAGCGATGGGTGGAATACATTTAAAAATAATGGAAATAGGTGGGAAAAGAAAAATCTATATAAATTATTGGAAAAAACAAAAGGGAGGGGTAAGAAATGGAAAGGGGGTGGGGATGGAGGAGGGAGTTCAAGATCTAAAGTTGTTGAACTCAATATTCAGTCTGGAAGGCTGTAAAGTGCCTAGTCGGAAGATGAGGTGCTGTTCCTCCAGTTTGCGTTGAGCTTCACTGGAACAATGCAGCAAGCCAAGGACAGACATGTGGGCAAGAGAGCAGGGTGGAGTGTTAAAATGGCAAGCGACAGGGAGGTCTGGATAATGCTTGCGGACAGACCGAAGGTGTTCTGCAAAGCGGTCACCCAGTCTGCGTTTGGTCTCTCCAATGTAGAGGAAACCGCATTGGGAGCAACGAATGCAATAGACTAAGTTGGGGGAAATGCAAGTGAAATGCTGCTTCACTTGAAAGGAGTGTTTGGGCCCTTGGACGGTGAGGAGAGAGGAAGTGAAGGGGCAGGTGTTGCATATTTTGCGTTTGCATGGGGAGGTGCCGTAGGTGGGGGTTGAGGAGTAGCGGGTGATGGAGGAGTAGACCAGGGTGTCACAGAGGGAACGATCCCTACGGAATGCCGCCAGGGGGGGTGAAGGGAAGATGTGTTTGGTGGTGGCATCATGCTGGAAATGGCGGAGGATGATCTTTTGAATGCGGAGGCTGGTGGGTGATAAGTGAGGACAAGGGGGACCCTATCATGTTTCAGGGAGGGAGGAGAAGGCGTGAGGGCGGATGTGTGGGAGATGGGTCGGACACGGTTGAGGGCCCTGTCAACTACCGTGGGTGGAAATAAGGAAGAAGGAGGACATGTCAGAGGAACTGTTTTTGAAGGTAGCATCATCAGAACAGATGTGACGGAGGCGAAGGAACTGAGAGAATTGGATGGAATCCTTATAGGAAGCGGGGTGTGAGGAGCTGTAATCGAGGTAGCTATGTGAGTCGGTAGGCTTGTAATGGATATTGGTGGACAGTCTATCACCAGAAATTGAGACAGAGAGGTCAAGGAAGGGAAGGGAAGTGTCAGAGATGGACCATGTGAAAATGATGGAGGGGTGGAGATTGGAAGCAAAATTAATAAATTTTTCCAGGTCCCGACGAGGCATGAAGCAGCACCGAAGTAATCATCGATGTACCGGAGAAAGAGTTGTGGGAAGGGGCCGGAGTAGGACTGGAACAAGGAATGTTCCACATACCCCATAAAGAGACAGGCATAGCTGGGGCCCATGCGGGTACCCACAGCCACACCTTTTATTTGGAGGAAGTGAGAGGAGTTAAAGGAGAAATTGTTCAGTGTGAGAACAAGTTCAGCCAGACGGAGGAGAGTAGTGGTGGATGGGGATTGTTTGGGCCTCTGTTCGAGGAAGATGCTGAGAGCCCTCAGATCATCCTGGTGGGGGATGGAGGTGTAGAGGCATTGGATGTCCATGGTGAAGAGGAGGTGGTTGGGGCCAGGGAACTGGAAATGGTTGATGTGACGTAAGGTGTCAGAGGAATCACGGATGTAGGTGGGAAGGGACTGGACAAGGGGAGAGAGAAGGGAGTCAAGATAGCAAGAAATGTGTTCCATGGGGCAGGAACAGGCTGACACGATCGGTCTGCCAGGACAGTCCTGTTTGTAGATTTTGGGTAGGAGATAGAAGCGGGCCGTCCGAGGTTGGGCGACTATCAGGTTGGAAGCTGTGGAAGGAAGATCTCCAGAGGAGATGAAGTCAGTGACAGTCCTGGAAACAATGGCTTGATGTTCCGTGGTGGGGTCATGGTCCAGGGATAGGTAGGAGGAAGTGTCTGCCAACCCCAACATTGTCATCAAACCCGCTGACAAGGGTGGTGCTGTTGTTGTCTGGCGCACTGATCTCTACCTCGCGGAGGCTGAGCGTCAACTCGCAGACACTTCCTCCTACCTCTCCCTGGTCCATGACCCCACCACGGAACATCAAGCCATTGTTTCCAGGACTGTCACTGACCTCATCTTCTCTGGAGATCTTCCTTCCACAGCTTCCAACCTGATAGTCGCCCAACCTCGGACGGCCCGCTTCTACCTCCTACACAAAATCCACAAACAGGACTGTCCCGGCAGACCGATCGTGTCAGCCTGTTCCTGCCCCACGGAACTCATTTCTCGCTATCTTGACTCCCTTCTCTCTTCCCTTGTCCAGTCCCTTCCCACTTACATCCGTGATTCCTCTGACACCTTACGTCACATCAACAATTTCCAGTTCCCTGGCCCCAACCGCCGCCTCTTCACCACGGACGTCCAATGCCTCTACACCTCCATCCCCCACCGGGATGATCTGAGGGCTCTCAGCTTCTTCTTCGAACAGAGGCCTGAACAATCCCCATCCACCACTACTCTCCTCCGTCTGGCTGAACTTGTTCTCACACTGAACAATTTCTCCTTTAACTCCTCTCACTTCCTCCAAGTAAAAGGTGTGGCTATGGGTACCCGCATGGGCCCCATCTATGCCTGTCTCTTTATGGGGTATGTGGAACATTCCTTGTTCCAGTCCTACTCCGGCCCCTTCCCACAACTCTTTCTCCAGTACATCGATGATTACTTCGGTGCTGCTTCATGCTCTCGTCGGGACCTGGAAAAATGTATTAATTTTGCTTCCAATCTCCACCCCTCCATCATTTTCACATGGTCCATCTCTGACACTTCTCTTCCCTTCCTTGACCTCTCTGTCACAATTTCTGGTGATAGACTGTCCACCAATATCCATTACAAGCCTACTGACTGAACTACAGCTCCTCACACCCCGCTTCCTGTAAGGACTCCATCCCATTCTCTCAGTTCCTTCGCCTCCGTCGCATCTGTTCTGATGATGCTACCTTCAAAAACAGTTCCTCTGACATGTCCTCCTTCCTTAACTTGGATTTCCATCCACGGTAGTTGACAGGGCCCTCAACCGTGTCCGGCCCATCTCCCGCGTATCCGCCCTCACGCTTTCTCCTCCCTCCCAGAAACATGATAGGGTCCCCCTTGTCCTCACTTATCACCCCACCAGCCTCCACATTCAAAAGATCATCCTCCGCCATTTCCGCCAACTCCAGCATGATGCCACCACCAAACACATCTTCCCTTCACCCCCCCCGGTGGCATTCCGCAGGGATTGTTCCCTGCAACACCTGCCCCTTTACTTCCCCTCTCCTCACCGTTCAAGGGCCCAAACACTCCTTTCAAGTAAAGCAGCATTTCACTTGCATTTCCCCCAACTTAGTCTATTGCATTCGTTGCTCCCAATGCGGTTTCCTCTACATTAGAGAGACCAAACGCAGACTGGGTGACCGCTTTGCAGAACACCTTCGGTCTGTCTGCAAGCATTACCCAGACATCCCTGTCGCCTGCCATTTTAACACTCCACCCTGCTCTCTTTCCCACATGTCTGTCCTTGGCTTGCTGTATTGTTCCAGTGAAGCTCAACGCAAACTGGAGGAACAGCACCTCATCTTCCGACTAGGCACTTTACAGCCTTCCGGACTGAATATTGAGTTCAAAACAAAAAACTACTGCGGATGCTGGAAATCCAAAACAAAAACAGAATTACCTGGAAAAACTCAGCAGGTCTAGCAGCATCGGTAGAGAAGAAAAGAGTCGACGTTTCGGGTCCACACGACCCTTCAACAGAACTGAAGTATAGTTAGGAGAGGGGTGAAATGTAAGCTGGTTTAAGGTGGGGGGCAGGGGGAGAGAAGTTGAGGGTGGGGTGGTTGTAGGGACAAGCAAGCAGTGAAAGGAGCAGATAATCAAAAGATGTCACAGACAAAAGGATCAAAGAGGTGTTGAAGGTGGTGATATTATCTAAGAAAAGTGCTAATTAAGAATGGATGGCAGGACACTCAAGGTACAGCTCTAGTGGGGGTGGGGGTGGAAAGATTGACAAGGTATTAGTTGTAGATTTAAAAATAATGGAAATAGGTGGGAAAAGAAAAATCTATATAAATTATTGAAAAAAACAAAAGGGAGGGGGAAGAAACGGGGTGGGGATAGGGGGAGGGGGAGTTAAAGATCTAAAGTTGTTGAATTCAATATTCAGCCCGGAAGGCTGTAAAGTGCCTAGTCGGAAGATGAGGTGCTGTTCCTCCAGTTTGCGTTGGGCTTCACTGGAACAATGCAGCAAGCCAAGGACAGACGTGGGCAAGAGAGCAGGGTGGAGTGTTAAAATGGCAAGCGACAGGCATGTTTGGGTCTTTCTTGCGGACAGACCGCAGGTGTTCTGCAAAGCGGTCGCCCAGTTTGCGTTTGGTCACTCCAATGTAGAGAAGACCGCATTGGGAGCAACGAATGCAGTAGACTAAGTTAGGGGAAATGCAAGTGAAATGCTGCTTCACTTGAAAGGAGTGTTTGGGCCGTTGGACCCTTTGGGCCCTCTGGATTCTTACCTTCTCTTGATCTTTTCATTGAGAACTGTCGGCGTGACATTAGCCGTCTCAATTTCTCTGCTCCTCTCACCCATTCTAATTTGTCTCTCTCTGAACTTACTGCACTCCGTTCTCTCAGGTCCAACCCCAACATTGTCATCAAACCCGCTGACAAGGGTGGTGCTATTGTTGTCTGGCGGACTGACCTCTACCTCGCGGAGGCTGAGCGTCAACTCGCAGACACTTCCTCCTACCTCTCCCTGGACCATGACCCCACCACGGAACATCAAGCCATTGTTTCCAGGACTGTCACTGACCTCATCTCCTCTGGAGATCTTCCTCCCACAGCTTCCAACCTGATAGTCGCCCAACCTCGGACGGCCCGCTTCTACCTCCTACCCAAAATCTACAAACGGAGCTGTCCTGGCAGACCGATCGTGTCAGCCTGATCCTGCCCCACGGAACTCATTTCTCGTTATCTTGACCCCCTTCTCTCTCCCCTTGTCCAGTCCCTTCCCACCTACATCCGTGATTCCTCTGACACCTTACGTCACATCAACCATTTCCAGTTCCCTGGCCCCAACCACCTCCTCTTCACCATGGACGTCCAATGCCTCTACACCTCCATCCCCCACCGGGATGATCTGAGGGCTCTCAGCTTCTTCCTCGAACAGAGGCCCGAGCAATCCCCATCCACCACTACTCTCCTCCGTCTGGCTGAACTTGTTCTCACACTGAACAATTTCTCCTTTAACTCCTCTCACTTTCTCTAAATAAAAGGTGTGGCTATGGGTACCCGCATGGGCCCCAGCTATGCCTGTCTCTTTATGGGGTATGTGGGACATTCCTTGTTCCAGTCCTACTCCGGCCCCTTCCCACAACTCTTTCTCCGGTACATCGATGATTACTTCGGTACTGCTTCATGCTCTCGTCGGGACCTGGAAAAATGTATTAATTTTGCTTCCAATCTCCACCCCTCCATCATTTTCACATGGTCCATCTCTGACACTTCCCTTTGCTTCCTTGACCTCTCTGTCTCAATTTCTGGTGATAGACTGTCCACCAATATCCATTACAAGCCTACCGACTCACATAGCTACCTCAACTACAGCTCCTCACACCCCGCTTCCTGTTAGGACTCCATCCCATTCTCTCAGTTCCTTCGCTTCCGTCGCATCTGTTCTGATGATGCTACCTTCAAAAACAGTTCCTCTGACATGTCCTCCTTCCTTAACTGAGGATTTCCATCCACGGTAGTTGACAGGGCCCTCAACCGTGTCCGGCCCATCTCCCGCGCATCCGCCCTCACGCTTTCTCCTCCCTCTCAGAAACATGATGGGGTCCCCCTTGTCCTCACTTATCACCCCACCAGCCTCCGCATTCAAAAGATCATCCTCCGCCATTTCCGCCAACTCCAGCATGACGCCACCACCAAACACATCTTCCCTTCACCCCCCTGGCGGTATTCCGTAGGGACCGTTCCCTCCGTGACACCCTGGTCCACTCCTCCATCACCCCCTACTCCTCAACCCCCACCTATGGCACCTCCCCATGCCCACGCAGAAGATGCAACACCTGCCCCTTCACTTCCTCTCTCCTCACCGTCCAAGGGCCCAAACACTCCTTTCAAGTGAAGCAGCATTTCACTTGCATTTCCCCTAACTTAGTCTACTGCATTCGTTGCTCCCAATGCGGTCTCCTCTACATTGGAGAGACCAAACGCAAACTGGGCGACCGCTTTGCGGAACAGCTGTGGTCTGTCCGCAAGAAAGACCCAAACCTCTCTGTTGCTTGCCATTTTAACACTCCACCCTGCTCTCTTGCCCACATGTCTGTCCTTGGCTTGCTGCATTGTTCCAGTGAAGCTCAACGCAAACTGGAGGAACAGCACCTCATCTTCCGACTAGGCACTTTACAGCCTTCCGGGCTGAATATTGAATTCAACAACTTTAGATCTTAAACTCCCCCTCCCCCCATCCCCACCCCGTTTCCTCCCCCTCCCTTTTGTTTTTTTCAATAATTTATATAGATTTTTCTTTTCCCACCTATTTCCATTATTTTTAAATCTACAACTAATACCTTGTCAATCTTTCCACCCCCACCCCCACTAGAGCTGTACCTTGAGTGTCCTGCCATCCATTCTTAATTAGCACTTTTCTTAGATAATATCACCACCTTCAACACCTCTTTGATCCTTTTGTCTGTGACATCTTTTGATTATCTGCTCCTATCACTGCTTGCTTGTCCCTACAACCACCCCACCCTCAACTTCTCTCCCCCCGCCCCCCACCTTAAACCAGCTTATATTTCACCCCTCTCCTAACTATACTTCAGTTCTGTTGAAGGGTCGTGTGGACCAGAAATATCGACTCTTTTCTTCTCCACCGATGCTGCCAGACCTGCTGAGTTTTTCCAGGTAATTCTGTTTTTGTTTTGAATATTGAGTTCAACAACTTTAGATCTTGAACTCCCTCCTCCATCCCCACCCACTTTCCGTTTCTTACCCCTCCCTTTTGTTTTTTCCAATAATTTATATAGATTTTTCTTTTCCCACCTATTTCCATTATTTTTAAATGTATTGCACCCATCGCTTATTTTACCCCACCCCTACTAGATCTACCTTGCTTGTCCTGCTCTCCACTCTTAATTAGCACATTGTTTTAGATAATATCACCACCTTCGACATCTCTTTGAACTTTTGTCTTTGACACCTTTTGGTTATCTCCTCCTATCACTGCTTGCTTGTCCCAACAACCCCCCCCCTTCTCCCCCACCGCCCCCCCCACCCTTAAACCAGCTTATATTTCACCCCTTTCCTATTTCTACTTAGTTCTGTTGAAGGGTCATGAGGACTCGAAACGTCAACTTTGCTCTTCTCCTCTGATGCTGCCAGACCTGCTGAGTTTTTCCAGGTATTTCTGTTTTTATTTTGGATTTCCAGCATCCGCAGTTTTTTGTTTTGAAGAGAATTCCACAGATTAGCAGCCCTCAGAGAATGAAATTCTCCTCATCTCTGTCTTAAATGGGAGACCTGTTATTTTTAAACCATGTCCCCCTGTTCTAGCCTCTCCCACAAGGGGAACATCCTTTCAGTATCCACCCCGTTAAGCCCCCTCAGAATCTTGTGCTTCAATAAGATCGCCTCTTATTCTTCTAAACTCCAGTGGATACAGGCCCAACCTGTACAACCTTTCCTCATAAGACAACCCCTTCACCCTGGTAAAGTACTGAGGGCATTCTGTACCACTGAATGCCCCTTTTTTTCTACAAATGCTGTGGTTTGGTGTAGCCTGTGGCATTAAATTAGTATTTTACTCCAGTTCTTTTGCACAAGGTGCTTATCTGTTGTTTTTGGAATTTTGTTTCTAAAGTCTTTTTTTTCCCCTCTCCTGAAAGTGCTGATGGGCTGTAGTGGTACCAGCAGCCAGTTAGTATCTCACCCAAATGGCAAATGGTTTTACTGGACAGGAGGCATTACCTGCATTGATAATTAGATAGTAACAGGGATTGGAAACCATGATTTGATTTTCACTTCTCTGGTCAGAGAAGCTGAGTCCAATTATAGATTTCTGCTGCCGCTGGCTGACTTTAGCTAACTTCACATTGGCTAACAGTTGAACACACTACCTTTTGATCAATGTAGCCCAGTTACATGTTGCCTGAGCACTTTTGCAGTTTTGGATTAAATTGCAAGCCCTTAATTTGATTTTGCTATTGTAAATTAAATTCCTAATATTCCTCATTCAGTAATCCTAGGAGATTTTGTATGTGGTATGCATGAGAGCTAGGATGTAACTCATTCATTACTCAAAGGATAAGTAGCACAATTCTTGCTTAGGCTTATGATTATCTCTGTTCATGTTACAAACGGATGTTGCTTAACTTCTAGCACAATCTGTAGTGTATAATTAAATCAGCTATATAAAGTTGTTATTACTTTTAATCACTCTTTGTGCAAGCACCAAATCTTTTTATTGCTAGCCTCAATGAAAGGGCAACACACTCCTTGTATTCAGTAATTTCGACCCAACTGGAAGTAAGAATTACCCATCCCAAAACCAGGTGTGGGAATTGCAGTAAACAGTTAACCCTGCCTATTCTTTGCACTCTATGCATCCCATTAAATTTGTGCTTTTTGCTGTTTTAAATCATTGCATGCACCCAGCGTAGCTACCTACACTGTTGGTTGGCTGTATACGTTAGTAAGGGGCTTGATGTCGCTAACATTGTTTAGAGGTAGCTTGCATCTTGTAAAGTGGAGGAACGTTGTGGCTGCATGAAGAGGTGGGATCCATTTGAAAGTTGTCTGTGTTCTGTTATGGATGCAGAGAGATGGTGGGATAACATTTCTCCCTTTTTGCAACAAGATATATGTTTTAGAGGGAGTATTTAAACCTTTTGAGTGTTGTGACTTAGAATAGAGATGTAACAGGTTTTTTGGTAAGTTTAAATCAAAAGAAAAGATAAATATTTATTCGCACCACAACCAAAATGTAAATGCAACAAAAATATTCTCACACACACGCGCGCGTGTTTGTGTTTGTGTTTGTGTGTGTGTGTGAGAAAAGATGAGTTCAAGAGATGAAGCATGCGCTTGGGTTATTAACAGAATAATGAGAAACAGATCACGCATTTTAAATTAATCTTTTTAAGTTGAGAAATGTTGCGTTTGGTTGCCTGAAGATAAATGGAGGTTGAAAGTTTATGGATTTTCATACAAAGTTGTAGCCGAGCTTCTGTAAAAAAAGAGAGGCATTCTTGCAGGTGGGAATAAATTAGCCCTCGTTTCACTGCCTGAGTTGACTGGTTGTTCGGTAGGGTTCTGTACTACTTGTTGGGTGGTGGTTTCCCTTTGTGCTTTTTGTTCCAGATTGACCTGCTCCTTGGCATAGTATGTGTTATCTCTAGTCAGTTTTGATCATGACCATAGGATTAATAATTCTAAAATCCATACAGATGATATGATGTTCGAAGCCATTACTACACAACGAAGGATGAATGGTGGCTGCTCACACCTGCTCGTGATAAACTGGTTTCATCATACTTTTCTTTGTTAGGTTTCGAATTCACAGACAGAGAGTTTGGGGAACCATTGTATTTGAGTTTCTGTAATTATCCAGACAACAGACTCTGTAAATTCTACAAGTGGTCTCACGTTTTGAATGTCTTTTCAAGGGAGGGTCCTCCACCCACAGGCATTTTCATTTTAATGACTTTCCAGAGACATGAGTTAGCCCTTGTCTGAGCAGAAATCAAAGTCACCTGATCTCCTGGACTCCATCTTAGGTCAAGGTAAATGTCACAGAATTATTAAAGCATAGAAGGAGGCCATTTGGCCTATTGTGTCTGCATCAGCTTTCCAAAATGAGCAATTCCCCTGTCTTCTCCCTGTAACTCTGCACATTCTTCCTTTTCAGATAACAGTCTAATTCCCTTCTGAATTCCTCGATTGAACCTGCCTCCACCACTCTCAGGCAGTGTATTACACTGAATGGTTTTCTTCATGTTGCTTTTGCTTCTTTTTCCAGTTACTTTAAATTTGTGCCCTCTCATCCTTGACCCTTTCACAAGTGGGAACAGTTTCTCCCTGTCTTCTCTGTCCTGACCCCTTATGATTTTGAATGCCTCAAATCTCCTCTTTACCTTCTCTTCTCCATGGTAAACAGTCCCAACTTCTCAATCTAACTTCATAACTCAAGTTCCTCACGCCTGGAGCCATTCTCGTGAATCTTTGCACTTTCTTCAATGTCTTCACATCTTTTCTAAAGTGCAGCACCCAGAACTGTATGCAGTGTTCCAGGTGAGGCTGAACTAGTGTCTTATACAAGGTCAACATAACCTCCTTACTCTTGTACTCCATGCCCCTATTAATAAAGCCTAGGGTACTGTATGTTTTATGAACCACGTTCTCAGCCTGTCCTGACACCTTTAATGACTTATGCACATATGCACCCAAGTCCCTCTGCTCCTGCACCCCTTTTAGAATTGTGCCCTTTATTTTATATTGTCTCTCCATGTTCTTCCTACCAAAATAAATCACTTGCAGTTCTCCACTTTGAACTTCACTTGGCTTCCCATTCCAGAGATTTGTCTATGCCCTTTTGAACTTCTACACTATCCTCCTCATAGTTTACAATGCTCCCAAGGTTTGAATCATTTGCAAATTTTGAATTGTGCCTTTCGAGACAAGTAAAACTCCTGGAAGCAATGACTTACTGACTGAGTTGTATTTGACTCTGTGGGACTGGATTGGCACAATACTGCTGGAGATGTGGAAGAATATGCTTCTGGCCAGCAATTTGTCAAAATCTATGAGGAAAGGCATCATCACCCTCATCTACAAACGGAAGAGGGAAAGGGAGGAAATCAGAAAATGCCAACTCATTTCACTGCTTAGTGTGGACTACAAAATTCTGTCCAAGGCCATTGCCAATCTTGTCCAGTCTGCTGTGGAGTTGGTAATCTGCATGATCAGACCTGCACTGCAGTTATCAGGATAGGCAGTCATATCCCTGATTCATGCAAGGCTATGTGTGGACAAGGGGTGGATACCTGCATCATCAGCTTGGACAAGGAAAAGGTCCTTGTCAGAATATTAGACACCTACATGATGTGCTCACCAAATGGGGTCTAGAGAGGGAAACTGCAATTACATCCAATTGGCCCACACAAAAATCGGTAACAGTTGCTAAGGGGAGGCCAGACCGTGGTCTCCATGTGACTTCAGGCCCACAGCAATGTGGTTGACTCTTAACTGCCCTCTGCAAGCCACTCTATCAAACCTGTACAAGGTCTAAAAGGAATGAAACTGGCTGGATCACCTGACATTGACCTGGGCACTGGAAACGACAATGGCACACTGTCAACCCTGCAAAGTCCTCCTTATTAAGTGAGAGCTGACCCACAGACTAGTCCAGCAACAGCCTGACTTAGTCATATTCATGGAATCATACTTTATAGACAATGTTCCAGACAACACCAACCCTGGGCATGTCCAGCAAATGTAGCGGCACAGTGGTATACAATTGGGAGGGAGTTGTTCTGGGAGTCCTCAACATCCACTCTGGACCCCATGAAGTCTTATGGCATAAAGTTAAACATGCACAAGGAAGTATCCTGCTGGTTATCGCCTACTGTCCTCCCTTAGCTGATAAATCAGCGCTCCTCCATGTTGAACATCACTTGGAGGAAGCACTGATGATAGCAAGGGCACAGATTGTATTCTGGGGGAGGGACTTCAATGTCCTTCACCACGAGTGGCTTGGTAGCACCACTACAGACTGAGCTGGCCGAGTCCTAAAGGGCATAGATGCTAGACTGGGTCTGCGGCAGGTGGTGAGGGAAAAATTTACTTGACCTCAGTCTACCTGTCGCAGAAGCATCTGTCCATGACAGTATTGGCAGGAGTGACAACTGCACAGTCCTAGTGGAGACAAAGTCCTGTATACACATTGAGGATACCCTCCATCATGTTGAGGACACCCTCCATTGTGTTGTGTGACACTATCACCATGCTAAATGGGATAGATTTCAAACAGACCTAGCGACTCAAAACTGGACAACCATGGGATGCTGTGGGTCATCAGCAGCAGCAGAATTGTATTGAACAACAATCTGTAACCTCACGGCCTAGCATATCTCCCATTCTTCCGTTACCATCAAGCTGGGGAATCAACCCTGGTTCAATGAAGAGTGCAGGGGAGAATGCCAGGCCCTGCACATTACATACCTAAAAATGAGGTTTCAATCTAGTGAAGCTACACCATAGGACTACTTGCATGCCAAACAGTAGAAGCAGCATGTGATAGATAGAGCTAAGCGACCCACAACCAATTGATCAGATCTAAGCTCTGCAGTCCTGCCACATCCAATCGTGAATCTTGGTGGACAATTTAACAACTAACTGGAGGAGGAGTGTCCACAAGTATCCCCATGTTCATTGATGGGGGCTAGGGCGCAGTGCAAAAGACAAGGGTGAAGCATTTGCACCCACCTTCAGCCAGAAGTGCCGAGTGGATGGTCCATCCCGCCTCTTCCTGACATCCCAGCTTCATAGATGCTAGTCTTTAACAAATTCTATTCACTCCAAACGATATCAAGAAACAGTTGAAGGTGCTGAATACTGCAAAGGCTACGAGCCCTGACAGCATTCCGGCACGAGTACTGAAGACTTGTGCTCCAGAACTAGCCATGCCTCTAGCCGAGCTGTTCCAGTATAGCTACAACACTGGCATCTACGCGGCAATGTGGAAAATTGCCCGGGTATGTCCTGTCCACAAAAAACAGGACAAACCCTACCCAGCCTATTACCACCCCTTCAGCCTAGTCTCAATCATCAGCAAAGTGATGGAATGTGTTGTCAACAATGCTATCAAGTGACACTTACTCAGCTATAACCTGCTCACTGACGGTTTCTTCAGTTTGTGTCCTGCCAGGGCCGCTCAGCTCCTGACTTTGTTACAGCCTTAGTCCAGACACTGTTAAGAGCTGAACTCCAGAGGTTAGGTGAGAGTGACTGCCCCTGTCATTAAGGCAGCATTTGACTGAGTGTGGCATCAAGGAGCAATAGGAATAGGGGGGGAAACTCTCCATTGGTTGGAGTCATACCTAGCACAAAGGAAGATGGTTGTGGTTGTTGGAAGTCATCACCACAGTCCTGGAACATCACTGTAGGAGTTCCTCAGGATAGTGCCCTAGGCCCAGCCATGTTCAGCTGGTTTCATCAATGACCTTACATCGATCATGAGGTTAGAAATGAGGATGTTGGTGGATGATCGCACAGTGTTCATCATTCATGACGACTCAGATGCTGGAGCAGTCGGTGTCCGCATGCATCTTGGGCTGATAAATGGCAAGTAACATTTGTACCACACAACTGCCAGGCAATGACCATCTCCCCATGATATTCAATGGCACTGAGCTTCTTGAATGTTGTTGGAGCTGCACTCATCCAGGAAAATGGAGAGTATTCCATCACACACCTGGCTTGTGTCTTGTAGGTGGTAGACAGACTTTGGGGAGTCAGGAGGTGAGTTCTCTCTCTAGAATTCCCAGCCCCTGACCTCTTTCTTGTAGCCACAGTATTTATATGGCTGGTTCAGTTCAGTTTCTGATTCATGGTAACCCCCTGGATGTTGGCAGTGGGGAATTCGGTCATGGTAATGCCACTGAATTTCAAGGGGAGATCATTAGATCCTCTCTTGTAGGAGATGGTCATAGTCTGGCACTTGTGTGGCATGAATGTTACTTGCCACTTGTCAGCCCAAACCTGAATATTGTCCAGGTCTTGCTGCATATGGGCACAGACTGCTTCAGTATCTGAGGAGTTGCGAATGGTGCTGAACATTGTGCAATCAGCCAACATAATCACATCTGACCTTATGACAGAGGGAAGATCATTGATGAAGCAGCTGAAGATGGGTGGGCCTAAGACACACAAGAACATAAGAAATAGGAGCAGGAGTAGGCCAAACAGACCTTCAAGCCTCCCCTGCCACCCAGTAAGATCATGCTGATCTCTGAATTCAACACTATTTTCCTGCACTGTCCCCTATACCTTGATGTTTTTAATATGTAGAAATCTATCAATCTTAGTCTTCAACATACATAATGACTCAGCCTCCACAGCCTTATGGGGCAGAGAATTCCAAAGATTCACCAACCTATGAGTGAAGAAATTCTTCCTCACCTCAGTCATAGATGGCATACCGCTTATTTTGAGACTGTCCCCTGGTTCTAGGGAAACATCCTTCATGCATCTACACTGTCAAGCCCTGTAAGAATTTTGTATGTTTGAATGAAATCACCTCTCATTCTTCTAAACTCCAGAGAATAAAGGCTCAGTTTATTTAATCTTTCCTCATAGGACAATCCCTCATAGTGAACCTGTGGTTGCACACCAGTTGAACATTTGAGTGTTTGATTCATGCAAATGACACAGTTCACGTGAGGTGCACAGAGGGTAATGTGTATGAATTCTATGACACCCTGCTGCTTGAGGAAGCCTCGAGCTCTCTCTACCTGCTTGTGTCTTTCAACAGGAAATTAGATGAATCTGTCCCCCTGTGTATCGAGATCCTCAATGTTCTTATGCAGCAGTGCACTAGAAACTACGAGATGCTACTTATATCTTTAGCAGCAGTTTTGAAGGAGCCACAGTCATCTTGATAATCGTAGGCAGTACTTCCCTTGCCCTGCTTTGAGGTTTCCGTTTTTGCTGCAGCAATTATTAGATTTCCATCACAGGCTCTTTTATGAACCAAAGGCAACTGAAGCATTGGTCCTTCCTGAAGTTGAGATGAGAGAATTGCACCCTAAACACCCTCGATAGTCTCCTACTGAGAGCTGTCCCTGCCTCCTCATCTACCCTCTTCTAGCAGCTTGTCCTGCACTGCATTGGTCTCTTTTAATTCTCCCAGCCATGCCCATTTCCAAAGGGAAGGCTGACCAGGCAACCCATGTCTTGACACAACATGTTTCAAGACAAGCCTTCAAATGACCAAAAAGGTAGTTCACCGGCCAGACCACTCCCTGTAGACTATTGAAACATTAGGTGACTATTGGAAAGCTCCAAAAATGTGAACAATTGCAACATCAGCCAAAAGAAATAACCTTGCAGCTAACTACTAAATAGTTCTTGATCCCTTTAAGTAAAATTGGTGGGAGTTGCTTCATGCTGTTGAACATAATGGGCAGAATTTTTCTGTTGGCATTCAGGGGTGGGGCCCGCTCGCCGACGCGTAAAATGATGCAGGGTGACGTCGGGTGGAACTCCCAACGTCACTCCGCATCATTTACATTTTCAGGTCGGCGGACGCGCAGGCAACTCGGCTGTGCGCCCGCTAACCTGTCAACAGCCTATTAAGGCCATTAAGAAACCAATTCAGCTCGTTAATGGACCTGCCTGTCCAACCTTAAGGTTGGCGGGCAGGCCTGGAGCCCAGATGGGCTTGTGAAAAAACATGAAACCTCATCCACTGGCAGGATGAGGCTTCATGAGGGTTTTTAAATTTTAATGAAAGGTTGCAATAAAAGTTATGGATAGGTACATGGCAGGGAAAATTTTTAAACTCCTTTTATTAAAAGTTTCAAAATGGAGCTGATCTCCCTGAGGCAGCACTTAGACTCAGGGAGACTTGTGCGCACGCGTGCGAAAAAGTGCACTCCCGGCTGAGGGAACCCCCTCCCCGGCCCGCACAGGGAGTGCATAGCACTTCCTGGCGGATGTCACGCTGGGCGGGTCTTAACTGGCCCGTCCAGGTAAAATGGTGGTGAGCCCCCCACGCTCTCTTCTCCCCCCCCCCCCCCCCCCCCATATCGCCATATTCAACTGTGTAAGGCTTGACTTTCTGTTGATTAATGAGATTCCTTTCTTGGTGAATCATTTTTATAATTTTTCTGATTTTAGGATTTCCTTTTGAGCTCGACTATGTCCGTATGTGTAAGCATTATAAAACTGAGTTGAGGAGGAACACAATATAGAGTAGTAAAATGTGACACAAGTTTAATTTGTATTCGGAAGTTCTTGAAACAAGCACTGGTCCAGACAGTATCTGAACGTTATCTTGAGGAATGTCAACAATATTACTTTGTGGCCATGATAACGTTTGATTTGGTTTCAGGAAATTGCTGGAAACATGTGGTGAAGCAGAAAATAAATTGGCATTTGAGCTTGCCTGCTACGAATCTCAAATTGAGAGAGACATCCTTGATCCAGTCAACAACCTGGCAGAAGTGAGTAAACCTTTGGATGCTTCCCCCTTTCACTCTTTTCCCACAACAGTTGAGTTAGAGTTTAGTTTCTGTTTTCTGTCTGTAAGCCGCTCAGCTTCAGGATACCCTTTCATCTCTGGATGACACTCCAACTCCAGGAATTTATCAATGCATAACCACCTTGAGACTTAAAGCCCAAATTTTCAGGTTGAGATCCCTTATTTCTGCTGCTCGTACAGCAGGCCAAAACACAACACTGTATGGAGTATTAGCAAATGTCTGTTTTGCTGTAATTGCTTTTATTAATACTTTTAATGTTTTTTTTTTACTTTTTAAAGATGGAGATTCCTAACATTCAAAAGCAAAGGAAGCAGTTGGCTAAACTAGTACTAGACTGGGACTCAGCAAAAATGCGGTAAGAGTTTTTGTATTGTAACTGAATTTAATGTAATACTCTCAAGCCTGTGATTGGAAGTAACATTTTGGGATGAGATCAGATTTTGGAGTTTTCAAGTACTTTGTTAACCAGTAGTGTTTTTCATCTTTGATGCTAGCCAGCATTCCCATCAGTAACAATACATTAGCCATTGATGACTTTAAGATGAATTTAATCCAATTAATTTAAAAAAACCAAAATGAGCGCTTGAGAATTTGTGAAAGATGAAAAATTGAGCTTAATGAAGTTAAACTGGGTTTAGGTCTGGTGTTTAGGAGTGCTGAGACTACTTTGAATTTAGGGCTCTGGGGAATTGGGAACAAGTTTGCATCTGAGACCTAAGAAAATCATGCACTGTTTTGACTCTGGCCCAGGGCTATAGGAGTTTGCTTGGGTGGAGCCTAGTTTGGGTTTGGGTCTGGGTCTTGAGGAAATGGACCTGATTTGGAATTTAATTGCATGAGCCTGGTTTGTTTCAGGTATAATCAAGCGCACAAAGCTGCATTTTCAGGAGCTAATTTCCCAGCAGTAGCAGCAAAGATTGACTCCCTGAGGGAGGAAATGGATGAAGCTGGAAATAAAGTAGAACTGTGTAAGGTATGTTTATAAGGTAATTTGAATGCAGACATCAAATAGTGTATTTGGCTAATGGATATTTGCTGTTTAATGATTTTGGTATTATTTGTACCAAACTAGTTTATCCATTTGATCTCTTGCCCCTCCCTGGTCAGTAATTTGTTCTGTAACTTACATTGGTACAGAGGGTTGCAGGAAATTCCTTGATCCTAAATAACAAGGGAAGACTTCTAAATATGAACTTATGTTCATTATACAAAAGAAGATGGACTTATTGAGTGACCTTTTTCCATTCAGCAATTGGTAGGTTTGGAATTATTTGCTCGTGGGAATTGGAGGTATTTTTAACTGAGGATCAAACTATAACTTCTTCCCCTGTGAATTTTGCTTTTACAAATGCAGTAAACCTGCATTATGTGAAACCGATTGAAGTATTCATGTAGCCAGTTACAAACAGTTCTAACATTTAGGAGCTAAAATGATATCTATCTCAGGATTATGTTTGAATTTAAAAAAAACATTTTTTTCTGCCCCCCCCCCCCCCCCCGCCCCAATTTTCTCCCCTCTCTGAAATTACAAATTGCTGCGATATGGTTCTGATGATCACCCAAATGATCATTCTGTATGTGTGAACGTAGATAGTGTCGGTAGTTTAATTCTCTTGGCCAAACCAAATCTTGACAGTTCTACACGTGAAGTCCAAGTACGGATTGGTTCTAACTGAGGCTCCCGCTTCAGAGTTGTCAGCTCCGGCTCAGAGTCGTCAATTCTTACCCTTAAACAGTGTCCCATAATTCTAGTCTCCCCCACAAGAGGAAACATCTTCCTGGAATCCACTATGAAGCCCCTTCAGGCTCTTGTGTTTCAATAAGATAATTTCTCATTCTTCTAAACTCCAACTTGATTAGCCTTTCTTCATGAGATAAGCCCTGCATCCCAGGAATGAGTCAAGTGAATCTTCTCTGAACTGCTTTTAACTCAGTTATAACCCTTTTCAAATAAGGAGACCAAAACTGTACACAGTACTCCAGATGTACTGTGGTAGCGGGTACATTTGTATTTTGTTGAATAGAGCATTCAAGAGTGGGAGTGAAATCTTGCACCTAGCAAGGAGACACCAAGCGATGTTTATATTACTAATAAAATTAGTACTATGAAAGGGGTTTTATTGTTAGAAGAAGTGGAGTTCAAAGGACCTGATGATATAATGATAATTTGTATTCAAAATGGACAGCTAGGTATAACCCAAGAAAAGTTTGTGTGTGCAGGTCAGAGGCATGTAAGATCAAAGCCTGTAAGCCTAGAACTGTCGGAAAAGGAACCAAATTGAAAGGAACCTCATTTTGAATTTGTAACATGAAAATGCTTTGCCTGGTGTCTATTTAAGTCTATTTGTTATTGTTGCCTTAATGGAGATTAATTTGGGAATTTATTAAAAAGCTATGGTAGTAGTAATTTGTAGCCATGTGTATGTGCTTAATTTGTTGTAAAATGATAAATGTTTCATTGTTATAAAAAACCTCCTCAAGACTTGGTCAATTTCCTGAATTTAGAGCTGTAACTCAAAACATATCAATTGAAAATATAGGTTATGACAGTTGTTTAAAGCTTCCCTCAGGGATTTTAAATAACTTAGCCTTTATCACTTGCTATGTCATAACACTCACTATTATATTCCATTCCCCTTGCAATAATGACAACATTCTATTTACCTTCCTAATCACTTGCTGTACCTACATTCTAACTTGTGCGATTTATGTGAAAAGAACTTAAATCAAGTGCATCAGTATCCTCTCAGATTATACGTTGCAGTTAAATCTTGCAGATCTAAGAAATTATGATGCTCCTTTCAGAAAAAAAATCCAATTTTTTTCACAAATGTTTAATAGAAAATTGGATGCATTTTGGAGAACAAAGGATATGTGGAATATGATAAGTAGTCTGAGCTATAAAAGTGGTCAGTAGTGAGGTTCATTGCTTCCTGAAATAAATTTTTGGGGGATTCAGCATTTCACAAAGCACCATGTTTTAATGTGAGGACTTGACACTGGGATCAGATATTATTCATATTTAAGCTGCAAGGGGAGGCGATGGCATAGTGGTATTGTCGCTGGACTGGTAATCCAGAGACCCAGGGTAATGCTTTGGGGACCCAGTTTCAAATCCTATAAAAACCTGGGACTTAAAGTCTAATGATGACCGTGAAACCATTGTCAATTGTTGTAAAAACCCATCTGGTTCACCAAAGTCCTTCAGGGAAGAAAATCTGTCGTCCTTACCTGGTCTGGCCTACATGTGACTCCAGACCCACAGCAATGTGGTTGACTCTTAAGTGCCCTCTGAAAGCCACCCAATTGTAACAAATTGCTATAAAGCCATAAAAAAGGAATGAAACCAGACCGGCATCGACGTAGGCACTGGACATGACAATGGCAATCGCAGCCCTGTCAACCCTGCAAAGTCCTCCTTACTAACATCTGGGGGCTAGTGCCAAAATTGGGGGAGCTGTCTCACAGACTAGTCAAGCAACAGCCTGATATAGTCATCCTCACGGAATCATACCTTACAGATAATGTCCCAGACTCTACCATCAACATCCCTGGGCAACTTCTGTCCTGCCAGTGAGACAGGACATACCCAGCATAGGTGGTGGCACAGTGGTATACAGTCAGGAGGGACCTCAACATCGACTCCGGACCCCATGAAGTCTCATGGCATCAGATCAAACATGGGCAAGGAAACCTGCTGGTTACCGCGTACCACCAGCTGATGGATCAGTGCTCCTCCATGTTGAACATCACTTGGGTGGCAAGGGCGCAGAACGTTCTCTGGGTGGAGGACTTCAATGTCCATCACCAAGAGTGGCTCGGTAGCACCACTACTGACTGACCTGGCCAAGTCCTAAATGACATAGCTGCTAGACTGGGTCTGCAGCAGGTGGTGAGAGACAACCAACAAGAGGGAAAAACATACTTGACCTCATCCTCACCAACCTGCCTGCCGCAGATGCATCTGTCCATGAGAGTATAGGAAGGAGTGACCACCGCACAGTCATTGTGGAGCTGAAGTCCCGCATTCACATTGAGGATACCCTTCATCATGTTGTGTGGCACTACCGCCGTTATAAATGGGATACATTTCGAACAGATCTAGCAACTAAAGACTGGGCACCCATGAGGCGCTGTGGGCCATCAGCAGCAGAATTATACTCTAACACAATCTGTAACCTTATGGCCCAGCATATCCCCCACTCTACTCTTACCATCAAGCCAGGGGATCAACCCTGGTTCAATGAAGAGTGCTGGAGGGCATGCTGGGAGCAGCACCAGGCATACCTAAAAATGCGCTGTCAACCTGGTGAAGCAATAACACAGGACTACTTGCGTGTCAAACAGCATAAGCAGCAAGTGATAGAAAGAGCTAAGTGATCCCACAACCAATGGATCAGATCTAAGTTCTGCAGTTCTGCCACATCCAGTTGTGAATGGTGGTGGACAATTAAACAACTCACTGGAGGGGGCGGCTCCACAGATATCCCCAATATCAATGATGGAGGAGCCCAGCACAGCAGTGCAAAAGAAAAGGCTGAAGCATTTGCATCAATCTTCAGCCAGAAGTGCTGAGTGGATGATCCATCTTGGTGTCCTCTGGCGGCCCCCAGCAACACAGATGCCAGCCTTCAGCCATTCGATTAACTCCACGTGATATCAAGAAACGGCTGAAGGCACTGGATACTGCAAAGGCTATGGGCTCTGACAATATTCCGGCAAGAGTACTCAAGACTTGCGCTCCAGAACTTGCCGTACTCCTAGCCAAGCTGTTCCAGTACAGCTACAACACTGGCATCTACCCAGCTATGTGGAAAATTGCCCAGGTATGTCCTGTACACAAAAAGCAGGACAAATCCAACCCGGCCAATTACTGCCCCATCAGTCCACTCTCGATCATCAGTAAAGTAATGGAAGGGGTCATCAACAGTGCTATCACGCGACACCTGCTTAACAATAACCTGCTCACTGATGCCCAGTTTGGGTTCCACCGGAGCTACTCCTGACCTCATTACAGCCTTGTTCAAACGTGGACAAAAGAGCTGAATTCCCGAGGTGAGGTGAGAGTGACTGCCCTTGACATCAAGGCAGCATTTGATCGAGTGTGGCACCAAGGAGCCCTAGCAAAACTGGAGTCAATGGGAATCGGGGGAAAACTCTCTGCTCGTTGGTGTCATACCTAGCACAAAGGAAGATGGTTGTGGTTGTTGGAGGTCAGTCATCTTGGCTCCAGAACATCACTGCAGGAGTTCCTCAGGGTACTGTCCTAGGCCCAACATCTTCCTTTGTGTTAGGTATGACTCCAACAAGTGGACCGTTTTCCCCCTTATTCTCATTGACCCCAGTTTGGCTAGGGCTCCTGGATGCCACATTTGGTCAAATGTTGCCTTGATGTCAAGGGCAGTCACTCTCACCTCACCTCAGTTCAGTTGTTTTGTCTATGTTTGAACCAAGGCTGTAATGAGGTCAGGAGCCGAGTGGCCATGGCAGAACCCAAACTGAGCGCAGCGAGCAGGTTATTGCTAAGCAAGTGCTGTTGATGACCCCTTTAATCACTTTACTGATAGACTGATGGGGCAGTAATTGGCTGGGATGGATTTGTCCTGCTTTTTGTGTACGGGAAATACCTGGACAATTTTCCACATAGCCGGGTAGATGCCAGCGTTGTAGCTGTACTGGAACAGCTTGGCTAGGGGCATGGCAAGTTCTGGAGCACAAGTCTTCAGTACTATTGCCAGTATATTGTAAGGGCCCATGGCCTTTGCAGTATCCAGTGCCTTCAGCCATTTTTTTGACATGACTTGAGTGAGTCGACTTGGCTGAAGACTGGCATCTGTGATGCTGGGGTCCTCCAGAGGAGGCTGAGATGGATCCACTCGGCACTTCTGAATGAAGATTGTTCCAAATGCTTCAGCCTTGTCTTTTGCACTGATGTGCTTGGGCTCCATATCATCGAGGATAGGGATATTTGTGGAGCCGCCTCCTCCAGTGAGTTGTTCGAATGTCCACCAGCATTGATGACTGGAAGTGGCAGGACTGCAGAGCTTAGATCTGATCCATTGGTTGTGGAATTGGTTAGCTTTGTCTATCACTTGCATGCCAAACAGCATTAACAGCAAGTAGTCCTGTGTTATAGCTTCACCAGGTTAACACCACATTTTTAGGTATCCCCAGTGCTGCTCCTGGTATGTCCTCCTGCACTCTTCATTGAACTAGGGTTGATCCCCTAGCTTGGTGGTAATGGTAGAGTGGGGCATATGCCAGGACATGAGGTAACAGATTGTGGTTGAGTACAGTTTTGCTGCTGCTGTTGGCCCATAGGGCCTCATGGTTGCCCAGTCTTGAGTTGCTAGATCTGTTCGAAATCTATCCTCTTTAGCACAGTGGCAGTGCCACACAACATGATGGAGGGTATCCTCAATATGCAGATGGGACTTCGTCTCCACATGACTGTGTGGTTGTTACTCCTACCAATACTGTTATGGACTGATGCATCTACAGCAGGAAGGCTGGTGAGGATGAGGTCAAGTATGTTGTTCCCTCACCACATGCTGCAGACTCAGTCTAACAGCTATGTCCTTCAGGACTCAGCCAGCTCGGTTTATGGTGGTGTTACCGAGCCACTTTTGGTGATGGACCTTGAAGTCCCTTGCCCAGAGTATATTCTGTGCCTTTGCCACCCTCAGTTATTCCTTTAAATGGCGTTTAACGTGGAGGAGTACTGATTCATCAGCTGTTTTGGGGGGGGGGGGGGTGGCGTTGCAGTACATGTTAATCAGCAGGAGGTTTCCTTGCCCATATTTGACCTGATGCCGTGAGACTTCATGGGGTGCAGAGTCAACAATGTTGAGTACTCCCAGGGCGACACCTTTTCAGCTGTGTACCACTGTGCCGCTCCCTCTGTTGGGTCTGTCCTACTGGTGGGACAGGACATACCCAGGGATGATGATGGTTGTGTCTGGGACATTGTATGTAAGGTATTATTCCATAAGTATGATTATGTCAGGCTGTTGCTTGACTAGTCTGCGAGACAGCTCTCCCAATGTTGGCACTAGCCCCCAGATGTTCGTAAGGAGGACTTTGCAGGGTCAACAGGGCTGAGTTGGCTGTTGTCATTTCCTGTGCCTAGGTCAATGCCGCAGGTCCTTCCGGTTCCATTCCTTTTAGACTTTTTAAGAGGTTTGTTACAACTGACTGGCTTGCTTGGCTATTTGTGTGTCTGGAATCACAGGTAGGCTGGACGAGGTAAGGGTGGCAGACTTCTCTAAAAGACATGAGCAAACCAGCTGGGTTTTCACGACAATCAACAATGGTTTCATGGTCACCATCAAACTTTGAATTCCAGATTTTTATTGAATTCAAATTTCACCATCTGCCATGGTGAGATTCGAACCCAGGTCCCCAGAGCATTACCCTGGATCTCTGGATTACTGGTCCAATGACAATACCACTGCATCCCTCTATACAGTAGCCCTTGCCTTCCTCCACTTCAGCTATTAGGTTTCCCAAGGCCTGGAAAACCTAGCTAGCCAGGATTAAACATAAAGTGGGGGGAAAAAAACCTAAAGTCTCCCTCCTCATGAAAATATTTAAATAAGCGGCCTGCCTCCCAGAGCAGTTTGTTCACCTATCCCTGTCTTGCCCCCATTAAAACCAAAAGGGGGCGGCTTGGGTTCAGGTTTGCGTTTGAGATTTTAAATATTTTCACATCCCACTGGTTACAATTCTGCATAAAAAGCTCTGGAGGCACTGTGGTTGTGGGTCTATAATTGTATAACTCTGGCAAGGTGAACTAATGACCTCCCCCACCTGTAATTTTGTTTGATTTTATTTTAATGAGTATAAGATGCAATATTTTTCAAATTTTAAGGAATTAATTCTGTAACAACCAATTCGATTTGAATCTTTTAACTTTTTATTTCATTAACAGGTAGTTTAATAAAACAGTTTTTAACTCCTTCCAGTCAGTACTGTGCATTATTTTGGAAACTCTGTGTTTGGACTATTTAATAAGACTTATTTCTGTTCACAGGATCAACTTGCAGCTGATATGTACAATTTTATTTCTAAAGAAGGTGATTATGCAAGATATTTTGTAACGGTGAGTGTTTTGCATGGTGCATTGGCACTTATTACATGCATTTAGCTCTTTCATTCATCAAGCCTTAAGATTTTTGCTGAGATTTACCAGAATTGTTTTTCATAGATTTAATGTTACTGCTTTTGTAAGCATTGAAGCTAATGGAATTTTTGTTGACAATGTGGGTTCTGTTCTCAGTTATTAGAAGCACAAGCAGATTACCATAGAAAATCACTAGCAGTCTTAGAGCGAGTTCTCCCTACAATCCAAACCCAGCAAGGTACAGTATCAGCAACATTTAGTTGCATTATTCCTGTATGAGCATCAGTTGTTTTCTATTTTCCTCTTACTACTTTTACACCCTTTACTCTGGGTGAACTCCCCTGCAGTTTTCCAGCTGAGCTTTCAGTTGCTTCTTTTTCTGATTGATTAATATGCAGCTTTCAGCATTTTCTCCATTTTGATTTAATAATCAATTAATTGCAACATTAAAACATTGATAAATTTCCTGCATATCTATAGAGAACCTATGAACTCCCCATCGCAAGTGTTTTGTGTAACATGTTGGCTTATTCAAGTAATCTGCATGCTTAATAAATAAATATTTTAAATAATACAGAGAGGCCATATTAAACTGGAACTTCAAGCAATCCTTGCAGCAAAAGATTTCTTGTGGAGATGATACTGTCAATTTATTTTGTTAATTGGTGAATTCATTTGCCTCTGCTTGATTTCACTTAGATACATGGACAGAGAAGCCTGCATTTGGAACTGCATTAGAGGAACACCTTAAGCGTAGTGGCCGTGAGATAGCACTCCCAATTGAGGCCTGTGTAATGATGTTGTTAGAAACTGGTATGAAAGAGGAGGTGAGTGTTGGTTGGTTAAATCATATCTGAATGTGATTGACTAATCAAAATTTTCATTTGCATTCTAAGGAACTGCAGCTCCTGCATCCCATCTCTTAACAATTGCCTTTCAATTCGAGGAACTTTAGGAACAGCAGGTCCTCGAACCTGTTCTATCATTCATTTAGGTCATGTCTGATTTGCATATCAACTCTACTTTTCTGCCTGTGAAAGAAAAAAGAGAGAGTCCGAGATGCATTGATATCTTCTCTCTGTGTGCTTCGCTTATGTAGTTCTGATTTAGTTTTCAACATGGGTTTAGTTTTATTGTAGGGCCAGTTCATGGAGTTTATTAAACTTACAATAGAGATTTTTATGCTTGATGTGACTAATATGTGACCTGGATGCAACAGCTTCAGCAATCTGGTGATATGAACATGCACAGTTATTTTTCTTAAGAGGGTTTGTTCATTCAACTGTTGAGTACGCTGGCACCTTACTCCAACTGCTGCTGTTGGAATGAAAATCCTTGCATAAAACGTAATATGTGTTAAGATTCTGAAATGTAGCTTGGAATATAAATGAATGGATATTACCACACCGATGCAAAGTTCTGGGTTCAAGTTTCTGGTACTTTGGATGATCTCAGCTGGGATATCTTGTTGCAATACTGCATTTGGCCTTGTGATCCCAGCAATGAAATGGGAGTAAGTGCAGCTCAGCTGAGAATGCACGTGTGCACATATTGTAGGAGAAAGAATCGGACATGACTGTGACACCAAATGATCTAGCACCATCTCAACCGTGTCCGGCCCATCTCCCACGCATCCGCCCTCACGCCTTCTCCTCCCTCCCAGAAACATGATAGGGTCCCCCTTGTCCTCACTTATCATCCCACCAGCCTCCGCATTCAAAAGATCATCCTCCGCCATTTCTGCCAACTCCAGCATGACGCCACCACCAAACACATTTTCCCTTCACCGCCCCCCGGTGGCATTCCGTAGGGATCGTTCCCTCTGTGACACCCTGGTCCACTCCTCCATCACCCCCTACTCTTCAACCCCCTCCCACGGCACCTCCCCATGCAAACGCAGAAGATGCAACACCTGCCCCTTCACTTGCACTCTCCTCACCGTCCAAGGGCCCAAACACTCCTTTCAAGTGAAGCAGCAGTTCACTTGCACTTCCCTCAACTTAGTCTACTGCATTCGTTGCTCCCAATGCGGTTTCCTCTACATTGGAGAGACAAAACGCAGACTGGGTGACCGCTTTGCAGAACACCTTCAGTCTGTCCGCAAGCATTACCCGGACCTCCCTTTCGCTTGCCATTTCAACACTCCACCCTGCTCTCTTGCCCACATGTCTGACCTTGGCTTGCTGCATTGTTCCAGTGAAGCTCAACGCAAACTGGAGGAACATCACCTCATCTTCCGACTAGGCACTTTACAGCCTTCCGGACTGAATATTGAGTTCAACAATTTTAGATCTTGAACTCTCTCCTCCATCCCCAACCCCTTCCCGTTTCTTCCCCCTCCTTTTTGTTTTTTCCAATAATTTATATAGAATTTTTCTTTTCCCACCTATTTCCATTATTTTTAAATGTATTTCCACCATTGTTTATTTCTACCTTTTAGTATTCCCCCAACCCCACTAGAGTTATCTGTACCTTATCTGTCTTGTCTTCTACTCTTAATTAGCACATTCTTTTAGATAATATCACCACCTTCAACACCTCTTTGTTCTTTTGTCTGTGACAGCTTTTGGTTATCTCCACCTATCACTGGCTGCTTGTCCCAACAAAACTACCCCCCCACCCCCTTAAACCAGCTTATATTTCACCCCTTTCCTAATTTTACTTAGTTCTGTTGAAGGGTCACGAGGACTCGAAACGTCAACTGTACTCTTCTCCGCCGATGCTGCCAGACCTGCTGAGTTTTTCCAGGTATTTCTGTTTCTGTTTTTGTTTTGTATTTCCAGCATCCGCAGTTTTTTGTTTTTATCTAATAAGGCTCGCCTTTTATTTGTGCACAAATGCCACAGTAACCTCAGGCGAGGGCAACTGCATGATTAAATGCAGATATCCAAACGTTGCTGTCAGAGGTGAAACTTACCTCACGAAAATGACATCTCAGTCAACATTGCAATGCATTGAGCAGCATGAAGTTTCTGTGTTTGCACCATAGATATGAGGTAAACGTGCCACAAAAAAATTAAGTGAAGTAATTTAATGTCTTTAAGTATAATGATGTGATACATGTTAACTGCTGCTAGTCAAACATTATGGCTCTGAAAATTACAAGTATAGAGTTTTATTCTTTCAGGTATTAATTGTTGGAGATTTTTAATTTTTTCTACTTTCTTTTTCCTCTTTATTTCTTTCTGTAATTGATTTGTCATTAAATTCGCCATTCTAGCTTACGCTTTCTTCTCAGTCATTGCACTGTTAATTTTACAATGCTTCAGTCTGATTGTTGTTTGCCCTGTACACTCAGATCCCAGATGCCCTGTAAATGGTGCCGTTTCGTTTCCATATCGCACCTCCAGCGCAAAATATTGTTGGCAAGAGCTAGCCTAATTAAAAGCAGACACTATGCATGGGAGATTTTGGGCCATGTAGATATTACTGGGAATATCTGCATTTGGAAAGTGCAGTTTGTAAAGATATTCGAATGTCAAGAGACATACCTGCGCAGAAGAAGGCCATTCAGCCCATCATGTCACTGGCAGTCATTGGTACAGCAATCCAGTCAGTCCCACTCCAATCCCCATATCCCTGCAAGTTTATTTCCCCCCAAGTGCTCTTCCAGTATCGTTTTAAAATCATTGATCATTGGCACTTCCGCCACCCTCCATAAGCAGCAAGTTCTAGGTCATTGCCACACGCTGTGTATAAAAGTTCTTCCTTAAACCTCCATCTCTTACCCAAAACCATAGATCTGTTTCCCCTAGTCCTTGTACCATCAGCTAATGGGAACAGCTTTCTTTGCCTACCTGTCATAATATTGTACATTTCAATTAGACACTCCCTCAACCTCCTTTGCTCCAAGGAGAACAACCCCAACTTCTCCAACCTAAACATAGAGCTAAAATTCTCCCTTTTATAACCGTTCTGGTAAATCTCCTCTACACTTTCTCAAAGGCTCTCACATCTTTCCTAAATTGTGATGACCAGAACTGGATGCAATACTCTATTTGGGGCCTAACTAGAGCTTTATAAAGGTTCAGCATACTTCCCTGTTTTCTGTACACAGTGCATCTACAACCCAAGGTCCTATATACTCTAACTATTCTCTCATTATGTCCTGCCACCCTTAAAGAACTTTGCACATGAAACCCCCAGGTACCTCTGTCTCTGCATACTCTTTAAAACTGTGCCATTAAGTCTATATGGTCTCCCCCTTTTCCTTCTAACAAAATGCATCACCTCACACTTCAGCATTAAATTCCATCTGCTTGCCTGCCTATTCTGCTAGCCTATGTGTTCTGTGGTAGTCAATTGGTATCATGCTCTTTGTTTGCCCCACCTCCATATTTGCATCATCAGAAAGCTTTTGACATTTTACTTTGTATTCCAAGATCCAAGTCATTTATTTATATATATATATATATATATATATATATATATATATATATATATATATACATATCAAAAAAGCAATGGCGCTAGCACCTACCCTTGGGAACACCACTGTCTCTCATCCTCCAGTCATTTGCCACAACTTGCTGTTTTCTGTCCTCAAGCCAATTTTTTTTGCTGACATTGACTGTCCTCAATTTTGTTAACCAGCCTTTAAAATGGTTCTTTGTGAAACACTTCTTAAAAGCCATATTGGTACCGTCTGCTGCATTCTCCTCATCAACCTTCTCTGTCACTTCATCAAAAAATTCATTTAAGAGTAGTCAAACACAATCTGGATCTCCTTAATTAATTCAAACTTCTCCACGTGTTCATTTTTCCTTGATTATTGATTCTAAAACTTACCACTGATGGTAAATTAACCAACCTGAAGTTACTAGCTATGATCTTGCCCTTTCTTTAATAAGGATGTCACATTTGCCACCTTCCATTCCTCTGGCACCTTCCCACATCTAGGGAAGTTGGAAAGTTTATGGCAAGCCTTTCCGCTGTCTCCACCCTACATCCCTTCACAACAAGCTATGCAGCCAGGTGATTTATCCACTCTTAAGCATAGCCAGCCTTTCCAGTACATCCTGCTTATCAATTTTCACCCCATCTATTACTTCTACCATCTCCGCCTCTGCAGATTTTTGTTAGTATCTTCCCCTTAGTAAGCACTGATACAGAGTGCTCATTAAGTATTCCAGCCTTGCTCTGCTCCTCGAAGCATATGTCATCACCTTTGTCCCTAATAGGCTGTACCCCACCTCTTACTGTTGCTTACTATTTACATGTTGGGAGAAAAGTTTTGGCTTCCCTTCTTATGTTAACTGCTGTTTCTTATATTCTGTCTTTGCCAGTTTTATTTTTGTCTTCACTTGCTCTCTCAACTTATTGTATTTGGCCTGGCTCTTGCTTGATGAGTTCACCAGACATGCATCATTTAAAAAAAAAATTTCATCATATTTTCTATCTCCCTCGTCATGTGCGATGGTCATTTCCCTGTTGTAACTCAGGGGCTGTTCCGAATTGCTGCTGGAGCCTCCAAACTGAAAAAGCTAAAAGCTGCATTGGACTGCTCTACTTCCCAGCTTGAGGAATTCTATTCTGATCAACATGCTGTTGCAGGTAGGTAACTTGTGTAAAGGCCAAAACATTTTGGCGATAAAATTGAACTGCTTAGAATTTTACTAGAATTTAAATAGTTTTTTTTATCTTTTCATTGGATGTGGGTTTCACTGGCAAGGCCAGCACTTACTGCCCTTCCAAAATTGCCCTTGAGAAAGTGGTGGTGAGCTGTTGATTTAGAATGTTGCAGTCCATGCAGCTGGTGGTACTCCAGTGCAGCTCTTTAGGGAGTTTCAGGATTTTGACCCAGCGACATGAAAGAACGGCAATATGTTTCCAAGTCGGGATGGTGTGTTGCTTTGAGGTGGACTTGCAGATGCTGTTTCCATGAGGCTACTGCCTCTAGGTGGTAAAAGTCATGAGTTTGGAAGGTGATGTCGAAAGGAACCTTGGTGACTTGTTGCAGTACATTTTGTATATGGTACACACTCTAGCCATGGTACGCCATTGTTGGAGGGAGTGAATGTTTAACGTGATGAATGGAGTGCTAATCAAGTGGGCTGCTTTGTCCTGGATGGTGTTGAGCTTCATGAATGTTGTTGGAGATGTGCTCATCTGGGCAAGTGGGAGGGTATTCCATCGCAGTCCTCTTGCTTGTGCCTTGTAGATAGTGGAAAGGCTTAGGGGAGCCAGGGGGTGAATTACTTGCCACAGAATATCCAGCCTCTGACTGTTCTTGTAGCCACAATATTTATATGGTTGATCCAGTTAATCTGGCAACACCCCTGGATGTTGATGGTGAGGACATTTGAAAATTTGCTATGGGTGAACACTGACATTTTTGGGATGGAGTGATGTGGTTAAACTCAACAGCCAAATAAATGGATTTTAATTTTCCACACAGGAAGATTAGAGTCTGGCTAGAGCAGGATGGAAATGGTGGAGTGGAATAATTTGGGGAAGAGCTAGCAAATTAGTGTGACTGTTCTTTAGACTTTAACCACACCCATTGATTGGAAAGGCAACAGCAGATTGGAACATTCAAGTACATTTGGAATAGAAACTCTCAGATGGGGCTGGTTTAACAATGTGCTGACAGTAGTCACTAGGCTCCCACATGAAGAATGGATACTTGGGAGAGATCCTGGAAGGCTGCTGGTGGCATTGGAACCATATCCTAGCATAAGTCAGCAACTTTTGGTAAGGGGGCAGCATTGAAGAATATCTAGCTCACAAAATAAATCACTGCCAAATTTAGATGTGCATGATGAGTACCTTCCTGACGGCCTTTGTCTCTTTGCCTTCAGGTGCCTTGAAATCGTACCTGAGAGAGCTGCCGGAACCTTTAATGACATTCCAGCTTTATGATGAATGGGTCCAGGCTGCAAGGTGAGGACTAAGCACGTCACGTTGCGTCATTTTACCCTTGTGTTTCATTCAATGTTGCGTTTGTGTAAATAAAGTGTGGATATGTTGAACTGGCAACTTCCCAATGACTACAACTTAGTTCTATACTGTCACAGTGTACCAGAACCTGACAAGAAGTTACAAGCCCTCTGGGTAACCTGCAACAAAATGCCAAAGTCAAACAGTTCCAACTTCAGGTACATGTTCTCAATCTTAAAATAGAGCCTAGTGAAATGGTATGTCACAATTGAGATTTGAACAATGTTACTAATCAACAATGAAAAAAATACATTCTTGTAAACATTTTTTTACATTCTATTTCCCATAGCCAGATTATTTCCATTGTTTGTATAATTCTGAAATCGGATCTTGGCATACAATGCGGCTAGAAAAATATAATGGTAGTAGTTAAGCAAGTTAGAGACCATGAGTTTCCTATGTCGCAATAGTAACTAAAAGACAGGAGTTTACCTGATTTCCAAATGGAGGTCGGGAACTACAAGTCCTGACGTGCCCCAGACAATTCTGCACATATGCAAATTAGGAGCAGGCAGCGCATGTGCAGTTCAGCATTGAGACACCTTCAGGCCAGCCACAATGCCCATGCGCCCTTGTGAGGAAGAAAAACGGCGTGAAAACTTGATCACGAGACCCAGGAATAGGCGCCATAACACAGAGGAGCCCCAGGACAGGGAGAGGCCCCATGGAGGTAGAGTGAACCCGGGATGGGGGAGGACCAGGGAAGGAACCACCAATAGGAGGAGACCTTCTGTAGGAACCACTGGGGAGAGGAGCAAAGAAAGGGGCCCCAAGCCTTAAAAGTGCAGCTGTTGGCTGGCTCTTAGTAGCAAGGGCTTGGGAGCAGCCTTGGAAAGCTGAAACGGCAGCGGAAAGTTGGTGACTCCATGCTGTGGGCTGCTGGGGCAAAGGTAACCCTTTGGAGCAGTGGTGTTCTGCTTGGTGTGGCTGAAGAACTGGAGTTGTGCCTGGGAGTTGGTGTTGGAGTGCAGACTCGGGAATCCAGGAGAATGTAGTCTCAGGAGACGAGATTGAAACCCTGGGAGGTGAGCAGTCATTGAGGCAGTCCAAGTCTGAGTGAGTTTTGGAGGGAATTCAGAGGTTAGCTCTTTGAAGGTGAAGACTGGAAATCCCTCGTAAGGGAGACAAAGTTTGAAGGAGATTGTTTCACTCTCAGTGGATACTGATAGCTGGATGGATTGCTAAGAAATCTATGGGTTCTGTCTTGGTTGCATCAGCCTCGTATTGTGCAGTGTAGTGTGTTCGACCATAGATTGCCTGTTAATTCACATGTACCTTGTTACTTCTGGATGTTAGAGTATAAAATAAATATTGTAAATTGTTTTACTTTTCTGATTTTGTATAGTAAAGTTTATTTTATTTGTTCAAAACCCATGGAATCTTGTAGCTTTATTGTCTTCCCAAGTACCTGGGATCTCAAGCTTTGTCTATTTTAAACAAAAAAGTTATTGGTCCCTAACTGGATTATACCTAATACTTGTTCTGGTCCAGGATCATGACACTGTAAAGAGTTTTAGGACATCCTGAGGTGGCAAGAGGCAATCTAAAAATGCATATTCACTTTTCTCTATTAAATCCCACCATGGCAAGTTGTGAAATTGAGCTCAATAAATCTGGTGATCTGTAGGCATGAAAACTCACATTTTTGAAAAACTCAATTTATAGACAAATATCTTGTAGGGAAAAGAACCTGCTACTACCTGACTTTGTCTGGCCTACATGTGACATCAACCTTGCATTGCATAGTCAACTTTCAAACTAATTTCAACTAATTACTGCCAATAACAAAATTAATGGAATGATATATTATTTAATCATCATTTTTCCATTGAAATGAATTGGTGAGGAGCAGGGTATCCCTACAATGCCAAATGCATTGAAATGAAAAAGGAAGGGGGAAGTGGCCTGCATGATAAGGGCGAGGGATGAGTCCCAGATTATATTGTCTATTAAAATAAATGCAGACAGACCATAAGGGATCATTTGCGGGATATTTAATTTAGAAGTGCTGTTTTAGTATTTCATGAAGTAGTGTGTTGTACTTGAGGCTCATCTGTGAACATGATGCTCTGTTTGAGGTTACCTTATGGATATTCTACCCTGTTTGATTGGGGATCCCTTGTGGTCTATCTGTGACTTCCCAGTGGGCTTTGTGCCCTGTTTGAAAAGGGCTCCTGGATGGGCACGATGTCCTGTTTTGGGGTGATGAGAGCTTCCCATTGAATATCGTGCCTGTTTGTGCAGCTCCCTGTTGGATACTTTTTCATGTTTAGGAGACTCTTCACTGCCAACTCAAATGTCTCATGAGTCTACTCCCCTTTATTAGTATGGATTATTGACTTGGCAGTGTTACTAAACTCCTCTACATGCCATTTATTTTAATGGACAGTATAACCTGGGACTTCCCCCTAGCCCTTGCCATGGAGACTACTTTCCCTTTTCATTTTTCGTTTCAATGCAATGGCATTGTGGGGCTAACCTGCTCCTCCCCTATTCATTTTAGAGATAACCCCTTCATTCCATTAGTTTTGTTTTGGGAACATTCCATTCAAATTAAGTTGAAAGTTGATTATCTTGCTGTACCTTGGTTGTTGCTTTGTTTGGTAATGATTAGTTTATGTAAATAATTGGATTCAGTATTTTCTGCAGGGCTATCTGTATTTAACTTCTTTAATGAGTACACTTTTACAGTACATTGAGAAGAATCTGAAGAATTGTGAAGCTAATAAATTCTTCTGTCATGGAGATGATAAAGATGAATACTAAGAAATTAAGTGAAAGATATGTCAGTGTTTGTAAATATGAGCATTCATGCAAAATGGAGGTGTTCTCAGAGGTGTAACCTAAATTGTCTTTGTTGAATAGGTATCTTATAAAATTTCTCTCAAAACTTGCACAGAATAGTGACATCAACAAAATGACTCCAAGCAACATTGCAATTGTGTTGGGGCCCAACCTACTGTGGGCTAAAAATGAAGGGTAAGAGCTTAATGCTTTTATTATGGTGAGGTGCTGGCTAGCCTTAATTTTTGTGGCACTTTTCTTATTAAGGCTTAATGATAAAAGAGCTTATTAAATATAGAGGACAACAGAGACCTAGTTGCAGCAGAACTTGAGTTTGTTGGAATTGAGCCAAAGTTGATGCAATACTTTCTCTGGAACACTGATCGCTACTTTAAAGCCAAGGTATTTTAGGAATAAAACTGCAAGAATCCTTAACAACCAGCACGAGGATATTACAAAGAAATCCATGGGCGAAATGATTGAACTCACTATATTAATGGGTTATTCATTCTTTGGTATGCTAATGGTCTCTCTTAAATGCACTGACTTCTTGCTGGGATACAATCCTATGGGCACCAGTTGCTGTCTTCTATTCTGTCTTCACGTGTGAGCTTGGAGGGTATTTGATTGTGGCTGTATCAGAACTTAGCTTGGTCACTGAAAAATAATTGGAGTTGAGTCAGAACTAAGTGATCCCACAACCATGGATCAGATCAAAGCTCTCTAGTTCTGCCACATCTAGTCTTGGATGGTGATGGACAATTAAACAACTAATGGAAGGAGTAGACTCCATGCTACAACACTGGCATCTACCTGTCAATGTGGAAAATTGTCTAGGTATGTCCTGTATACAAAGCAGGACAAATCCAACCCAGCCAATTACTGCCCCATCAGCCTACTCGCGATCATCAATAAAGTGATGGAAGGAGTCATCAACATTGCTATCAAGTGGTACTTGCTTAGCAATAACCTGCTCATTGACACTCAGTTCGGGTTCCGTCAGTACCACTCAGCTCCTGACCTCATTACAGCATTGATTCAAACATGGACAAAAGAGCTGAACTCCAGAGGTGAGGTGAGAGTGACTGCCCTTGACATCAAGGCAGCATTTGGCAGAGTGAGGCATCAAGGAGCCCTAGTAAAGCTGGAGTCAACGGGAATTGGGAAAACTACATTGGTTGGAGTCGTACCTAGCACAAAGGATGATGGTTGTGGTTGTTGGAGGTCAATCATCTCAGTTCCCAGATATCACTGCAGGAGTTCCTCAGGGCAGCGTCCTAGGCCCAACCACCTTCAGTTGCTTCATCAATGACCTTCCTTCCATCATAAGGTCAAAAGTGGGGATGCTCGCTGATGATTGCACAATGTTCAGCACCATTTGCGACTCCTCAGATACAAAGCTGTCCATGTCCAAATGCAACAAGACTGGGACAATATCCAGGCTTGGGCTGACAAGTGGCAAGTAACATTTGTGCCACACACTGCCAGGCAATAACCATCTCTAACAGGAGAGAATCTAACCATCACCCCATGATATTTGATGGCATTACCATCACTGAATCCCCCACTCTCAACATCCTGGGGGTTGTCATGGACTAGCCATTTAAATACTGTTGGTACAACAGCAGATTAAAGGCTAGGAATTGTGTGACAAGTAACTCACCACCTGACTCCCCAAAACCTGTCCACCATCTACAAGACACAAGTCAGGAGTGTGATGCAATACTCTCCACTTGCCTGGATGAGTGTAGTTCCAACAACACTCAAGAAGCTTGACAAAGCAGCCTGCTTGATTGGCACCACATCCATAGACATTCACTCCTGCCACTACTGACGCACAGTGGCAGCGGTGTGTACCATCTACAAGATGCACTGCAGGAACTCACCAAGGCTCCTTGGAATAGCACCTTCCAAATCCATGACCTCTATCATCTAGGACAAGGACAATAGACAGATGGGAACACCACCACCTGGAAGTTCGCCTCCAAGGCACTCGCCATCCTGACTTGGAAATATATTGCCACTGTCGCTGGGTCAAAATCCTGGAACTCCCTCCCTAACACCACTGTGGGCATATCAAGCTTACCACCACCTTCTCAAGGGCAATTAGGAATGGGCAATAAATGCTGGCCTAGCCGAGATCCTATGAATGAATAAAAAGAATCCTCAATGCTGGTGGGGTCCAGCACATCAGTACAAAGGACATGGCTGAAATGTTTACAACCATCTTCAGCCAGAAGTGCAGAATGGATGAGATGTCTCAGCTTCCACCTGAGATCCCCAGAGCCACAGATGCTGGCCTTCAATTTGATTTACTCAAAACGAAATCAAGAAAATGGCTGAATGCACCAAATGCAGGTAAGGCTGTGGGCCCTGACAACATCCCAACTGTAACGCTGAAGACTTGTGCTCCAGAATTAACCATACCCCTAGGCAGCACAGCTACAACACTTGGCATCTATACGATATTGTGGGACATTGCCAAATGTGTCATGTCCACAAAAAGCAGGACAAATCTAATCTAGCCAATTACCTCTCCATCAGTCTACTCTCAATAATTAGTCAAGTGATGGAAAGTGTCAAATTCACCAATGACCTGCTCATGGCTCATTTTGGGTTCCGTCAGGCCCACTGAGCTCCAGATCTCATTACAACATGGAGATAAGAGCTGAATTCCAGAGGAGAGAGAGATTACACATTTACAGAAAGGCAGCATTTGTCACAATGTGGTGTCAAGGAGCCCTAGTAAAATTGAAACCCATAGGAATTGAGGAAATCTCCATTGGCTGTAATCATGTCTAGTTATGGTTATTGCAGGCCAACCATCTCAGCCCCGGGACATTGTTGCAGGAGTTCCTCAAGGCAATATCCTAGGCCCAACCACCTTCAGCTGCTTCATAAATAAAAACAGAATATGCTGGAAAAACTCTGCAGGCCTGACAGCCTCTGTGGAGAGAAACAATTAATGTTTTGAGTCCGTGTGACTCGTCAGAGCTAAAGAGAAGAAGAAACGTGATGGATTTTACACTATTTAAGAGGGGGTGGAGCAGGTGAAGCAAGATAGAAGTTCAGGGATAGGTGGGAGCTATGACAAAGATGTCACGGGCACAAGACAAAGGGAGTGCTTATGGTTGTGGTCAGGACTAAAAAAGGTGCTGATAGTGGCAGAATGTGTTAATAGCAGAACAAGGATGAAAGCACAACATAGAAACAAGTGACAGATGGCCCTGTTAGGGGGCAGTGTTGGGGAAAAGGAATTTAAAAATGAGGAATAAATAAAAATGAAAAAAAATGGATTAAAAAGGGTAGAGATGGAAGAGAGAGTTCATGGTCTGAAGTTGTTGAACTCGATGTTAAGTCCTGAAGGCTGTAAGGTGCCTAATTGGAAGATTCTTCAACACTGACCTTCCCTCCAACATAAGGTCAGAAGTGAGGATGTTCGCTGGTGACTGCACAACATTTCGTTCCATTCCGTACCAAAGCAGGCTGCGTCAGCTGCAGCAAGACCCAGATAACATTTGGGTCCCAGCTTATCAGTGGCAAGTAACATTTTCACCACACAAGTGCCAGGCAATGATCATCTCCTAGGGAGATTCTCACCATCTCCTCCTTGACGTTCAATGGCAGTACCATCATTGGATTCCCCCATCATCACCATCCTCGGGGTTACCATTGACCAGAAACTTAACTGGACCAGCCACATAAATGGTGTGGCTATAGGAGCAGATCAAAGCTGGGAATTCTGCAACAAGTATCTCACCTCCTGACTCTCCTGAGCCTGTACATCATCTACAAGGCACAAATCAGGATTCTGATGGAATACTCCCCTCTTGCCTGGATGATTGCTGCTCCATTGACACTCGAGCTCAACACCATGCAGGACAAAGCAGCCCACTTAATTGGCACCCCATCCACTACCTTAAACATTCACTCCCTCCAACACTAGTGCACATTGACAGCAGTGTGTACCATTTACAAAATGCACTGCAGCAATTGCCAAGTCTCCTTCAACAGCATCTTCCAAATCCACAATCTCTACTGGCTAGAAGAACAAGGCCAGAAGGTGCGTGGGAACACTGCAACCTGGAATATCCCCTCCATCTTTACTTGGAATTATCTCAGTGTTCTTTCTCTGTCACTTTGTCAAAATCCTGGAACTCCCTCCCAAACAGCACTGTTGGGTGTATCTGCACCACATGGACTGTAGCAGTTCAAAAAGGTGGCTCACCACTACCACCTCAAGGGGAAGGAGGGATATGCAATAAATGCTGGCCTTGCCAGTCTACCCCTGCTCCTAATTCGTATTTTTGTAACTATGTTCCTCCTTCCCTTTGCGGGGGGGGGAGGGGGGGCTCTAGCTTGTGTAGGCAGGGTGATGGGAACACACACGTACACATGTGCTCACATGCACTCTATCACACATGCACAGATAACGCACACACGTGGCTTCTGAGCTTTTGATTTATTTGACCTACTTTAATTATGTTAATGGTTCTGTATGGCAAGCTCAGAATTGTCAGAGTAGCTGCTGCAATAGAACTCATGATCCAGCTCATTAAATCATGTCAATATTTCAGAATTTCTGAAGGTAAGACATGCGCACAAATCCCACTGTGTCTATTTATTTGTGTCCTCAGAGGAATATTGCATGTCTTAAAAGCTGCAGTACAGATATCATGTAGATGATTTTGGAATCTCCAATATGAACAAGTTGTGCACCCCTGAACACTTATAAATTTGCATCTATTTTTGTCCTCCTCAGAACGCTGGCAGACATGGCCGCAGCTACCTCTGTCCATGTAGTTACGATCATTGAGCCAATAATCCAGCATGCAAATTGGTTCTTCCCAGATGGTAAGTACTCGTTGGTGTCATCTTTTTGTGTTTGTTGTTTGGCAATATAGTTACAAGAATGTTAATTGTGCCATTTCTTTTCACTGATTCATGAGTTTGTGAATTGATTTTAAACTGATTTAGAGACTGCTGTGCTACACTTGGACACTTTTACTCCTTTCACAGGAAAGAATTAAATTGACCTTTTTACTGTTGTTTTAACAGATTTAGATTTCAATGTCTCAGGCATGTTTACGCCAATGACTCCTGCCAATCACCTTAATAATTCTTCCATGTTTGGAGGTGACTATGACAGTAGCACACTGGAGAGGAAGAGGCCTGTAAGTGTGGCAGTAGTTGAAGATATACTGAAAAAAGACAGGTATGCTTGCAAGTATGAAGGAAACAACTTGAATTTATGCATGAATTTATTTACGCTTATGAGTAGTTTATGGGCCATACGGTTGGACAGAGTCTTAATCAAGAAGTAAGAGGAGCTTCGACAAAGGCAATGCAGTAACCATGGGGGAATATAATCTTCATATAGACTGGGCAAATCAAATTGCCAAAGTAGGTTGGGAAGATGAGTTCATGGAATGCATTCAAGACAATTTCCTAGAACAATGCATCGTAAAACCAATAAGGGCAGAGGTTATTTTAAATATTGTCGTGTGTGGTGAGGCAGGGTTAATTAGCAATCACATGGTTGGGGCTCTTTTGGGGAAGAGTAATCAAAATGTTAGAATTTCATATTGAGTTTGAGAGTGACGTACATAAGTCCGAAACTAGAATATTAAACTTAAATAAAGCTAATCGCGTAGGTGTGAAGGGACAAGGTGGCTAAGGTATGTTATGAAATTATAATAATAGGTAAGCAATGGCAAACATTTAAATAAGTATTTCAGAATTCTTGATATACTTTCCATTGAAAAATAAAAACTTTTTGGGAAAAGTGATCCATCTCTGGCTAACTAAAGAGGTTAACATTGTATTAGGTTAAAAGAAGAGGCTTATAATATTGCCAAGAAGAGTAGTAGCCAGAGGTTTGGGAAAGTTTTAGAGATCAGGGAAAGATGATCAAAAATTGATAAAAGGAGAAAAATAGAATGAGAGTAAACTAGCAAGAAATATGAAAGCAGATTGTAAGAGCTTCTATAAGAATGCAAAAAGAGAATGGTGAAAGTAAGCAATGGCCCCTTAGAGGCAGAGACAGGAGAAATTATCATGGGTAATGAGGAAATTGCAGCAACGTTAGACACAAAATATTTGCCTAACTTCACAGAAGGTGCAAAAAACAAATAGTGGGAAAGCAAGGGTCTAATGAGAGTCGGGAGCTTGAAGTAATTAATATTAGTAAAGAAAATGTGCTGTAGAAATTAATGGAACTGACATCTGACAAGGCTGTTGAAACTGATGTCTTACACCTTGGTGTTCTGAAGGAAGTGGCTGCAGCGATAGTGAATGCAGTGTTGTAATTTTCTATAATTCCCTTTTCTGGAACAGTGCCAGTGGATTGGAAGAAAAAAAAAATAACCCCTCTACTCAAGAAAGGAGAGAGAGCAGGAGAGAGGAATTGCAGGCCAGTCAGCCTGACACCAGTTTGCTGGGAAAATGCTAGAATACATTATTAAGGAAATGGTAACAGGCCACTTAGAAAATCATAATATGATTAGGTAGAGTCAACATGGTCTTCTAAGTTTTTTTAAGAGTGTAGCTAGCAGGGTAGATAAAAGGAAACCAGTGGATGTGGTATATTTGAATTTTTGAAAGGCATTCCATAAGGGGCCACACAAAGGTTTGTTGAAATAGCAAAGGGCTCATGGAGTTAGTTGTTCACAATCTATATCAATGACTTAGATGAAGAGACTGAGTGTAATATATCCAAGTTTACAATGAGACTGTAATGTACCCAAGTTTGCTAATGATACAAAGCTAGGTGGAAAAGTAAGCTGTGAGGACACAGTCTGCAAAATGATATTGATAAGTTAAGTGAGTGGGCAAGTGGAGTATAATGTGGGGAAAGGTGAGGGAATTCACTTCTGGTTGGAAGAATATCAAAATTTTTTAAATGGTGGGGAAGTATTAAATGGTTCTGTTCAGTGGGGTTTTGGATATTCTTGTATCCAAAATACAAGAACACAAGAAATAGGAGCAGAAGTTGACCATATGGCCCATCGAGTCTGCCCTCCACCATTCAATACGATCATAGCTGACCTTGGGCTTCAACTCCACTTTTCCACCCATTTCCCATATTCTTTGATATGGCACAGGAAGTTAACATGTAGGTACAACAAGGAAGGCAAATAGTATGTTGGCCTTCGTTACAAGGGAGTTGGATTACAAGAGTAAGGAAGTCTTGCTGCAATTGCACAGGGCTTCAGGGAGGCCACACCTGGAGTACTGTGTACAGTTTTGGTCTCAATATGTAAGGAAGAATATAAGGAAGCCTTAGAAGGGATGCACCAAAGGTTTACTAGATTCTATCCAAGGATGAGATTGTTTTGTGTGGGGAAGTAGAATGGTCCTATACCCTCTAGACCTGAGAGGTGATCTCACTGAAGCATATCTTGACAGGGTAGATGCTGAGAGGCTACTTCCCCTAGCTGGAGATTTTAAAACTAGCCGGCATAATCTCAGGGTAAGCAGTTGACCATTTATGACAGAACTGAGAAAATTCTTCACTCAGAGAATTGTGAATCTTTGGAATTCCATCCCTCAGAGGGCTTTCGATGCTCAGTCATTGAGTATATTCATGCTGAGTTCGCTAGATTTTTGGACTTTAAGGGAATCAAGTGACATGGAGATGTGAGAATTGAATGGGAAAGTTACATTGAAGTCAAAGATCAGCCATGATCTTACTGAATGGCGAAACATGCTAGAGGGGTTGTATGGGCTATTTGTGCTCCAATTTCTTACATTCTTGTGTAGTATCACATCATGCATGACCTTGGAATATCCCAATATGCTTTTCAATATATTTTATTTGAAGTGCAAGTTGTTGTTATTATGCAACAGCCAATTTGTGCACAGGCAATTCCTACAATCAGCAAATGAGTAAATAACCAGTCGAACTGTTTTTGATGATGGCAGAACAGGACCGTGGGAGTGCCGCCTCTTTGTAGGGGTATTCGCTTGTACTGAGGGGGAGAGTTTAAACTAGAGTGTCAGGGGGATGGGAAGCTGAGTGGGGAGACACGAGAGGGAAACAAAGATAGAAATGAGAAACAGAAAAATAGAAAGCAGAAGTGGAAGGCAGAGGAAACAAGGGCTAGCAGCAATAGGGCCATAGTACAAAAAAGAATGTGTAGAAATGTTAAAAAGGCAAGTCTTAAAGGCACTGTATCTTATTGCGAATGCACTGTGCATTCAGGTAGACGAATTAACAGCGCAAATAGATGTAAACGGGTACGATATGATTGCAATTATGTACTCATGGCTACAGGGTGAACAAGGCTGGGAACTGAATATCCAAGGGCACTTGATATTTAGGAAGGACAGTTGAAAAGGAGAAGGAGGTGGGGTGGTGTTGCTTGTTAAGGATGAAATAGGTGCAATAGTGAGAGAGGATATTGGCTCAAAAAAATCTAGATGTAGAATCAGTCTGGGTGGAGCTAAAAAGCAGCAAGAGGTGGAAAACATTAGTGGGAGTTGTCTATAGGTCTCCAAACAGTAGTAGTAAGGTAGGGGATGACCTTAAACAGAAAATTAGAGATGCATGTAACAAGGGTGCTACATTAGTCATGGGTGACTTTAATCTTCATATAGACTGGTCAAACCAAATTAGCAATAATACTGTGGCGGATGAACTCCTGGAGTGTGTATGAGATGGATTTTAGACTGGTATGGCACAAAACCAACTAGGGAACAGGCTATCCTAGATTTGGTTAATTGAGAAGGGGTTAATTAATAATCTCGTTGTGCGGGGCCTTTTAGGGAACAGTGACCATAACACGATAGAATTCTTCTTTAGGATGGAAAGTGAAGTAGTCCAATCCAAAACTAGAGTCCTAAATCTAAACAAAGGAAACTACAAGGGTATGAGCTGTGAGTTGGCTAAGATAGATTGGGGAACATAGTTAAAAGGCATGAAGGATAGGCAATAGCCAATATTTAAGGAATGAATGTATATATTGCAACAGGGATGGGCAATAAATGCTGGTCCAGCCAGCGAAGCCCACATCCTGTGAATGAATTTTTAAAAAGTTATACATTCCTTTCTGGTGCAAGAACGCAACAGGAAAAATGGCCCAACCATGGCTAACAAAGTAAATTAAGGATACTATTAGATCCAAAGAGGAGTCATTTAAAGTTGCTAGAAAAAGTAGCAAGCCTGAGGATTGAGAGCAGTTTAGAATCCAGCGAAGGTGGACCAAGAGATTGATTGAGAGGGGAAAAATAGAGTATAAGAGTAAACTTGCATTGAACATAAAAGCAAACTGTAAAAGTTCCTCTCAGTATGTACAAAGAAAAAGGTTAGTGAAGACAAATGTAGGCCCCTTACAGTCCAAAATGGGAGAATTTATAAATAGAGAACAAGGAAATGGCAGAGCAATTAAACAACTACTTTAGTCCTGCCTTCATGGAGGAAGACACCAATAATTTCACAGAAATGCTAGGGAACCAATGGTCTAGCGAGAAGAAGGAATTGAAGGAAATTAGTATTACAAAAAAAATAGTGCTGGAGAAATTAATGGGACTGAAAGCCGATAAATCCCCAGGGCCTGATAATCTACATCCTAGGGTACTAAAGGAGGTGGCCATGAAAATAATGGTTGCGTTGATTGTCAACTTCTAAAATTCTGTAGATTCTGGAACAGTCCCAGCAGATTGGAGGGTGACAAATGTAACCCCACTATTTAAAAGAGGGAGGGAAAAAAGAGAATTACAGACCAATTAGCCTAACGTCAGTAGTAGGGAAAATGCTCGAGTCATCATAAAAGATGTGATAACAGGACACTTAGAACAGATCAGTGGGATTAGACAAAATAAACATGGATTAATGAAAGGTAAATCCAGTTTGACAAACCAACTGGAATCTTTTGAGGATGTTACTAGTAGAATAGATAAGGGAGAACCAGTGGATATGGTGTATTTGGATTTTCAGAAAGATTTTTATATAAGTCCCACGTAAGAGGTTAGTGTGTAATATTAAAGCACGTGGAATTGGGGGTAATATATTGACATGGATTGAGAATTAGTTAGCAGACAGGAAACTGAGTAGGAATAAATGAGGCGTCTTTGGAGTGGCAGGCGGTGAGTAGTGGGGTACCGCAGGATTCAGTGCTTGGGCCTCTGCTATTCACAATATGTATCAATGAGATGGATGAGGGAACCAAATGTAATATTTCCAAGTTTTCCGATGACATGAAACTTGGTGGGAATGTGAGTGGTGAGGAAGATGTTAAGAGTCTTCAAGGCGATTTAAACAGGTTAAATGAGTAGGCAAATACCTGGCAGATGCATATAATGTGGATAAGTGTGAAGTTATCTACTTTGGTAAGAAAAACAGAATGGAAGAGAATTATTTAAATAGTGATAGATTGGGAAATGTTGAGGTACAAAGGGGCCTGGATGTCCTTGCACACAATCATACAGGTGCAGCAAACAGTTAAGAAGGCAAATGGCATGTTGGCCTTCATTGTGAGAGGACTTGAGTACAGGAGCAAGGATGGCTTACTGCAGTTGTACAGGGCCTTGGTGAGACCACACCTGGAGTACAGTGTGTAGTTTTGGTCTCCTTACCTCAGAAAGGACATACTTGCCATAGAGGGAGTGCAGTGAAGGTTCACCAGACTGATTCCTGGGATGGCAGGATTGTCAAATGAGGAGAGATTGGACTGAGTAGCTTGTATTCACTGGAGTTTAGAAGAATGAGAGGGGATCTCTGAAACATAAAATTCTGACAGGGCTGGACAGACTGGATGCAGGGATGATGTTTCCTCTGGCTGGGGGGCCTAGAACAAGCGGTCTCAGGATATGGGGTAGGCCATTTAGGGCTGAGATGAGGAGAAACTTCTTCACTCAGAGGGTGGTGAGCCTGTGGAATTCTCTACCACAGAGAGCTTGGAGGCCAAGTTGCTGAATATATTTAAGAAGGAAATAGATTTCTAGACTCTAAAGGAGTCGAGGGGTATGGGGAGAGAGTGGGAGTATGGCACAGAGTTAGAGGATCAACCATGATCATATTGCAGGCTCGAAGACCCGAATGACCTACTGCTGCTCCTATTTTCTATGTTTCTCTTTTTTTCTGAATAGGGCAATGGGAACTAGTAGTTCATTTCAACAGGAGGTGGGAGCCCTGGTCTAATGTTTAGTGTGAAAGATTGCACCTCTGATAATGTAACATTTAGCACTGCACTGAAGCACCAGCCTGGATTTTATGCCTATATTGCTATAGGAGTTTGGTCCCACAATCTTTTATACTGAGGGGAATTTTTTATTTTATTCATTACCGGGATGTGGGCTTCGCTGGCTGGGCCAGCATTTATTGCCTGTTGCCCATCCCGAGTTGCCCTTGAGAAGGTGCTGGTGAGCTGTCTTCTTGAACTGCTGCAGTCCATGTGGTATAGGTACACCCACAGTGCTGTTAGGAAAGGAGTTCCAGGATTTTGACCCAGCGATAGTGAAGGCGATATATTTCCAAGTCAGGATGGTGAATGACTTGGAGGGGAACTTCCAGGTGGTGGTGTTCCCATCTATCTGCTGCCCTTCCCCTTCTAGATGGTAGTGGTTGTGGGTTCGGAAGGTGCCATCTCAGGAGCCTTGGTGAATACCAATTAAGCTAAGCTAACATAAATTTGGACGCATGATAATAAACTTTTTATGTATATGAAATATATGCAACAGCATCTAAGATATCAGGCAATCAAATATGGGGTGTTCCATCACAGGTGTAGCTTGCCTATTCACCAGTCTGAGCTAGCCACACCTACTGCAGCTCAGACTGCAACAAGGCTCATCAGTTCCAGAATGACTGGACTTGCTGTTTGGTGCGGGCTGGTCTGGTGTATCGCCCCACAACATGTTCAGTTTTCTGCAATTATATAAGGAACCTATTGACATCGCACTGAACCAGGGAAGCTTTTGCTCATTATGCATCTTGCAGTTTTATATTCTCCGTGTTTCGTTGTCTTTGCCAAAAAAATTCAGTTTTTCTTTTGAGGTCTCTCATTAGGGTTGCAGTTTACAGGAATGCCAAAATTTTTTGCTGGAGAATTTTTCACTTCATTCTCCATTTGTATACCTTTGCCTCACTATGTTTGATATAATTATAACACGTTTTTCCTTTTATAGAAAAAATTACCAAATGATTAAATATTAAACATTGGAAGAGATATGTCTGTTTATGTATAGTTTGTCTGTTATTTACTTAGTTTTTAAACAAGAAAATGGAAATTCTTGGTTCATGTAAATATTATTCGATGTGTAACAAACCCATGGGCTAGCTCCAGCCTGTCACAGAGAATCCTCTATGCCGAGTGAGTGGCATTCATGGTATCATAGCCTTTATTGAATTGGCATATAGGCTGACACTACTGATGCTGAGCCCTGAAATGGGCAAGGTGTTCTTTGCAGGGTGCAGAAAATTGTGTGAAGACCTTGATCACAATCGCCGTGCCTTGTTTGTACAAGGTAGTCATGAGGATTCTATTGAATGCACATGGTGGTGCTGTAATTCCATCAGATAAAACTTGGGAATTGTTTCAAGTGAGTGAGCTGTACTCAGCTCTGAACTTCACTGCTAATTGATTCAAGACAGTTGTTTTGTTGCAGGTAGCCAGTAACTCTTCTCTTTGTGCCCCTCCCCCCAAAACAAAATTTCCCCTCCTTGCAGCATAAGGAAGGTATCAAGGTATTATAATTTGAGCTCTCCCCACTTTTAAATGTTTTGCAGGGTGCCTCTCTTCTATATGGCTGATGGTAAATGCAATGTGTTGGTGCATGTTCCACCAAAAGCCCTGGGCATACAGACAGCAGGCCTAAAAGGCCTAGCATGATCTGTTTGAGCAATTGAGTCCATGGCATTGCTGCCTGAATTATCATATCTGACTTGGAATTGGTGTGCGGATGACGTGTAAAATGAAGACACAAATCTTTTAGCACTTAATGACAAGTAGTTGGATTTTTTTAACCAGCTCTTTATTTGCCTTGTTGACTCCATCCTGGCTGGAAAGCAGCTCAAATGGACAGCCTGTAAATGTTGCTTATTTAAACCCCAATAATTCTCCACATCTGCTTGCGCTTTTTTGAAGTTGTCGTGCTCAAGCCAAAGCATTCAGTCGATGAACTACATGGATTAACTTGCATCCTTAGATCATGACTAAAAGCTTTCTCACATCTGTCTAAGTTTAAGCTTGTTTGTGCTGTGCGTTCTTCCCTTGTCTAGCACTGGATTGTACCTGTCTTTGAAAAACTTTGTTAGCTGTGTTTTGCATGGTCTGTGTTCACTTTCTCTTCTCTCTGTAGCCTGGGTGTAAAAGTTATTGAGCCTCAGTTGAATCCTCGTAGAGCTGCCACTCTGATCAGGAAGCACACTTGCCCAACTGTCCAGCCGCCTCCCCCTCCTATCGAGGCTGTACCTATCAATGAGCAGCAGCCATCAGGGCTGGGCCCTGACTCTTACCCAGCAGCTGCTGCTGTTGCTACTGCTAGTGTGACTGAGCCTCAGCCTCAAGAAACTGATGAATACAGGTAAGAAAATGCCACTTGAAGACGTACTAGAAACGAGGCAATTAAGGGAAATCTAGGAGCCTCCGTCATTCACCAAATGTAAAGGACGATCAGCCATATAGACAAGATTTGAGGATGTGTCTTCTCCCACAGCAATCGTAATCCTGATGTAACCAGCAGAACAGGCTTGAAGTTGAATTTCTTCTGTTTCCTATGTACACTGTCATTCTTGACTATCATCCATGTTATGCATTGAAGCAATTGAGTGAAAGTAAATTCACATAATTGTTACAGGATACAACAAACTAAAACCTACTAATGTTTCAAAATAGAATATTTAAGAATAATAAAAGGCTATCTGATCCTTCTAATATCCCACTTGTCTGGCTGAGTTTTGAATGTCCCTAGTCTTTTTGTCTCCACTACCTTGCCTTGCAGATTATTTCCAAGATTCTTCATTATTTGAGTAAAGAGATTTGGAGATTAATTTTGGTTTGCTATGGGATTAGTTTTTGATTGTCCCAGCATTGAGCCTCCTTGTGTATTGTAAACCTCTATGATTCTAGGTCATAGAGGTGTTGAAAATTTGAGTTGGTTTGAATAATATAGGTAGAGAAAAAACTGTTTCCATTAGTCTTTGAGTTGGTAGTCAGAGGGCATCACAAAATAAATTGGAAGGAAAGTTTAGGATATTTATGCAGAGATGCTCTACCAGAAAGTGTTAGAAGTAGCATTCATAATACCCTTTCAGAGAAATGAATACAAATTTGAAAAAGAAAAATATAAAAGGGTATAAGGCAGGTCTGTGGAACAAAATGGATAGCTCTTTCAGTAAACTAATGCAGGCATGATACAAAGTCCTCTTACTCTAATCTGTTTGAAATTTACTTCTCATGTATTTTGGATTCTGCTCCCTTATGCTACTGTCCTGCCTCACTTTAGGTAATAATCTGGGGTTTAGTTTCAGTCACATTTAATATTATAGACTTTGATAATGTGCCCTTAACTTGTGCATTTGTAGATTTTGTTCAGATCATACCAACAGGAGTAAGCTATTTGACTCATTAAACCTGATCTGCCTTTTTGTTAGCCATTTGCAGCTCTGTCTTTTTCATTTTAAGTTCTTGCCTTTTCTCCATATACTGTAATGCCATGATTTGAAGATCTGCTGCTTTAGGAAGCCAGCTTAAATTCATTTCATAAATGTATTCCCTTTCCTATTTGTTCTTTTATTCTAAATGGAGATTATAATTGTAATTCCTTTCAAAGGTGGTTGTGCTTTGAGCCATGCATTTATTGATATCTCTTCCCTTTCTCAACTAGAAGTGGATATCTCTGATTCTATCTTTACACCAAATGTCCTAAAAACCTATTGCAATGTGATATCTTGTTGGTTGTTCACCTAAACCCAAATCTCTTGTGTAAAGTGATTGGTGAACTATTGCTAGACACGATACCTGGTTGTATAATGCGTAATAAAATCAACTTTTTTAAAATTCATTCATGGGATGTGGGCATCTCTGGCTAGCCCAACATTTTTATTCCCTATCCCTAATTGCCTTTGAGAAGATGGTGAGCTTCCTTCTTGAACCGCCACAGTCCATGTGGTGTAGGTACATCCACAGTGCTGATGGATTAGCAGTGCAGGATTTTGACCCAGCAACAGTGAAGGGACGGCAATACAGTTCCAAGTCGGGATGGTGTGTGGCTTGGAGGGGAACTTGCAGGTGGTGTTGTTCCTATGGTCATGGGCTTGCAAGGTGTTGTCGAAGCAACCTTGATAAGTTGCTACATTGCAGCTTGTAAATGGCAATCACTGCTGCCACTCTGTGTCGGTGATGGAGAGAGACGATGTTGGAGGTGATGGATGGGGTGCCAATCAAGTGGACTGCTTTGTCCTAGATGGTGTCGAGCTTCTTGAGTGTTGATGGAGCTGCACTCGTCCAGGCAAGTGGAGAGTGTTCCATCACATTCCTGACCTGTGCCTTGTAGATGGTGGGGAGGCTTTGGGGAGTCGGGAGGTGAGTTACTAACTGCAGAATTCCCAGCCTCTGGCCTACTCTTGTAGCCAATGTATTTATATGGCTGTTCCATTTCAGTTTCTGGTCAATGGTAGCCTTCGGATATAGATGGTGGGGGATTCAGCAATGGTAACGCCATTGAATGTTATGGGGCGATTGTTGGATTCTCTCTTGTTGGAGATGGTCATTGCCTGGCACTTGTGTGGTGCGAATGTTACTTGCCACTTGTCAGCCCAAGCCTGAATGTTATCCAGGTCTTGCTGCATATTGGCACGGACTGCTTCAGTATCTGAGGAATCGCGAATGGTATTAAACATTGTGCAATCATCAGCAAACATCCCTACTTCTGACATCATGATGGAGGGAAGGTCATTGATGGAGCAGCTGAAGGTGGTTGGGCCTATTGAAACACACTGAAGGACTCCTGCAATGAAGTCCTGAGACTGAGATGATTGACCTCCAACAACCTCCCCGGATCTACCTTTGTGCTAGGTATGACTCCAACCAGTGGAGAGTTTTCCCCTTGATTCCCATTGACTCCAGTATTGCTAGTGTAAAGAGAATATCATTTTTATTTATTACTGTGGGATGCGGAAACAGGCTTGTGGGGGCTGTGCGTGTGTGTGACTAATCTAATTAAACTGAAGACAGTCAGACTGCAAGTTTGGAATCATCAAAGGGGTTAGGTATAAAAACGGGCATTTTGAAATGGAGATGGGCAAGCTAAGATGCGATCCCAGTAGATATGGTATCAATGGGAATTTGCATTAGGAGATAAGTGAGAAGTGAATTGTTAGCTGTTGAATTTCAAAAGAGGGCATAACAGGCAAAATCGTAAATAAATAAGGCAAAGTTGTTAAGTTTATTTTTCCCCCAGAGTGCTGGTCATAATAACAACATAAAAGATTTTTATATTCTGGGAAAGGTAACTTCCAAAGAAAGTTTAAAACAATGCATTTAGAGATAAAAGGGAAGTAAATAGATTTAAGGGAAGATTGAAAACTCTGAGGTGAGTGGCCATGTGAGACCTTGAAAGGTGGGCTGTGCGAATACAGGCTGAAAAACAGCCTCTAGCCACCCAGAGAACTGCTTGTTTGTTCTAGAAAGCAAGGTTTTGTTAAAAGCCTTGGATTTCCTTTGTCGAGGGAGAGAGAAGCTGTGAAATACCTCCCTTATGGCAACAGTGGATGCCTTGTAATATTACTGGATGTTTTATAGATTAAGAATCTATTTGGACTGTTGCCTGGGAAAGGGTGTTTATTTGGGAGACTAGTTAAGTAGAAATCTTTTGGGAAACGTTGTACGACTAAATTTACCTGCGTAACAGTAATCTTATGTGTTTGTGTTCTTTTCTTTTCGTTAATAAATGTTTTAATGTAATATTTAAAATCTCCAAAAGTGGTGGTGGACTCTACTTCTGACTTTGGTGCACATACCTTCTCGTAATAAAATACAAATTGCAAATCGTTGTGAAAGCTTGGCCAAGTTTCCCTTTGGAATTTGGTCAGTCTGGCAATTACCATCTGCCAAAACATAACAAAATTAGGAGTTCTTTGGGATTTTAAAAAATCCTTGATTGGCTTGGAATTGGTGAATCTCAAGGCTACGGGTTCAAGAAGAACATTGAACTCAGGAGTTGGCGTTGAGGGATTTTAAAGTGGTTAGATTGCAAACATGGCTTTAGCAATTTCTTAGACATCTGGGAGTAGAAGGTGTAACCATTTTTTACAAAAAGCAACCAAAGCTCAGTTAACAGAATTGGCGAATAAGTTGCAATTAGGATTGGGCGAAGAAAGCTGACATAATTAAAGGAATAGTGCAACATTTGAAATTGGAAGGGATACAGGAAACTTGAGAGTCACAGCTAGAGGTAGTGAAACTTCAATTACAAATGAAAAAGCTTGAACTTGAACAAGCAATGGAAATGAACAAATTTAAATTAGAGGCAAAAGAAAAGGGAATGAGCATTTCAAAGGGAGTAAGCAGAAAGGCAGAGAGAGAAAGAAGACAGGAAAGGGAATTGGAAATGGAGAAGTTAGCAGAGGAGGAAAGAGAAAAGGAGAGAAAGAGAGCACCAGCTTAAATGGCTGGCAGTTAAAATAGAGGTACTAGAAGATAGGGAAGGACTTATTTCCAGACCAGAACCCAGTGGGGAGATGTTTAAATTTGTGCAGGATCTTCCAAAGTTTGAGGAAAGGGATGTAGAGGTGTATTTTATTTAATTTGAGAAGATAGCAAAGCAAATGAAATGGCCACAAGAAACCTGGACATTGCTTTTACAGTCTAGGTTGATAGGTAGAGTTTAAGAGGTATATGCATCACTTTCAGAAGAAGTATCTGGGGAATATGTAGTAAAAAAGGCTATTCTGAGTGCATATGAGTTGGTTCCTGAGGCATACAGGTAGAAATTTAAGAATGTAAGGAAACAGCCTGAACAGACTTGTATTGAATTTGAGAGAGTAAAACAAAGTAATTTGACCTTTGGATACAGGTATTAAAAGTAGAGACAGCATATGCAGCTCTTAGTGATGTAATTCTTTTGGAAGAATTCAAAGATTCACTTCCTCCTGTAGTTAGAACCCATGGAGAAGAACAGAGGGTTAAAACAGCTAGGCAAGCAGCAGAGATAGCTGATGATTATGAGCAAGCCCATAGATCAAAACCTTTTTGCTGTCATCCTTTTAAATCCAAGGATAGAAAATGGGAAAGTGAAAGGAAGGCAGGTAGTCAGGGAAGAGAAGGAACAGCTAGGTGTTCTCAGGGAATTTCTCCTCAGACCAGAAAGGAAGCTGCTGAGGGTGGAAGTGACACCTGAAGAAGACTCAAATGTTTTCCATTGTATAAGGTTGGGCACACAAAGTCAATGTATTGGAGGTCATAAGGAAAACCTATTGCAGTAATTGGAACTCAGAAATGTTCTGGAAACAAGAGCACTGTGTGTTTGGAGATCCAGAGGCAGGAAAAACCAGTGGTTTGTGTACAGGTGGAGCAGGAAGAATCAGTGGTAGGTAGAGAAGTGGGAATGTGTTCACAACTCACCCAAGGGAGATCTGAAGGGCATGTTGTAGAAGTGTTTAAAGATTTTATATACCTGAAGGGAATGTCAATCCATGTGTACAGGGTGGAGCAGGCAAAGATATCAAAATTTTAAGGGACATGGGGGCTAGCCAGTCCTTAATGTTATGGGATAGTGTTATTTGTTTTCCAGAGCAGGTATTGCAGGAAAGGGTATTAATAAGTGGAATTCATGGAGCTACTAAGCATATTCCATGGTGTAAGGCAAATTTAAAAAGTAGGTTGAAAACAGGCAAGGTGATTGTTGGGGTAGTGGAAAAATTGCCTATTGCAGGGGTTCAATTTATCCCAGGTCACAGATGTTGGTGATGCCTACTGTAGTTCGAGCAGCCTTTGGAGATGCAATCGACAGAAATGTTGTAGAAAGAGCATCCTGAATTGTTTCCGGATTGTGTAGTAATGAGATCACAAACTCAGGCTGAAACAGGATGAGGAAGAATCTAAAAGACAGGAAAGATACTGAAACCCAGTTAGTTGGATCTGTATTTGAAAAGATTGTTCAGGAAGAGAAGGTGAGAGAGAGTGAGGCTGAAGGTGAGGTGAGAGAGACTACCCGTAACATCAAGGCTGCATTTGACTGAGTGTGGCATCAAGGAGCCCTAGCAAAACTGGAGTCAATGGGAATCAGGGGAAACTCTCGGCTGGTTGGAGTCATACCTAGCATAAAGGAAGATGGCTGTGGGTGTTGGAGGGTCAGTCATCTCAACTTCAGGACATCACCTCAGGAGTTCCTAAGAGTAGTGTCCTCGGCTCAACCATCTTCAGCTGCTTCATCAATGACCTTCCTTCAGAAGGTCAGAAGTGGGGATGTTCGCTGATGATTGCACAATGTTCAGCACCATTTGTGACTCCTCAGATGCTGAAGCAGTCCATGTCCAAATGCAGCAAGACCTGGACAATGTCCAGGCTTGGGCTGACAAGTGGCAAGTAACATTCGTGTCACACAAGTGCTTGGCAATGACCATCTCCAACAAGAGAGAATCCAACTATCGCCCCTTGATGTTCAATGGCATTACCATCATTGAATCTCCCACTATCAACATCCTGGGGGTTACCATTGACCAGAAACTGAACTGGACTAGCCATAAAAATACTGTGGCTACAAGAGCAGGTCAGAGGCTAGGAACCGTGCGACGCGTAACCCACCTCTTGACTCCCCAAAGCCTGTCCACCACCTACAAGGCACAAGTCAGGAATGTGATGGAATATTCCCCATTTGCCTGGATGAGTGCAGCTCCCTCAATACCCAAGAAGCTTGACACCATCCAGGACAAAGTAGCCCGCTTGATTGGCACCACACCTACAAACATTCACTCCCTCCACCACCAATGCACAGTGGCAGCAGTGTGTAACATCTACAAGATGCACTGCAGGAATTCACCAAGGCTCCTTCAACAGCACCTTCCAAACCCACCACCACTACCATCTAGAAGGACAAGGGCGCAGATAGATAGGAACACCACCACCTAGAAATTCCCCTCCGAGTCACTCACCATCCTGACTTGGAAATATATCGCCGTTCCTTCACTGTCACTGGGTCAAAATCCTGCAACTCCCTTCCTAACAGCACTGTGGGTGTATCTACAGCAAATTAATTGTGACGGTTCAAGGAGGCAGCTCACCACCACCTTCTGAAGGGCAATTAGGGATGGGCAATAAATGCCAGCGAAGCCTACATCCCATGAATGAATTTTTTAAAAAGGGTTTAGTTCAGTGAAATTAGTGGAGTTACAGCAGAAGAATCCATGAATAGAACAAAGAACAAAGAAAAGTACAGCACAGGAACAGGCCCTTCAGCCCTCCAAGCCTGCGCCGATCATATTGCCCGTCAACTAAAACATTTTGCACTTCCGGGGTCCGTATCCCTCTATTCCCATCCTATTCATGTATTTGTCAAGCTGCCTCTTAAACACCACTGTCGTACCTGCTTCCACCACCTCCTCTGGCAGCGAATTCCAGACACTCTCTACCCTCTGCGTAAAAAACTTGCCCCACACATCACCTTTATAGTTTTCTCCTCTCACCTTAAATCTATGTCCCCTAGTAATTGACTCTTCCACCCTGGGAAAAAACTTCTGACTATCTACTCTGTCCATGCCACTCATAATTTTGTAAACTTCTATCAAGTCGCCCCTCAATCTCTGTCGCTCTAGTGAGAACAATCCGAGTTTCTTCAACCTCTCCTCATAGCTAATAACCTCCAGACCAGTCAGCATCCTGGTAAACCTCCTCTGCACCCTCTCCAATGCCTCCATATCCTTCTGGTACTGTGATGACCAGAATTGCACGCAATATTCCAAGTGTGGCCTAACCAAGATTCTATACAGCTGCAGCATGAATAAAGCAGTTATACCAGACAGCTTATTCAGAAACAGGCAGAATGCATTCCAGAGCATTATGACCTTAAAAATACGTGTTAATGAGGAAATGGAGACCATCTCATGTTCTGGCAGATGAAAAGCAGGTGGTAGTATATCAAATAATACCATCTGGATACAGAAATGAAATATTAAGAGCGGCTCATGAAATTCCAATAGCTGGACATTTAGGAATTAGGAAACTCAAGCTAACATATAAAAACATTTTTATTGAACTGGGCTGCATAAAGATGTGGTCAAATTCTGTAGAACATGTCACGCATATCAGGTGATAGGAAAACCTCAAGCAGTGATTAAACCTGCACCTTTAATTCCGATTCCAGCATTTTAGGAACCTTTACCAGGGTCCTGATTGATTGTGTAGGCCCCCTCCCTAAGCCCAAAAGTGGAAATCAGCACTTGCTGACAATTATGGATGTGTCCACAAGATTTCCAGAAGTGATACCTTTACGAAATTAGAGCAAAGAGGATTGCAGAGGAGTTGACCAAATTCTTTACAAGATATGTGTTACCAAAAGAAATACAGTTAGATTAAGGTTTGAATTTCATGTCACAGCTGTTTAAGGAAGTAATGAACAGCCTGGGAATAAAGCAGCTTAAGTCCTCAGCTTATCACCCCAAATCACAAGGTGCTTTAGAGAGATGGCATCAAACTTTAAAAAACTATGATGAGAGCATATAGTCAAGACTTATCCACAGGACTGGGGTCAAGGGATTCCATTCTTGTTATTTGCTATTAATGATGCCCCTAACGAATTGACAAGGTTTAGTCCTTTTGAATTCGTCTATGGTTATGAAGTAAGGGGACCACTTAAATTGATTCTGGGGAAACTAGTGGGTCAAAGTTCAGAAACTACTGTCCTGGACTATGTGACAAAATTTAAAGAAAGATTAAGCAGTGCATGTGAATCAGCTAAAAAACATTTAAAGATATCACAGAAATTGATGATAATGAGTGCAGATAAGAGGGCAGAAGCTCGTCATTTTGTTGCTGGAGAGAACTTGTTAGTCTTGATGCCAGTGTCAGGCGAACCTTTAAAGGCAACCTTTAATGGGTCTTACTGAATTGAGAAGAGACTGAGTGAAGTAAATTATTTAATAAATACCCCAGAAAGAAAAAAAAAACAGAGGATATGTCGTGTAAATATGCTTAAAAAGTACTTTGATAGGGAAGATAACCAGAAGGACGTAATAATAGTGGTAGATAAGGAAAAGGAGGTAGAAATGAAGGATTCTGAAATTCACTTTTCTCTAATTAAATTGGACACTCAGGGAGTGCTTAAAAATTTAAATGAAATATTGAGTTACCTTCCAGACAAATGTCAGTGATTTGGAAAAGCTATTGCAGTCACACAAAGCCACTTGTAGGAATAAGCTGGGGAAAACAAATTTGGCTATACATAATGTAGATATGGCCAATTCAATTTCATTAAGGCAACATCTTTATAGATTAAATTGAGTAAAATTAGCTCAAGTGCAAAAAAAAAATTGAATTCATGCTTCAGAATGACATCCTAGAGCCTAGTTGCGGTAATTGGAGTTCACCTATTGTGATGGTGCTGAAACCGATGGAATGCAAAGACTCTGTGTGGATTATGGAAAAGCGACTGCAGTGACAAAAGCGGATTCATATCCTGTTCCACAGTTGGAAGATTGTATTGAGAAAGTGAGACAATCAAAGTTTATCACAAGGATATTGGCAAGTACCGTTATCGGAAAGAGTGAAAGAGATATCAGCTTTTGTAACGCCAGATGGACTATATCAGTTTAAAGTTATGCCATTTGGTATGAAGAATGCACCAGCAACATTTCAAAGACTGACAAACAAAGAAATTGCAAGACTGAGCAATTTGCTGTTTATATTAACGACTTGGTAGTTTTCAATCAAACGTGAGAGGAGCATTTACAATATCTGAAAGAACTGTTTGATTGATTGCAGGAAGCTAAATTGGCAGTGAACTTGGCTTAGAGTGAATTTGCAAAAGCACAGGTTACATATTTGGGTCACACCATTGGACATGGTCAGGTGGCCCCACGAGATATGAAAATAAAGGCTATTGTGAATTTCCCAGTGCCTACGATGATACGGGAAGTTTTGAGATTTCTAGGCATGAGTGGATTTTATTGGAAGTTATCAATTTTTAGCAGTATGGTTACTCCATGGACCGAGCTGCTAAAAAATAACAAGAAATTTCAAGGACACTGGAGTGTCAGAATGCATTTGACAGTTCAAAAATTGTTTTTGGGATCACTTAGCTCTGTCTATCACATGCAAGTAGTCATGTGTTGTAGCTTCACCAAGTTGATACCTCATTTTTAGATATCCTGGTGCTGCTCCTGGCATGCCCTCCTGCATTCTTCATTGAACCACGGTTGATCACCTGGTTTGATGGTACTGGTAGAGTGGGGGATATGCCAGGCCATGAGTTTGCAGATTGTGGTTGTATACAATTCTGCTGCTGCTGATGGCCCACAGCACCTCATAGATGGCCAGTTTTGAGTTGCTAGACCTGATCGAAATCTATCCCAGTCAGCAGGGTGGTAATCGGACACAACATGATGGAGGGTCTCCTCAATGTGAAGACTTCACCTCCACAAGCAAATTGCAGTTGTCACTCCCACCAATACTGTCATGGACAGATGCATCTGCGACAGGTAGACTGGTGAGGGCGAAATCAAGTAAGTTCTTCTCTCTTATTGGTTCCCTCACCACCTGCCGAAGACCCAGTTGAGCAGCTATGTCCTTTAGGACCCGGCCAGCTTGGTTAGTAGTAGTGCTACCGAGCCACTCTTGGTGACGGACATTGAAGTCACCCACCCAGGGTATATTCTGTGCCCTAGCCACCCTCAGTGCTTTCTCCAAGTGGTGTTTAACAGGGAAGAGTACAGATTCATCAGCTGAGGGGGGATGATAGACTGTAATCAGCAGATGGTTTCCTTGCCCATGTTTGACCTGATACCAGGGAACTCCTTCCCGACTGTATACTGCTGTGCTGCCGTTTCTGGTGGGATGGTGGTGTCTGGTACATAGTCATTCTCACAGAATCATACCTTACAGACAATATCAGGCTGTTGCTTGATTAGTGGGACAGCTGTCCCAATTTTGGCACAAACCCCCAGATGTTCTCAAGGAGGACTTTGCAGGATTGACAGGGCTGGGTTTGCTATTGTCATTTCTGTTGCCTAAGCTGATGCTGGATGGTCCATCCCGTTTCATTCCTTATTGTAGATTTTGAAATGGCTTAACAAGCCTCTCAGTTATATCAAACCTCTGGAGTCACATGTAAGCAGGTAAGCACAGTGGATTTTCTTCCCTGCAGGGCATTGGTGAGCCAGATGGGTCTTTGTGACAATTGACAATGGTTTCATGGTCGCTATTACTGAGTTTTTTAATTCCAGATTTATTAGTTGAACTTATATTCCACTATCTGCCAAGGTGGGAATCAAATCCATGTCCCCAGAGCCTGGGTCTCTGAATTATTAGTCTGGTGACACTACCACTACGCCACTGCCTCCCTCTAACGTCACATTTGATGAAAGATACAATTAGCTAATTTTTATAGAGATTAAATTTATGATATGTCCAATACAAACCATTTTAAGATTGTTCCTGGACTGCAGGTAGATTTTCAAATTTTCATGCATGTATGTGTGTGTGTCTGTGCATGCACTCCTGTAGAAACAGTCAAGTACTCCATGTTCCATACTAACTTCTGATCTAATCATTATCACATCCTTTGGTTTTAATTAGTGATGGTATTTTCAGATTGCAATATTTGATATGCTACATGTGATCTTTTGACATTTGCATATGGTTGGGAATGGATCAAAACACGTTAAAATGATGCCAACGCCTATTCCCAGCCTAACAATCCTGGGGAAAAATCAGATTGGGACTTTTATGAAATTGACTATCTGAGGTCTGTCCAAATGTATTTAATGAGCAGCCCCAACAGTCATAGCAAAGTAATGTCCAGTTTTTGAACTCTATTTTGCAGATTTGTTGCGACAGATCTTTTGGTGCTAAATACATGACAGTAATTAGGTGGAGTTGAAGTTTAAAAAAAAAATTAAATTTTTCCTCAGATACAATCCATTATCAGTATACAACTACTTTCATATGACTGGAAAAAGCTTATAACAGAATGTCTAGTTTGGCTATCCACTTTATGGTCTCCTGTGATGTCTAGTGGAGAAATTAAGTGTCTTCCGCAACAGATCTTAGTGGACAAGTTGATATGATATATTCCATGGTCTGAGACTCATGGCTGCAATCTCACCAGGTTGTCCCTCATTGTCCAGTTGTGAAGCAGGTGGCTGCATTGTACACACCCTGTATGGATTTGTTTGAGCTCTGTCCATTGCCTTTGATGATACACTTTTGAGGTGCTGGTTCTTCATGCTGCTTGTGTCCTACCATTTCATCCAACTGGATAGTGAGTTGCATGAATATTGGCTACTGCCTCTCAAAATGGCTAGCACAATTTTAAGTACTTCTTTGATGGATTTTTCAGGTCTTCATGAATGGGAAGGTTGCTGTTGCCCATGATTTTGTTTCATCCCACGTAACATGATAGCATTGAATGTCAGGCAGGTCAGTGTGGGATAATAGGGGAGCCACTCAGTTGAAATGGACTTGAACATCCCTGACACGGTTGTCATGGCAATATTTAGCTGCATGCCTATGAACTTTGTGTCATGGCTGCAGGACCATAAGGCAGAAGAGCAGTATTTTACAGAGCAGACTAGGGCCACTGTTGCAGTATGATGCATTCTGGTTGTGCTTAATTCCCCCATGTTATCCATTGGGTTTTAGGGCCAGGTTCACACTTTTTTTTACTTTTGGACAGTCATGGTGAGGTGAAGCTGATAGGTGAGCCTCCAGTCCAAGGGGGATGCACAGGTATTTTGGGGTGGGGTCATGGGTAAGTTGCCTTCCACAGAAGGAAACATTGAGTTCTTATCTGACAGAATTGTTGTTGAGACCAAACGCAGACACAACTGTCTTCTTGGGGTGGAGGCACCAAGCCCAGAAGTAGTATTCCAGTAGTCCAGGTCATTTGTGAGCATCCTACTTCCTCAAATATGGATGCCTGTCAACAGTGCTATGACATTGGCATATACGAAATTCCAGGATTTCATGTAGGGCATGCTTGCTATATAGATTTTGAAAAAGTTTCTCACACACACTGAGCCCTGTGGCAGACCGTTTATGAATGTCTGTGTTCAGCTGTTCTTACCAAAGATGTGGAACTTACAGTTGCTCATTAGGCTATTGTTAAGTCTAAGAATTTTGCAGCATTGAATGTTGGTTGAAAGCTTCAATGGCAGCTCTTCACACCAGACAGTGTTATGTGTCAATGACAAGCCTATGAAGGCAGCTCCAGTCTTACTGCTTCTAGAACCCCAGCACAATGTTGGTAGTGCAACATTTGACCTCGTCAGAGCAGTTTCTTCCTTCTCTAAAGCCTGCATGCTTATTTGAGGGTGGGGCTTCTAAAACCAGTTTTATCTAGTAAAGGGTAAACGTTTGACCATTGTGCAGAGCGCAGGATATTGTGACAGTAACTTTTCTGGGCTTTGGCTGGTTTTTCTGGATTTAGGATGGTAACACGTTTGGAATGGCAGCAGACTAAATATCAATATTTCCATTAGTTATGCGGCATGGAATGTCCTTTTACCAACTAGAAGCTGCCGTTGCTCCAAGTTTACTTGGTTGCAGTTCTGTGGAAGGTTACGCTAAGTGCAGTAGTCATTGGACCAAAAGAACTAGAACTTGATATTTGTAATCATGCATTAGTGGGCCCAAAATAAGTGTCCCCGCTCCACTAACCCTGCCACTGTCTCAAGCCCCTGACACAGTCAGATCTTGGAGCCAAATCATATGCATAATGGCAGCACCAACAGTGTTAACATATAGGCAACTGCTTGGAAGTGGGGAGAAAACTGCAGTACTAAACAGGTGACGTGCAGGCATGCCTGATAAGCCTGGCTGAAAATGCAGAGCATGTAAGTAGGCCAATTATGCTGGGACCAGAAGAATCCCTGAATTGGAGTGTTTCAGCCATGAACCTAGTCTAGAGCATTTCTGTGGGCCCCACTTCTGTCCCTCCAACGCAGTGTCTTCCTGACAACAGATGGTGTCGTCTGCTGGTCCCATCTGGCTGATCTTTTCTTTTAATGCATCAAGGAGAGGCAGGGGGAGCAACTATAGCATTCCCCAAATGGAATCCTTGTGGTTATTTCTTTGAGAAAGTAACTTGGCCTAATCAGATGCCACACCCATTTCCTGTCCTTTCACATGTACAGCAGGCTGAGCCAATATCTTTTAAAGAAACATGAACATTCCAGATGATATTTAAATGGAATTTACAGATATTTGACCGTTGTACAACTATGCCATGCTCATGCAAGAGTTCTAGCAACTGTGTTGAAGGCGTGTTTCAATTTAAGTTTTTTCAATTTCCGGCACTGGGTAAAATAGGTGTGTTTTCTCTTGAGTTACTGGTTGTGGAGACGTGAGTCATCCAACTACAGGAATTCTTTAGGTATTTTTAAACGGTTAAAGGGTTCACCTGAATGTGACAATACCAGCAATACTTAAAGAAATACACAAATGGTAGATTTCCTGTCTAAACTGCACTGTTTTAATGATTTACATCTCCATCCCATCACACGAACAAAGTTTCCTATGGTATGGATTGGGTTAAGAAGAGTTTACCCATTTAGTATATGAGTGTTTTCTATTTCTAATCAAGCCAAACTTTGTGGCTTTCCCTCAGCACTTCAGCTGTGTTCTGAGTTTGGCAGTAGCCTTGTTTGTTGCTTCCCAGAGTTGTGCATCAACATGTTCTGCCTTGCTCTAGTTTCACTGCAAAGTATATTCTAACCCTCGGCACAAATTTACAGAAACTGGCTATACCAGTGTTACTGGTTAGACCAGCTATGTTTGCTTTGAAAGTTGAAGATGTGCTAAAGGGGTGGGGGGTGGTTGTTTTGTAGATTTCATGGAGGGGGTAGACTAGGGTGTGGCTCGTTTCAAAGAAGGTTGGAGCTGCTAACATTGGGGAATGATAAAGTGAAATCAGAGACAGATTACAGATCTGATGAAAAAGTTGATTTTCTTTGAGCGAGATTCATTACAATAGATTTTGAAACCAAATTGAATAAGATATGTCTGGGCTGACTTCTGTAACCTTTGTGAAAGGTGTAGTATATAAGTTTGGCTAGAAACCACTCTAAACGCCACTAAAGTTACACTCAAAAAAAAATCACTGACTATATTTTACCTGTTTTTTTTTCCTTTTGGTCCGCTAGATTGGACTTCTGCAACTTAGTCAAACAGAGATGTTTACAACCCATTCCTCCCTTTCCTGCCCTCTTTTTCTTCTAGTCTTCTCACAATGTCTACCCCTGCATTGTAGCTGGCAAAGATCTTTAATGTCTTTAATCAGACTCTAGCACATTAGTTACTGAATCACCATGTTAGTGATAGATTAGGGAAAATGATTTCAGGGATAAAAGCAAAATACTGCGAATGCTGGAAATCTAGAACAAAAACAAAATTACCTGGAAAAACTCAGCAGGTCTGACAGCATCTGCGGAGAGGGATACAGTTGACGTTTTGAGTCCGTATGACCCTTCATCAGAACTAAGACATATAGAAAATTCAGGGAATTGCTTTTGTCTCACTCACACCATCAGTTATAGCACTGCTGAACTGTACCTGATAGGATTTGATGAGGCAACTCTCCGAGAAGTTTAATTTTCTAGTTATTTTCAATACTAATTTGTCTTAATCTCTCTCTTTTCACTTTCACTGATGTTTAAAAGTGATTTTATTTAGTTTAAAAGTGATTTTATTTAGTTCAAACAGTTGTGGGATCCAGCAACTTCAAGTATTTCAGCACCTTGAATTAATTCTAGTGGATAATTAAAATAGACAAGCGTCTGAATCAAACAGCTTTGAATCTTTTGTGGAATGTTGCATTTTATAGAATTCACATTCTCTTCAGATCTTATATCAATAATCCTTTTTCCTTCAGCCTTTCAAAGTCCAAAGACGTTGCTAGCACTCCGCCGCCTGTGAGAAATGATGCTAGCACAGCCAGTGGAGGACAGAACCCATCACAACCAACTGGTATAGGGCCCAATCAGCTTAATGTTGCTGCAGGACCAAGCACAACTGGTCCTAGTCCACATGTAATCAGAAGAGGTGAGTTTTCATTGCAGATGGCTAGCATCTAGAACTGTGTCTAAGACCATCTCCTATGTTTGAGATCATGTAATGTGGATGATTTTTTTTTCTTAAAAGTTTAAGATTTCACCGCTGGGGAATGGCACATTTGCCACAGCTTTGTTAAGATACTGAATGAGACAAAAAAAAGTAGAGGATGTACTAGCGAGGCTGGCAATAATTAAAATGCTATCTCAGTTGTTCCGACGGAATGCCTCCTAGGTCGCCGAAAGAAATATAGTCATAGAGTCATCGCTTCACAGGAGGTGGTAATTTGACCCATTGAGTTTATGCCTGCACTCGGTAGTGTAATCCAGTCATTCCCCATTTCCTCCCCATAGCCCTGGAAGTCATTCCAGAATTAAGGATGAAACTATTGAAGGCGTTGGCCACGATCCTCTTTGTTACTGGGGTAATGCCAGAGGACTGGAGGATTGCAATATTACACCCCTGTTTAAAAATAAGGGAGAATATTAAACCTAGCAATTACTGGCCAGTCAGTTTAATACTGATGGTGGGGAGCTTTTAGAAAATCAACAGCCATTTGGACAATGTAATGTATCTAGGTTTGCTGGTGATACAAAGCGAAGTGGGAATATGAAAGTGAGGAAGGCTCAAAGAGACTGTAAAGAGATTCAGGCAGTTTAAGTGAATCAACGACAAGATGGCAGATGGACTATAATGTGGGGAAGTGTGAGGTTATTCACTTTTGTAGTAAGAGTAGAAAAGCAGAATATTTTTTAAAAGGCATGCAACTTTTAAATGTTGGTGTTCAGAGGGACTTGGGTGTATAAGGAACACACAGCATGCAGGTACAGAAAGTAATTAGGAAGGTAAATGGCATGTTGGGCTTTATTGCTAGGAGATTGGAGTAGAACAATAAGCTAGCCTTGCTACAATTGTACAGGTTTGTTAAGACCACATCTGGAGCAGTGTGTGCAGTTTTGGAAGTCTCATGTAAGGAAGGATATACTTGCCTGGAAGTGGTACAGCGAAGTTTACCTAGTGGGACGAGAAGGTTGTGTGAGAGGCTGCATAAATTGGGCCTATCTTATCTAGAGTTTAGAAGAATGAGAGGTGATTTCATTGAAACATCTGAAGGGGATTGACAGGGTAGAGACTCAAAGGTTGTTTCCCCAAACTGGGGAATCTCGAACAAGGGGATACAGCCTCAGAATAAGGAGCTGAACATTTAGGACTGAAATAAGGAAAAATTTCTTCACTCAAAGGTTGTGAATCTTTGTAATTCTCTGTCCCCGAGGGCTGTGGATACTCCATTGTTGAGTATATTTAAAGCTGAGATGGATAGATGTTTGGGGTGTCAGGGGATCGAGGGATATGCGGAGCGGGCAGGTAAGTGGAATTAAGGTAGATCATCAGTCTTGATCACATTGAATGGGGAGCAGGCTCAAAGGGCCTTATGGTCTACTCCTTCTGTTTCTCATGTTCTGATCTAATGTTTCACAGTATTGACTAATAAAAGAGGACCAGCATAGGTTGGTTAAGGGCAATAAAAACAGAAATATTCAGCACATTAGGCAGCATCCATGGAAAATCAGTTAACAGGCTAAACCTGATGAGGCAGTCAGGGGCAAGGTGTGGAATTTTTGAAAATTGTGCATTGGGTTTATCTCTTTGACATGTTTCTGTTTCCATTTGATCTTGCTGGGGGTGGGTGGGCAGTGGGAACCGGCAACTGGCTCCAAGGAGGCAGGCAGCCTATTAGGTCAATTAAAGCCCCAGTTAGATGACAGCCCTAGAACCCGGTGCCAGCTTCCCAATGTCGGATGACCCCTCCCTGTTGAGGCATATGTGGAGGCAGCCTGTTAATTGGGCACCTCCTGGAAGATTCCAATTGTTGGCGTACCTCTGACCCATACAGGTCAAGGACTTGGAAATTTTTCCAAAGAGCATAAAATTCTGCCCAACTTTTCAGATTGATGACACTTTGTCAGACTTAACTGTTACATCCCCAAGCAAGCAAGGAAAGGTGATAGAAGGGGGTAAATAACCAAAGGGAGGTCTATGATAGGATTGGAAGGCAGGAGAAAATAAGTGACATAAGATATGTCGGTGCAAGGCAAGAGGAAATGATAATGGGACAAGTAAAGAAACAAAAGATGGGTCTAGAGGAGGTGTAAATGTGAAAAGCAGAATTGTCGCCAACAGCTGCCATCCAACAACAAAAAATAGGGGCAGAGGTTATGCTCCAAAATGGTTGAACTCAAATGTTCAGTCTGGAAGGATGTCAAATGCCTTGTTGAAAGATGAGATGCTGTTCCTTGAACTGCATTGGAGCAGTGTATAAGGCTGAAGACAGAAAGATCAGAGTAGGAGTTGGGTGGAGAAATAAAATGGCAGGTGACTGAAAGCTCAGGATCACACGTACTGAACAGAGGTGCTCTGCAAAGCAGTCGCACATTTTACTTTTGCTCTCTTGGGTGTAGAGTGTACTACATCAATGAGTGGTGAATGCGGTACACTAAATTAAAAGTATAAGTAAAATGTTGTTTCACCTGGAAGGAGTGTTTGTGGCCTTGGATGGTAGAGAAGGGAGGAGGTAAAAGGATGTGTTGCATCTCTGCTTGCGTAGAAAGATGCCATAGGAAGTGGTGGGTGTTGGGGCATATTGAGTAGTCAACCGTTGTGTTGTGGAGGGAATGGCCCTTGTGGAATGATGGAAGGGGAGAGAAAGATATGTTTGGTAGTGGCATCCCGATGGAGGTGGCATTAATGACGGAGGAGGATCCGTTGACTTCGAAACTCATAGGGTGGGAGGTGGTGTCAAGGGTAACATTATCGTGGTTCTGAGAAGTGGGGGTGGGGAAAGGGCTGAAAGCTGAGATGCAGAAAATGGAATGGACACATTCCAGATTTTCAGCATCCGCTGTATTCTATTCTTGTATTGGTTCAGGCAAAATTGTGCTTGACTAACTTGATTTCACTTTTTGATGAGTTAACACTGAGGACGGTGAGGGAAGTGCAGTTGAGTATTCGATAAGGTACCACAGATTAGGCTTGTTAGCAAGTTTGAAGTTCATGGAGTAAAAGGGGCAGTAGCAGCATGGTTACAAAATTGGCTAAAGAATAAAATCTAGGGCTGGATTTAATGGAGGCAATGGGGGTCCAGCCGGTAGGAATCCCACATCACCTCTTTCAGGGAAGGCCCACCTAATTAAGTGCCTCAGTCACTTAACTGGGCAGTTGCACATCTTCCACAGGATCAAGGACCCCAGGGGGTGGATGTCTCACCTGCCAAGAGCTGCTGGCCTGTCAGAGACCAGTAGCTCTATTGAACAGCAGTGCCACTGGGTAGGTGGCGGCTGCTGCTGGTATTATACCCACCCGAGGCCTAGTAGATCACAGGCCACACGTGAGTGATGGTGGGAGGGGAGTCAAGATAGGGGGAGGGGTGGACAGGGGGGTCGGCAATATTGGCAGGAGGATGGCTGTCATTGGGCTCCCCTTCCCGATGCTGGGTCCCTAGATCAGACACTTGGTGTCTTTGAATGAGGGACCCCCACACAGGTTTGCTTGTTGTGCTCCCCGCATGGGGAGCCCCTGTCCGCTGCTGGGGTAATACCAGTGGGATGATTAAGTCTTAATCAAGGTGGAAGTGGAAAGGTGACCTCCCGTCTGATTAAATTCCACCCCACACCCGCCACATCGCCGCCATCAAACCCGCCACCGGGGAGGGCATTAAATTACATTCGGGGAGTTATGGTGTATGGCTGTTTTTTGGACTGGAGGAAGGTCTACAGTGGAGTTGCCCAGATTCAGTACTAGGACTACTTCTGTTTTTGATGTACATTACTGACTTGGTGACTTGGACTTGGGGGTAAGGGCATTATTTTAAAATTTGAAGTTGGCACGAAATTTGGAAGTGTAGTAAACAGTGAGCAAGTTAGCAACAGATTTAAAAAGGGCACAGACAGCCTGTAGGAATGAGAGGTGTGTGGCAGATGAAATTCAATACAGAAAAGTGAGGGGATATATTTTAATAGGAAGTATGAAAAGAGACATTATGTTAAATGGTGCAATTTCAAAGGTAATGCAAGAAGACCAGGGGTGTCTGCACAAATCTTCTGGCTAACAAAGGGGTTAATGAAGTATATGGGATCCTGGGCTTTATGAATAGAAGCATGGAGTTGAAAGCCAGAGTTGTACTAAATTTAGATAAAACACTAGTTTTGACCCAGCTGGAGTATTATGTCCATTTCTGAGCAGCACACTTTAGGCAGCATGTGAAGGCTTTGGTGAGGGTGGAGAGGAGGTTTACAAGAATAGTTCTGGGGATGAAGGATTACAGTTACATAGATAGGCTATAGAAGCTGGAATTGTTCCTCTTAGAGCAGAGAAGGATAAGAGATTTGATATAGGTTTTTAAAAACAAGGGTGCATAGAGTAAATAAAGAGGAACTTTCCACTGGCTGAGGGGATACAAACCAGAGGGCACAGATTTAATGTGATAGCAAAAGAACCAGAGGTACCATGAGGAATAACTTTGTTATGCAATGAGTAGTTAGAATTTGGAATTCATTACTCAATAGGGTGGTGGATACAGATTCAATGGTAGCCTTCAGAAGGAAATTGGATAAATACTTGGAAGGTGAAAAAATTGCAGGGCTGTAGAGGAAGAAAATGGGGGGATGAGGGGAGCGGGGTTGGTGGTGGGATTGCTCATCATCAAAATTGCTGGCACAGACCAGTTAGGTTGAATAACTGACTCCTGTGCTGTACTGTTCTATGATTAAGAAATCCCAGATCAAGTATTAGCACCTCCTTAGAATACTCTAAAACAATCAAAATGTCCTATGCTTCCTTCATAGCCCTGTAATTTCCTTTGTTTCAGATGTTTACCTACTCTTCCTTTAAAAGATTTAATGGCCTCTACCTCATATACTCAACCCTTAAATTTCTCTGCTGCATTGGAAGAGGCCCTAACTTTTTTTCCTTTTTCTTTTTCTTCCTTTTTCTTTCTTTCAAAGTATCAGAAGGGTGCTCAAGTAGATCCATGTAAGACAGTTAAGGGAATGGATAAAAGTAAATCATGAATTTTATTTAAGTTAAATTGCAATATTGAGAAACCAACTTATATTAGTAAATGGTAAATTTAGGACTGATATCAGAAATTTTTTCAGCGTACATAATAGTGAACTAATGGAATGGATGGTGGTGTGGATAACTTAGGAATCATTAAGGAAACAATTGGATGCTACAATTGTGGGGCTTCAGAGTTTTTCGGAGGAGATGAAGTTAGCTTGTGATCTTGTGTCTTCAATGTTCAAACTAACTGAAATTATATTTTTCCCTTTAAGCAACAAAAAAGCCTGCTCCTGCTCCTCCAAAACCTTCAAATCCACCTCCTGGGCAACCTGTGGGTCATGGAACAAACCAGCCTGCTAACCAAGTTTCTTCACATTCACCAAAGCAGCCTAACCAAGCTGCCAGTCCATCTTCGGGTCAGCCTGGAAGCCAGAGTCCTGTTCAATCCCATGGCCAGTCAGTTTCTCAACCTACAATCCAGCCACGCAGGCATTCTAGTAATCAAATGGTTATTCATGCCCCCAGTCACCCCCCACCTCAACCTCCACCACAGCCTATCAATCCATATCCGTGTAAAGCACCTTGTGAGCAATCGATGGATCAGTCGTCCAATAGCCCACCTGGCACACCAACTCCCCCCAATACCCCTCCATTAGGGGCACATAATGTGAGCTTCCACCTAACTCAGCACTCCACATATGCTCAGGGCCCCCCAGCAAATCAGGACCTGCAGTCCCAACATTCGCTTCCCCCACAGTTTGCCACTTTGCCAAGAGCACGACCAGTACCAAAACCAAGAAGTCGACCCAATGTTCCACCACCTCCCCAGCCACCTGTAACAGCTGCTGCAACAAACTGTTCCGCTCCTGCAGAGCATGCATCGTCCAATCTGGCAGCTACGGCTTCAAAAATAGTTACTGGTGAGTATTTTCAAATAACCAGCAGGTTATTTGTCTTCTATGTGTACAAACAGGAAATAGAAATTTAAGCTCATAGTCATTTTGAAGGTTTAATGTTCTAAATGGAAAAGTTATTATTAGGTCAGTTAACAACAGAGGTTCTAGAAGGACCTTTAAACCTTCCTTTTTGACATAACAGATGACATTTAGTGGGAGAAGAAGACACCAAAGCAAAATGCTTTTAAGGAAACATTTCAAGACACGGGCATGTTGCAAGGTAGAAAGGTTTTTGGGGAAAATTCCTGTGAAATAGGAGGGTGGTATATGATTGATCAGACTCCAATAGTTCCAGTGAATGAGAAAGAAGTACTAGGGAATGCGCTTTAAGAGAAGGTGAGGTGTGTGTGAGATGTGTACTGGTGGGAGTCACACCTAGCACAAAGGAAGATGGTTGTAGTTATTGGAAGTCAGTCATCTCAGTCCCAGGACATCAGTGCAAGAGTTCCTCAGGCTAGTGTCCTCAGTCCAACCACCTTCAGCTGCTTCATCAATGACCTTCCTTCCCTCATCCACCATAAGGCCAGAAGTCGGGATTCTCGCTGATGATTGCACAATGTTCACCATTTGCGACTCCTCAGATACTGAAACAGTCCGTGTCAATGTGCAGCGAGACCTGGGCAACATTCAAGCTAGGGCTGATAAGTGGCAAGTAAAATTCATGCCACACAAGTGCTAGGCAATAACCATGTCCAACTAGAGAGAATTGAACCCATCTGCCCATGACATTCAATGGCATTGTCACTGCTGAATCCCCCACTATCAACATTCTGGGGGGGTTACCATTGACCAGAAACTGAACTGGACTGTGGCTCCATGAGCAGGTCAGAGGCAGGGAATTCTGTGGCGAGTAACTCACCTCCTTTCTCCCCAAACCCTGTCCACCATCTACAAGGCACAAGTCAGGAGTGTGATGGAATACTCTACACTTGCCTATATTAGTGCAGCTCCAACAACACTCAAGAAACTCTACACCATCCAGGACAAAGCAGCCCGCTTGATTGGCACCCCATCCACCACCTTAAACATTCACTCCCTCCACCACCGATGCACAGTTGCAACAGTGTGTACCATCCACAAGATGCACTGCAGCAACTCACCAAGGCTCCTTTGACAGCACCTTCTGAATCCATGACCTCAACCACCTAGAAGGACAAGGGAAGCAATGCATGGGAATGCCATTACCTCTGAGTTCCCCTCCAAGCCACACATCATCCTGACTTGGAACTATATTCCTTCATTGTTGCTGTGTCAAAATCCTGGAACTCCCTCCCTAACAGCACTGTGACTGTACCTACACCACATGGACTGCAGTGGTTCAAGAAGGTGGCTCACTAACACTTTAAGGGCAATTAGGGATGGGCAACAAATGCTGGTTTAACCCAGCAATGCCCATACCCTGTGAAAGAATTAAAATTAACTTGTTCAAATAAGGGGCACTCTACCTAAAGAGGTTGTACAGATTCAAGTTTGCATTTTTATACTCCGGAAATTAAAACTAGAATTTAACTTTTTAAACATTAGAAATTATTCTCTCAAGAATATTCTTTCCCAGGTATGATTGAGTTGATTAAAACAGTGGATTAATTTGTCACTAATAATTTTACCTGCCAATGCCTTCACAGGTTTGGGAGGAGACTCTGCGTCGAGGTTGGTAGATTTCAAACCCTTTGCACTAGCAACTAGTCCTGCTGTTGCTCGCTGGGCAATGCTTTGTCAAAGTTGTGTCTGATGTGCTTTTGATTCATGCTAAAATTAGCGCCTGGTTATTTATTTTTTTGCAGCATTTGTGTACAAAGTAATGTTCAACACTTGGAGATTAAGCTCCCCAGCGTTCGTACTCTTTCTTCCCTTTAGAATAACTTCACATGAGACAAGGCTTGTTTTTGTGGCTCTTGACATGAATGACAATGTTTAGTGCTGATTTACTTTATAGCAGAACCCTTTCACTAAGCAACCCCATGAAGAAACAACATTGCCATTGTATATAAGTGGAGTGAACTGTACATTGGGGAGAGCAGAGGAAAGTGAAATCATACGACCCTTCCCCAAAAAAACAAAAGCCTATAACTAAAAAAAATCTTTTGTATTGTAGCCTAGAACTCTGGAGATGTCATATTTTGTTGTGTGAAAGTGACCATCATGTAATGGAGAGCCCACTAGAATATGAAATCAATGTCATAACAGAGTCTTATGATAGAGTTGGACTTATAGTGCAGTGTCATCGTAACAGTGTCACAGAGGTCTTATTTTCCCATCTCCTTTCTTTCCCCCATATGCCTACCCCACACCAAACTACACACTGCTGATCAGCTCTGTACAAGAATAGGTTATGGTATGATAGAGGCAGACTGAGAAAGTCCCAGCTTCACTCTCGGGCAAGTTTACACGTAGTCTGTCTCAACTGGGTGGCAGCGCAAGATTCAAACGGTTTTCCTACGGAATGCAGTATTGTGAATCCTGTTAAAAATTTGCATTTGTACACGAGGAGGAGGCTGGGTTCAACATTATAACGCCACAGATGAAGAATAGCTACTTGGGCAAACTAGCAGTGTCAATACTAAAGAACTAAAGCAAAGCTCAGAACTTTGAAGACAAGCCCACAGTTTGCATTTATATAAAAACAGAAAATCTCAGCAGACCTGGCAGCAAATGTGGAGAGAGAAACAGAGTTAACCTTTCATATGACTCCTCTTCAGAGCTCTAAGGTGAGGTGAAAGTGACTGCTTGACATCAAGGCAGCATTTGACCAAGTGTGGCATCGAGGAACTCTAGCAAAACTGGAGTCGATAGAAATCAGGAGAAAACTCTGCTGGTTGGAGTCATACCTAGCACAAAGGAAGATGGTTGTGGTTGTTGGAGTTCAATCATCTCAGTCCTAGGACATCACATGCAGGAGTTCCTCAGGGTAGTGTCCTAGGCTCATCCACCTTCAGCTGCTTCATCAATGACCTTCCTTCCATCATAAGGTCAGAAGTGGGTCTGTTTACTGATAATTGCATAATGCTCAGCATCATTCACAACTCCTCAGATACTGAAGCAGTCCATATCCTATTGCAGCAAGACCTGGACGATATCCAGGCTTGGGCTGACAAATGGAAAGTAACATTCACACCACACAAGTGCCAGGCAATGACTATCTACAACAAGAGATAATCTAACCCTCACCCCTTGACATTCAATGGTATTACCATCACCGAATCCCCCACTATCAACATCCTGGGGGTTACCATTGACCAGAAACTCAACTGAACTAGCCATATAAATACTGTGGCTACAAGAGCAGGTCAAAGGCTAGGCATCCAATGGTGAGTAACTCACCTCCTGACTCCCCAAAACCTGTCCGCCATCTACAAGGCACAAGTCAGGCATGTGACAGAATACTCTCCACTTACCTGGATGAGTGAATCTCCAACGCTCAAGAAGCTTGACACCATCCAGGACAAAGCAGCCCGCTTGATTGGCACCCCATCCACAAACTTCCAGCCCCTCCACCACCGATTCGCAATGGCAGCAGTTTGTGCCATCTACAAGATGCACTGCAGGAACTTACCAAGAATCCTTATGCAGCACCTTCCAAACCCATGACCACCAGCATCTAGAAGGACAAGGCAGCAGATGCATTGGGAACACCACCACTTGCAAGTTCCCCTCCAAGCCACTCAGCATCCTGACTTGGGAATATATCACCGTTCCTTCACTGTCACTGGGTCAAAATCTTGGAACTCCTTCCCTAACAGCACTGTGGGTGTACCTACACCACATGGACTACAGCGGTTCAGGAAGGCAGATCACCACCACCTACTCTAGGGCAATTGGGATGGCCAATAAATGCTGGCTCAGTCAGCAATGCCCACTTCCTGTGAATGAATTTTTTTTAAAAAAGTCAGCAAGGGTGTGATGTATGAGTGGCACTTGGTGCAGGATAGTATTCGAGGATGAGGAGAAAATGGCTGTTACAGAATGAAGGTTACAGCACAGTGTTGAGGCAGTTGATTCACAAGGACATAATATAGTGAAAGGAGGAAAGACTTGCATTTTTATAATGCCTTTCACAACCTTAGGATACCCTAAAGTGCTTTCCAGATAATTAAGTACTTTTTGAAGTGTAGTCACCTTTGTAATATAGTGTTGTAATGATACATTTCAATTGAATTTGCAAACTTAGATTCTTTCTCTGAAAGTCCTATGTATTGCATTTATATCCCTGTATTGAACTAATCTAGAATTCCTACCCCGCCCTAACCACGGATATGCTAGTCTGAGTAATGGTCTTTGGATTGAATGGGCAGCAATGCCAGCTCTGTGGGAGCCTGAAGAGATATGTGGTGCATTCTGAGCTGCTTGTAATTATAGTAATGTTCAACATATTTGCATGAAAATGTTAGAGCATGTTCTAATGTTAATTGGTTCCCCTTATCTTAATGTAGAATAATAGTGCAATCCTCTGCTTCCTTTGGGCATGTGACCTTGCCAGCATTTTGTGTACCTTTAGCTTTAGTTGAACTGAATAGTTTCTGTGACTGGATACTGTTATATTTACTGTTTGGCAATAAACTCATCTGATAGAAATAGTTCTGCCAAATGAAAACAAATCCAGTTAGCTTGTTTAAGAAAGCTTTAACTTTAAAATTTTTAACATTTTTGTTAAAATGTTAGTTTAAAGGCTCTTTAATAATTAATGTGGGAGGATAATAGATCAGAGAATTGTGGACGTTTCAAAACTTCAGTTTCCCCCAGCACTAAGTCAACGGGTGTTCTGGGCCAGCAGATTCCCAGTGGCTTATACTCATCTTTCCTTAAATGTTTTAGTCATTGAGGGCTCATTCTATATTCAGTTTATTAGCTTCCCCCACATGAGATGAGATATTATTATGAGGCTTTATGATTACCTCTCAGATTAGTTATATCTGCCCTATGGTGATTTTATTTAGGCACACTAGATCACAATAGGAATCAACCTGCTCATTTTTCTGACTGTTGAGCCTCAATTTGATCAAAATGAACCCTCGAGAATCGTATTTGACTGTTCTGGGCGTCCTGGTTTTCAAATGTGGGGCCTGAACAGCTCAGTAAAGAAAGAAAATAAAACATTTTAAACTTAACAATAGAAATAAAGAAAAGCTACATTCGGTAGTTATAAATAAAGCTAAAATGATAGAAAAATAAACTGGGAGGGAAGACAAGCTAAGCAGATTGTTTAAGATATATTTATTTAACATTATAGCCAAGTGCTTATTTTTCCATTTTAGGGTCAAAATTGATGATAAAAGACACAACTGCTTTGCTTTTGCCTGAATTCCGGTCAAACTGTCGAACAAAATCAGCTGCTAACAAGTATCTGCTTTCTATTGTCAAAAAATAAAGCAGAATATTTGAAGCAAATAAAATCCTGTAAATAAATGTTCACAGTTCCCTTCACAAAGTATAATTCTAGAAAGAAGTTTGCATGCATTATTATCTGCATGGTCAATGTCTATTCACTCATGAAACTTTGATCAGCTGCACATTGATGCCGTCCATTCGTATGATGAGGTGCTATTTGTGCTAAGCAGGAAAAGCAGTTACTTTCAATATACCAGGATGTATATTGATCATGTCACTTGATCATGTGAGTCTAATTTTGAATTCTTCATTCAGAGGATATTTGTTGAGTTTAAACAAAATTAGTTAAACCAAACTCTTGATATCAGAAGGCTTAAGTATAAGTTTTTAAAAAAGAGCAGAACAGGAATTCTTTCTGCTGTCAGATGTTAAAATCCTTCCAGCATTCCAGAGTGTCAACACCTCCTCAATGTGCAACAGCCAGATCATTGTAAGAATCCAAAAACAGCAACTTTCTCTCTCTTTAAAAAAAAAACATCCACTTCATCCAAACTCTGAAGACTTACATTTGTAGTCTGCCTTGTTGAATGTGGTGATTCTTTTATATGACCTCTACTTTTTTCACAAAGTCCCTTTCCATGCAAGATCCCTAATGCTTCCCACATTTTGGAAGGGATGGTTCCTCACGATTCAAGTACAATTGTCTTAAAATTTAAATTAAGTTTTTGAATGCAAATCATCAGGATCGCCCTGATATCATGGGGGTTCAAGACTCAGAAAAGATCCACTCCATGGAAAACGCAGCCAATGGTAAACAGCTAGCCATAACTTTCTGCCCAAGTTTTTTGTCTAATTAAGGTGATAAAATGCAGAGCAACAAGAGTCAAGAGGTAGTGTTACAACAGGTACTGTGTGATCCCCACACCAGAATTGAAAAATTAGTATGTGAATAATCCATTAACTCTATCCTTCTGTATGCTGAGTGGGTTAAATTGCTTTGAGTCTGAGTGTTTTACTTTAAAGAGAATAGGTCAAATTTGCCTCCAGTTGAATCACATGCCACCTTGTTGTGGATCTGTGCTGATAGTTGTGGCCTGTAGGTTGCTGTGCCCTTCCAGGTCTTCATTGACAATCACATCAGAGAAACTTTATCTGAGAACAAGTTGATCTTTGCTGATAGTTGGTGAACCGATATTTGTTAGATTTTATCAGACCTAGCAACCCTATGGCTGGCACAAAGTTGTTAGATACTGCATACATATAGCATGCGTATTATGCATTAGTGTGCATCTAACCACTGTGTGGGCTTTCCGCCAATATAAAAAGGCCTTTCAGCAATATGGCTTCTAATTGTAAACTATTCTATTAAAAAATGCAGATGTCTGACCAGAAAAGTACTGTTTGAGCAGAATGGGGAGAGTTAATGGTAAGATCTAGGCAAGTGATTGGCCAATTAATCCCGCTAATTCAATGTTAACTTAATGCATGCTTTCCAGTCTTGTTACTAACCATTCATCACACTGCTTGCCTGCACTTGTACTAATAATGCATGGGTAAAGAGGATTCTTGGACATCAGAAAAAAGCCTACATACACACTGAATTCTTCACACTGTTAAAAGCATCCAGTTGGGCTGTTCAGTGGTTAATGTACAAATGACAGCAATTTGGTTGTTTTATTTTCTGTATAATATAATTGACCAACTTTTATAGCATACCTTATAGGTCCTATTGGTGCCATGAGCTATACAGTAGGAGGGTGCTGAATTACCACCAGTTAAGTACAGGAAATACTACAGTGCAAATGATGATAGAGGGTCCATGATGTTTCATCCCCGTAAGCAGTATGTTATATACAGGCTGGATTTGTAGTAAAGTTCTAGGAATGTTCTCTTAGTTTATAAGAGGTTAGAGTTTCAACATTGTGCACTACTCACTGAATTAGCTCTTGATGTGTGTCTTTAAAGCCTTCACCCTTGCTGTGATGGTGGAGGTTTCAGAAGACTGGGTCATGGGGATATTATCCTGGAATGGTATCCTGACTGCATGCAGTATTTCATGGGATATCACTGATGTTTTGTGTTTGCTGCTAGATTTTGATTCTACTGTGCAAGAGCAGGACTTGAACCAGTCTAAGTCTCCTGTGGAGTTGATGCCTGCTGCAGGCAACATGGAACTTAGAAAACATGAGCAGCAAGACATTGACGATGACTCGGAGAGCACTGCTTTGTGAAGGGTCCCAACACTCCGGCATTTGCACCGCTAAGCTATCTTCTTAGGAGCTTGATTCTGCTGCTGTCCTAAGGATACGCCATCTGCAAAAAAAACTCAAGAAAGAAAAGAATCCCTCTTGGTTATTTTCTGCTAGATGTGTTTATGTTGCATGGACTATGATTAAAGGTTTCATCAGTGTCACTATGACGATCTAATCAATACCACTATCATGGATTCATCAATGCCACTATTATGGTCTCTAGACTGATCCTATGTTTTGTGGTTCAGACAGGAGATCCATCTGAAAGACGTTCACTTATTGCAGGAAACTGTGATTACCTGAAAAGCAATTCCTCTCTGGGATTTTGACTGTGGGTTAACAGCCAATGATTTGGTTACAGTTAGGTTAACAGTGCCTTGTTCAATTGTCACCAAGTTTCTGGATGGAAATTCACTGTGGTTTTACATTTTTCCCCTTTTTTTAAATGTTGTACTTTGAGCAGTATCCAGATTTTGTACAAGGTAATTATTTCTGTGTTGAGTTCAACACATACAAGAAAATGGTACTGGGCTGAGACAGTCTGCTCAATCTGTACATTTGTATTTATCCTTAATGCGGTTTGCTTGTAAGATTAATGCTAAACCGATTGTACTTGGTTGGTATTCACTTTGCTATGTTCTTCTATTTAGCGTAAAGTGCACTTCTTGCCTTAGGTCTTGTTTTGCATACAAGGCAATTTTATAACTTTAAATCTGAACAAATAACCTTAATACTGTTTTCATAAGTCTAAAAATCTTATGAATTATAAACAAAATACATTCTGAAAAATGTCATGTACTAAAAATAAAATAAAATAAACAACTCGGCTGGTTGCTTGTGGACATGGACCCAGTGTTCATGGCACTTTTTAAAAAATTGACAAACCCAGGTGAAGGACCAAGGCTCATAGTTGCAGACACCACCAACATTGAAAGAACAGAAGAGGATCCAACATAAATCAGGAAGTAGTGATTAGGTCATACCTAATTTGGGCTTGAAAAACCTGAACATTATTGAAGGTAAGGAGTTCCATAGTTCAACATATTGAGGATGCAGTGAGAAGGAAGAGTATGTAGGGTCATATGTTTTCCTGATTAAGAGGAACAAGATAGAAGAGTTCTTCGTGCATTGACTGCAGTAGTATCAATAGAATAGAGATGAGAAAAGTAATTTGATGCAATCAGGCTTTAGACTAACAGTACTGCAAGAAATTGTCTACTGAAGCTCTCAACATCTTTGCTGAAGGCATTGGTAAGTGATGGGTTTACAAATTGGGGCCCCTTGTGCAGGCTCCACCTAGTGCTGTTAGCAGCACCCAATTGCATGTTTCAGGCAAAGTGCTGGATGATTATTGTCATCCTGCTTTTGGGTGGCAACGAAGCATCTTGCTAATTGCACCAGGTGGTATCACTAATTGCAGCCTAAAAATAAAAGCAAAATGAGTCTCATTCTGTCTCATGGAAAATCTCTTTAGTTTATCAAATGAATAGCTGAACCCTTGAAACTAGGAAGACTTGAGGCATTAAAAGGCACAAACGTAAGATAAGCACAGAAGTACAGGAGAGTTTAGAAAAAAATGTTTTTACATAGGGAGTGGCTCGAATATGGTATTTACTATGTCAGTCATTTTGGGTTCTGCCACAGTCACTCAGCTCTAGACCTCATTATAGCCTTGATCAATACAAGCATTCATGGCTGAATTCCAGAGGTAAAGTGTGAGAGACTGCCCTTGACATTAAGGTAGCATTTGACAGAGTGTGGCATCAAGGAGGCCTAGCAAAAATCAAGTAAATGGGAATCAGGGAATCCACTCCACTGATTGGAATTATACCTGGCACAAAGGAATGTGATTGTGGTTATTGGAGCCCAGTCATTTCACCTACAAGACATCGCTGCACAAGTTCCTCAGGGAAACATCCTAGGCCCAACCAAGTACCATCTACGGCTGCTTCATCAATAACCTTCTTTCCAACATAATGTCAGACATGGAGATGTTTGCTGCTGATTGCACAGAATTCAGTACCATCTGCAATACCACCGATACTGAAGCGATTAGTGCCCACATGCAGTAAGACTTGGACAATATTCAGGCTTGGGCTGATGAGCAGCAAGCTAGGCAATGACCATCTCCAACAAGAGAGAATCTAATCATCTCCCCTTGACATTAAACCTCATTACCATCACTGAATTCCCCCACCATCAACATCCTGAGGGTTACCATTGACCAGAAACTTAACTGCATCAGCCATATAAATGCTGCTGTTACATGAACAGGTCAGAGGCTGGGAGTTCTGTGGCAGGTAACTCAGCTCCTGACTCCCCAAAGCCTGTTAACCATCAGCAAGGCACAAGTTAGGAATGTCATAGAATTGTCTCTGCTTGCCTGAAGGAGTGCAGCTCCAGCAACACTCAAGACATTTGACACTATCCAGGACAAAGCAACCTGCTCGATTAGCACACCATTCACTACCTGAAATCTTCACTCCCTACACCATGGATACACAGTGCCTGCAGTTTGTACCATCCACAAAATGCACTGCAATAACTGGCCAAGGGTCCTTTGACAGCACCTTCCAAACCCACAATTTCTACCAGCAGACGCATGGGAACACCACCACCTGCAAGTTCCCCTCCAATTCACACTCAATCCTGACTTGGAACTATATTGCATTTCCTTCGTTAATGCTGGTCAAAATCCTGGAATTCTCTCCCTAACAGCGTTGGGGGTGTACCTATAAACATCAGTGGTTCAAGAAGGCAGCTCACCACCACCATCTCAAGGACAATTAGAGATGGGCAATAAATCCTAGTTTTGCCACTGATGCCCCATCCTAAGAACAAATTAAAAAATTGAAACGGTTGCTTGAAAAACAAAATACATGGTATGACAAATGGAGAGTGGAATTAGATTAAGTGGTTCAAGTGGTGGAAAGACATCACCACAGGCTGACCCCTGATTCTGTGATTCCAAGGGCCCAGGTTCTGTCCTAAGACTGTCCTGATGTGGCTGCTTTCAACAGGGCAATTTTAAGGGAGCTCCAATTGCCACAAAGTCCTTGATGAGGGAGGTGAACAGCTGGCCTTGACACTTTTGATTGCTATTCAGTGACTCTTACTAGAAAGGAGAGTATCTAGCTCAGCTGTAATACCCTCATGGTAAAATATCCTGCCAACATTCACTGCCTAGATCATGAAAAATGGCCACATAGTGAAGAACATCTGATGCCAAGAACTGGTACCTAGAGAATGGTAGAGAAATTTACACAATAAAAACTTGTTCTTGAGGTGATTTACTTGAATATCTGTTAGGATTAGGTGAGGAGGGGTGCAGGACTGCCCCTTTTTCCCACTCCACAGTTGATCGTCACAGGGTTTGTTTTTAATTTATAAGGATGAATGTGCCAATGCAGTGTGTGTACTTAACTGTTTTATGTGCTGATTGCAAAGAACTCAGTCAGACAGGCTTTCTTGATTTTAAATGAGTAAGAGGTTGGTTTTTATTGTGCTAAAAGCCCACTCACGTAAAGATATTAAAACATTAAAAATGGTAAACACATTATCATAACACACACACACACACAAACATGCAAAAATACAATTACAGAGCATGTTAACTTTTGGCCAAATTAAGATTCAACAAAAAGCAAAAATATAAAGGGTTCACTGAATGTGGGTTATTCACTGTTGTTCATGGCTAATGCGGTTCTTTAGGTGTAGTCCTTGGTTTTCTCCTAGAAACACTGCTGTGGAAGTTGAAGTTTTCCCTGGGATTTCTTTGTCTGCTGCCCACAGTCCAATATAAGCAAACACAGAGATCAGTTTTTGGTTGCAAAAGAGAGAGAGGCAAGCTGCCTTTTTGCTGCTCTCAGATGTTCCTTCTCAAACTACTCCAAAGCAAGCAGGGTTTTGTCACATAAGACATTTCAAAATGGTGATCCCAATCACGTGACCTCTCTCTCCATAACAATTGAGTATTCCACAGAAGGCATTTGATTAGCTCATGCCTGGGCAGGCCTTGGCTATTGTGCTATGCTTTGATGATTCATTTTTAAATGTCCGAGCCATCACTTCTGAATGACTCATTCTTACATCTAATAAACCAAGAAGAACATCATCACCTCCAAGCTGGCCACTGTCTCTGTAAACTCTGTCTTCAGCCTGATGGAAATGGAATGTAACTATTAATGTGATGCAAATGGAAGAAGTCATTTTAAGTTTCAGTCCATCTTTGAAGTAATACTTGATATCAGCATTTGTGAAATTCCAGAGGACGGTTGCCTGTACATGTTTTAGTTATAATTCATGTTGGAAATTTTGACAAAATTGAACAACTTGCAGTTGCAGACATGTCAGGTGACCTCTGGCAGCCATCTTATGTCAGTGTCTTTGTTTTAATAGTTGAAACTGCCTTTTTTAAAAAACTTCCTTAGGTGAGTTCAGCAGATGAAATTGAGATTTAATATTTGACATCAACACACCTCCATAACAATGTACCAGAGATAATGGACACCTGGACACAAAGAAGGAGGTAGCTGGCCTTGCTATGCCCAGGCTGACAGACCCTCAGCTCAGTCAGACAGAGATTTGGGGAAGAAGACCCACTACAGGTGCAGCTATGCCAATCAGAAAATAAGGACTGTTTTCGGGTTAACCAGCAAGCAGAGTGCTGGTGAGAGCAGATCCCCATTCAAAGAACAAAGCTTGTGGAGAGTAAAAGACCAAGGAGTCGCTAGAGGATACTTTGCTACTGGAAGTCCATTCGAGTATGCCCAAACAATTGAATGAAGAGGACTTTATTTAAAAGGATGCCAGAAGATTCAGGCAGGGAGAAAAGATCCTGTTAAAGCCGAGAGGAGCTTGAGACAAGACTACATTTCTACTGACAGTGCGGTGTAATGTATAAAGGTGGCGTGGGGTTTTTGATTGTGTTCGGAAGGTAAATGTAAATGCCTTTTCTCTAGTTTATTAGTTGCCGATTAAGTAATGTTTAGTTGACGTTGATTTTAGTTTGTTTATTAAGATAAAAGTCTTAAGTGAAACCTTGTGAGATTCTTTGCATTGATCACTGGGAAATTCATATCTTTTTAAAAGTTATCAGTCTTTACTTGAATCATAACATGAAGATAGATGGGGAAATTAAGCAACTTAAGTAACTTGAAAATTAAGAGTACTCATCTTTCAAATTATTTTCATAACTGGCAGAGTTTTATTTGAAATGGAATCTGACCACTGCACACAATGTGCTCCTCTGACTGCTCCTCATACATTCTAAAATCCATTGTACCAGATGGTAGAGGGTTGAACCCTTTTACCAACTATGCACTGTATGGGAACTGATGGGACATGCAAAAGTCATGCAGTGCCCCATGGGCAAACTGTATGCAAGTGCTGATATTGAGACACGCAAACCATTTCCTCCTACCTAGTTTATACTCAATATATGTTGTGATGTGCACACAACTCATACAGCACTGGTGTGTGTTGTAAATGTAAAGGAAAATGGAGAAATGGGATTAGAGTCAGTTACAGGGGAGATGGTGGTGTAGTGGTAATGCCACTGGATTAGTGACCCAGAGACCCAGGCCGATCTTCTGGGGGTACAGGTTCAAATCCCACCAAGGCAGCTGATAAAATTTAAATTCAATATAAAGCTAGTCTCAGTAATGGTGACCATGACAACTATTATCAATTGTAAAATCCCATGTGGTTCACTAATGTCCTCTAGGGAAGGAAATCTGCCACTCTTACCTGATCTGGCCTACTTGTGACTTCAGACTCACAGCAATGTGATTAACTCTTAACTGCCCTCTGAAAAAGCCTAGCAAGGGCAGTTAGGGATGGGGTATAAATAGTGTCTTTCCCAGCAATGCCCACACCCCATGAAAGAAGCAAGGAAAAAAAGCTCTGGCTTAGGCACCAAATGGCTGCCTTTTGTACAGAAATTTCTATGACTATAAAATCCTACTTATAGAAGAAGTCAAAGATTATATAGTATAAGGTGAAAATTAAGTTTATTTTCACCTGGTGTACTCTACATGTAACAAATGGCACAGTTTCAAAGAGAAGGGGTACTTCAGTGACTCCTCCCTTTTATGATTCCCTACACAGCTCAAAAGATGAATGTGTAAATGCTTAAGGTCAAATTCTTTTATTAGTTAACCAACAGTTAAACATAATAATACAAATAGTAGTAATTCACTTTGAGCATTTATATGTGATTGTAGTGAGAATATCAGGAGGTTGTTTGCTTGATCTCAGACATAAAGAACCAAGAGGAATCTGTTAACCCCCAAGAAACAGATGAAGAGAAGATGGCCAAACCAGTTCTGCAAATTGAAAAAGAAAGAATTAACAAAGCTCAAACAGTCAATTAAATATGTTCCAGCATAATGATGGCAGCTTTAATGCATCATGGGCCAAGCAGAGTGGCTGGTACCTGATAACTGGACAGCGAGCTAGTCAGTTATGCAATCCACCAGTTGATGGCAGTACAGTGCCATGATCTCAGTATTTCAAGAGAAAAATTTCATGAACTTTTTGGATAGAAATTCTTTATTTTCAACAGCTGAGTATTGCATTTTCAGTTCATTATTTCAAACTTTTTTTGTTGTATTATCCAGTAGTCCACTGGAAAACAAGATGGTGCATGATTCGCAGGTGAACGATACATTCATCACATGGGTTTCTGTGCTCTTTCTGTTATTGATTAGTGATGAATTATCCCTGACTGATGGCGCTACATGAAGCAACAAATGTGCCTTTAAGAATTACACATGCTGTGAATTGTGTATCTGGAGACTTCTGGGTAAAGCATTGTCAAACACACCAGTAAATGAGAGGAGGAGGATTTCTGTTGCCTACTTAACATACTGGTCAAGGCTCACAGAGATTTGTCTACTATTTGCTGCTACTTTATAGACATGGCCCTCTGAGTAAAGAAGTTATTAAACATAACAGGGGAGTTGATAGTTTTTTCATAAAACCACAAGAGGCATGATGGGCCAAATGGCCTCCTGCTATTCTGTATCATTCAATGATCTGTATGATTAAAAATCTTTCATGTAGCGTTTTCTCCATGTCACACCTTTCAAAGCGTGGTCTCCGAGGCATCTTACCATAAAACGATTAGATGCCAGAGCATCACATCTCAAAATGTCACTTCTCCAAAAATTGGAGATTTACGGAAACGAGCTCTTATCTGCTGTGTTAGATAACAAATATCTAGCCAACTGATTCAAACTTTTCATGTGTTTACATTTAATCAGTAGGAATGATAAGTAAAATCAGCCACAGTGAATGTCTCCTCTGTCCTTGTGCAGATATTGGAGGTGAAGTGTACATCCAGATGAAATACAAGGTTTGACCATGTACTCCCACTGCTTCCATTTTATAAGCACTGTATGAAGCACTATGTTGAAAAATTAATACAAGCAATTTGTGACAACCTACAATCTTAAATAATGCCATAACTTCTCCCATACATTCACCATAGGAAATGGCCCTTGCCATTCCCTCCCCCTCTTGTACAGGAGGTAAACAGACCATCATGTTTTCATTTTGCATCTGCAAAGGATCAGTTGCGGGGGGGGGGGGGCAGATGGGCACGGTGGGGATGGGGGGGGGGGGGGCAGATGGGCACGGGGTGATGGTGGGTGACGAATAGCAAAGGGGGTATTGGAACTACAAGGCAGAATATAAGGGAGTGAGGAAAATTTGATTGTGATAAAAGTTAGGGGAACATGGTGCAAGTGGATTGTTGCAGCAGGTAAGACAGATTTCCCAGCCAGTCTACACTGGATGTATACAAGGCTTGTTCAGTTAGTGTGTGAGCCTCATTAAGGGTTTGAAAAAAATAGAAACAAGGGTAAGGCTTCCCTTTTCATTTCTAGTGTTGATTGTTGAAGTGCAAATACCATCCCAAATTTCTCCTTGGTACATTTGATCATTTCTATGGCATTTCTCTTTAAACTGTGGATTGGGCTGATTGTGAGATGCTGTTTGGCAGTTGGGTGCACTTTTGCAGCTAATTTTTATATTGTGTTTTATTTTTTTCTTTCCACCTCTGATTGAAGGGAATTCTACTCAAATCAAACTGCTTGTATTAGTAGGATGGGCATTTCGCTGGAAATTCCTTCTGCTCTAAGGAAGCTTGAAGATGCAGAGGAGTTGCAGGACATTGATTGGAGGGAGGCCTATCTTCATATGAGACGGGTTGCACAAATCTGCTGCTCATCACGTGTTTGTTCACAGACCTTGTCAGAGCTACCTGAGCATGTCAGAGACGGAGGCCATTCTGCCCAATGAGCTCTTTCAAGGAGCAATCCAGTTATTCCCACTCGCCCTCTTTTCCACATATCCCTGCAATTATTTCTTCTAGCATATATCCAATTTCCTATTGAATATTACTACTGAACCTGTATCTATTATCCTATCAGGCAGTGCATTCCAAACCCTAACTACTCACAGCATTTTTTTTTTCCTCATGTCACCTCCCATTCTTTTGCCAATCACCTTAACTCTGCGCCAAGTGGTTATCAGCCCTTCAGCCTTTGGAAATAGAGTAAATCAAGAGAAACTATCCAAACTCTTCATGATTTTAAACACTTCTTTCAAATCTCCTCTTTGTCATCTCTGCCCTAAGGAGAACAACTCCAGTTTCTCCAATTTAGCACAGTAACTAATCCCTCATCTCAGCAACCATTCTAATAAATCTCTATCCTCTGCAAAGCCTTCACATGGTTCCTGAAGTGTGGCACTCAAGAATTGGACACAATACTCTAATCACAGCCAAACTTGCACTTCATATAACTTCCTGATTTTTGTATTTGTGGGCTGATAAAGGGGTGGAGGGGTGATATAAGGGGTCAAAGAGGGAGGCCCAACATATACATCACAACTGGATATTACCAATGGTGGTTGGTCTGACAGGAGGGAGTCACATTGAAACTTAATCATGTTGAACAAGCAATTAATTGTGATTTTACCAGTTTTTTTTCCATTTTATGAGGGCGCGCAGGAATAACAGAGCTTCACACCCTCGCCTGTTATAGCGAGATGTAGGGTCAGCAGAAGGTCAGTGTTGGCTGCACTCGGCAGCCATTGTGAAAGATAACTTGGCTTGATAGAGAGGGTAAAACTGAGTGGACACCAGCTGTAGCAATCAGGAATAAAGAGAAACTTGCCTAGCATATCGGGGACATTCTGCTTGAGTGTCCTTTCTGAATTGGCACTTGTATGTATAAAGCCAGGTTGTTGGGAGGCTCGGAGAACAGGGTGTAGCTATTTGTCATGGACCTCATTCATTCAGACTTTCAGACCTCTAGTGAGGAGGAGCACCACAGAGGGAAAGAGCTGGAGCCACTGGCAGTGGGGCAGCAGCACCCAGAAGGGCAACAAGATCAGGAGTATGCCCATTCCACCAGACACTCTATGATAAGTTGATCAGTCACTAGGATGGGATGGGATAGGATGCAATGTGCTTGCTGAGGGAAATAAGGCTAGAAATTGTGGGGATACAAGCCATAATCTTCTCCTAATCCTCCTTAGATCCAGGGATAGCACCAGAGGATTGGAGAACCACATATGCTACATTCTTGTTCATAAAAGGGTGTAAAGAAAATCCCAGCAACTTCAAGCCTGTCAGTATAACCTTGTGGTGGGAAAGTTTTTGAAGCAATAACCCAAGACAAAACAGTCATTTGAACAAGTGTAGATAAATTAAGAATGGCCAACGTGGATTTGTGAAAGGCAAATCGGGTTTAAGTAACTTGATTGAGTTTTTGATGAGGTGACAGAAAGGGTTGGTGAAGATAGATATGGACTTCCAAAATGCTTTTGATAAAGTGTCTCATAACAGGCTTGCCAGCAAAATTGAAGCCCATGGAATAAAAGGGACAGTGGCAGCATGGATACAAAATTGACTAAGTGATAGGAAACAAAAGAGTAGTGGTAAACAATTGATTTTCTGATTGGTGGTATGGACTAAGAACACTGTTTTTCCTGACACATATTAATAATTTGGACTTGGGTGTATGGGGGATAATTTCCAAATTTGTAGATGACACAAAACTTGGAAGTATAGTCCACCTTGAGAAACAGATGTTTGGCCATCTGTTGATAGAATTCACAGATGGCCTCATTATGAATGTTTGGCTGAACTCCAAACCCCACTAATGGATTAGCTCACCATAGGGTCTGTTTTCACAAGCTGAAATGGAGTGTTTGCTTTGATGGATTGACATATTTGAGGTTATAATAAGTTATTCTTTCTTTGAACTGTTTCTTTCAATACCTGTATGTTTAGTTGGACACAATTAAGAGGTGTGAAGTGAGGTAAAACTTCTGTCATTGATCCCAGAATGGCTCTTTTGATTGACACTTTTATAGGGTTGTAAGAGCAGAAATTTTTTCAAAGCAGATTTTTGAATGGGTGTTTTTTTAAATGCATTTCAAGACTTGCTTAAGTTACTATATGGCTCATTGGTTTTATAGTACAAACTGAGTGAGTGGGCATGGAGGATGCAGGGAGCCATGAAAGGCAAATGGGCGTATGGAGGTACTATGAGGGGCTTTTAAGAAGTATGGGAGCATGAAGAGCATAGAGGAGGCATAGGTAAGGCCTTTCAAACATATCTTTCAAAAGGCTCCCCAATTGCAACTATGGTTCACGACTGCTCAGAGGGCCGTGAACCAGGTGTCCTTGAGAAGCTGGCCCGACTTCTCCATGAAAATTACAGCGTTGTATGAGATACTTACTCCCACACTGGAACAGGTCAGGTTGGGAGTGCGGGGTGCAGACTCACTATCTTTACCCTTATCCAGTTATGGGGGCAGGAATCCCAGAATTGGGTCCTGCCACCATTTTTAAAGGCATCCGGAGTCGACCTGACTCCAAGAAAATCTGGCCCAAAATATTTCCTCAACATCTCTGCCATTTCCTCATTCCCCATGAAAATTTCTGCCTCTAAGGGACCAATGAATACTTAGCTACTCTCTTTTTTATGTACTTATAAAAACTCTTAAAATCAGTTTTTATATTCCTGGCTGGTTTACTCTCATTTTATTTCTTTTCCCTTTTTATTAACTTTTAGTGGCCCTTTGCTGGTTTCTAAAACACTTCCAATCCTCAGGCTTCTACTATTCTCTCCTGTAATAGTGATTCTATTATTTTTTCCTCCCAATGATGTTAAGCTAACTGGTCTATAATTCCTTGGACATGTTCTATCACCCTTCTTAACTATAGGTATTACATTAACCATCTGCCGGTCTTCTGGTACTATGTCTTTTTCTAACTAATTATTAAAATTGTGTAGTAATACCTCAGCTATCTCTTCCCTGGATTCTTTTAATATGTGTGAATACAATCCATCCGGACCTGAGGTTCTAACCTCTTTGAATTTGATTGGTTTATTTAATACATCACTTTTTTATTTTAAATGCACTTATTACTTATCTTATCATCCAATATCATGTACACCTGTTCGATATCCCCAGTAAATATCAAACCAAAATAATTATTCAATGTTTCTGCTATCTATCATTACCTGTGGTATTATACTGTCTATCCCTTAATGGCCCCATTCCCAACCGACTCTGTTGAATACCATTCTAAATGTCTCCCATTGTTGTTCTACATCATTGTTTGCTAATATTGTTGCCCATTTTATTTTCCAGTTGTCCTATTCTCAGCCCCTCAAAATCAGCTTTTCTCCATTCTACTGATTTTTGTCATACTTATGTCCTTCTCTATTATCATCTTGAAGCATATTATATTATGGTCACTAATGCTTAGATGTTCCCATACTTTTACTTACCTTATCTACTCTGCTTCATAATCCATTACTCGATCCAATACTGAATCTTCCCTTGTTGGGCTTTTATACATATTGGTTAGAAAGAAGTCCTATACACATTGTAGGAACCACATTTCATTATCTCCTTTATCTACCTCTTCTGTCCAATTAACATCAGGGTAGTTGAAATTTTTCTGTAGGTTCTGACAGGTCTCTTTCTCTCTGCACCATCATTGTTTGTCTTTCTATTTTATTGATTGATGATTCCCTGGTCTGAAAAATTATCTCTTTTCCCTCCCATGTTCCAAATGCTCTGCCCTACAATCATCTTCTTCCCTTCATCATCACCTGATTGAAATGAAAGCTTTTTGTAGTGTTTCTTCCTCAATTTTCCTTAAAAGCTCAAAATGGTTAAATTCCTTACCTCCTGATCTTTTTAGTACTGTTAATATCCTGCACCATGGATCTTGCTCTTTAGTGAAGTTTCCCTCTATTAAAAGAAATGTGCCCAGCTCCACATTAGGAACCTCAGTTCAAACTCTACCTGAATCTAGGATGACATATGTTGATTTTTCATAATATTCAAGGAATTGCTGAGGAGTCATGAGCTCTGAACTGCCACACAGAAACTTGATGGTATTCTCTTTGATGATCAGATGTCGGATTTCTTCAGACACAGTGTGATATGATCCAGTGATGTTTTTCTGTATGAGAGAAACGGGCTGTCACCATCACCTGAATGTTGTTTTTTTTTAATATACATGGTCTCCAATTTTGGTGGAAACTGGGATGTGAGTGCATGTTGATAAAATGAAGATGGTCACTTGCACTTACCCCTCTGATCCCACTGCCTTCCTGTCGTATCCCACCTGCTCCTTTGAGTGTTCCTTTGGGCCTCACAAGGAAGCCTTGGGCCTTTCTAGCTGGGGTTTCCCATCTCCCTCCAATTACATCCAGAGCCCCCTCACCACTTACCTTGGTCCTCAACTGCAGCCTCCTGCTGCTGAATTTCCACCACGTAGCAGATCTGGCTGGGTTCAGGCTAGTTGGTGACAAAAATTCATGCTAATAATGTCTGGTTGTTAAGATTTTCCTCCTGTCGTCCAGAGTTTTCCACCCATTTCAGAGCTCCCACGCATTGTAACCTCCTGTGCCACACACCCCCACCATTAAAATGGTGCCTTTGTTTTTATTTATGAGATGACAGTCTATGTTACAGTTGCATGTTGACCTACATAGTAACTCACTGCAGTTGGATAAAATTCACTCCTGGGGAGGTGCTTTAGGGTGTTTCAATGTGAAAGGCATGACATAAAAATCATATTAACAATTCTTAATAAGTTCTTAAAGGTATTTTCACACAGCAACAAAATAATGTTTTCAGCAGGAAAAGACCACCCCTCCACCTTGTTTATCGTTTCAGCCCTGACCCTTTAAGTAATGCAACTGCAGAGCCCATCTTGCAGCTTCATGATTATTTTGTCTTGAGTAAACAACACAGACACCGTCTGAACATTCGTTGCCCAAATTTGGGAACCTGCTGTCATATCAGCTGGTTGGCTGTTACGATGTTATATCAATTTCCTTACCATGATTCTGAAATTAATAGCCTTTTTCTGAATAGGAATTTGCCAAGTCATTTTTTTAAAAAATAGCTTGCACCAGCATTTTGTTTAACAGCTGACAATGCTCATATATTCTACAATTTCAACATGCTCTTACTAAAAAAAGACACCTACATTTCTCATTTTCTTTAACCCTTGAGCACAAAATTGCCTCGTGTGGCACTGCTTGTAGCGTTGCTACAGAGGCCTTACATCTATCTGTGTATCCCACGCTGTGAGCCCACAGATTCTGCGAGGACAAGGGCACCTTGTGTGCATCGGAGGGATTTGATTTGTACCATTATAACATCGTAACAGCCAACCAGCTGATATGACACCAGGTTCCCAAATTTGGGCAACGAATGTTCAGACGGTGTCTGTGTTGTTTACTCAAGACAAAATAATCATGAAGCTGCAAGATGGACCCTGCAGTTGCATTATTTAAAGGGATCAGGCGCCATGTTCAGGCAACTGATGCATTGCAATGTCTGCATCTCGGACTCTAGCTTAACAACTTTAAGACACAGCTACTCTAGTTGCAGACACTGCAGATGTGGTTGCCTAGGATTGTACTGCTCTCCACAAGCTCATACATGGTGCACATGCCGCACACCTACTGCATTACCATCTCTATTTAACCTTGTTTATATATTTAATTGGTTAAAGTTTTATTCAATTGGTTTATTTTAAACTGTTTAATTTAACTAAAAGAAGCATCTACTTCCTCTCTGCACTGAATTCCAACTCTCACCAAATTCTCAACTTCCTACTCTGTTTACGATGCATTCAGTTCACTTGGCAAACTATTTACTTTCTGTGCCGTAGGGGATACTTTCTCATGTGTGTTCACAGTATTGTGCGATTCTTAATCTCTGGGATCAGGGTTTAAATCCAGGCTAGACAAATGATGCAGGAATGGTTATATTGAACGTACTTTACAAACACTGGAAAATTCTTGTTTATGAAAGACTTTCCTCCCTCCTTCAGCCCCACCCCCACTCGCACTCATTTTGAGTCCCAAAGGATGGATTCCACTTTAATTAACAAGGCAGGTGATTGTGAGCCTGATATGTGGTGGGGTGATTGGAACAAAGCAGTGCTCTGTATATAACCAAAACAATCTCCTGCAATATTTCTTTACCAATGCATCAGTGTGGAAAATGCCAATGCCTGGTGTCCAGTGATTTCTGCTCCTTTTGCATTGAGCAATGGAAGATTTAAGTGTGGGATTTCAGTGAAGCTGGCAACAACTTCATTCTAATAGAGTTCCCTGTTACAGTACATGGATACAAGATTGGAATCAATTCAGTGCCTGCATGCCAGATTAAAACTCTGACCTTTGGATTTTGCTGGATGTAATTTCCAAGTCTCAACAGGAGAGTGAGGCATTCTGGGACTAATTTCTCCACCGGCTCCATCTCTGAAGTGCCCATCATCAGTGTGACTGGCAAATTTACAGGGCGCTGCAGCCAGTGTCGGTACAGTCGGTCTGGGATATTGTGTGACAATACAAGGATCCTAATGTCTGACTGAATCAGCCTAAAAGTAAAAGAGGCAAAAACAAATAGTGTTAAATGAGAAATGATGATTCCATATTACTTTATGGACTCAAAGGCGTTTACAGCACAGAAGGAGGCCATTCGGCCCATTGTGTCCGCGCCAGTCAACAAAGATCTGACTACACTAATCCCGTTTTCCAGCATTTGGCCCATAGCCCTGGAGGCTATGGCAACACAACTGAATATCTAAATACTTCTTAAATGTTACGAGAGTTTCTGACTCAACCACCCTTTCAGGCAGTGAGTTCCAGATTCCCACCACCTCTGGGTGAAAATATTCATCCTCAACTCCCCTCTTAGCCTTCTACTTCTTACCTTAAATATATGCTCCCTGGTTATTGGCCGCTCTACTAATGGAAAAGGTGCCTTCCTATCCACCCTATCTATGCCCCTCATAATCTTATACACCTCTATCAGGTCCCCTCTCAACCTTCGCTGCTCCAAGGAAAACAACCCCAGTCTATCCAATCTTCCCTAATAGCTCAGACACTCCAGCTCAAGCAGCATTCTGGTAAATCTCCTCTGCACCCTCTCCAGTGCAACCACATCCTCCCTATAATGTAGTGACGAGAACTGCACACGGTACTCCAGTTGTGGCCTAACCAGCATTTTATACAGCTCCAGCATAGCCTCCCTCCTCTTATATTCTATGCCTTGGCTAATAAAGGCAAGTATCCCAAGTATAGCTGGGAATTGGGAGACAATTCTTGCCTGCGATTTATTGTAAGTGATGCCAGGCCTGCAGCTTTGACCAGCTCCTCAATTAATACTTGCTATAAGGGAGGTCAGGACAGCTAAAGTTCTTAAACAATGGGACCACGTGCAATTGAGGGCATCAGATGAAGACAGGTTGATGTTGGCTGGGATACCCACGCATGGTTAAATGTCCAGCTTATGAATATACATATGAACATACGAAATAGGAGCAGAAGTAGGCCATTTGGCCCATTAAACCTGATCCACCGTTCAATAAGTTCATGGCTGATCTGTTTGCGTTTCAAATCCTACGTACCCATCTACCCTCAATAACCTTTGATTCCCTTGCCTAACAAGAATCTGTCTACCTCTGCCTTAAAATTATTTAATGACCCTGCTTCCACCACCTTCTGGGGCAGAGTTCCAAAGTTACACTGCCCTCAGGGAGAGAAAAATTCTCCTCATCTTTGTCTTGTGTGACCCCTAATTTTAACATAATGATCCCTAGTTCTGGACTCACCCACAAGAGGAAATATCCTTTCCACATCCCCCTTGTTAATACCGTTCAGGATCTTATATACTTCAGTCAAGTTACCCCTCACTCGTCTAAACTCCAGTGGAAACAAGCCCAGTCTGTCGAACCTTTCCTCATAAGACAACTCACTCATTCCAGGTATCAATCTAGTAAACCTCCTCTGAACTGCCTCCAATGCATTTACATGCTTCTTTAAATAAGACGAAGATTGAACACAGTATTCAAGGTGCCGTCTCACCAATGCCCTGTATAACTGAAGCATAACATCCTTACTTTTATGTTCAACTCTTCTCATAATAAAGATAACATTCCATTGGCCTTCTTAATTATTTGCTGTACCTGCATACTAACTTTTTGTGACTCATACACTAGAACACCTAGATCCCGCTGCACCTCAGAATTCTGCAGACATTCTCCATTTAAGTAACACTCTGCTTTTTTATTCTTCCTGCCAAAGCAAACAACTTCACATTTTCGCATATTATACTCCACCTGCCAGATTTTGTCCCACTCACTCAGCCTAGCTATAACTGTCTGCAACCGCCTTAAATCCTCTTCACAACATATCTTCCTACCTATCTTTGTGTCAACTGCAAAATTAGCTACCATGCCTTCACTCCCCTCTTCAAAGTTATTGATATAAATTGTAAAAAGTTAATGCCCCAGCACAGACCCCTGTGGGACTCCATTCATCACTTCCTGCCAATCAGAAAAAGACCCATTTATGCATACTTTCTGTTTTCTGCCAGCCAGCCAATCTTTTATCCATACTAATATGTTACCCCCTACACCATGAGCTTTTATTTTCTGCAATAACCTTTGATGTGCCACCTTAGCAAATGCCTTCTGGAAATCAAAATAAGGTATGTTTACAGGTTCCCCTTTATCCACAGCGCATGTTGCTCCTTCAAAGAACTCCAATAAATTGGTTAAATATGATTTCCCTTTCACAAAACAATGCTGATTTTCCCGATTACCTTGAGTTTCTCTAAGTGCCCAACTATAACCTCCTTAATGATCGACACTAACAGCCTCCCTATGACAGACATCAAACTAACTGGCCTATAGTTTCCTGTTTTTTTGCCTCTCTCTTCTTGAATAGAGGGGTTATATTTGCTACTTTCCGGTCTGATGGAACCTTTCCAGAATCTAGCGAATTTTGGAAAATTAACACCAACGCATCTACTACCTCATTAGCCACCTCTTATAAGACCCTAGGATGAAGTCCATCAAGACCTGAAGATTTGTCAGCCTGCAGTTCCATCAGTTTGCTCAGTACCGCTTCCTTAGTGATTGTAATTTCACTAAGTTCCTCCCTCCCCTCCACCTCTTGATTTAGAGCTGTTACTGGAATGTTTTTTGTATCTTCTATAGTGAAGACACAAGCAAAATATTTGTTCATTTCATCTGTCATTTCCTTATTATCTACTATTAACTCCCCATTGTTCACTCTCTAGAGGACCAACACTCACTTTACTTACTCTCTCCCTTTTTAAATATCTGTAAAAACTCTCACTCTGTTTTTTCTAGCTAGCTTCCTCTCACACTCTAATTTATTTCTCCTGATTAACCTTTTAATCATTCTTTGCTGTTCCCTATATTCTGACCAATCATCTGACCTGCCACTCTTCTTTGCACAGTTATATGCTTTTTCCTTAAGTTTGATGCTTTCCTTAACTTATTTACAATAGGAATATACTTATTCTGAGTATTCTGAAATATCCTCTTAAATGTCTACCATTGCTTCTCTATTAATCTAATCTAAGTAGTTTATATGGATTTCAGCAAAGCCTTTGACAAGGTCCCACATGGGAGACTTATAAAGAAGGCAAAGGCACATGGGATACAGGGTAATTTGATAAGGTGGATTCAAAATTGGCTTAGTTGTAGGAGACAGAGGGTGATGACAGAAGGGTGCTTTAGTGACTGGAAGCCAGTGTCCAGTGGCGTACCACAGGGATCTGTGCTCGGTCCCCTATTATTTGTCATTTATATAAACGACATAGATGACTATGTGGGGGTAGGATTAGTAAGTTTGCAGATGACACAAAGATTGGCCGGGTGGTTAACAGTGAGGTTGAGTGTCTTGGGCTACAGGAAGATATAGACGGGATGGTCAAATGGGCAGATAAGTGGCAGATGGAATTTAACCCTGATAAGTGTGAGGTGATACACTTTAGAAGGAGTAATTTGACAAGGAAGTATTCAATGAACAGCATGGCACTTGGAAGTTCTGAGAAACAAAGGGACCTTGGCGTGTATGTCCATAGATCTCTGAAGGTGGAGGGGCATGTTAGTGGGGTGGTGAAAAAGGCATATGAGACACTTGCCTTTATCAATGGAGGCATAGATTACAAAAGTAGGGAGATCATGTTGGAGTTGTATAGAACCTTGGTGAGGCCACAGCTGGAGTACTGTATGCAATTCTGGTTGTCATATTATAGGAAGGATGTGATTGCACTGGAGGGGGTGCAGAGGAGATTCACCAGGATGTTGCCTGGGATGAAACATTTAAATTATGAAGAGTGGTTGGATAGACTTGGGTTGTTTTTGTTGGAGCAGAGAAGACTGAGGGGCGACCGGATCGAGGTGTACAAGATAATGAGGGGCATGGACAGGGTGGATAGGGAGCAGCTGTTCCCCTTAGTTGAAGGGTCAGTCACGAGGGGACACAAGTTCAAGGTGAGGGGCAGGAATTTGATAAGGTGGATTCAAAATTGGCTTAGTTGAGGAAAAACTTTTTTACCCAAAGGGTGGTGATGGTCTGGAATGCACTGCCTGGGAGGGTGATGGAGGTGGGTTGCCTCACATCCTTTAAAAAGTACCTGGATGAGCACTTGGCATGTCATAACATTCAAGGCTATGGGCCAAGAGCTGGTAAATGGGATTAGGTAGGTAGGTCAGGTGTTTCTCACGGGTCGGTGCAGACTCAATGGGCCGAAGGGCCTCTTCTGCACTGTGAGATTCTGTGATTCTGATTCTGTAATCTATCCCCTAGCCTAGTATCCTAGTTCACCTTCAAGTAGCTCAGCTTTCATGCCCATATAATTGCCCTTATCTAAGTTTAAAAAACTAGTATTGGACCCATTCTTCTTCCTTTCAAAACAAAAACAGAATTACCTGGAAAAACCCAGCAGGTCTGGCAGCATCAGTGGAGAAGAAAAGAGTCAACATTTCGAGTCCACATGACCCTTCAACAGAACTGAGTATAGTTAGGAGAGGGGTGAAATATAAGCTGGTTTAAGGTGGGGGACGGGGGGAGAGAAGTTGAGGGTGGGATGGTTGTAGAGACAAGCAAGCAGTGATAGGAGCAGATAATCAAAAGATGTCACAGACAAAAGGATCAAAGAGGTGTTGAAGGTGGTGATATTATCTAAGAAAAGTGCTAATTAAGAATGGTTGGCAGGACACTCAAGGTACAGCTCTAGTGGGGGTGGGGTGGAAAGACTGACAAGGTATTAGTTGTACATTTAAAAATAATGGAAATAGGTGGGAAAAGAAAAATCTATATAAATTATTGAAAAAAACAAAAGGGAGGGGGAAGAAACGGGGTGGGGATGTGGGGACGGAGTTTAAGATTTAAAGTTGTTGAATTCAATATTCAGCCCGGAAGGCTGTAAAGTGCCTAGTCAGAAGATGAGGTGCAGTTCCTCCAGTTTGCGTTGGGCTTCACTGGAACAATGCAGCAAGCCAAGGACAGACATGTGGGCAAGTGAGCAGGGTGGAATGTTAAAATGGCAAGCGACAGGGAGGTTTGGGTCTTTCTTGCGGACAGACCGCAGGTGTTCTGCAAAGCGGTCGCCCAGTTTGCGTTTGGTCACTCCAATGTAGAGGAGACCGTATTGGGAGCAACGAATGCAGTAGACTAAGTTAGGGGAAATACAAGTGAAATGCTGCTTCACTTGAAAGGAGTGTTTGGGCCCTTGGACGGTGAGGAGAGAGGAAGTGAAGGGGCAGGTGTTGCATCTTCTGCGTGGGCATGGGGAGGTGCCATAGGTGGGGGTTGAGGAGTAGGGGGTGATGGAGGAGTGGACCAGGGTGTCCCGGAGGGAACGATCCCTACGGAATGCCACCAGGGGGGGTGAAGGGAAGATGTGTTTGACGGTGGCATCGTGCTGGAGTTGGCGGAAATGGCGGAGGATGATCCTTTGAATGCGGAAGCTGGTGGGGTGATAAGTGAGTACAAGGGGGACCCTATCATGTTTCTGGGAGGGAGGAGAAGGCGTGAGGGCGGATGCACGGGAGATGGGCCGGACACGGTTGAGGGCCCTGTCAACGACCGTGGGTGGAAAACCTCGGTTAAGGAAGAAGGAAGACATGTCAGAGGAACTGTTTTTGAAGGTAGCGTCATCAGAACAGATGCGACGGAGGCGAAAGAACTGAGAGAATGGGATGGAGTCCTTACAGGAAGCGGGGTGTGAGGAGCTGTAGTCGAGGTAGCTGTGGGAGTCGGTAGGCTTGTAATGGATATTGGTGGACAGTCTATCATCAGAAATTGAGACAGAGAGGTCAAGGAAGGGAAGAGAAGTGTCAGAGATGGACCATGTGAAAATGATGGAGGGGTGGAGATGGGAAGCAAAATTAATAAATTTTTCCAGGTCCCGACGAGAGCATGAAGCAGCACCGAAGTAATCATCGATGTACCGGAGAAAGAATTGTGGGAGGGGGCCGGAGTAGGACTGGAACAAGGAATGTTCCACATACCCTATAAAGAGACAGGCATAGCTGGGGCCCATGGGGTATGTGGAACGTTCCTTGTTCCAATCCTACTCCGGCCCCCTCCCACAACTCTTTCTCCGGTACATCGATGATTACTTCGGTGCTGCTTCATGCTCTCGTCGGGACCTGGAAAAATTTATTAATTTTGCTTCCCATCTCCACCCCTCCATCATTTTCACATGGTCCATCTCTGACACTTCTTTTCCCTTCCTTGACCTCTGTCTCAATTTCTGATGATAGACTGTCCACCAATATCCATTACAAGCCTACCGACTCCCACAGCTACCTCGACTACAGCTCCTCACACCCAGCTTCCTGTAAGGACTCCATCCCATTCTCTCAGATCCTTCACCTCCGTCGCATCTGTTCTGATGACGCTATCTTCAAAAACAGTTCCTCTGACATGTCTTCCTTCTTCCTTAACCGAGATTTTCCACCCACGGTAGTTGACAGGGCCCTCAACCGTGTCCGGCCCAACTCCCGCGCATCCGCCCTCACGCCTTCTCCTCCCTCCCAGAAACATGATAGGGTCCCCCTTGTCCTCACTTATCACCCCACCAGCTTCCGCTTTCAAAGGATCATCCTCCGCCATTTCCGCCAACTCCACTAGAGCTGTACCTTGAGTGTCCTGCTATCCATTCTTAATTAGCACTTTTCTTAGATAATATCACCACCTTCAACACCTCTTTGATCCTTTTGTCTGTGACATCTTTTGATTATCTGCTCCTATCACTGCTCGCTTGTCTCTACAACCACCCCACCCTCAACTTCTCTCCCCCCGCCCCCCACCTTAAACCAGCTTATATTTCACCCCTCTCCTAACTATACTCAGTTCTGTTGAAGGGTCATGTGGACTCGAAACGTTGACTCTTTTCTTCTCCACCGCAGTAGTTTTTTGTTTTTATCTCTTCTTCCTTTCAAACTGGATGTAAAATTTAATCATATTGTGTTCATTGTACAGGCCCTCACATAAAATATGAGCAAAGTGCCAGTAGTCCACAGGTGCCTGTTCCCACCACCCTTTTCTCCTCAATGTATTAGACGGGTGACAAAGTCTGAAAGGGTAAATAGTGAAAATATTATTTCTACTGGTAGTGATCAAGGGGCCATACTTTTAGGATCAGTACTAAAAGCAGAAAAGGGGAAATTACAAAGAATGTTACAGCATTGTGATATTCTATGATATAACCCACAAACCTTTAGACATTCAGTTAAAATGCAATTAGATAAAAATTTGAAGAACATTATGGGATGTGAGAAAGGAGCAGGGAAGTGAAATTAAAATAGAAACTGTAGTTTGGCCCCTGTTGGAGTATTGTGTCCAATTCTGGACATTAGACTTTAGGAAGCACATGAAGACTTTGGAGAGGATAGAGAAGAGATTGAAAAGAATGATTCCAGGATTGAGGAATTACGGTTATGTAGATAGGCTGGAGAAGCTGGGGTTATTCTCCTTAAAGCTGAGAAGGAGATTTGATAGTGATTGTTTAAAATCATGAAAGGTTTAGATAGAATAAGCAAAAGGAAACTTGTTTCCAATGGCTGAAGGGTTGGTAATGAGAGGTTACCGATTCAAGGTAAGGATAACGTGAGGAAAAAGCTTTTTTTAAACACAATGAGTGGTTAGGATTTGGAATGCATAGCCTGTTAGGGTGGTGGAATCAATGGTAACCTTCAAAAGGGAACTGGATTCATACATGAAGGAGAAACAACTGCAGGGATGTCAGGAAAGATTGGGGAATGGGTCTAACCGGATCATTCCTCAAAAGGGCAGACATGATGGACTGAATTGCCTCCTTCTGCACTGCAATACCATCCCTCTCAAGCTCAACCAATGATCTCCTTCTTCGCTGAAATTTTTATGATTCAGGAGAGGAAGGAAGAAATTTAAATCATTCCCAGATCTGTTATCATCATTGTGAGTCTTAACTTAGGTTGTCCTTGGTTAGGATTGATAAAGACTGCTGGAGGCAAGGCTGTTGGTAAACTTTAATTTTTATTAAGCATTCTTCTAACTATGCACAAGGTAAGGCTTAGCACGAGACATCACATACAACTATCACTCATCATACTCTTGTCATGTGATCTTACATCACTGATGATGTAGATTGTTTATTCACATTAACCCTTTACATACCTCTCCCCCAAGTCTCTGACTCTGTTAAATACATTATTTACATTATCCTACATCTAGATTCATAGAGTCTACAACACAGAGAAAGGCTCTTCGGCCCATCAAATCTGCACCGGTCAAACATGTACCTAACTATTCTAATCCCATTTTCCAGCACCAGGCCCATAGCTTTGTATGCCATGGCATCGCAAGTGCACATCCAAACACTTCTTAAATGTTATGAGAGCTTCTGCCTCTACCACCCTTTCAGGCAGTGAGTTCCAGATTCCCACCACTCTCTGGGTGAAAAAATTCTTACTCACATCCCCTCTAAACCTCCTGCCCCTTACCTTAAATCTATGTCCCCTGGTTGAAAAGTTCTTTCCTGTCTACTCTACCTATGCCCCTCATAATTTTATACACCTCAATCATGTCCCCCCTCAACCTCCTCTGCTCCAGGGAAAATAACCCCAGTCTATCCAATCTCACCTCATAACTAAAACTCTCCAGCCCAGACAACATCCTGGTAAATCTCCTCCGAACTCTCTCTAGTTCAATCACATCCTTCCCATAATGCAGATTACAGAACTGCACACAATACTCAACTGTGGCCTAACCAGCATTTTATACAGTTCCAGCATAACATCCCTGCTCTTATATTCTATGCCTCGGCTAATAAAGGCAAGCACCCCATATGTCTTCTTAACCACCTTATCTACCTGTCCTGCTACTTTAAGGGACCGGTGGACATGCACACCAAAGTCCCTGTGATCCTTGGTATTTCCCAGGGTCCAACGATTCATCGTGTATTCCCGTGCCTTGTTTGTTCTGCCCATGTGCATCACCTCACGCTTATCCAGATTAAATTCCATTTGCCACTGATCAGCCCATCTATATCCTCCTGTAATCTAAGGCTATCCTTCTGACTATTTTCCACCCCACCAATTTTCGTGTCATCCGCAAACTTACTGATCAACCCTCCTACATTCAAGTCTAAATCGTTTATACATACCTCAAACAGCAAGGGACCCAACACTGATCCCTGTGGAACCCCACTGGACACAGTCACCCAGACATAAAAAAACCCCTCGACCATCACCCACTGTTTTCTGCCACTCAGCCAATTCTGGATCCAATTTTCCAAATTGCCTTGGATCTCATGGGCTCTTACCTTCGTTATCAGTCTCCCTTGCAGGACCTTATCAAAAGCCTTGCTGAAGTCCAAGTAGACTACGTGAAATGCATTGCCCTCATCTACACGTCTGGTCCACTCTTCGAAAAATTCAATCAAATTGATCAGACATGACCTCCCCTTAACAAAACCATGCTGACTGTCCTTGATTAATCCCTGCCTCTCCAAGTGTAGATTAATTCTGTCCCTCAGAATTGCTTCCAATAGTTTCATTTAGACTGACTGGCCTGTAGTTCCCTGGTTTATCCCTTCCTCCCTTCTTGAATAACGGTACCACATTGGCTGTCCTTCAGTCCTATGGCACCTCTCCTGTGGCCAGAGAGGTGTTGAAAATTAATGCCAGTGCCCCTGCTATCCCCTCTCTTGCCTCACTCAACAGCCTGGGATACATTTCATCTGGGCCTGGAGATTTATCTACTTTTAGAACCTCCTCCCTTTCTATGCTAATTTCTTTAATTATATCACAGTCCTTCTGCCTGATTTCCATACCCACGTCGTCCCTCTCACTTGTGAACACCAACACAAAGTATTCATTTAGAACCCTACCCTTCCGGCTCTACACACAAATTACCACTATGGTCCTTAATGGGCCCTACCCTTTCGCTAGTTATCCTCTTACTCTTAATGTACTTGTAAAATAATTTTGGATTTTCCTTTATTTTACCTGCCAATGTTTTTTCATGCCCCCTTTTTGCTCTCCTAATTTCCTTTTTAAGTTCCCCCCTGCACGTTTTATACTCCTCTAGGTTTTCCGCTGTTTTGAGCCCTCTTATCTGCCATAAGCCTCCCTTTTTCTCTTTATCCAATCCTGTATATCCCTCGACATCCAGGGTTCCCTGAATTTGTTGGTCCCACCCTTTATCTTTACTGGAATATGTTGGCCCTGTACTCTCCCTATTTCCTTCTTGAATAAGTCCCACTGCCCTGACTCAGATTTACCTAAAAGTAGCTGCTCCCAGTCCACTCTACCCTCAAAGTCTCTGCCTTCATCCCTTGTTCACAGAGATAACCATTGTAGCAGTCTCACCAAATTTCCCAACCCTGTTCTTAGCTCTCTCAGCGGATGTATAGGATTCAAGTTCTCAATGTTCTCTCTCAAACTTGGTAGAGTGGTATGTGAATTATCAGAGACTACTAGCTCGCTGTTCCGGTAATCTTCCTGATCTTCTGGGTAACTGGTCCATTCCATTGAAGGCCTTCTTCTTGTATATACAAGTGCACTTTTGTTTATTCTCACTATTCCATTTTCAGTCTTTACAAGATCGTGGATGTAATGTTTTTCCTAAAACCTGGCCTTCATGATTTTGGCCACGAATCCATACTGACACCCTTGCCTGGGGTTCTGGTACAATTTTGTGCTCTATGACATTGATTATAGTTTCTGGTTTGATTTGCATGATAGTCATCGTCCTCTCCCTTATTCTCCCTACATCTGTTGCTTTGAGGCATGGCATAAGTGTGTGCTCAAGAACAGGAAATTGAGTCCACAATCGTCTCCCCATTAGAACTTCGGAAGGAGCCAGACCATTCTGGAGTGGTATGGAATGGTAGCTCAACTGTGCAAGGTTGATATCGTCATTTTTCTTCAACAAAGCCTCCATCGTCCTTACTCTTCATTTGGCCTCTCCATTAGCTTGCAGTATCTGGGTGAGCTAGTTGTGTGGACAAACCCATAAGTTCCTGTGAGCTGTTTAAAACATTTGTTGGCAAATTGTGGGCCATTGCCTGAAATAACTAGATCTGAATGCCGTGCATGACAAAAATTTCTTTTAGTAACATAATGATAGCTTCTGAGGTGGGACCATGTACTTGCTTAACCTCAATCCATCTGGAGTAATAGTCAGCAACTATGATGAAAGTCTTTTGAGCTCAAAAAGATCCATTCCAAGACATTCCCACAGTTTGGACGGAAATGAGGATACCATCAGTGGTTCTCTTTGCTCCTGGCAATGAATTGCACAGGTGATGCAGTTTGAAATAATTTCTTCTAATGGCTTTGAGATCCCTGGCCACCAAATGGAATTTGGAATGGAATCTAGCAAAACACTTTGTAATGCCCAATTGTCCCTGGTGTATTCTCTGAAGGACCTCGGGTCTAAGGACTCTAGATATGACCAATCTCTCAGCGTAAATCAGCAAGTCATCCATGACACTGAGATGTCTTCATTGCTCAAAGTATTGCTTCAAGATGAGATTATTTGTAATGTATTCCGGTCATTCTTTGATGTAGTATTTCTGAAATTGAGCACATTCTTCATCTGCTTTTTGTGCCTTTCAAATTTCATTTATCCTCTGTGTTGTTGCTGGTAGAAACTTTGTGGTTAATGAAGTATAGGACTCCACTTCTTCAACAAAATTTATATCCTCTTGTTCAGCCTTGTTAGCAGGAAAGCAGGACAAGGCATCTGTTGTAGATTGTTGCTTTCCTCGGACATACTCATTTGTAACATCGAATTTCATCAATCTCAAGTGAAATCTCTGGACTCTTGGCAGCATCTTTGCTAATTCTTTAAGATTTGATAATGTGATCAATGGCTTGTGGTATGTCTCAATGGCAAATATTAGGCCTAAGATGTAGTCGGAAAATTTCTAACAAGCCCATGTATCTGCTAATGTTTCTTTTTCCATTACAGCGTATCTTTGGTTCTGTTTCAGTCAATTATCAAGATGCGTAGTACACTAGTCTGCGTTTACCATCTGTCTGATTTTGAAAGAGTACAGCTCCTAATCCAGTCAATGATGCAACTGTGGCAACTATTGTATGCAGTTTTGGATCATAGTGAGCCAATATGTCTGGTGAAATGAGTATCTCTTTTATTCTTTTGAATGAAATTTGTTGATTTCCTTCCCCTTTGGTCTTGCCTAATCAATTGCTGCAGTGATTCATTTATATGTGCCAGATTAGGTAAGAACTTTCCTACTTGACTGGCCATTCCCATGACACGCTGAAGCTCTGTGACGTTACGAGGTGGTGGAAGATCTTTGATTGTTTTGCTTTTTTGAGGATCAGCCCTAATGCATGATATGTGAACAATGTGTCCCAGAAATTTAATGGTTGGTTGCGAGAACTCGCATTTATTATTAAGAGTTAGTCCTATTTCTTGCAAGCATCTCAACACTGCTCTTACTCTGGCATCATGCTCCGATGTAGTGGACCCATGGATCAGGGTGTCACCCATGTTACAGATGGCCCCTTCTAATCCTTCTAAAATGCCCATCATTGTCCTTTGAAAAATCTCTGGTGCCGATTTAATACCAAAGGGTGGTTGATTGAAGCAATATCTCCCAAACGATGTGATAAATGTTGTCAATAGTTTGGATTCCTTGTCCAAAGGTAGTTGCCAAAAGCCACTATTTGCATCTAGTTTGGTAAAAATTGTGCTTTTTGCTAACTTTGCCAGACTCTCATCCATAGACGCCATTGAGTGGATCTCCCTTTCCACAGCTTTGTTTAACTGTGTGAAGTCAACACAGATTCGAAGCGAGCTATTTGGTTTCGGTACTGGAACCATGCCTGAACTCCAACTTGTAGGTTTTGTTACAGGTGAGATTACTCCCTGATGCAGCAGTGGCTCAATTTCTTGCTTCACCTTCTGTAAAAGTGGGTGTGGAATTTTCCTTGGGGTGAACAAGCACACTGGTTTGGCATCTGGTCTCAATGTGATGTGACTGGCTGTTTTCGGCTTCCCAAGACCTCTAAATAAGTTTGGAAATTCTGCCCTGAATTCTTTCTGTTTGTCTTGGCTTTCCAATTTGTCTACTTTATAGATGAGTTGTAAATCCTTGCAAACTTTTTGGCTTAATAACGAACATTCTTAGTTTTGGATCATGTACAAAGTTTCTGTGATTTCTCTTCCTTTGTACTGAAGTGTAGCAGTCAAATGTTCTTTGACCTTCAGTTGAATGCCTCTTGGACCGTGGAGTTGTATGGAGGAGGTCTTGCTTTAGCCACTGTTCTATGTCTGAAAGAACTGAAGCTCCTGCTCCAGTGTCTAATTTGAAGTTTGTTTTATGTCCATTGACCATAATGTCTGTGCTCCAATAGTTCCCTTTAGATCCTATAATTTCTTCCAAGAATGGCATTTCATTTTCTTTTGCATCTTCAATTTCTTAAATGTTACATGTTTTAATTGGCTTCTCCTTAAATTTCTGTGGTACGAGCTTTTTGCTGCAGCATACAGCTTTAAAATTTCCTCTCCTCTTGCAGGAATGGTACTCTGCATTTTTGATGGGACTTTTTTTGCACTGTTGCAGCCTATTCTCAGCGAGTGTCACAGTGAGAACACTGAGTAATGCTCTTTCCCTGTTTTTGAGTAGGTGCACTGCTACATCTGTGCCCTACAAACTGCACCATGTCAGTCATTTTTCTCCACGAAATCTCCCTGTCGCCTTGAATAAATACACAATTTTGCTTTCTCACTTCTGCCTGCCTTGTTAACTGCACAGCCTTTAACAACGCTAAATCCTCCTTTAACTATAGAAAACCGGATAAAGTCTCCTCTAAGACTCCTATAACAATGCGATCCAATTCATCTTTCAGGGCTCCATATTCACAATTCTCAGCTAACCGATATAAATCATTAATGAAGGAATCTGTACTCTCTCCTGATCTTTGGGTATGCCTATTGAACTTCTCCCTTTAGACCATAAGACATAGGAACAGAAATTAGGCCATTCGGCCCATCAAGTCTGCTCCGCCATTCAATCATGGCTGATAGGTTTCTCAACCCCATTCTCCCGCCTTCTCCCCGTAACCTTTGATCCCCTTATCAATCAAGAACCTATCTATCTCGGTCTTAAATGGCCTGGCCTCCACAGCCTTCTGTGGCAATGAATTCCATAGATTCACCACTCTCTGTTTCTCCTCATCTCTGTTCTAAAAGGTCTTCCCTTTACTCTGAGGTTGTGCTCTCGGGTCCTAGTCTCTCCTACTAATGGAAACATCTTCCCCACGTCCACTCTATCCAGGCCTTTCAGTATTCTGTAAGTTTCAATCAGATCCCCCCTCATCCTTCTAAACTCCATTGAGTATAGACCCAGAGCCCTCAACCAATCCTCATATGTTAAGCCTTTCATTCCTGGGATCATTCTCCTGAACCTCCTCTGGACCCTATCCAGGGCCAGCACATCCTTCCTAAGATACGGGGCCCAAAATTGCTCACAATATTCTAAATGTGGTCTGACCAGAGCCTTATAAAGCCTCAGCAGCACATCCCTGCTTTTATATTCTAGTCCTCTCGAAATAAATGCCAACATTGCATTTGCCTTCCTAACTACCGCGTCAACCTGCAGGTTAACCTTAAGAGAATCCTGGACTAGGACTCCCAAGTTCCTTTGCACTCCAGATTTCTGAATTCTCTCCCCATTTAGAAAATAGTCTATGCCTCTATTCTTCCTACCAAAGTGCATGACCTCACACTTCCCCACGTTGTATTCCATCTGCCACTTCTTTGCCCATTCTGCTAACCTGTCTAAATCCTTCTGCAGCCTCCCCGCCTCCCCAATACTACCTGTCCCTCCACCTATCTTTGTATCATCTGCAAACTTAGCCAGGATGCCCTCAGTTCCTTCATCGAGATCATTAATGTATAAAGTGAAAAGTTGTGGTCCCAATACTGACCCCCGCGGAACTCCACTAGTCACCGGCCGCCATTCTGAGAAGGACTCCCTTATCCCCGCTCTCTGCCTCCTGCCAGACAGCCAATTTTCTATCCATGCTAGTACCTTGCCTCTAAAACCATGGGCTCTTATCTTACTGAGCAGCCTCCTGTGCAGCACCTTGTCAAAGGCCTTCTGGAAGTCCAAGTAGATAACATCCATTGGCTCTCCTTTGTCTAACCTGCTCGTTACCTCCTCAAAGAATTCTAACAGATTTGTCAGGCATGACCTCCCCTTGATGAAACCATGCTGACTTTGCCCGATTTTACCAAGCACTTCCAAGTATTCTGAAATCTCATCCTTAATAATGGACTCTAAACTCTTACCAACGACCGAGGTCAGGCTAATCGGCCTGTAATTTCCCGTCTTTTGCCTCACTCCCTTCTTAAACAGGGGGGTTACATTAGCGATTTTCCAGTCCTCTGGGACCCTCCCTGACTCCAGTGATTCCTGAAAGAGCACCACTAACGCCTCCACTATCTCTTCAGCTATCTCCTTCAGAACTCTGGGGTGTAATCCATCTGGTCCAGGTGATTTATCCACCTTCAGACCTTTCAGTTTTCCTAGCGCCTTCTCCTTGGTAATGGCCACCATACTCACCTCTGCCCCCTGACTCTCTTGAATTTTGGGGATGTTACTCGTGTCTTCCTCCATGAAGACTGACGCAAAGTGCCTATTCAGTTTCTCCGCCATTTCTTTGTTCCCCATTATTACTTCTCCAGCGTCATTTTCCAGCGGCCCAATGTCCACTTTTGCCTCTCTCTTACCCTTTATATATCTAAAAAAACTCTTGCAATCTTCTTTTATATTACTGGCTAGTTTACCCTCATATTTAATCTTCTCCCTCCTTATTTCTTTTTTAGTTGTCCTCTGTTGGCCTTTGTAGGCTTCCCAATCCCCCTGGCTTCCCACTGCTCTTCGCTGCATTGTATGCTTTCTCTTTAGCTTTTATGCTGTCCCTGACTTCCCTTGCCAGCCATGGTTGCCTCGTCCTCCCTTTAGTATGCTTCTTCTTCCTAGGGATGAATTTTTGCTGTGTCTCCTAAATTACTCCCAGAAACTCCTGCCATTGCTGTTCCACTGTCTTTCCTGCTAGGCTCATCTCCTAGTCAATTCTGGCCAGCTCCTCCCTCATGCCTCTGTAGTTACTTTTATTCAACTGTAATACCATTACATCTGATTCCAGCTTTTTCCTCTCAAATTGCAGGGTAAATTCTATCATATTATGGTCACTTCCTCCTAAGGGTTCCTTCACCTTAAACTCCCTTATAAAATCTGCCTCATTACACATCGCTAAATCTAGAATTGCCTGTTCCCTATTGGGCTCCACCACAAGCTGCTCCAAAAAGCCATCTCGTAGACATTCCACAAATTCCTTTTCTTGGGATCCACTACCAACCTGATTTTCCCAGTCTACCTGCATATTGAAATCCCCCATGATCACTGTAACCTTGCCTTTCTTACATGCCTTTTCTATCTCCTGGTGCATCTTGTGCCCCACATCCTGACTGCTGTTCGGAGGCCTGTCCATAACTCCCATTATGGTTTTTTTACTTTTGCGGTTCCTCAACTCTACCCACACAGATTCTACATCACCTGACCCTATGTCGTTTCTTGCTATCGATTTAATTTCATTGCTTACTAACAAAGCAACCCCACCCCCTCTGCCAACCTGCCTATCTTTTAGATAGGATGTATATCCTTGGATATTTAGCTCCCAGTCCTGATCCCCCTGCAGCCATGTCTCCGCGATGCCCACCACATCATACCTGCCAATTTCAATCTGCGCCACAAGCTCATTTACCTTATTTCGTATACTACTTTCTATGATTGTGTTCCTTCAAAGGCTGAAAAATGTATCAAAAGCTTTAAAAACATCTTTGTATGTCACCATTTCTTCATTTATGCCCAGTCTGACCATAATGTCATCTGCACTACTACCTATGATGTAGAGGAGGGTACTGACCTTTTCCTTACTAGGCTTCTCTGCTAGTCCCAAAGTGGTTCTGTACCTGGTAAACCTACAATGCTAGTTATGCTACTTCTCAGCTTGATCTGGGCCTTCCATGTGTTCAAAGCATTCTGGTAAGGATAAGATTTCCTCCATGGCTTTTCTTCCCGCTAGCCTTTCTTTAAGTTCTGTTGGCATTTGTCCCCACTGTTCTTTTCTTGCAGTTGCTTTGCTTGATGCTTTTTTGGTCACTGGGCCGGTAACTCGATGCTTTTCCCAATGTCTTTACCTCTATCGCCATCTGCTATCATCATTGTGTGTCTTAGCTTAGGTTATCCTTGATTAGGATCGATAGGGACTGCTGGAGGCAAGGCTGTTGGTAAACTTTAACTTTTATTAAACATTTTTCTAATTATGTACAGGATAAGGCTTAGTACTAGGTTTCAGATGGAGCTATCTCTCAGCATACTCTTGTGATCTTACATCACTGATGATGTATACTGTCCTTTCACATTAACCCTTTACACTACACCCAATAGTGTGTCAAGCTCCAATGATGCTAAAACTCCCTTATCTTTTCTATTTGTCCAAATCAACCATTTTAACCACATAGTGGCGGATGATTCATATTTCAGTTTGAAGCACCATGAGTGTAGGCACTCCTAACCTAGAGAAATTCACTGACCCACACCAAACATGGGTGCACCAGTGGTAAATGACACCGTATATTGCATGTCTTGAGCACTTGGCCAAGTGATTGGAATCACCAAACGACTCCAAGCGATTTTATAACTCACTGCAGCATTTAACCTCTCTGACTGTGGCCTGGATTTATTTTTGGATCAGCAGTTGTTGAAGTTTTATCGCTAGCATTGGATTTCCCTTGGATTGATACTTGGTGGTCTGCTTGGCTGAATCAACATCACCCAATAACCCATGGGAACTGGCTGACCATCTGATTCAGTGAGATACCCTTAAATCAATCAGCATGAGACTTCAGCTTTTCACTGAGTCTGTGAAATGATCATTTCATTCAGGTGTCTGACTCAGAGTCAAAAAAACATTTCCTTAAGTTGTCTGGAGTCACATCCAGAAAATGAATTCCTAATATTATTTGAGCCGTTTCCTTAAAGATATTATATGAATCATTATTGTTTCTCTGTGTCTATGGTCATGAACCTTCCATATTATGTCAAATTTATGACTACTACACCAGTTTGCGTTTATATAGCATCTTTAACATAGTAAAATGTCCTAGGGTGCTTTACAGGAATTTGACACTGAGTTACATAACAAGATATTATGACAGGAGGCCAAAAGCTTGGTCAAAGAGATAGGTTTAAAGAAGTATCTTAAGGGAGAAGAGAGACATAGTGAGATAGAGAGGCTTGGGAAGGATATTATCGAGTCTAACTGAAGGCATAGCTGCCAAGGGTGGAGTAATCAATATCAGGGATGCGCAAGAGGCCAGAATTGGAGGGGCACAGAAATCTTGGAGAGTTGTAATGCTGCAGGAGGTTACAGAGATAAGCAGGGTCGAGGCCTTGAAGAGATTTGAAAACAAGAATGACTGCTTGTATCAACAACAATCACTTGCATTTATATAGCACATTTAGCACAGTAAAACACTGCAAGGTCCTTCACAGGAGCATTATCAAGCAAAAATGGTCAATTGGAAAGGATTGTGAATTAGTCACGTTGCAATGTAATTCACAGTGTTTGTCAGATCCATTTGTTCTCAAGCAGTTAGTACTTTACCAATATTTCTGTCTATACTTTTCCCCCATTTGTTACTTCGCTAATATTTCAATTGCCCTATAGACACCAGGTCTGCTGTTTCTGGGATCTTGTATGCAAATTGGCTGCTGCATTTCCTACATCGCAATAGTGACTATACCTCAAAATACTTAATTGACTGTGAGCTGTTTTGAGATATCCTGAGATCTTGAAAGATGCTGTATAAATTAAAGTTCTTTTTCTTTTACACCATTGAAGAGTCATTGTTAATCTTTTGGACCATATGGGCAGAAAATTTGTTTCCTCCCATTTTTAGGGCACAGGGGTCACAATTCATAACCTTCCTGAGTCCAATCTCATTGAGACAGGCAGCACGCAGGCTTGTTCTGCTTCCTCATTGGCCTGATTATAACATTCAGCCTTGCTCAATCTGCAATGCTGGCTAGATGAATGGTCAACAGGGAGGCTTAGCAGTGTGTGTGGCTAGCATGCTTTGCACTAGCCTTCAGTTTTTAAAGGCAGCCTGCCCCTCTTAAAAGGCTGCTGCACTCGGTAGCAGGAAGCTGCTGCTAACCATTAGTACAGCAACTGGCTGCAAAAAGCAGCTGAATAAATGAAGCACCAGGGGAGAGAGAGGGCTTCAAAATTCATGGACATGGCATTAACGATCCTAAATAATGGAGGGATAAAGGAAGACAGAGACCAGATTTCCACAAGGACAAGGAAGCCTCAAGGAATTCCCTCAGAAAGGAATGGGAGCAGGTAGCAAGGGTCAAAGTCAGAGTCTGGCCTTGAGGATATGGTAGCAGTGCTGCAAAATGTTCAATGTCCTCGTGCAGGTGGTCAAGATCAGGGAATGCACCTTCAAAGGGCATCACATACCTCCCACATCACCAATTTCTGCTGCTCAATGCACCACAGGCCCACCGCTCACCATCACTCACACAGCAGTCCATTGCAGTCAGGATTCAGACCTAACATTCAGATACTCCACTTCACCCACACACACACCTTTCAGTGATACAAGCCTCACACTCACATTTCACAGCCTTCCTTTTCTTCCAGTTATTTAGCTATGACAGGCACATCGTCCAAACACAGTGCAATACAATCACTGACATTCTTCCCTCTCTCGTGCAGGTCAAGATTAAGCACAATTGCAGGGAGCAGAGCAGAACCAATAGGGGCCAGAGATTCATGTATCTCCTCAGCCCTATGGAGGGTATTGTGCTTTGCATCATAGAGACAGCTGAAACAGAGCCCATTGCAGCTCGCGTTGCCAAGAACATTGAAGATGAGAGTACATTCCTGGCTTATGCTTCTCTCAACTCACCTTCATCCTGTTATCTGGCATGAATACAAGCTGCTGATAGTGTGACCATAGGACTCCTTACTTTCCATCCCACCTCCTTCCCTCAATCCTAATCTCCCCCTTCTGATTTTCTGTTTTTAGACACTGCAAGACCAGCGAGAGGTGAGAGCACAGTAGGGATAAAAGGAGTGGCAGAGACAGCAAGTGAGTCAGTGCGAGACTGAGGGAGAGGCAAGAACACAACAGGGACAAAATGAGTGCTGGAGAGAGTGAGAGGGTCAGTGTGAGACCAGCAGGAGAGGTGATAGCACAGCAGGGATAAAAGGAGCAGCAGAGAGAGCAAGAGGGTCACTGTGAGACCAGAGGAAAGTCTCCAAAGAAAATCAAAGTGTGACGTCACAGGAAATCAGGTCAGTGATTGGTTGATGAGTATTTTACTCCTTTGAATCAAAACTTGGGTACTCATCTCAAAAGGAACTGGGAAATTAAGAATTTAAATCAGGTTAATAAGTGAATTAATAAGGTTATAAGCTCAGAGATGGTCTAGGGGTCACTGTAAGTATAGAACTTGAATATTGCTGAAAAGCGAGTTGTTGCCAAAGCTTTTCATCTTGCACTCACCAGAACAAGCACAAGGGGCAGAATTTTCAGGTTGGCGAGTGGGGGCGGCACGTAAAATGATGTGCGGTGATGTCGGACATGCATCCTGACGTCACCGCGCGTCATTCAGATCTTCAGTTTAGCGGGTGCACGCCGGAGTTGGCTGCGTGCCCACCGAACTGTCAAAGGCCTATTAAGGCCATTTAAATATCAATTAAAATAATTAACTGAACTGCCCGTCCAACCTTAAGGTTGGCGGGCAGGTGAAGAGCCCAGGTGGCCTTCGCATTTATCATGAAACCTCATCCATGGGCGGGATGAGATTTCATGAAGGTTTTCAAAGTTTTTTCATAAAATTCATTGACATGCCCCAACTCATGTGACACTGTCATATGAGGGGACATTGTAAATTTTATTTTTGTCTTTATTAAAAGTTTTAAAAATCAAACTGACTCAGCCTACTCCCACTGCCCGCACAGGGAGCGCTCAGTGCTTCTGGGTATGCGTCATGCTGGGTGGGCGTTAATTGGCCCGCCCATGCAAAATGGCAGCGCGCCCGCTCGCTCCCGCCAACCCCCCTAATGGGGAGAAAGTTCTCCTCAAGAATACCAAATTTCAAACGATCACTACAATTTAGGAGAAAAGGGTGCTGATTGGTTGGCAAGTTGACTCTAATTGGCTCAGCCATTGCCATGGAGAAAACAAAGGGGAACAAATGCTCCCCAAACTTGGGTGATTCAAAAATGGTGCAAGGCTTGAACATAATCCTTTTGTTTGCAGAGAACAGGTCCCTGTGGATGAATCTATTACACTTCAAGCAAGAGTAAATGAGCCATATTATGAGCTTCACTGATTGCTAATGTAGCTATTAGCACACCCATAATTGTTCAGCAAGTGCTCCCCAAACACGGAATCACATCTAACAGTACACATTTTGTTTTAGGTTTTGCAAGCACAGAAGAGGCCAGAACACAGCAGGGAAAAAAAGTGGCGGAGAGAGCGAAAGAGGCCAGCAGAAGAGGTGAGCACACAGCAGGAATAAAAGGAGTGTCGGAGAAATGAGGGGGTCACAGTGAGACCAGCAGGAGAGGTGAGGGCAGAGCAGGGATAAAAGGAACAGCAGAGAGAGCAAAATGGTCACTTCTGTACAGTCTACCTATTAACAACAACCAAAGGATCATGCTTTTTGATTCAATCAGCCAATCATTGGCACATAAGGGCTACAAACCTGGCATCACAACAGCACTGAAATTCACAAATAATGTTGCTCAATTATGTGGTAGGCAGAAGGTCATTTTGGACTGACATCAGCATACTGTGGAAAATATCATTCATGTGGCCACTGCTTTGTAGCAGTGTGAAATGGCTTGCTTAGCCTCTTGTTCAAATTTTTGAGATGCTTTGCCTTTCCAGGATCATTTGATGTAGACTGGGCACTTTTCAGGTCTGCAAGTAGCAGCCTTTGGCCCATTTGCGAGTTTGTGTGATATGCAGCATACAATGATCTGATCCAGGGTATCCATTGTCCCACAGGATAATTTTAATGCACTCTATTTCTACCTCAATCTTGTAAGTTAAGCAAATAGCAAGGGCCCTATTTGCAAAATTGCTGATAAGCCATTTCCATGAGCCAATGCATATTTGGCTGAGAACTTGGACTCATAAACGTATTAACTCATTGGAAATCTATTTGGATGGCTGAAGGGAACTGTTGACTTTGCTTGATTGACATCTTTGTATGGTTATTACAAGATATTTTTTCTGTGGTTCATTTGTCAATGTCTTAATGTTTATTGCACAAGGTAAACAGGTGTGAAGTGGCTGAAGCTTCTGTTATTGATACTTTAATGGTCTGTTTTATTGGCACTTTTATAGGGTTGTAGGAACACCATTTTTTTCAAAACATTTGTGAATGGGTGTTGTTTTCAAAGCAGTTTCACACATGCCATTGTCACTATAGGGTTCATTGGTTCTATACATAGTGTATACTGGGTGAATAGGTATGAAAGGGCATGAGTTGGCATGGAGGGGTTTTCTTTTCTACTACACACTAACTTGCATTAAGCAGTAAAACACTTGGTAAGAATGTTAAATACTATTGCCCTCATCAACTGCACATTAATGGAGTAGAACCCTTTGTGGTACCTGTACCTCTCCCTATTGGCATATGGGGCCCAAAGAACCACATGTGCTCAGTCAATGATTCTCTATGTCATTGGGAATCCCGCTGTCTTTGTTCTGCTTCTCCCAGCTTCGAGAGATAACAATGAACTTGTCGCTCCCTGCTTATAGGGCACCCCTTCACCTCCCTGATATGCAATGGACAGCGTACTGGAATATGTTCACTTTGTCATCTGCTTCTGCCTGGAATGATTCAGTTGCATAGACAGTTAAAGTGATGGTGTCCTTGGCAGCCACTGGCAGTTCCACCCTTTCCCTATGTGAGATTGCAGGCTCTATTGAAAGAGATGGCACAGTTCTGCAACCAACTCCTTAGTGAATTTCAAGTTCCTTAGTAACATGGAGATAGGAGATGGAGACTCCCTGAAAAACCCATGGAGGAAAGTGCCTTCTCTAGAGAGCTCTCCTCCATCTGTGCAGAGTTACCGGACTGGATTTTATGCAGCCCCTTGCAGCTGGAACCATGGCAGCCAGGCCCACTTAATCATGGGAGAGGCCCCCCATCTGCCTCCTGGCAGAGGAAAACCTCACCCAATTAAGTCTGAGGGCGCAAGGGACTGGTGCGGGATTCCTGTCTGCCAGTGGCAGGATGTCAATTAGGTTCATTAATGAGTCAATTGAAACCCATTACCCCTGAGCCTACTGCAATTTAGTGGCTCAGGGATTAAATTGAGGCTGCATCAGTATCCCGTGCCCTCGGAAGGCAGCCCAGCAAAATCTGTCAGGTTTTCCAGCGGCCTTCTGTTGGGGGAGATCCTTGCTATAGGCATTCTGTGTCCTTGCCTCCAAACCCTCTCCCCTGACCACCACCCTGCAACCCCACCCCGCCTTCACTCACCTGTGGCCTGGGTCTGCTGGTGGCATGAGGAGCTCCCAGCCCCTGATTGGCCGGCAGCACTTGATAGGTGGGACTTCCGACACAGTGAACCTCAATCGTGGTGAAGACCTGATGGCAGCCAATTAAATGCCCGAAGGGCACATAATTCTATTGGGCCTCCCCAATGGAATTGACAAGGATTCACCAGCTGTTCTCCAGCCAGTGAGCGAGACCCCTGTCATGACAGCTGAACAAATTCCCAGCCACCTACTCTGTAGCCTCTGCTCTACTTGTCTATCACATTCTAGACCAAGTGGTCTACAGTTCCGTGCCCTTTGCAACCTTTTGTGTGGACAGGTCACCAAATCCCCTGACCTGCTTTTATAGGTGCAAATCATTCCCTGCCAATTCCAGCAACTAACCACAAAATGTCCAAAAGTATCCACAGTGCCTCCATACATTTGTAAATATTAAACAAGTCAAAACCACTTCTCTTGTGAGTTGGATGCCTGTCCCTTTAAGTAGCACTATGGGGCATTCTTTGTGCAGCTATACATATGTTCAGTTGAGACTGATTAACACATGGGTTCAATGGACCTGCATGGTCCAAATCAGCCAGAGCGGCTGTTTGATATCATGATCTGCAGACGTCCAGCTCCTGTATGGCTCCCCCTTGCTAGCACCCTTCACCAGAATGGGATGTCCCGTGGGCTTGGCTGGAAATGGCTGGAGCAGCCGGGAGCATGGTGCGCCTCATTGGCTGAGTTTGGGGCTTCCACAGTGCCAGCCGGCACAAGCAGCACCATAATTTTACAGTCTGTGTCTTACTTAGCAATCGGTTTAGAGCCAAGGCATATTGCTGGAGTATGTTGCTTGACAGGTGGTACCCTGTTTGGGAAAGAAAGCCGTTACTGTGAAGGGCACAAAGCCAGATAAAATAAGAAATGGCTGATAGGATTCCAAGAACATTATGTTGGATCTCCTATGGCAGTATCAGTGATGAGAACCATATGGGACAGTCACTATGGTACTTTCAAACACCACTCTCCTTAATCTATGGCTCCTTGTCATTCCTATGTAAAGTGTCCTTAACTTGGAACCCCATTCAGCTGAGACAGTGAGTCTGAGTAACAGGCAAGAGGCAGCCCAGGACTGAGGAGACCTAGCAAATTAAGGCTGAGTGACAGGAAGAAACACACATCTAATTAACAGGAATTGCTGTCATTACTGACTTTGCAATATATTTAGCTACAGGCCACTGAAGAGCAGATTAAATGCCCTAGCAAAGCTGGAGTCAATGGGAATCAGGGGGAAAACTCTCCACTGGTCGGAGTCATACCTAGCACAAAGGAAGATGGCTGTGATTGTTGGAGGTCAATCATCTCAGCTCCAGGACATCACTGCAGGAGTTCCTCAGGGTAGAGTCCTAGGTCCAACCATCTTCAGCTGCTTCATCAATGATCTTCCTTCTATCATAAGGTCAGAAGTGGGGATGATCACTGATGATTGCACAATGTTCAGCACCATTTGCAACTCCTCAGATACTGAAGCAGACCATGGCCAAATGCAGCAAGACCTGGACAATATCCAGGCTTGGGCTGACAAGTGACAAGTAACATTCGCGCCACACAAGTGCCAGGCAATGAGCAGCTCCAAAAAGAGAGAATCTAACCATCACTCCTTGACATTCAATAGCATTACCATTGCTGAGTCCCCCACTATCAACATCCTGGGGGTTACCATTGATCAAAAACTGAGCTGGACTAGCCACATAAATACTATGGCTACAGGAGCAGGTCAGAGGCTAGAAATCCTGCAGCGAGTTACTCACCTCCTGACTCCCCAAAGCCTGTTGACCATCTACAAGGCACAAGTCAGGAGTGCGATGGAATACTTCCCACTTGCCTGGATGAGTGCAGCTCCCACAACACTCAAGAAGCTTGACACCGTCCAGGACAAAGCAGCCTGCTTGAATTGGCACCACATCCACAAACATTCACTCTCTACACCACCGACGCATAGTAGCAGCAGTGTGTACCATCTACAAGATGCATTTCAGGAACTCAGCAAGGCTCCTTAGACAGCACCTTCCAAACCCATGACCACTAATATCTAGAAGGACAAGGGCAGCAGACACATGGGAACACCACCACCTGGAAGTTCCTCTTCAAGCCACTTACCATCCTGACTTGGAAATATATTGTTGTTCCTTCACTTTCGCTGGGTCAAAATCCTGGAACTTCCTCCTTAACAGCACTATGGGTATACCTACACCACATGGACTGCGATGGTTCAAGAAGGCAGCTCACCACCACCTTCTCAAGAGCAGTTAGGGATGGGCAATAAATGCTGATCCAACCAGCAAAGCCCACACCCAGTGAATGAATAAGAAAACTTTTAATTTAAATTATACAACAAAATAGAATTGTTTCTTCTTAAATTAAAAAATGCAAGCTTATAATATTCATCTGCAGGCTTTCCTAATTTGGCTGGGATTCTTTGCTTGTACACTCGCCAGTCTTTGATATCCCACCCAGAGATGGGAAATTGCAGGCCAGTGAGCACACCAGCCATGCAGAGTCCCATTAGGCTGCCTATAGGGCAGTCTCGGTACTTAGCCCAGACTCTGACAGCAGAATGAAATTGTGGTCTTTGCCTCGTGCTGACTGATAGAAGTCTATTTACTTGCAGCAGCTGTACAAAGGGTGGGGCAGGGTGATTGGACAGGGTTCACACATGATGGCCCAAGTCTTCCAATTAGCATCAGGACCACTGAGAACGACGCTGATCAGACAGAAAACTACCCACTTACCTGGATGCATTGAAAAAGGCCAGACTTGCAATCCTCAATGCAGAAGAACTCCCTCAGCATCAAAGTCCACGCAGAGAGCAGCAAAGAGAATCAACACAGGAGCCACACTCCTTTTTACAGAGCTAGCTGCCCTAAGATAATTCTAAATGTCCAGTGTGAATGTTAGTGAACGGGTGATGGATGTTAGTGAATGGGTAGATGGGTGAGGTAAGTGGGTGAGATGGTAAGGTGGCAGGTGGATAGGTGGCAGGTGGGTAGGTGGCAGGTGGATAGGTGGCAGGTGGATAGGTGGCAGGTGGATAGGTGGCGGGCGGGTGAGGTGGTAAGGTGGCAGGTGGACAGGTGGGTGAGGTGGTCGGGTGGCAGGTAGGTGAGGTGGTGGGGTGGAAGGTGGGTGAGGTGGCAGGGTGGAAGGTGGGTGAGGTGGCAGGTGGGTGAGGTGGAAGGTGGGTGAGGTGGTAGGGTGGAAGGTGGCAGGTGGTAGGTGGGTGAGGTGGGTAGATGGGTGAATGGGTAGGTGGGTCATGGGATAGTGAGGTCAGGTCAGGGGAGGTTGTCAGGCCATGGGCTAGTCAGGTCAGGTCAGGAGAGTCAGGGGGTCTGGAGGGAGCTGGGGGTAGTCAAAGGGGGGGCAGTTGAGGGGGGAAGTGGTGGATGGGGTCAGTGTGAGTTACCCAGGGGAATCAGTTGTATAGTTACTCATGAGTTAGACTAGGATTTGTCTGGCTAACATTTCCTGGTTAACTATCCAGGTAACTCGAAATCGGAGACATTTGCAGAGGGTCCCAGGGAGCAGGAGAATTGCCTATTGAAAATTCAAGCTTCTAGGGCAATTCCCACAGAGTCAGTACATCAGGACTTCCATAGGATCCCAACACTCATCTTGGGTCATATGTCCTGTCTCTGACAAGCCGGAGATTGGAAAATCTGAGCCAATGTCTTCACTGCTAAACTATTGGAGGAACCCATTTGTTGCATTTTTTATAACAGCAGTATTCATTTGAACAAATAGACCAGTTTTGAGTTTGCACTTTTGTCATCAAACTTGTCCCATTAATGCTCACAACAATTTGTAATATCTGGCCATAACTATTTTAAAAAAGCAGGGAAGTTATGCTGAATCTTTTTAAAGCTCTGGTTAGGCCAGAATTAGTGTATTGCTTCCAGTTCTGGTCAGCACAATGAGGAAGGATATGAAGGTCCTAGAGAGGATGGTGCACAGGAGATTTACCAGAATGGTTCCAGGGATGAATGAATTTAGCTACAAAGTTAGATTGGAGAAGCTAGGGTTGTTCTCTTTGGAGCATGGAAGATTGAGGGGAGATCGGATAGAGGTGCACAAGATTCTGACAGGTTTTGATAAGATGTGCAAAGAAAGCTGTTCCCATTGGCTGATAGTTCAAGAACTAGGGGCCGCTGATTTAAGGTTTTGGGCAAGAGATAAAGGGGGGAATGTGAGGAAGAAGTTTTTTAAATTCAGCATGTTGTAGTGACCTGCAACTCATTGTCAATGAGGGTGGTGGAAGTGGAGACAATCAATGATTTCAAAAGAAAACTTGATAGACACTTGAGGGAAATAAACTTGCAGGAACACAGGGATAGAGATGCGGAATGGGTTTGGGGATTTCTCTAGGGACCCAGCATAAACTCGATGGGCTGAAAGACCTCCTCCTATGATGTAATGGCTTTATGACTCTATTTTTCAGCCAAGTAAAGGTTGTCTAACCTACACACAAGTGCTCACCTTTCTTCAGTTGATTGGTTGGTGAGATCCCGGATTACAGAGTAAAGTACATCAATGGAAGACTGAAATGCAAAAGGGAAAAGCAGTTATCAGAACTGTTGTACTATCTGTGCTTAGATCGATACAAGCTCAGTCACCAGGGGCAGAATTTTGGTTTGGGAAGCCGACCACCGCCTGCAAGTGCACCTTTCATAATCTCACTGAGGCACAGAGCTGCCTCAGGGAGATGAAGCATTGTTAAAAAAATAAAATAAAATAAAAATGTAATAAAACATGTCCACCCCCCATGTGACTCTGTCATGTTATTAATTCAATTGTAAAGCTTTTATTTTATTTTTACTTGCCTTTGGAAACCTCATCCCGCCCGTGCATGAGGTTTTCAAAAAAATGCAAATGCTGCTTGGCCTTTTCACCTGCCCGCCAACCATTAGATTGGACGGGCAGCGAAAAATTTAGGCTAATTGATTATGTAATAGCCTTAACAGGCCTTTTAATTGTTGGCAGGCGTGCCCGCTGACTGAACTATTGTGTGACTGTGTGTTGATGTTGGCACGCTCAGCCGACATCAACGCGTGTCATTTTACGCTCAAGCGGGTCGGGTGCGCATCCACCAGCCGAGCAAAAGTTTCTGCCCCAGATTCCAGGCTGTCTGAGGCACCACAACTTCCCAATGCCACTATAGGTAATTAACCTCTGGTTTCTGGGAGCCCGTCCACAAACTGAGTGAACTTCAGGCCAGAGGAGAAGAGATGGATGAAGATGAATAGCTGACAAGACTGTGAACAACAATTCCATACGGTGTCTGGCTGAACAAGTTGATTCTGTAGCAAAGACAGAAGCCTTCACAATGCTGAAGATCATATAGCCAAGCAAGACTGGAAAACCTCACCTGTGCATAAAAATCAACTCAGGAGCAAGTGGCAATACGCTTTCAATGTGGAATCTCAAGGACATGTACAGGGAGAAATGGAAGTCGATAATCCAGCCTACCAGTGTGAAGCTCACTGCCTACAATGTATCGCCAATACACTGCTTCACACCTTAAACTTGAAGTGTAGATACAAAGGCTCCCCCTGGTTAAGACAAGCATTTTATGGCGTGGGTGTTTCAAAACTGGCAGTGACAGGGTTGCCAGCATGCAATGAACTCAATTTAGTAAAGATCCATGAACTGAGCCGGAGGACCATGACAATCCAGGAACATACACCCCATAAAGTCAGTCAAGGATTTCCAAAGGAAATCCAGTTCGACACAGTTGGCAACACAGCCCTTTACCTTTAAGGAAGGTGCAACAACATCCATTGACACGCACAGAGTTGTAGTGTACATCTATAGGACAAGTTAAGGATAGGGTCTAACTGCTGAGCTTTTCCAGCATTTTATGTTTTTATTTCTGCTCTATTGTTGCCCTCGTTGAGGCCAGGATGGCATTATACCTCTCCTCTGCTGCATTTTGCAGGTTCTGCACTGGTGTCATTAGTCAGGTCTTCTGTGCGTATCCTCTGTCACCAAGGAGCTAACCCTGCAGTTGATGAGGGGAAGAAAACACTTGTGGCACCTGCATGTTAGTGAGGATGTACGAATGGTGAAAGTTCCCTGGGTAAAGCACACCAGTGATCACAGACCAGCTGTACATTCAGAGTCAAAACCCTGTTAATGAATGCTGCTGGCTGATCCCAGGGAGCTCTCAGCAGCGCAATTAGTTGCCCCTTGCCTCTGTGGATAACCAGCGATAGCAGCGAATCCTACAGCTCTGGCTGTCTGGTCTCTGGGTCTGTTGTGAACGTAACAAATTGATTCACTCTTCTGCTTGGGGCATTGGTGACCTCCTTGATACATTTGTGAGTGGCTGACTGTGATATTCCACACATGTTCCCTGTGGAGCCCTGGAACAACCAATTGGTGTAGAAGTTCAATGCTGCAGTGACTCTCAATGCTTTAGGCATTGGATTGCCTCCCAATCCACCTGGACACAGGTCTTCCTGGAGGAACTGGCATATGTGAGTGACAACAGCCCATGACATCCTCAGCTGCCTCCGACATTGCATCTCTGACATTTGCAGGTAGCTGCAGTGCCTGTGCAATATTCAGTTGCGCGCCAATGCTTGGCCCCTGATTGCCCGCATTCTGCACTGCTTTACCACCTGCTGCCACAGCCTGTTGCTGTTCTGGCCGTTGATCTCCCTGGCCTAGGGCCACCCTCCGCAGCTGCACCAGAGCCAGCACAAGCGCTGGGTTGGCTTGACCTGTCATCTTGCCTCCCTGAGGTGATCTGTAATCAAATTACAGTGAACGCTCTGGTCAGCATGTTCTTTGTCAGCAAATTTTTTCTTTCTTCATCCCTGGAGAGGCCAGCATTTGTTGCCCATCCCTAACTGCCCTTGAACTGAGTAATTTGCTCGGCCATTTCAGAGGGCAGTTAAGAGTCAACCACTTTGCTGTGGGTCTGGAGTCACATGTAGGCCAGACTGGGCAATGATGGCAAATTTCCTTCCCTAAAGGACATCAGTGAACCAGATAGATTTTTATGACAATCAATGATAGTTTCATGGTCACCATTACTGAGACTAGTTTTCAATTCCAGATTTTATTAATTGAATTTAAATTCCAGCAGCTGCCATGGAATAAGAACCCATGTCCCCAGAGCATTAGCCTGAGCCTCTGGGTTACAAGTCCAGTGACATTAGCACTATGCCACCATCTCCCCTGGGTTTTGCCCAATAGGAAGCCCCATACTTAGCAAGGGGCACACCCTGGCCTCCAACCAACCCCCACTCCCACCCCCCATTGTGATCAATACCACCCTGGAGGATCACTGCTGAGAGAATCTCTTGTCGATGTAGCCATGTGCATGGACACTGGAGGAGTGACCCTGGAAATGGAAGCCATGACATGCACCTTCCTTCAATCACGTCGATCAGCTTCTCTCCATCAGCCTTGAGCCTCAGTCCATCATCCTTGCCTTGCCCTCAGATAAGTTCCAGCTACCCCCTTATCAGCCATGACCAGCTATCAGGAAACCTTGAGCCAGCCCGGCACAGTGGTACAACCCACTCCCCACCCCCCAGTAACCCTCAAACTGCCATCCATCATCCTCGGCACTTCCTCTGTCGTCGTCGAACTTCCCAATGTTATACTTGAGCCTCAGGACTTTGGGAATAACCTTCCTAGTATGACCCTTGTTCTTTGGTGGCTAGGCCAGCATTTATTGCCCATCCATAATTGCCCTTGAAAAGGTGGGCTTCTTGAACTGCTCCAGCCTATGTGGTGTCGGTATACCAACAGTGCTGTTAGGAAGGAAGTTCCAGGATTTTGATCCAGCAACAGTGAAGGAATGGTGATATAGTTCCGAGCCAGGATGGTGTGTGGCTTGGAGGGGACCTTGCAGGTGTTGGTGTTCCTGTGCATCTGCTGTTCTTGTCATTCGAGGTGGTAGAGGTCTGGATCATTCTGGACCTACGGTCTTTCAACATTGAAGTTCTCTGCATGGTCCAATATTGTCCCTCTGTCCCTCATGAGAGATTGTAGAGCTGCCACCTACCTCCCTTCTGACCGTCCTCCCACCCTCGGTCAGCAGAATCTGTCCTTCAGCACAACATCCCATCCTTCTCCCGACCTCTCTGGGATCTCAGTTGAATAAGACTTATGGGTCAGACAGCAATGCTACTGTGTTTGGAGGTTGACCATAGAGATGTGAACACACCTCACCATGGTTTTCACCTCTTTAACTCATGATTATTTGGTTGTCCCTTTAGTCGGCCAATTGTACTCACCATTAATTCCACCCACCCAAAACGGCCTTCGAAGGGTCACACTTTCAGAGCAACTGCGTTCCCAAGAAGAGATATAAGAAATGGTGCGCATCACATTTCAGATCTGCTCCACCACGTTATACCTTCCCCCTGTGACCCACCAATTTGCCCCCATGACCCTTGCGCCACCAAATATAACCATTCCTTACCCCTCTGTTACCCTTGAACCTCCCCCCATTACTCTTGACCCTATAACCATCACCCTCTATGTGCCTTCTCTTCCCCCTGAGCCTACACCCATTATCATCCCCATGCCCACCCTGACCCTGACCCCTCCCTTTAACCGTGCTACCGGTTTTATTTGTTTCCATGAACCCCCCCAGTGAGACCATCCGACACCTGACCATAACTCTGGACCTGCCACCATACCACATTACATTCCCCCCTCTCACTGTGACTGTTCCCTCCGCTGCCCAGTTCCCTCAGTTCAACCCAAGGGGCCCCACTTTTGACAGTACCAGCCTCACTCTTTAGGACCAACTACCTTCAACCAGCCCTGCCTGGAAATGCCCCCACCCATGCACAACTTGACTGCACCCATGGCGCTAGGCCCTTCCCTCCTCCACATATCCTTGCGCCATCGCCTTTCTTCTCTGCCTCTGCCTCCCTCAGACAGCCCAGCCCAGTGCCCTTTTGACTGCCATCATTCAATCTCGATCATCGCCTTTCGTGGAAGAACGCTCCCCAAAAAGGAAAAAGCAGTGGCTACTCACTCCAATTCCAGTAAGTACACCACCTTGCTTGCTACACGCCACTTATATGCAATCATGAATTTGAAGGAACCTGCTTCTTGCTCGCCAATAACTTAATTTGAAAGGTGCACATAATTGAGGTGAGATTGCCTTCTAATGACATCCAGATGCATGCAAAAGAGCTTCCCAATTCTTACAGCTGGAAGCTTGATCTGCCTTCAAACTTCTGAGAACTTAATACTTTAGTTTCATCCTGCTGTCGGGAAGTTGATTCTTGGCCTCCAGAACAATTACGTTTTCCTGCCCGCAATGTTTCACATTCTCGGGAGAAGCACAAGATTCTGCCCAATCACAATCATTACTGCAAAGACTGCTCCTGAGCTTCATGCACCTAAGGTGCCAAACTCTTGAACAGTTTACAATTTGTTTTAAAATTGTGAATGTTTTGAATAGTTGAACATTACTGGACCCTATGATTTTAGCGGCGATGTGTGATGGAAGTATTTGTGAATCATTCTCACAGCCCTATTAGGGCAAATTGTGATGGTGCCAGCTCCAAAGTGAGACCATTACATTGCTCACCTCCAGCAGATGGACATAATGGGTTGAGTGCATCAGCAGTAATCCTGTTATTGGCATCTCCTGATACTGGGAGTGTAACTTGTGAGCCAGCGCTTCATAGTAATCTACAAAGTAGCAGAGGATGAATTCAACTTAAAAATTAGACACACTTCATAACATTTAAACTGCAAAGTATTTAAGGCAGCTCCAAAAACAACAAAGATAGCATAAGGATAAAAATTCCTCTTTGCCTAGGTTATCCTCCAGTCCACTCATTACTGTAATACTATTTGATATACTGTACCCTTATCCAATAATCCCTACCATTCTGTACACCATTACTAACATTTTCCATATTTGCTCAGTGTAACATCCTTTGATATAACTTGCTTTTCACTGAAAGAGTGTGATGTTCCCTTCATTGTATCTCTTTCTGATATATCCCACACCCTTCACAATAATGCTCTCTGATATGCCCCATGTTCTTTATGGTTACATTCTCTGATAAATCTCACCCTTTATTATTCCCCTCATTTCAACAACCTCCATAATGCTCACACTCTCCGTTTGAACTTTCTCTATCTTTAATATAACTCACATTCTTCTTTGTAATACATTTGACCATCCACCTCCTCAATTCTTTACTATAATATTATTTTCTATACCCCACAGCATTATGTAACACCCTGTGATGCTACTTTCCAATACTCCTCTGGGGCTGGTCGGAAGTAAACAGATCCTCCTTAGGGTCAAAGAGCCTCCAAGATGACAACCTCAACGATGGAAGCTTAGAACTAAGATAAACTTCCTTAGCAGATTCAATAACTTAATACCTGAATCACATAGGTTCTCAGTACTCCAAGACCACTGCTAATGAATAATTAACCATCCTGGATCATTACTGGAACTTGGATGAATGGACCTATCTTTGGGAACCACAATTCTTCCCACTTGGCTCCAGATGAACCTGCAAACCAATGAATTCCCCAACAGATATGGTATGGTTTTGGCTAGATGAGCAGCAAGAATCATCTAAGGTAAGTTGCACAGTTGGGGATCCTAAACCCTATATCCTTCATTAACATACTTTGATATACTCCATACCTTCACCTTTATCTGATAAACCCTCTGAACATCAAAATGACAATTTCTGCAATGGTCACTACAGTGACTGTTTCCAACCAGTAAAAGAGTAAAACATTTTTATCTGATTTTTCTTGAATTATTTATGTAGTATTTATGTTTCCAAACCTGCAATTTGTTTTCTGTCTGTCATCTGTGGGTCAAATTTACTGATGTAAACTAATCTGTGCAGAATAAATTTCTGTTAAAATGGAAAACTGTAAATCAAAATCACATCAAGACACATTAGTCATTTATATAGGCTTGAATCTGCCTCCAAAGGGAAAACTTGGAGACATTTCACACACACAAGAGGCAACAATGTGGGTAAATTAAATATTTGTGATGCTGCTTTTTTGTTGGAATTTTTAACCCTGTAATTACACCATGGAATTTTAGTGCATGAATTCCTAACGGTTTATTTGAAATTTCATCTCTACAAAATTTTAGTGCAGGCATTAAGCCATTTGAACACCAATTCTGAAACAGTGCATTCATAAATATTAGGCCAATACATTTGGGGTGAAAACTTGGTATGTGCTTTGCATCTGTTTCTCCGAGCTTAAAACAGGCGCATTGCAGAACAATTTAGCAAAGGGGACAGCCCGTGATCAACCTGCACAGGGATTAATTTCACTTTCAAAATTGTGGGCCCTTTTTTTAGGCATTAGTTAGGCCTTTTAACTACATAAATTGGAGGCCTCAACCCTCCTGAAGGTTCCTTTGGTGGAAATTATACACCAATGAGTGAGGGGTATGTCAGGCCTGCTCTGCTCATGATCTCTCAGTGAAAACCCAGCAGCTGCAGATGAAAAGTAAATCACATTTTTCTTAAACTTGGAGCCAGAAGCCACAACTGCCCTCCCATCGACCCTGCCCCCACCACTCCTCTGCCATTGCCTACTCAATCCCTACCTTCTGAGACTTACATGATGGCCACTGTAGGCTAGGCAGGCAGTATAACATTGATCGCTTTGGTGAACTGCCCGTGGAAGAATGGACAAGCGCCAGCAGCTTGCCTTGTGAATACTGATACAAAATCAACATACTGAACATCGGAAATAAAAAACAGAAACCACTGGAAATAATTAGCACAACAGGTGGTACCTGTGGAAAGAGAAACAGAGTTGAAACAGAATTTCAACTCTGTTGTTCTCTCTCCACAGCTTCAGCCTGATCTGCTGAGTATTTCTAGCATTTTCAGTTTTTATTTGAGTGCATTGATAAAGCCCAGAAACAATTCTGCCAATCTGCTGATCTATTGGTTTGATGGCCACAAGAAAGGATTCTACCCATTAAAAGTGCTCATAACCCTGTATCTCTCAGCATAATTTCAGGATCTTTATTTTAGCCATGGGATGTAGGAGCAGGAGTAGGCCATTCCACCCATCGAGTCTGCTCCACCTTTCAATACAATCACTCCTGGTCATCCAATTCAATGCCTTTTCCCCACACTATCCCATATCCCTTTATGTCATTGGTATTTAGAAATCTGTCAATCTTTGCTTTAAGCATACTCAATGACTGAGCATCCACAGCCCTCTGGAGTAGAGAATTCCAAAGATTCACAACCCTCTGAGTAAAAAAATTCTCCTCATCTCGGTCCTAAATGGCTTCCCCTTATTTTAAAATTGTGTCCCCTGGTTCTAGACGCCCCAGCCAGGGAACACATCTTACCTGCATCCACTCTGCCTATCCCTTTAATTATTTTGTAAGTTTTAATGAGATCACCTCTCACTTCTCAAAAACCTCTGGATTTTCTTCAAGTAATAGAGGAACTCTGAGGTGTAACCACAGTGCAACTTTAACCCCGACATTAGCAATGATTCAAAGGTGTCAATCATGGTCCCTGAACAATGAGACGCCAGAAAAAACACTGAGGCTGTGTAGAACTGGGACTTAATTTGAGCCAGATAATTTGGGTTTCCTCTCCCCAAGTTCTGTCCCTTTGCCCCTACATGTTGTGCACAATCTTCTTCTCTCGTCGAGGGCCCTGTCAGCTGAACCGGAGGTGCTCAGCACTCCCGTTTGGAGGTGGAGCGGCTGGTCACACACAATCACATGGCAGCCAGCCAATTAGATATGCAGAGCCTGGGCCCTGGCCAATCATGAGGAAGGAATGGGCAGTAATTCGCTAGACCTGCCATTACCTCATGGTGTCAAAAGACTTGGCGTCATATTCAAATGGCACCCCGACAGGCATCCACTCCTCGCCATCCAGGAACATCAGCCTGGCTGTTTGTGAGGAGTTTGTAATCCCTGGATGCTGCATCCCCTCACCTCTTCTGATCTGTCACCCACACTGGATCCTTGCAACTGGAAGCCATCACCTGAACTCTCTCCCAGTCACCTTTGACCTTCACTTCATAACCCTGAGACCCTCATTCCATCACCCTTGCCATGCTTTAGCTGACTCTCGACCCACCCCTCCATCATTCACCCTAGAGCTTCCCTGCCAGTACCATCGGTCAGCCCCCTGGCACACTGGAACTGCTCTCCATTACCCTCAACCTGCTATCTGTCATCCGCGACCCTCCCTCTGTTACCCTTGACTTTCAAAACCTCACCATTGACCTCCTCTGTCTAACACTTGATTTCCCCAAAATCACACTTGACCTATTTTCTGTAGACACTGACCTTCCTGTGTAACCCAGCTTTCTCCCTCTGTTCCCCATGAACCTTTGAATGGCTGCAAGCTCCCTCGGTCAGCCGCGCCTCTTTCCCCTTTCACAGCCGCCAACCGACCTCAATGCATCATTGCCTTCTCTCCTCGGTACAACAAAGCTCCCCATACAAGAAAAGCAGCTATTACTCAGCCCAAGTCCACCAGGAAGACTACCTTGCCTCTTGCATGCCACCTTTAAACAGTTGTGAATCTAAAGGCACATGTTTCTTTTTTGCTGCATACTTAATTTCAAAAATACAATTTAACCTGGCAAAGTTGTGTTTTAATGAGCATGCATTACATGCTAATGTATTAAAAAAAGGTTCCTGCCACTTGCCATTGGGACGCATGACCTGCCTTCAGTCTGCTGTCGACTTAATAACCAACTTTCTTCCTGCCATTGGGAACCTGACATTTTGCCTCCTGCTCAATTAAGTACCCCCGTGCCCCTTGTTTCCCGCTCCCAGGAGCTTCACAAGATTCCACCCATTGGCTGGAATTTTCCGCTCCCATAGGTGGTGGGGCATCGTGACGGGTGTGAGCAGACAATTTGACAAGAAGGCTAAAAAACACTTTTATGCCATCATGAAACCAGTTTGCGCTCGTCCGCTCCGCCAGTCAATGGCAGGCCACATTTCTCACCGTCCAACGTCAGGAACTTAATTTTAATGCATTTGCATCTCATCATTGTGCCTGCATACTCGAATCCTCCCCCCACGTCAAATTTACCTTCCACGTTAGCATCGACTTCAGAACGGCGTGATTTATTACTGCCTTTAAAAGGCGTGCACCCAGTGAGCTGAACTTCGAGGGGAACTAGGAGGTGATTGCACACAACGAGTTCACAAAGATCGCCCGTGGAACATCAAGGAAGAGGTGCCGTGCATTCGGGGTGGGGGCACAGGCAAGTCAATTTCTCCTGGCTGGCTTTCAGTGTGGTGCCAGGACCAGGGTTCCAGTGTGAGTGGGGCCAGGGGGGCATGCAGATCAAGGCAGCACAGACTGAAGGAAGTACAAAGCACATGCATGGTGGCAGACAGGGGGTGGGGGTGGGGAGGGTGAAGGAAGCAGCCGTGCAATTAGAAAAGCTTGTCAAAAGTGAGCATTCCTCCACAGCTGAGACCGTTCAGCAGCAGCTCCATTGACATGCTTGGAGTCGGGCCTCTGAAGCATTTCTGCTCACTCAAACAACGCAAAAGTATTAATGTGCCACCAAATGCTCTTAACCAAGAGAGGTTCTTAGGACACATATGCTAACCCATGCATCTCTCTCTTTCTCTCTCTTTGATCCTGCAGCAGGAGAACATAAGGAGCATGGAACCTAGTGAGCTAACAGTACGCTTCATGGCTTACAGGGAGCAGAGAAGAAGGAGAAGAGTGTGATGGGGGCACCTGGCTCACCAATGGCAGGAGCACCTCCCTCAAGATGAAGGGGCAGCAGGGCATCCTGCGCTCACAGCTGAAAACTCACAGCGAGCCATCCCTAGTAGGCATCTCGCTAGACCCAGGGTGTATATTTGGCGCTTGTCATTCCTGCAGATGACTGAGAGCCAGTGTCGCTGAAGACTGAGCATGTCGAGGGAACTGGTCTGTCACAAATGCCACCAGCTGCAGGATTTGGCGTCACGGGGACATGGAGGGCATCCGCTGCCAATGGACCTGTAAATGACCGCGGTGCTCAATTTTTATGCCAGTTGCTCCTTCCGGGGCTCCACAGGTGACCTGTGCGGATCTCGCAAGCCTCCACGCACAAGTGTATCGAGGAGGTCACGGATGCCATCTTCGCGAAGGCACAAGACTTTGTGCATTTCAACCAGGATCAGGAAAGCCAGGAAGCAGGAGCGCTGGAATTTGCGACGATCTTTGGTTTCCCAAAGGTGCAGGGTGCCATCGACTGCACTTACGTGGCACTTAGATATCCATGGCCGCCAGCAGTCAACTATGTCAACTGCAAGGGCTTCCACTCACTGACTGTTCAGCTGGTCTGCAGCCACCACAAACACATCCTGCAGGTCTGTGCACAATTCCCAGGAAGAGTCCATGACTCCTACATCCTTAGCAGGTCTCAGGTCCCTCACATCTTCCAGGGTTCACAGAGGTGGCAGTGTTGGCTTCTCAGGGACAAGGGCTACCCACAGAGGACGTGGCTGATGACACCCATGTGGCGGCCTCAGACTGCAGCAGAGCGAAGGTATAACTAGGCTGATGCTGCAACCCGGACTTTGGTGGAGCAAATGACAGGCATCTTGAAAATGAGGTTCCGATGCCTTGACAAGTTTGGTGGAGCACTGCATTACAGAACCCAGAGAGTGTCGTGAATCATTGTAGCTTGCTGCGTGCTACACAACGTGGTGCTGCAACAGGGGGAGGACCTGGCTGAGGAGGAGATGGAGGAGATGCACGTCTCTCCCGATGAGGAGGACGTCAAAGGGGATGAGAGTGATGAGGTCCTTGAAGGCAAGGATGCTGGCAATGAGGCCATCGCACTGGCCAGAAAAGACAGGCACACTCGTGAGGCCCTAATAGCTGCAAGATCCATGGAGGATGATGACGAGATGCAGTGAGGACAGTCCTGACATCCTCACCTTGCATCTGTGAACGTTTGACTCCTATGTGGCTGATGGCAGCTCACATACCCTCAGTGCTCAGGCTCATATCATGGAGATGCATTGGAGGCCCCAATAGTTGCAAGATTCCAGGAGGATGATGACCACATGCAGTGAGGACATGCCATAGATCTTCACATTGCCACTGTGAACATCTGACTCCTGTCTGGCTGAGGGCAGCTCACTTGTGCTCTGTGATTAGGTTCACATCATGGAGACATGGCTGTGAAACTTTAAATGCACCTGATCCTTTGTCAGCCTTCAGCACCTGTCCCCTTCAGCATCACCGGACACAGATGCTGAAGAGATGGGGGCCAGCATCACTAATGTGTCCATTGACTGTGAAGCCGGACCGTCACTTTGGTCTGAAGGTTACACACTGCACAGGGAAGAGGCCCTGGACTGAGACACCTGCCTTTATCTTGTGCAGGAACCAAAGTTTCACATCTGAGTGACATGAACACTGCTCATCGTAACAAGGAGCCATAGGCAAGGAGACATTCTTGTGAGTTTATTTACAATAGTGAGCATCATGTACAAGTGATTAACACCCGTGTCCAGGCTGTGCAACAACATCTTCTTAATCTTCCTAACCTTACCGCTATGCCTTGGTGCTCCCCTGATATCCACAGCAGAGCTGGAGGCAGCCTGCTGACTGTGACGCCCTATCCGTGATGACTTTGGCAGGCATCCTCTGGAGTGTCGAGACCTTGAGGGCCCCAGCCTGCTTTGGGTGTCCTGCTGTGGGCCAGGTGCATCCCCCTTGGCCTGTGTTGCTGGAGATGATGGGGCCACAGGAAGAAGGGATTTGGATCAGCCGGACATTCCCGGAGTCACCTGGGTGGATGGCCCCGGAGTGTTGAGCTGCTGGTCCTTCTCCTGATGGGTGCCCAATGGCTCCTGGCTGATTCCTTGAAGAGAAAGGGAAGCTGGAGCGAGGTTGAGCTGCCTCGCACCCTTTTCACGTTGACACTGTTGGAGGCCAATGACACCGTCAGCGATGGAGTTGAGCCCCGCAGCAGTGCAGGACCGATGTCTTGGACCAAGGCTTCCATAGCAGCCACCATCCTTCCAGTGTTGACCTCAGTGTGTTGGCATGCCGGCGCTATCACTTCAAACTGAAGGCGGATGGACTCCTCCGATGTCCCTTGCAATCTGAGGAGTGCACCAGACATCCCTTCCTGATGTTCCCGTGATTGTCTTTGCAGCTCCAACAACTGATTGAGGACTGAGTCCAGAGGCTCATCATCTGACTTGGACTCAGCAGATTCCTTGCCTCCAGCACTCCTCTGAGTGCTGATGACCTCAGATGTCCCTGCCTCTGCTTGATTTGTGTGCTGTGTCCACCAGATCATGATCCTGAGGTTCTCTACATCTAGGTCCCACCGAGGTGTGTGCCACTGTGCTGGTGGAGGGTGTGGGTGAACACCCTGATGGGCCTTCAATGGTGCTGCCCTCAGGGTCCTCATCTGAGGTGCTCTCGGCGCTGGAATCATGGTCAAGATTGCCTGAGGGCGATGTGGTGGATGTGTCTAGGTGAGAAAGTGGAAATGATTAGTGCTTGGCAGCCACGTTAAACACAGAACAGTGGACTCAGAGTAGAGTTGACAGGGGGATGATGTGGTGCAGGATCCTCACGTGGATGCTTGCCACTGACCTCATTGTTGCTGCAGGAATGGTCCATGTCCTCTCTGGCCAGCTCCAAATTGTGACCCTCGAACTCAGTGAGGATCTTGATGTACGGCACTCCACCCCCAGCCTGGGACCTCTCCCATTGATTGTGCGCAATCTTGTCCTGCATAAAGACAGATGGAGAGTGTGACCAAAGCGCCTGCCAGGCCAAATGAGAAGGATGCCAGGCGTGTGTCTGTGCTGAGTGGAGCTATGGACGGGATGAGAAGGCTATCTCCAGAGGAGATGAGGCCAGATGGAGATGTGAGTATGTGTGTGAGAGAGTGAGTGGTGATGGCCCTTGAGCTGGCAGTGAGTGAGATGCCAGTGAATGTGTGATGGGCTTGTGAGTGGGTGAGTTTAGAGTGATGAGATGGTTGACTTACCCTAGTAGCACAGATGAGATCATTCATCCCTTTTCTGCACTGGATGGCTGACTTCTTATGTGCAACATTGGCACTGACCACCTCTGCCACCACCTCCCAAACCTGAATGGTGAGACAGATGGGCATCCTGCAGTCAGAGCAGGGTAGAGGACATTGCAACGGGCCTTCATGACATCCAAAAGGCGTTTTAGTGATGTGCACTGAATAGGGGGGCTGTGCTCTTCTTGGTTTTTGGGGCCATGTCTTCACTGGAGCAGTCCTGGGCTGCAAGCATTGAGAACTGTGCACGCGGCTGTATTTTGAAAATGGTGCCCGGAGTGAGGAAGCGGTGAGGTAACAGCATAGGGGGAAAATCGGAGGCTGCCCACCAGTGATCCAGCATGTTTCCCATGACTGCATCATTTATGAGGTGTGAAGGGAACGCTACGACATGAAAATCCGCCATTGCGGCCAGTGGGTAAAACGCCTTTTTTCACGTCCGTTACCGCACTTAGCACTTACTTACTCTACAGCTGATCTCTGATTTGTTCTGACACCAATGGCAAAAATAAAACAAATGAACTGTCTGACTTTTGAAAATATTGTTACGGTGCAGTGTTAGCAACTTGTGAATTATTTATTTGGTCACTTTTACAAAACAGTTTCATGTTGAAGTAAATAGAAAAAAACTGTTGAATATGATGAAGAATTGGTGAATCTTTTTATTATTTCATGGGATGTGAGCATTGCTGGCTAGGCCAGCATTTGTTGCCCGTTCCTAATTGCCCTTCTAGAACCACTGCTGTCCATGTGGTGTACATACATCCACAGTGCTGTTCGGGGGTTACAGGATTTTGACCCAGTGATAGTGGAGGAATGGCAATACAGTTTCAAGTCAGGATGGCTTCTTGGAAGAGGACTTGCAGGTGGTGGAATTCCTATGTACCTGCTGCTCTTGTCCTTCTAGGTGGTAGAGGTTGTGGAATGTCCTGTCAAAGGAGGCTTTGGCCAGTTGCTGCAGTGCATCTTATAGATGGTACACACTGCTACTATTGTTTGCCAGTGGTGAAGGGAGTGACTGTTTAAGGTGGTGGTTGGGGTGCTGATGAAGTGGGCTGCTTTGTCTTGGATGGTGTCAAGCTTCTTGAGTGTTGTTGAAGCTGTACTCATCTTGACAAGTGAAGAGTATCTCATCACACTCCTGACTTGTGCCTTGTAGATTTGCTTCAGGGAGTCGAGGTGAGTTTCTCACTGCAGGATTCCCAGCCTCTGCTCTTGTAGCCACAACCTATATATGGCTGGTGCAGTTAAGTTTCCGGTCAATGTTAACCAGGATGATGATGGTGGGGATTTAATGCCATTTAGTGTCAAGGGGAGATGGTTAGATTCTCTCTTGTTGGAGATAGTCATTGCTTGGCACTTGTGTGGCATGAATATTACTTGCCATTTATCAGTCCAATCCTGAATATTGTCCAGGTCATGGACTGCTTCAGTATCTGGGAAGTCACAAATGGCAGCAAACACTATGCAACCATCAGAGAACATCCCTATTTCTGACCTTATGATGGAGGGAAGATCATTGATGAAGCAACTAAGATGGTTGGACCTGGGACACTACTCTTAGGAACTCCTGCAGCGATGTCACAAGAACACAAACACACAAGAAGTAGGAGCAGGAGTAGACCATATGACCCATTGAGCCTGCTCCGCCATTCCATACGATCATGGCTGATCTTGGGCTTCAACTCCATTTTCCCGCCTACTCCCCACATCTCTTAATGCCCTGCAAGACCAGCCTTCAATGTATTCAATGATGGAGCATCCACAACCCTCTGGGATAGAGAATTCCAAACATTCGCAACATTCTGAGTGAAATAACTTCTCCTCATTCCAGTCCTAAATGATTGGACCTTTACCCTGAGACAATGCCCCCGTGTTTTAGATTCTCCAACCAGTGAAAACAGTCTCTCAGCATCTACCCTTTCAAGCCCCTCAGAATTTTGTAGATTTCAATGAGAGTGCCTCTCATTCTTCTAAACTCCAGAGAATATAAACCCAATTTACTTAGCCTTTCATCATAGGACAACACCCTCATCTTGTGAACTTTCGCTGTACTGCCTCCAATGCAAGTATATCCTTTCTTAAATGTGGAGACCAAAACTGCACACACTATTCCAGATGTGGTTTCACCAAAACAGTGTACAACTATAGTAAGGCCTCTTTATTCTTGTACTCCAATCCCCTTGCAATGAAGGCCTGCATGCTAACTTTCTGCATTCCTGGTATGAGCAAGTCTCTTTGAACATCAACTCTTAAAAGTTTCACAACTTTTAAAAAATATTCTGCTTTTCTATTCTTATGACCAAAGTGAATAACTTCACATTTCCCTACATTATACTCCACCTGCCATCTTGTTGCCTACTTACTTAACCTGTCTATATCTCTTTGGAGCATCTCTGTGTCCTCCCCATGGTTTACCTTCCCACCTAGCTTGATATCATCAGCAAACTTTGATACACTACTCTCTGTCTCTTCATCTAAGTCATTAATATAGATTGTAAATAGCTGAAGCCCCAGCACTGATCCTGCAGTACTGCACTATTCACTGCCTGCCAACTTGAAAAAGCCCCGTTTCTGCCACTCTCTGGTTTCTATCTGTTAACCAATCCTCTATCCATGCTTAAAATATTAACCTCAACTCCATGAGCACTCATCTTGCCTATTAACCTTTTGTGTGGCACTTTATCGAATGCCTTTTGAAAATCTAGGTATACTACATCTCCTGGTTCCCCTTTACTACCCTACTAATTACATCCTCAAAAAACTCTAATAAATTTGTCAAACAAGATTTCCCCTTAATAAAACCATGTTCACTTGTTCTAATCACACTTAGCTTTTCTAAATGCATTGCTGAGACTTCCTTAATAATAGATTCCAGCATTTTCCCAACAATTGATGTTAGGCTAACCAGCCTGTGCTTCAATGTTTTCTCTTTCCCTCCTTTCTTGAAAAGTTGCCTGACATTTGCCAACTTCCAATATAACAGGACAGCTCATGAATCTAAGGAACTTTGGAAAATCACAGCCAGCAGATCTACCATCTCTGAAGCTATCTTTTTTAGAACCCTATGGCATCAGGTCCTGGGGATTTGTCGGATTTTAGTTTCTCAAGTTTTGCCCAAATTTTTTCTCTGCTGATATTAATTTCTTTAATTTCCTCATTTTTTAGCCTCTAGGTTACCATCTATTTCTGGTATGAGACTTGTGTCTACTACTGTGAAGACAGACACAAAACATTTGTTCAGTGCCTCTGCTATTTCCCCATTCCCCATGATAATTTCTCATGCTCTGCTTCTAAGGGGTCAACATTTACTTCAGCTACCCTCTTTCTTCCTCTTCATATGCTTATAAAAGCTCTTACTATTTTTTAAATATTTCTGGCAAGTTTACTCTCATATTCCATTTTTTCCCTTTTTATCAACTTTTTGGTGGCCATTTGCTGGTTTCTAAAACGCTCCCAATCCTCAGACTTGCTACTGTGTTTGGCAACACTGTAAGCCTCTTCTTTTAAACTAATACTATCCTTATCTTCCTGAGTGAGACACAGATGGGTCTTTCTCATTGAGTTTTTATTTTTCAGTGGAATGTATTTTTGTTGAATATTTTAAATTGTTTCTTTAAATGTTTCCCATTGTTCATTTACCTCCATACTAACATGTCTATTTACCCAATTAATCTTAGCCAGTTTTCCCCTCACGCCTATGTAATTGGCTTTGTTTAAGTTTAAGATTCTTGTTTGTGATTAGAATATGCCACTTTCAAACTTAACAAGGAATTCAATAATATTTTGATCATTATTTCCCAGTGCACCTCTTACCACAAAATTACTAATTAGCCCTGCTTCATTACACAATACTAGATCTAAGATATCATTATCCCTAGTTGGTTCCACAATGTATGGCTCCAAGAAACTGTCACGAAAACATTCTACAAACTCATCTTCTAGACCACTCTTGTCAATTTGATCGTTCCAGTCTATATGAAGATTAAAGTCTCCCACAATTATTACATTGCCTTTGTTACAAGCTCTGGAAATGTATTGTTTAATTCTCTGTCATACAGTATAACTACTGTTAGGGAGCCTATAAATTACTCCCACTGGTGTTTTCTAGCTCTTGCTATTCCTAATTTCCACCCATACTGATTCTACTTTATGATCTTCTGAGGCCAGATCCTTTCCCAATAATGTCCTGATGTCATCTTTTACAATCAGGGCTACCCCTCCTCCTTTGCCATTCTGTCTGCCTTTCCTAAATATTGTGTACCCTGGAATATTTATTTTCCACCTTTGATCACCATGTAACCATGTCTCTGTAATGATGATTAAATCTGAATAATTTATCTCTATTTGTGCCACTAGTTCATCTATCTTATCGTGGATGGCTTCACACATTCAAATAAAGAGCCTTTAATTTCAATTTTTTACTTTTATTTCCTGCAATGTCCTTATTCGCTGATGTACAAATTTTGTTAAACTCTCTGTCCCTTCCTGATCCTCTCTGCTTGTCTTTACCCATATGACTATGCTTTGCTGATGCCTCGACCTCTCTCTTTGGTTTTCTAAATCTCCCTTCATGCAAGCCCTCCCCACCTCTGTTAATTCAAGCCCTATCCACAGCCCTAGTTATACAATTGGCCAGGACACTGGTCCCAGCCCAGTTCAAGTGGAACCCATCCCAACGATTGGCTCACTCTTCCCTAACTACAGATGCCAATGCCCCATGAATCAAAACCTCTTCATCCCATACCACTCTTTGAGCCATGTGTTTAGTTCTCTAATCTGCTTGACCCGATGCCAATTTGCACGTGGCTCAGGTAACAATCCAGAGATGATTATCTTTAAAGTTCTGCATTTTAATTTGATCCCTATCTCCTGGAATTCACTTAGCAGAACATCATTCCTGGTTCCACCTATGTCGTTGGTTTCCACGAAATCCATGACAACTGGATCCCCACCCCTTCCCACTCCAAATTCCTCTCCAGCCTCAAGATGTCCTTAACCCTGGCACTGGGCAGACAACACAACCTTTAGAGCTCCCCATCATGGCTGCAGAGAACAGCATCTATCCTCCTGACTAAATTGTCTCATATCACTACCACATTCCTCTTCACTCCCCCCACATGAATGGCATCCTTCACCATGGTGCCATGGTCAGTCGGCTGATCCACCTTACAGTCCTTCTCGTCATCCACACAAGTAGCAAGCAGCTTGTAACTGTTGGACAAAGTCAGGGGCTGAGTCTCCTCCATCACTATATGCTGGTTCTTCTTACCTGCCTGACTTGCAGTCACACCCTCCTAGCTTTGACCATTGAGCGTTTCTAAAATTCTGCCTAACCTAAGGGGTGTGACTACCTCCTGGAACAAAATATCCAGGTAACTCTGCCCCTCCCTGATTCCCCACAATTTCTGCAACTTAGACTCCAGATCAGCAACTCTGGGCAAGAGTTGCCTAAGTTGCAGGCACCTTCTGCAGATATGGTTGTCTGGGATTGCAGTGCATTCTACAGATTCCCACATGCTGTAGTCACGGCACACCACCAGCCTGCCATTTCTGTTCCACCTTGTTTATTTAATTAGTCAGTTAATTAATAGTTTACACAGATAAAGTAATAGAAAGTTGCACTCACGTAGCTTGGAGACAAGGAAGGAAACTCAACAACTACAGGAGGCTGAAAAAAAGTAGAAAAAGGAGCACCTCTTTGCCCCTCAGCACCGAATTCCCACCAGAACCAAATTCCCAACTACTCACTCAACCTATGTCTCACTCAGGTGTAGCCTTGTGTCTGCACGTCTCTCTCTCCTGGACTGATTGAGGTTTACAGACTCTTCTCTGGGCAGCTTTCACTAACTTTCTTCTTATTGGAGGCTTTGAAAAATCACTGCCTTAACAGCCAAGACACAACTTTCTCTGATGGATGCATCCCCAGTAGAGCGCTAAATAAAACCACCCTAGGCAACCACCAATAGGCAGTGACATACCTTGTTGAGGAAGCATTGCAGGTCTTGAAGGTTCATGTACAGCGAGTTTCTCTCCACTGTCGCCAATTTCTCATTTTGTGATTGGCTGGTGGATGCATGGCTGGCAGTGAAACCCATTGAAGCCATCTCAATTGTCTAATGGCCTTCAGGTGTCAATCTCAAAGAGATTTATCAGTTACTGAAAAAGTAATTTTGTTTTCTGAGGCTTCCTCTGCTGCCAGGTAATCTGGTAATATTCAAACGGTATAGAGAATGGGTTTGGGAAGATGGCACTGAGCGTTACATGGATCTCTTTATAATCAGAGAAGACTGTTGTTCATCAACTACTACTTTCAAAACTAAACAGCAGCCACACATCACAATAAAAGGTTCCAATGAACATTCTGTAGATTCTCATTTAAGTTTCAGTTTAGTTTTAATCTCTCTAATCATCTACAGGACTCTATTCTTTAATTCTTTTACATATTTTGGGAATATATTGGGGGGAATTTTAAACTGCAAGATGGGGGTGTATATGTGGGGGCAACCACGAGTTGGGAACCCAGCATTTAACTGGGGCACACTAAGAAGCATGTGGAAAGCACTCTTGGAAGTGATGGGTCTGAAATTTAAATATGCAAAATGCCAGTTGACTCCAGCTTTCATCCCTGGATTCTGGCTTTAACTGCCAACACATGGGTTTCCTACACAGTTTGAGATGTGTCAGGTTCAACAAGGTGAAAGCACAGAAGAGATTGATGCAGCTGAGTAATTGACAGACTGGTAAGCCTTTAAATGTGGAGCTATGTCAGAAGCTTCTTTGTCTAAATGAAATAATTTTGCCCAGAGGACTTGTTCTGAGAGTGTGATTTCACTGTTTTAAAGGTGATTTCAAAGACCTTGGAGGTCATTTCTGCTACCTTGGAATTTTTAAACTTTGATCTGAACTTTCCAGCCTGCTCAGCAGCATGGACGGAGCTTATGCAACTCTACCTTGGACCTCAGATGAGAAACAAGAGCAGCAGCACTAAGAATACCACTAGCATCAAGAGTAACACCCCCAGAAGCAGCAGTAGCCTTCACCTCTGTCATCTGCTGCTCCACAGAACAAAGGGAATAGCACAGAGCCCCAGCCTGCAGGGGGAAATACCACCAATGAGGTAAACAGGCACAGGACCAGCTTTCTGGACATGACAGAGTACCAATGCTTCAGGATTCTCAGACTTTCACGGCTGGTCATTGTTGATATCTGGAGCCTCCTGAAACAGGGCTTCCTGCTAATGGACCAGGCGAACGCACATTGCCAGCGGCAGGCAAGATCACCACAGCCCTTCATTTGGTCCTGTTAGTAACATTTGCAGGATTTCACAATCTTCTGTGCATAAGTGCATCTCCCAGGTGACTGCTGTCATGTTCGTCAGGGCCACCAGGTACATCCACTTTGCTATTGATGAGGCTAGTCAGAATGAAAGGGCCCTCAGATTTTCTGCTTTGGCTGGATTCCCACAGTCCAGGGAATCATAGATTGCACCCATGTGACAATCAAGGTGCCCTCAGAGCAACTAGGAGTATTTGTCAATTGATGACACAAAGATTGGCCGGGTGGTTAACAGTGAGATTGAATGTCTTGGGCTACAGGAAGATATAGACGGGATGGTCAAATGGGCAGATATGTGGCAGATGGCATTTAACCCTGAAAAGTGTGAGGTGATACACTTTGGAAGGAGTAATTTGACAAGAAAGTATTCAATGAATGGCATGACACTAGGAAGCTCTGAGGAACAAAGGGACCTTGGTGTGTGTGTCCATAGATCTCTGAAGGCAGAGGGGCATGTTAGTGGAGTGGTGAAAAAGGCATATGGGACACTTGCCTTTATCAATCAAGGCATAGATTACAAAAGTAAGGAGGTCATGTTGGAGTTGTATAGAACCTTGGTGAGGCCACAGTTGGAGTACTGTGTGCAGTTCTGGTTGCCACATTATAGGAGGGATGTGATTGCACTGGAGGGGGTGCAGAGGAGATTCACCAGGATGTTGCCTGGGATGAAACATTTAAGTTATGAAGAGAGGTTGGACAGACTTGGGTTGTTTTCGTTGGAGCAAAAAGACTGAGGGGCGACCTGATTGAGGTGTACAAGATTATGAGGGGCATGGACAGGATGGATAGGGAGCAGCTTTCCCCTTAGTTGAAGGGTCAGTCATGAGGGGACACAAGTTGAAGGTGAGGGGCAGGAGGTTTAGGGGAGATGTGAGGAAAAGCTTTTTTACCAGAGGGTGGTGATGGTCTGGAATGCGCTGCCTGGGAGGGTGGTGGAGGCGGGTTGCCTCACAAAATTTAAAAAGTACCAGGATGAGCACTTGGCATGTTATAACATTCAAGGCTATGGGCTAAGTGCTGGTAAATGGGATTAGGTAGGTAGGTCAGGTGTTTCTCATGTGTCAGTGCAGACTTGATGGGCCGAAGAGCCTCTTCTGCACTGTGATTCTGTGATTCTGTGATAGGAATTCTGCTCCATCAATATTGAACTGGCATGCAACCAGTGGAAGATGATTATGTATGACTGTACAAGATACCCAGGATCTGCCATGACGCCTTCATCTTGCACCAGCCAAGCCTACCATGAATCTTCAAACCTCCAAGCAGAGTCAGCAGTTCACTCTGGAGACAAGAGCTACCCTCTATGGACATGGCTGATGGCATCTACCACTGAGGCACAGGAAAGGTACAACTGAAGCCATGTGAGAACAAGAGTGGTCATTGAGCAAGCCATTGGGTTGCTAAAGTTGCGATTCAGCCACCTGGGCAGATCTAGGGGCACCCTTCAGTATGCATCAGCAAGGATGTCCACAGATATTTGTCTACTGCATCTTGCAGCATATACTGCAGAGAGAACTATAGCTGCAGAAATAGGAAGGTGACGGCCACTCTGCATCTTCAGAGGAGGAGGACCAACAGGAGGAGCTGAAAGAGGAGGAGTAACCTGATTTGGTTAGGGTTGCTGCTGCCATTCATTTAGCTGCCAGAGATGTCTGAGTCAGGCTCATATAAACATGATTCAGCTAACCTGAGGCTGTGCAAGTATACGCAACACCAATACTCAACCCATTGGGCACTTCCACCCCAACACAAAGGCCCAGATTTCTGAGTAGGGTTGACTCGGGAGCCCTTTAAAAATGGAAGGCGGGTCCCAATTCTGGGATCCCGACCCCATTCCCGCGCTGATTTCTGGGAGCGACTTTAAAGGATGTGGGCTGCTTCCCATCAGAAGCCCACATTCGGCACTCCCAACCTGGCCGGCTCCATTGCAGAGACAGGCATATCCTACTCCTCTGCAATTTTCATGGGGTCAGGCCAGGTTTTTAAAGAGTGGTGGTTCATGGCCCCTTAGAAGAGTCAAGAACCCTAGTGTGCATGAGGGGATCTTTTAAAAGCTGAGTTCAAAAGGTCCCCCTCATTCCCCCTATGCCAGGCTCTGCCCTTCCACCCAACCCCTATGTCCCTTCATGCCCCCTATGCCAGGGTCTGGCACTTCCATGCCCAGTGATCTACTGTACACTTTCTACAACCAACAGTGTAAATTGGGATGTGTAAAAAAAAGCTTTGAAAAAATGTAAATTTTTGATCACTTTCTTGTATGAAAATAAAGGTCTGGACGTCAATCTCATAAAAGTATCAATCACTCAGGCCCTTTGAAGTTTCAAAACCCACAAACCATAAACACTTGAAACCATTTACTTATGTCAACAAACATTGTGAAATTGACCGCAAAGCTCAAAGAGCCTGAGCTGTCAATCAAACAATGTTTCCTTTGGGGAGCAGGGGTTCTCATATTTAAATAAATGCCCGGGCTTTCAGCTAAGTGTATATAGTGAGGCACTATGTTTGTTGACGTAAGTAAATGATTTCAATTGTTTGTGGTTTCTGGTTTTTGAAACTTCAAAGGGCCTGGATGATTGACACTTTTATTAGCTTGCCGTTCAGACCTTTTTCCACAGGAGAAAGTGATCAAAGGAATATATTTTTCAAAGCTTTTTTTACACCACACTTTACACTGTAGTGAACATTGGTTGTGGAAAGTATAGGTGGGCCAGTGTGCATGGAAATGCCAGAGTTTGACATAAGGGCCATGAGACATGGAGATGGGTGGAAGGGCAAAGCCTGGCAGATGGGGCATGAGGTGCCTAAGGGGTTGGATGGGTGGCATGGATAGGGCAGGGGGAGTGTTTGGAAGGTGAAGTGGGTTTGAGGGGTGAGGGCTGGAGGGCTTTAGTTTTTTTTACACTGGGACAAAGTTCCATGGCACCGAGGCACCCGGAGCCCCTGTAGCTGTCTCCACACTTCTTCCCTGGTTGGCTGGCCTGACTCCAGTTCGCACCTGATCCCAGCAATGAACATCCCTCCTTGGTGGGCACTTTCTCCCAAGGCGGATGAGCCGGGCCGGGAATTTTCCTGACTCCCCTTACCCACCTCGAGGATGAAGAATCTGACTTGGACTCAGCAAATTTCTGGCCTCCAGAAGTCCTCTGAGTGCCGGACACCTGGGAAGTCCCTGCCGCTGCCTGCTGTGGATCAGATAGTGTGATGTGCTCATCAGATTATGATCCTGAAGCTACTCTAAGGTGTGTGTCTCTGCACTGGTGGAGGGTGTGGGTGAGGCTGTGATGGGGCTTTAAGGAGGGTGCCTCCAGATTCCTCTTCAGAGGTTTCTTCGGGGCTTGATTGGAGGTGCTGGGTCGTGGACTCCATCGGCTGTTCGGCAGATGTGCCTGCGAAAGCAAGGAGAGATAATTAGTGCATGGCAGTGGCCTGCGAAAGAGGACACATCACTCACAGCATGGTTGTCTGAAGGGTGTTGCACTGCTGGACCCTCACTTGGTAGGGCACCACCGACCTCACAGTCAGCACAGGACTGGTCCCAGTCATCGCCGGCCAGCTGGATGGCTCTGTTTTCAAAGTCCATGAGGACCTTGATTTCAGACATTCCTCCACCAGCCTGTGACCTCTCCCTCTTGTTGTGTGCCAGCTTGTCCTGCATGAATAGAGATGGAGAGAGTGTAAGCAGGACGCCTGCCAGGCCTGGCCTGTATGGGTGGTGACTGTTCCCATGGACGGGATGAGGACAATGATGGTGAGTGTGAGAGAATGAATGGTGATGTCCCTTGAACTGGCAGTGAGTGAGGGCCCTGTGGATGTGTGATGGGTTTGTGAGTGTGTGTGTTGAGAGCGATTAGAGTGACTTACCCTGGCAGAACGGAGGAGATCATTCATCCTCTAGTGGCACTGGGTGGCTGTGCTTTTTTACAGGGCGTTGGCACTGACCACCACTGCCACTGCCTCCCAAGCAGGATTGGTGATGTTGCTGCCCATCCTGCGGCCAGGGGCGGGGGTGGGGGGGTGGTACAGGACATCACAGCAAGTCTCCATCGCATCCAAAAGTCACTCGAGGAACGTGTCATTGAACCTGGGGGCTGTAATCTTTTTGCTTTTCGGGGCCATGTCTTCCATGCAGCAGCCCTGGGCTGGAAGCACTGAGAGGTGTTACACTTTCAAATATGGTGGCCGGCGTGATGAAGCAGCGAGATGATGGCATGGCGGGCAAATGAGAGCCTGCCCGCCATGGAAATGGTGTGCTTCCCGGGAATGCATAATTAATGCGGCGGGTTTGGGACAATATGGCGTCAAAAGCCACCATTGCAGCCAGTGGATAAAACTTTGTTTTACCTGCTTGCTACCGCACTTAGTTCAAATCTGGGACAATTCCGCCCTACAAATCCATCTCCAACCTTGCCCTGTGCCTCTGAGCATATATCACCTTCTTTGTCCCTCAAAGAAACCACTTCATTTCTTACTACCCATGCTGGTAGAAGAGTTTTGGGTTCCCTTTTATGTTGACAGCCATTCTATTCACATATTCTCTCTTTGCCAGTCTTATTCTCTTCTTCACTTCCCCTCTCAAACTATTGTTTCTGACCTGGTTCTCATTTGAAGAATTTACCTGATGTGTATCATACACCCGCTTTTTTTTTGTTTCAACATATTCTCTATCTCCCTTGTCTTCCCAGAGAGCCCTGGTTTTGGTTTCCCTACATTTCACCCTTTTTGGAATTTACCTAGCTTGTACCTGAATACCTCTTCCTTAAAGATCACACATTGTCCTGTTACAATTTTTCCCTGTCAGTCTTTGGTTCCATTTTACCCTGACTAAATGCATTCTCATCGCATTGAAATTAGCCCTCTTCCAATTTAAACATTCTACTTTGGATTGTTCCTTGCTTTTTTGCATTATTAGTCTTAACCTTATGGTATGAATATCACTCATACCCAAGTGCTCCCCGACAGATACTAGGTCCACTTGACCCACCTCATTTCCCAGCACCAGATCCAGCAATGCCTCCTTTCAAGTTGGGTCGAGAAGATACTGATCAAGGAAGCTCTGCTGAACATATTTCAGAAGTTCCTCCCCCTCCTTACCCTTTACTCTAACACTATCCCAATTGATATTTGGATAATTAGTCTCCCAATATCACCACTCTATTGTTCTTGCACATCACTGTAACTTCCCTACCAATTTGCTCCTCTATCTCTCTCTCATTATTCGGAGGCCTAAAGAATACCTCCAGCAGCATGATCATACTAATTTTGTTTTTTAACTCTAACCAAATGAATTCTGTCCCTGTCCCCCTCAAGGACATTTCCTCTTTCTAACACTACAATATCTTCCCTAATCTGTACTGCCACTCCATGTCCCTTTTCCCCTTCCCTATCTTTTCTGAATACTTTATATCCTTGAATATTAAGCACCTAGTACTCATCATTTTTCAGTCATGTTTCCATCATCGCCACTTCATCATATTCCCACACAGTTATTTGTGCTTGTAGCTGACCACACTTTGTGCATTTATATACATGCATTGTAATTCTGTCTTTGCAGAAGTGGTTCAAGAAGGCAGCTCACCACCACCTTATCAAGGACAACTAGGGATGGGCAATAAATGCTGGCCCAGCCAGCGACGCCCACATCCCGTGAATGAATAAAAAAATCCTTCTTAGTCCGTTCTTTTCTAATATGGAACTACTTACTTTTCTAGTACTGACAACCCTCTCACTTTAGGCACCTTATTCCTCTTTTCTATTCCAAATGCTAGTACTTATCTCCCAATTTAATTTAAACCTTCTCCAACCACATTAGCGAACCTCCCAGTGAAAACACTGGACCCAGTCCTGTTGAGGTACAGCTTGTCCCTTTTAAGTAAGTACCTTCTTCCCCAGAACTGTTACCAATGCTCTAGCATCTGAAGCCCTCCCTCCTGCTCATGCTTCAAGCCTTGATACTCTACCTTCCCGCTTCCATTCTCACTAGCGTGTGACACTGTGAGAAATCCAGAGATTACTCCTTTCAAGGTCCAACTTTTTAATTTTCTCCCTAGCTCCCAAAAATCTGACCATAGGACCTCAATACCTGTCCTTTCTATGTCGTTGATACTAACATGTACCACAATTTCTGACTCATTCCCTTCCGGCTGCAGAATATTCTGCACCCTGCCCATGATGTCCTTAACCCTAGCACCAGGGAGGCAACACACCATGCATGGCCCATGATGACGGTTACAGAAATGCCTGTCTGGCTCCCTGACTATGGAATCTCTTACAACGATTGCATTTCAATGCTTTGCTGTTCCCTCCTGTGCAATCCCATGCCCATTGGTGCCATGGTTTGGACTGCACTCCTCCAGGGTGTCATCACTCCCAGCAGCTTCCAGTGCTGAGTAAGGTTGGCACACACCCTGAAGACTCCCGCGTCTCCTTTCTCTTCCTATTCTTCCTGATGCCCACCCATCTATTATCGTAAACTCTTACTGCCTGTGGGATGGCCAATTTCTGGACTGAGGTAGCCAGGAAACCCTCAGCCTCCCTGATGCTCTGCAGTGACTCCAGCTGCCCCTCAAGCTCAGAAATGTTGAGCTCAAGCTGAAGGAGCTGGACACACTCCCTACGCATATAGTCCCCCAAGAGACATGAAATGTCCTGAAGTTCCAACAAGGCATAGGAATTGCAAGCAGCAGGGCTTGGATGCCCATTCATGGTCTGAAAAAGACCTCCTGTTCCCTCTTTAGCATTCTAGATAGAACCTTGTTTAAGTTATGAATTTTAACTATTTTTGTGAAAATTGTTTATTAAACCTCTAATTTGTGGCTACAGTAGAGAAAGAAGAGGTACACACCATTTTTGAAACATTACATCATAACTGAAAGAACCTGTATAACCAAAACAGGATTATGGGGTGAATTTTCTGGTTGGCGGGGGTGGGGGGGTGCGCAGAGCGGGAGCAGGAGCGGGCGTAGGAGCGGGCGTGGGCAGGCACAGACCTGATGGTTGCTCGCGATCGGGTCCATGCCACCATTTTATGTGGGTGGGCCAATTAAGGCCCACCCAGCGTACTTCGCAACTCCCATGCACAGCGGGAGTGGGCGGGCGGGTGGTGGGCACGTTCAGGTCCAATGGCGACCAGGCGGCCTGTATAAAGGAAGGCCTGGCAGCCTTGGAAAGGCTGCCCTCAATGGCTAGGCGAAGGGCTGTGCAGAGGGGCAATGAAATTCATGCAAGTACGGAGGGTAGGACAGCGGGACAGGCCAGGCCGGAGGGTAGGGTAGGGGGCCAGTGTGCCCCTCATTTTTCGGATGACTGCCTTGCTGCCCTCCTCGAGGAGGTGGCAGCACCGTGGGAGGTGCCGGTTCCCCAGGATGGGAGGAGGAGGCTCCCTCCACATGACCAAACGTGCCTGGGAGGAGGTGGCAGAGATGGTGAGCTCCCGCCCTGTGGTGCGGTGCACCTGGATCCAGTGTCAAGTGTCGCAAGCGCTTCAACAACTTGTTTCACTCTAGCAGGGTGAGTACCATGTTGGCATTGGTCATGTAACCCAGCAGGTCAGTTTACCCCCTGCTGCCCTGCCCATGCCCCCAAGTCTGAGTGTAGTGACTGCATTGAATCATTGATGGCATTTGTCCTTTGCTGGGTGGGCCAGCAGATACTGCCCATGCTGAGGTCAGTCTGAGAGGGCGATGAAGAGATGGGTTTTTCCCCTGCACCATGTGTTACACTGAGTCCCGCATGACTGGTTTGGGGGCAACCTGGAGGAGCTGCACCTAGGCACTGTGTTTGAACTCCAGCACATGTCCAAGTCAGGGTGATGACACGCTGGGAGGGGAGCTTCAAGGTGGCGTGGCAACGAACCATCTGCTGCGCTCTGTGCTCCATGTGCTTGCGCCTCCTTGCTATGGAAGGAAAAAACCATGTGGTGCCTAATGTTATGTAGGCAGCATATGTCTAAGCGGGGGGTGCGTGGGAAGCAGGCCTAGCATCTTTGTGTGAGTGTTCGGAAGCAGCGGGATGAGGAGGCTCTGGAACCCTGAGATGTCCCACTCTGGTTGGGGTGGGCTGTGCACGAAGAGAGTCCATATGCAATTTTCACTAATCAATGCTCGTCTCTCATTTTCGGGAGGAGAATGCTCATAACGCGGAAGAGCGTGTGAGGACTGGTGGCGGCCAGGCGCAGATCGCCATTCTTAGCCGCTTCGAGCAGGAGGCCCGGGATCTGGAGAGGCGCCATGCGCCAAGGCCCACTGGTGTCGGTGAGGCCAGGGTGCCACAGCCAGGTATTTATGCCCAACAGTGAGGTCAGCGTTGTTCTCCCAACAGCCATGGCAGTGCTGAATGTTAACTGATTTAATTTTGTGACATAGCTTGACCATTGGTTATGGAAGGATGAGCGCATAATGATCCGGGAGACGGGGATGCACTTTGACATTGTCTCCATGTTAATTGATCCACTGTCCTTGTTCTTCCTTTCAGCATCATCTGAGCAGGGCCGCGAGGAGGAGCAGCAGAGTCCCCCTCTCACACCCGAGGGCCCTGAAGTCTCACCAGCATCACACTATCTCTGCCAGGCAGGCACCAGCGCAGATACTAGCACCTCGGTGGGAATTGGAACTTCGGCTAGTGTCCCGGGGCACAGCGGTGAGGGCACTTCACAGTCACTGGAGGAGCTGGCAGAGACAGAGAGTGTCCATGGCACCAGCAGTCATAGGACTGCAGGAGACCAGGCACATGCTCAGTCGGTGCCTGATGATGTGCCTCTGGAGTCGTCCGCGAAGCAGCAGGCGCAGGAAATGCGGCCGGGAGTGCGGGAGGATCTGGGGGAGATACATGAGGCTATGTTTGGCTTGGTCTCCATTGTGGAGGAGTCTATGTGAATGATCGCTGAAGCAATGAGCCACATATCCGAGCGCCATGCATCCTCCATGGAGACAGTGGCGACTCTCGTGGACAGGCTACTTCAGGAGACCTGTCAGGGATTCCTGGGGATGCGCTCGGACCAGCAAACCCTCACATCAGCATTGACCTCAGCTGGTCAGTGCCAGTGTAGGAGATGGTCTGGGCACCAAGTTTCCCAGCTCGTTGCCCATCCATCCACGGTCAGCAGAGAGGCCTGAAGCGACGTCACGTCAGTGCAGCAGCTGCCTGTCATCTCTGCGGGCTCCTCTCAGGGCACTCCGGATGAGGGCAGCAGCTCCTCCGACACTCTCCCAGTGACCATTGCATCTAGTGAGGCTGCGACGACTGGGGAGTTGCCAGCTGTGGAACTGGCAGATCCCTCCCAGGTGGGGCCAGCACAGGCTCCATGGACCAGAAGACGACCGCCAAGGTCATCGAGGCCAACAGGACAGTAGAGTCAGCAGGTTGTCTCAGATGCCACTCTGAGCGATGGGGCAGCACCAAGACGCAGCACTCGAAAACGTAAACATAAGGCACCTTAGGCACACCACGGGTTTTTCATTGGCGCTTTTGTGTTGGCCTGAGATGAGGTCCTTATGATTTGCTCTGATTTCTAACACTATTGTCTTTTTTTTTTGCATAAATTTGTTTGCTTGACATATTAAATTCAGATATGTTACCATGGCTGAGGGTGCCTCTTTTCTTCTGCAAGGTTTCCAAAAATGTTTGAGTGCTTTGTTGGGCATTCAGCTTTATTAACAAGGTCCTTAGTTACTGTTCTAACTGGGCAGATTTTGCACTTAGGTGTCAAGTATCGAGCCTGCAGCCCAGGCTTGTCCTGGTGGTCCATCTGTGGTGTGCTAGCTGATGGTTCGTTGGAATAAAGCCTCCCGGGTGTCCCTGCCTCCCTGGAGTATGCCCGGGTCAGCGTCTATCCCCTCAGCATTTCCCTGTGCGTGCTCATCCTCGGACTCACTGCTGGACTCATCGTGTGCAGCCGCTGCCACTGCATCTACATCTTCATCGTCCACAGTGTTCCCCATTTCCAGCGCAAGTTTGTGGAGAGCGCAGCATGCAACCACTATCACCGAGACACGACCTGGGGGGTACTGGAGTGCACCCCCTGAGTGGTCCAGGCATCGGAAGCGATCTTGAGAAGACCAATGGCTCTCTCCACCACAGCCCTTGTGGAGGTGTGGCTCCTATTGTACCGCTGCTCAGCTTCTGTTCTTGGCGGAGAGGCGTCATGAGCCACCTTCTGAGGGGATAGCCCTTGTTACCCAGCAGCCATCCATCCAGCCGGGCTGGAGCACTGAAGAGCCCCGGCACCTGGGAGTGTCTGAGGATGTAGGTGTCGTGGGAGCTGCCTGAGTACCTTGCACAGACTTGTAGAATCAGCATCCTGTGGTCACACACTATCTGCATGTTCATGGAGTGGAAGCCCTTCCTGTTGACGAAGGCACCGGGCTCACCTGCTGGCGCCTTGATGGCCACATGTGTACAGTCTATTGCACCCTGGCACGGGGGAAGCCAGCAATGGCCGCGAAGCCTCTGGCTCGCTGTGCCTGACTTGCCTGGTCCAAACAGAAGTGGATGAAGGTCAATGCACACCTGAACAGAGTGTCTGTAACCTGCTTGACACAAGTGTGGACAGCTGATTGGGAGACACCGCAAAGATCACCCACTGAGCCCTGGAAGGAGCAAGAGGCATAGAAGTGGAGGGCAGCTGTGACCTTCAGAGCCGCTGGCATGGGGTATCCACCCACACAGTTAGCAGAGATCTCAGGCCCAATCATCTGACAGATATAGTTGACTGTCTCCCTTGGGAGACGGAGCCTCCTTCAGCACAGCACCTCTGACATATTGAGGTAGCTGCTTCACTGCCTGTATACCCTGGCAGCAGGATAGTGGTGTCTTCTGCGGCCCCTTCCACCTTGGACTTCCAGTTGGCCCTGCGCCCCTTGTGCCTGTGCCTCTCCTCCACTGGAGGCTGAATGTGCACTCCTGGCCTCCTCCCCCTTTGAGCCCTCCCTTCCTCCTCAGAGGAGCTGCCTCCATTGGACAGGCTAAGGGAAGGCTTCCTGAAACCTGCAGGCCCAGAAAAGATTCCTCACTGCAGAGTGCTGACCTGAAGGTTAAGAGTCCAGACAAAGCAGCTGGAATGCGTTTTGAAGTACTGCAGATCACACAGACAAGTTTCAATAGCTTTGAAAAATAAATACTGCACGCTCGTGACCCCAGTGAGACCTCTTATCCCACCCGTGGATGAGGTTTATACAAATCTCTCCTACCATCTGCCCATTGCACAAGTTGCGACCCAAAGATTGCACGGGCGCCGAAAAATCAGCGTCGAATGGTGAGTCAAGGGCTATAAGTGGCCCGTTAATTAATGGCAAGTGCGCGTTGGACATCATTGCGCACCCACCCAGCGAAATATCGCCCGCCCCCACACGCCAATGGCAAAATTCTGCCCTATAAATCCTCCAATCAGACGCTGGAAATAAAATCTGATATCCACAGTGTCACTTTTCACTTTGGGAGTTTCAAAAAAATACCAGTGCCACTCTGCAAACATAAAATTATTTTATTGTCTTAAGCAAAATAACAGTAAAGAAAGAGAGTAGCACCCAGACAAATGACTAAATTAACATTTACGAAGTGGCGCATACAAGGGTCCTCATATAGTGAGGCGACATACGCTTTTTCAGAGCTGATAAAAGAAACATCCTTATGTTTTGGTTCCATCCCACAGATCCACCACAAGAAGCGCACTGCCCTTGATTTCATTGTCTGTTCACCTGGCAGAGAATAAGTAGTATTGTAATTGATTGCAGAATTCTTATTTAATACCCAACTGGAGCTACTGTTTGAAATTTCCATCACATGGTCATCTTGCATGTTGCTCCTTACAACTCCAACTCCTTATGTTACTATAACTACTGCATTCTTAAGTGAATTTCTAATCTTCCCACCTTAAATCATCTCATGTGTTTTAGTACCAATGTGATCCATTTGATGGTCCTGTCTAAAGTCCTCATCCTCCTCAAACAGTCAGTTGTTCAAATTTGTTAGGGTAATTTGTTCTGAATATTCCTGTTCTAGCTTGTCCAGTATTCTCCCTGATCTCTGTGTCTATTCATCTCTCCTTACTCTACCACTGGCAGTTACTTACCTCTCATTGGTGTCACTAATCTCTGAAGCTCCTGCTCCAGAAGCTTCTCTCCCTCTCTGATGTGTTTGATTGTGGCCAACTTCACCTTAGGTTTTAAGATCTTAAATTTACATAATGTCAGTTAGTGACTCTTCCCAATGATGGATTTATCCATGTTAACATCTGTTACTCTTACTATAAGCGTTAGTTAAATTCATCTACTTAAATTTTAATTAATCTGCTCCTCCTTCCTGTTAGGGAAGTATTGTCTTATCACTTTTCAGAAAGCTTTTGTCAAGGTGCTATATGTTAACATACAAGAGAAAGTCTGTGAGATAGGAAACATAGGAGTAGTTGGCCATTTAGCCCTTGAACCTGTTCCACCATTCAGTTAGATCATGGCTGATCTATGACCTAACTACATATACCACCTTTGCCCCATATCCTTTAATGCCTTTTGTTAACAAACATCTATCAATCTCAGATTTAAAATTAACAACTGATCTTGCATTAATTTCAATTTGCAGAAGAGAGTTCCAAACTTCTATTACCTTTTACACGTAAATTGTTTTTCAATTTCACTCCTGAAAGATCTGGTTGTAATGTTTAGACTATACCCGTGTCATGATGATATAATGTGTGCATGTGTAATATTAATCTTTAATTTCATCAGCTGGTCAAATATATATTGAACTTCTTTAAAAGGACTTTTTTAAAGCAAGCAAACACTGACCTTAAGATGGCTGCCACAGGTTACCTGACACATCTGGTATTACAAGTTGGTCAGTTTCTGGAAGTTTCCAATGTGAATTACAATTAGGACATGCCAAGGCAAATCTTGGAATTTCACACTAGCTAATGTCAGGAATCACTTCAAATGTGAACTGAAACTATAACTGCCTCACACCATTTGCATTTCTATAAAGCTACCTTTCAGGCAGTGACAGAAAGTCTACTGGGACAATGGTTAGATCGAAGATGCTCTTCCTAGCTCATCACAGGGAAGAATGGTCCATTGAGAAGTAATGGCTGGGACATTAAAGAAACTAATCACCTAGGCCATAATACAATAGCTAAGATCTTTCTAGACATGAGCTAATCAATTAACCTCTCTGGGATACCCAACTCATTATGGAGAGATCATGTGACTAGAATAATCATTTTGAATTGTTTTTATTCCAGCACCCTGGTTGCCTTTGGGCAGTCTAGAAGAAAGAGTCTGCAAATGGAGCAGTAACACCATCTCTCTCTCTCCCTGTTCTCAAATTCAGAGCCCTATCTCTGTTACATTTTTGGAATCCACCACAGAGATAGAGAATTTCAATCAAAAGGAAGCAAAGGTAAAATAGGATCTAATTTTCAAAAAGACTGATTATGATCGCGCATGCTCGATGGAGTGCACTTTGACAGTTGGGGAATCCCCCCCCCCAGCAAAGGAAGTGCATAGCGCTTCCTGTCGGGTGGCCTGCTGGGCGGGCCTTAATTGGCCCACCCACTCAAAATGGTGGCGGGGCCCGTTTTGGCGGCGGCGATCGGCTGCCCACCCGCCACCAAGCCGGTGGGGCCCACCCACCCATCAAGGGCAAAATTCTGCCCACTATCTCCAGAAATTGCAGTTTACATCAGCCTCAGCCCCACTGGACTTTTAAAACCACCGTGAAGAAAATCTGCCTCAGTCACAAACACCAGCAAAGGATTCATAAACAGTGAACTCTCTATTTTCTACCTTTTATCATTGACTCTTAATTTGGGAAAAAAGTTAACCTCCTCTTCTGATAACTTGTAATACTGCATGCTTGTGAGTATGTGTGTGTGTTGTGAAGGTTGGGACATGTGTTTTTCTTTGTTACTATCTTTGTATCTTTACCTGGGTGGGTTATTAGCACAATAAAAACATAAGCTTTTTGTGTTTAAGTTCAAGAAAGCCTGTTAGACTGAGTTCTTTGCAATCAGCACATAAATGGTTAAATCACACTGAATTAACACTTTCATCATACAGCCCATCACATCTGCACCGACTCTCCAAATGAGTGTTATGACCGAGTGCCATTGCCCTGCCTTTTCCCCGTACCCCTGCACATTGTTTCTATTCAAATAATCATCTAACGCCCTCTTGAATGCCTCGATTGAACCTGCCTCCATCACACTTCCATGCAGCGCATTTCAGACCCAAACTACTTGTTGTGTGAAAAAGTTTTTTCTCACGACACACTTGCTTCTTTTGCAAATCACTTTAAATCTGTGCCCTTTTGTTTTTGACCCTTTTACGAGTGGGAACAGCTTCTCCCTTTCTACTCTATCTAGCCCCTTCATGATTTTGAACATCTCTATCAAATCTCCTCTCAGCCTTATTCTCTCCAAGGAGAACAGTCCCAACTTTCCAATCTATCCCCATAGCTGAAGTTTCTCATCCCTGGAACCATTCTTGTAAACCTCTTCTGCACTCTCTCCTGTGTTCACATCCTTCCTATAATATGGCGCCCAGAACTATACACAATACTCCGGCTGAGCTCTAATGAGCATCTTATATAAATTCAGCATAACCTCCTCGCTCTTGTACTCTATTCCCCTATTAATAAAGCCCAGGATACTATATGCTTTATTAACTGCTCTCTCCGCCTGTCCTGCACCTTCAATGATCTATGCACATATACACTCAAGGCTTTCTGCTCCTGCACCCACTTCAAAATTTCACCCCTTTTTTATATTGTCTGTCCATGTTCTTCCTACCAAAATGCATCACCTCACACTTCTCCACATTGAACTTCATCTGCCACCTATCTGCCCAGTCCACCAACTTGTCTATGTCCTCTTGAAATTCCACACCGTCCTCCTTGCAATTCACAATGCCCCCAAGTTTTGTATCATCTGCAAACTTTGAAATTGTCTCCTGCACACCAAGATCTAGATCATTAATATATATCAGGAACAGCAAGGGTCCCAAAACCGACCCCTGGGGAACTCCACTACAAACGTTCCTCCAGCCCGAAAAATATCCATTGAGCATTACTCTCTGCTTCCTATTTTTCAGCAAATTTTGTATCCACATTGGTACTGTCCCTTTTATTCCATGAGCAATAACTTTTCTCTAAGTCTGTTGTGTGGCACTGTGTCAAGTGCCTTTTCAAAGTCCATGTATATCACATCAACAGCCTTACCCTCATCGACCTTTTCTGTTACCTCTTCAAAAATCTCCAGCAAGTTAGTTAAACACAAATTCCCCTTTAGGAATCCATGCTGGCTCTCCCTTATCAGCCATATTTTTCCATGTGACCTCTAATTCTATCCCGAATGATCTATGTACATGGAGCTCCACTGTTTCTAACTCTTCATCACTTAGAAAACAGTCTGTTCTATCCTTTTTAGGTCCAAGTGGATGGCCCCACATTTGCCTCCTTGAAACCCATTTGCTACAGTTTTGCCATTCACTTAATCTTTGCAATTTTATTAGAAGGTAGATCCTAGGGTGGATAAAGAATTAACTGCATTCTCAAAGGCAGAAGTTTGTTATTGATGGTAATGTTTCTGCATGGAAACCAAGTACTAATGGAGGCCCACAGAGATTAGTGTTATGACTGTTGCATTTCACCAACTATGTTAATGATCTGGATAAAGGCCTTGGTGAAGTTCTAAGCAAGTTTGTGGTGAATGAGAAAAAAAATTGCAATCAGATATGATTGTGGTGGGTCAGGCCTCACACCATCCCATGGCGGATTCCTATTTGTAATAAATTTGCATGCCATATACTCTTTATATTCAATTTTTTTTCAAAATTACGTCCTACTTCAAGATTAATTGAACAGTGCACAAGAAGCTCATGACACCTGGTTCATATTTGTTTAAAGGTGGCATGCAACAGTCAGCTTTGTGCAGTTGTGTTGGAGGTCAGCTGTGTTCCTTATTGAACTCTGTGGCACAAGGGAGGGAAGCAGGAGAATGGCAGCTTGCCTGGAGGCTCAAAACCAGCAAGGTGAGTCAGGGCTGAGCGGACGGGGTGGTGGTGATGTGGAATGAGGTTGGAGGTATTGAGGAAAGTATGTTGTGAAGAGTATATAAGGAGTTTGCAGATAGATATAGATAGGTTGAGTGAGTGGGAAAAAATCTGGCAGATGGAGTATAATGTGGAAAAATGTGAAGTTGTTTACTTTGGCAGGAAGAATAAAAAAAGCTGAGTATTATTTAAATGGAGAACAACTGCATAATTCTGAGGTGCAGAGGGATCTAGGTATTCAAGTGCGAGTCACAAAAGGTTAGTATGCAGGTACAAGTAATTAAGAAGGCTAATGGAATGCTATCCTTTATTACAAGAGGAATTGAACATAAAAGTAAGGGTGTTATGCTTCATTTATACAGGGCATTGGTGAGACAGCACCTCGAATACTGTGTGCAGCTTTGGTCCCTATACTTAAGGAAGGATGTAAATGCACTGGAGGCAGTTCAGAGGAGGTTTACTAGATTGATACCTGGAATAAGTGGGTTGTCTTATGAGGAAAGGTTGGACACCAGGGCTTGTTTCCACTGGAGTTTAGAAGAGTGAGGGGTGACTTGATTGAAGTATATAAGATCCTGAACAGTTTTGACAAGAAAGACGTGGAAAGGGTGTTTCCTCTTGTGGGTGAGTCCAGATCAAGAAGACATTGTTTTAAAATTAGGGGTCACCCTTTTAGGACAGAGATGAGAATTTTTTCCTTTGGAGGGTCATGTGACTTTGGAACTCTCTGCCTCAAAAGGCAGTGAAGGCGGCATCATTGAATATTCATAAATCTGTCAAGAGTTATAATAACATTATTGGAAATAATTTTAAAATAGAGTTCTAGTGGGGTCTGTGTCTATATGTGTGTCTGTGTGTGTCTTATTTGGATTCAAGTCAGCTCATTTGGGTGCTTTGATGTATAGTAGCTTTGAGATGTTAATTAAGTAAATGTAAGGAGGGTAGAAGGTAAAGGGTAAATTGGCATTTGTTAAAAGAAGTCATTCAAGACTGTGGGTGAAATCTTACACCTAGCTAGAAGACACCAAGCAATGTGTTAATTTTTTTCAGATTACTGATAAAATTGGTGGGATGAGAGGATGTTATTGTTAGAAGAGGTAAAAAAAGCCAAGTGATACAATGGAAAATTTACATTCAAAGAGAAAGATATAAAGGAGAAAGGAGATTGTGTGCAAAGCAGAGGCATTTTAAGATCCAACAAGTGTGAGAAGCCTCCAGCCTGTAAGCCTCAAGTCTGCCTGCAAGGATCCAGAACTAAAAGAAACTCATTTTGAATGCAACTGTCCAGGGTGTACTTTGCCAGGTGTCTGTTTAATCTGTGTGTTTTACGAATGCTTTAACGGGGGTATAACTGAGAGTCAGATTAATTAGGGGATTTTTGTACTTATTATAGTAGTAATTTTGTAGATGTATGTATGTGTTTACAATCTTTCTTGTATTAATAAATGTTTAATTTAGTTTTATAAAAAACCTCTTGAGACTCGGTGGTCTTATTACTACTGAATTCAAAGCCTGCATCTCAAAACATACAAATTGCAAGAATAGATTATGACAGTTGTTTCAAGTTTCTCCATGGGATTTGAACAATTCAGCCTTTATGATTGGCTACATTATAATAGGCGGAGGTAGATAGATTCTTGTTAGGCAAGGGAATCAAAGGTTATTGGTGATAGATGAGTATGTGGAATTCAAAACACAATCAGATCAGCCATGATCTTATTGAATGGCAGAGCAGGCTCAAGGGGCTGAATGACTTACTTCTGCTCCTATTTCCCATGTTTATATGAGGAGCGGTCCAAGGGAGGCAGGGAGTGGGGTCGGGGGCATCAAGGAGTGAAGTGGGATGGGGCTAGAATCCTGGGTTTGGTGGGGTGATGGTAGGGGCAGTCAGTCAAGATAAAATTGGGGGCCTAAAGGGCAGGCCCTGTACTTTCCACATGTGGGTCCTTCTCAGAGGGTTGGCTAGCAGAAGGAATGCTCACAGTCACAGTGAGGAGGTCTAGTCTGAGATTGGGGTGCTGCAAGCTCGCATACGGCAGGTAATAACGAAAACTCTGAGGGTGATGTGGGGATGGTCTAGGTTCATTCCGAGGGGGAATGTCGATAGGGCAAGTGTAGGTTCAAGGTAGAGAGATGTATGTATATTTGGAGGGTGACAGAGTCCAGGGTAATGGGGGGAGGTTGAAGGGTTATAGTGAGAAAGTTCTTTGTGTTGTTTGGAGGGTCAACGGTGATGGGGACAAGATTGAAGGTGACAGGAGTAGGTTGGAGGGTATCAGGTTCTAGCACAAACATCACATGTACCATTTTCTCAATGTCTCCAAATGTATGTGTGGCTGCCAGGATTGGGGATCAAAATGGGAGAAACCCAGTGTGGTGTGGGTGGAGTTTTGGTTGTGGACAATGCAATGATCTGAAAATCTCACAGGTCATCAGTTCTATGGGTGAAATCCAGGGAGACACATGTTCTCATCTTACTGTCTGCCTTCTTTGCACAGTTGTCATGAAACTATAATATTTTTCATAATATTATTGTAGGCTTGTGGGTGTGAAATTAATTGAATTAGAGTCAGATAGACTGCAAGGTTGAAATTAAGAAAAGAGTTAGGTTTAAAGCAAACTTTTGAAATGGAGATGGTCAAGAAAAGATGAGGGCTCCATAGATAAGGTATGAATGAAATTTACATTTTAAGATAAGTGGAAAGTTGTTTGATTTTCAAAGGGGTGGTAGGCTGTTTAGAACTAACAAGATAAATAGGGCAAGGTGATGATGTGTATTTTTCCCAAAAGGAAAGAGGTCATATTGACAATATGAAATATTTTTCTAATATGGGAAAAGTAAATTTCCAAAGACACATAGAACAATGGGGTTTTACACATTAACGAGAGAGAAACATATATAAAGGATGGAAGGTTATGTGGGGGTGTGGCTGTGTAACATCTTGAAAGATATACCAAGTAAAGCAGCCTTGGGGAAAAGCCTCTAGTCACTTTTGCAAAAGTCTGCTGTGTCCAGTAACTAAAGTTGTGTTAAAAGCTTTTAGAATTCCACTGTCAAGTGGGTGTGTGTGGTAACCTTGCTGGATTGCCTATTTAAGTTTAGAATCTATTTTGGACAGTTGCCTTAAAGGGGGTGTGTAGTTGGGAGTCAGGTTAATTAAGAATTTTGGGATTGTTATAATATCAAACAACTGTAATCTTATGTCTGTGTTTAAATTATTTTCTTTTGTTAATAAATGTTTTAATTTAATTTTTAAAAACTCTAAAGTTGTTAGCAGACTCACTATTTCTGAATTCAGTGCACAAATCTTCCTGTAATAAATACAAATTTCAAAACTATTGTGATAATGTAGCCAAGTTTCTCATGTGGATTTGGTCTGCCTGGCACATATCACCTGCCACGGCATAACACAGTTCAGTTGCTGGAGTAACTATGGGTCTTATATACCCAATATTCCGGCAACCTCAGGAGCAGGAGGAGAGGATGCACCAAAGGAGAATCTTTTCTAGTCAACAGAGGCCCCATCGCCAGCAGCAGGCAGCACCAGAGAGGGAGGTTGCTTAGCATGCAGCTAGTCAGGAAAGGCTTTGCATAAGACACGCACTGGCACTTCATCACATCTTCAGGACTAGAAGTAATTACCTGCAGATGTCAGAGAGGCAATGACAGAGGTGTCCACGGACATCCTGGGGAATGGTCACTGAGATATGTGGCATCATTCAGCAAGACCTACAGTCACATGGATTTGGTGGGAACCCCATGCCAGTGGCTTTCAGTGTTACTGCGGCACTCAATTTTTCTACCTGTGGTGGATTCCAGGCCTCACCAAGTGACATCCATGGCATATCACAGCTTCCACACACAGGTGCATAAAAGAGGTGACCAATGCCCTCTTTTGTCATGCCAATGAGTTCATACATTTTTCCACAGATGATGACAGCCAGGCTGCAAGGTCTGTGGCCTTTGGGGCCATCGCTCATTTCTCTGAAGTGCAAGGGGTCACAAACTGCACTTATGCAGCCATTAGAGCTTCCAGAGGCCAGCCAGCATTTGTGAATCGCAAAGGCTTTCACCCTTTAAACATGCAACTGGTTTGTGACCACAGGCAATAAATCATGCAGGTCTGTGCTCATTTCCCAGGGAGCTGTAACAACGCATACACCTCACAGAACTCACAGCTCCCAGGTTTGTTTTAGGCCGCAGTTCAGGTTGATGGCTAGATCTTGGGTGATAAGGGCTATCCCCTGTGGACATGGTTGATGACACCAGTGAGGCATCTCCAGAGCACAGCAGAAGAGCAATACAATCAATCTCAAGCTACCACCAGGGCAATAATTGAACACACCATTGGCTTGCTCAAATTGTGCTTTGGCTGCTTGATCATTCTGGAGAGACTCTGCAGTACGCACCACAGAGCGTATCATGAATAGCCGAGCTGTGCATTGCAAAACTTGACCATGCAACATGGATATCTGTTACAACAGGACCGGCAGGAGGAGCATAACTCCTGTTCCGATGAGAATGAATTGTATGAGCCTGAGGAGGGGGCCATGAATGTGAATGACCCTCTAATGGATGCCAGGGATATGGAGATACATGCCCGGGAATTTAGAGACAACATTATATACTCAAGGTTTGCCCAAGAGTGAGGCCCATACATCACCATTGTTCCATTGCCAGAACTCCATTGCCTTGTTGGAATGTAGGCCTGTCCCTGCCTTCCTCCCTTGCAGAACAACCTCTAAACCTGCATCCTCTGCCATCTGGAATAGAACAGGGAGCAGTGCCTCGTCACACACTCACTAGTGAATACTGTGCAGCACTTGGACATATGTATATCGGTCTACCATGACCAATAAATGTCATCCGTCTCCAGCTTTACAGTGCTTTGAGTGTACCCACGCCATTTCAATTATCCCCGTTGAGCGTCATCTCGGACAATCTCACTTACAGTGCATAGGAGGGAGGGCCAGCTGGGCCTACGTGTGAAGCCATGTCTCATAGACTGGCAAGTACAAAACTGGAAACTAACATAAATATTCAACAGACATTGTGTACAGATGCAAAACATCTTCTTCCATGATAAAGGAAATGTCCCTACTTTCTCTGTTATCGCCAATGAGTAAAACCATGAGGCATGCCATTACATTTAGCTCTCTGTTAGTCCCCAAAATGACGATTATGTACACATGAATATAGCAAAAGCATGTATAGTGCACTATTTACATGCGATATATATTTTTATGAAACACCATGCCACTTTTGTGCTCATAATGCCTTAAGTACTATTTTCCAACTGCCCCGTCTAGGTGCAACCTCGTAATCAGCAGTTGAGGTGGAGGCAGTTTGCTCAGTGTTAAACCCTGTTGCCTTGGATGACCATACGGGCGTGCTCTGGAGGCATGGGGCCTGGAAGGCTCAGGCCTACTGGGGGTCTCTTGCACTAGTGCAGGTGCACCTCCCTTGGCCCCACCTACTGGAACAAATAGGGTCAATGTTTGAGGGGATGTGGAGCTGGCATGAACTTTGGGGGTGCCCTGTGAGAAAGCTCCCAAGACAACTGGCAAGCATTCCTCCTCCATCTGGGTGGCAATAGGAACTCCCTGTCTCCCTGAGGAGAAGGGGCACTGGAGGGAGGTCCGGGTGCCTGGTCCCTGTCCCACCTAGCCACTGCTACACTGAGCCCATGACTCAAGCAACGGAATGCAGGCTTCTTGTGGCCGTGACCAGAGGCCCGTCATCAGCCAGGGGCTCAGCAGGGGCTACCCAGAGACACGGAGATAACCTACAGAACAGATGGGAAACTGATCAACCTCTGCCACTTTCAATCCAAAATCAAAACCACTCCAACTTCAGTCATAGAATTTCAGTTTGCTGATGACATTTATGTGTGCACTCACTTGAAAAATGAGCTCCAGGTCATTGAAGACTACTTCTCTGAAGCATACGAGAAAATGGGCCTCTCACTTAATACCTGGAAAACCAAGATCCTCTTCCAACGAGCTCCCACAGTAAAACACCTCCCCCCATCGATTAAGGTCAACAGCGAGATCCTGGAAACCATGGACCACTTTCCATATCTTAGAAGCCTCCTCTTCACGAAGGCAGGCCTAGGTGATGAAATTCATCATCACCTCCAATGTGCCGGCTCAACTTTTGGCTAGCTGAGGAAGAGTTTTTGAGAACCAGGATCTCAAACCCGAGACGAAGGTCACAGTTTACACGGCAGCAGTGGTCTCTGTGTTCCTATGTGCTTAAAAGACTTGGGCAACCTAGATCAGGCACCTCAAAGCACTGGAGAAGTACCACCAGCAGTGCCTTTGCAAGATCCTCCAAATCCAGTGGCAAAAAAGGTGGTCCAACAGCAGCATCCTCTCCCAAGCACAGCATCGAGGTGCTAATCACTCAAAACCAGCTCTGCCAGACAGATGTCATTGGTATGCCTGATACCACACTCCCAAAGCAACAGCTCTACTCTGAACTTGGTCTCAGCAGAAGACTTCCAGGAAGACAGTGGAAATGCTTTAGGATGTCCTGAAAGCATCCCTGAAGAGATCAAACATACCAGTCAACTCATGGAAGACCCTGACTTGTGACTGACCAAAATGGAGAAGGTTCATTCTGGAAGGCACTGAACACATCAAGAGATTTCATTGGGAAAGGGCAGAGGCAGAGGCAAAATCGAGGCATCGGGGGGAGTGCGTAAACCTCCCAACAACCATCTATCCAACCCTTCAAGCATCACCCATCCTGCCTCTGGCAGAATCTCCAGATCGCACAGTGGACTTATCAGCCACCTCACAACCCATTGAACTGGAGTGGAAGCAAGTCATCCTCAATCCTGAGAGATTGCCTAAGAAAAAGAAGGCCCCAGCAGTCCTCCGAGCATCAGAGGACTCAGCTGCCAGTCTCATCAGCTGCCGCGATGTATGTTCAATGTGTTTGTTAGATGGTGACCTCGATTCTACATGTGACCCCTCCACAGACCGTGTGGATGTATGTCCTGGCGTAGGTTGCTGATGAGGCAGGTGATAATGCATCCTCTGGGGCATTGATCTCATTGTTCTCAGAGGTGGAGTCTTCTAGCCCCTGCCTTGGCTGAGGCCTGGTCCTTGGATGGAGATAACCTATGGTGGACAGTAAACAAAACCACATTAAGCATCGTCACATTATGAGTGCATCACATTTTCTCATGTGCCTTCTGTGTGCCCACCAACGTGATTGCCTCTTCCTCCTTACGCCTAGCTGTTTCAGCCTCGCTGCCTGCAACTGTTCAATCTCTCTCTCCTCTCCTGCAAGCTGAATGGCTTCCTCCTCTGCTGGGATGAGGATACTTAGATCTGCCACTCCACCCCCTGTCTTGGCTCTCTCTCTGGCATTAAGCGATTGTTTGTCCTACATGAGAATGTGCAGAGTTAGTGACATGTCAAATGAACCCTAACCCCCTTGTTTGCATGCATCCCCGTCACACATACTGTCCTGTCATTCACATATTGCATCCAAGTGCAAAAATAGCCAAACGTTTTGGCCTCAACTGCCATGTGGCACTAAGGCTAATCATGCATTCATCATCCAGGCATGGACACCCATTCACAGATATAAATTATTAATGATGCCATGAGAGACCCTTTGTTAAAATGCAATCCTGGCACTTACCCTGGCGGATCAGAGTAGGTCGTTCATCCATTTCCTGCACTGCACCCAGGTTCCACTATGGACCTCACCTCCTCTGGCACCTACATCCAGGCTACAATAATCAGGTGGAAGGGTCTTCTAATGCCATCTGTAGGAAAGGGCGCCTCCCACCTTTCCCTGATGGCTTGGAGGAGACCTGCTGAGAGGCATCACTGAACCGTGGGGCTGGTCCCTGTCTAGGCTCTGATATCTTTAAAGTTGAAGGGACTTTGACATGATGGTGGCTTGGGGGGCTGGTCCCAGGACAAGAAAGAATAATAAGGGGCAGAATGATGTGGAGAGAGGTTTGAGGGGGCTGAGGTTGTTGAGAGGGTGCAGCAAGAAATGGAACTACTGAGGAGGAAAGTTGGGGCCATGACGCCGAGTTTTCCTGTTTGCCTTTGATTTTTATAACTCACCCATACCTGCTGCATTGTGGATTGAAGGCAGGTTTCAGCAGTGAAAAGCTTCCCCCACTGTGTGATTGCACATGCCTCCAGTACATGCCACTGGCACTTTAAATCTTAATTAGAATCGTGTGGGAACTGGCAAAAAAGCAAGAGAGCACTTCTGCTGTTGGGAACAGCGCTCCACAGTTAAAATTCCACCTCTGGTTGTATTACTAGGGAAATCTAAAACAAAAAGCTGTCTAATGTCCTTGTAACAGGACCTCATCAATAATACTTTGTCAAATTCTGGTGGAAGATATAAAAGCCCTGGAAAATATTCAGAAGTGGGTCATCAGGATAAGCTAGTTTAAAATTGCTTAGTTATCACTTTTGGCCTAGAGAGCTGGGTCTTTTTATTCTTGAAAAGTCTTGACTTCAGATGATTTGATCAAGGCAATATTTAAGTACCAGGCTGTGCCTGTGTGGATAGGCTATTCGAATTAGATTAGGAAGAACAGGGCATGCATACAAGATAAATAAGCAGAGAACTAGGTTACATGTCAGGAGACTTTGCTTTTGCAGAGGATCATCTAGCTGTGGAACAATTTACTGGCTGCTGCAGTGAGTGCAGTTTGCTGCAAATGTTCAAAAGGGAGCTGGGTGTGTTTCTGGCTGAGGCTGATTATCACTGTACACAAAACAAATGTAGGTTATAATTTATGGTCACTGTGCTTTTCTTGACCTCACTTTGATCACCTTTCTGGGTCCAGGAGGAATTTCCCAGAGTTGCTATGTAGCAACCATGACGGATTAACATCTAGCCGGTTACTAATGATCAATGCTATTTATTAATTGCCAACAACTACCATTTCACAAATTTAATGTTCAGTTAAAGAGGGAAAATTTATCCCTGTCAGGCCCTCCAATCTGAAGGAGCCAGGCATAAGCACCACCCCAACTTGTTCAAGGTGATCCTTTAAATGGGCACCCACTCAGTATTTCCAGAGGAAAATGAGACAATAGGCCTTCTTAAGGCCTTATCCAGTCAATTACAGAGCTGTAATAGCTTGGAATGTACTGGCTTAACACTATCCATCTCAAGGGAACGGAAAGTAAAACCAGGCAGGTTGTAAAACAAGCCAATCCAGTTCTGTTAGTTCCTTGTCAGGCAGGATAGGTCAAAATTACCCCTGTAATCTCTTCCTCAATAGCCACTTGTGGGAAAGCAATGTTCTAACAACCTATGTGTGAACTACAAAAACAAAAAACCAAAATACTGCACATGCTGGAAACCTGAAATAAAAATGGAAAATGCTGGAAATACTCAGGAGGTCAGGCAGCATCTGTGGACAGGAAAATAGATCTGTTTTTCAGGTCTGTGACCCTTCACCAGAATTATTTTTGTGAACTATTTTTCCCAACTTTCCCATTCAATCTTTCACTGATAATCCCAAATCTATGCCTGGCAGTTACCAATTCAGCAATCAATGGAAATAATCATGTCCTGTTTACTCACCCAAAACCTTTCAACATTATTAAAATCTTGTCTTAGATCTTTTTAACCTGTACTGTTGAGGTGAAAAAGCTTCACGGTAGTGGCATACAGTAGAGACAGGAGTTCTCTGATACGCACACATGGGAGAGGCTGAAACTCTAATCATACTCAAACCATCAGTGGGGAGTATCATTTCACTGGTGATGCTGTTATTGTTATAAATTTGATGTATTGTGCGGTGTACAATGAGGCGAACACAGTGGATTGCCTACCTTCTGTGCTGCTTTTAGCTTCTTCCTCAACTTCATCTCTATCTAGTGCTGTAGCTGATTCTCCAGTATCTGCAAGATCTTCTTGCATTTGCCGTTCTGGCTGGTTGTCATAACGTGTATACCAGGTCAACCGACTGAGCTAGAAATGAAGATTGAGATATAACATCATGCATCAGTATAAAACAGAACTGGCTGAGGGTGAAATGGAAAATGTAGGCCTATTTTAACTGATGACATATATCGGATGTGGGATGGGCGGTAAATCCCACAACAACATCAGCATGACACCCAGGCAATCAGCTGGTCAGATATTTCTGAATTCACAAATGCACAATTCTTGACTTATGCCCTCCCACAGTTCAGGAATTTAGTATCCCGTATTCTTTTTTTACTCATTCCTGGATTATGATTGTGAAGTTGTTGTTCATTATTGAGGTTTTCAAAAACCTTTCATCAATAGTAAGGCAACTATCAAAACTCAAACCAAGATCTCCTTCCTTCCACATCTGTTTGGTTTTAGACTTGGCAATAGGGGATAGCCCTATCATTGGTCTTGTAGACATTATCCTTAAAAATAAAACACTGATTTGGCCTTAACTGGATATTACATCCAGTTCTGGGCGCCACACTTTAGGAAGGATGTGAAGGCATTTGAGTGGGTGCAGAAAAGATTCACGAGAATGGTTCCATGGATGAGGGACTTCAGTTATGTAGATAGGTTGGAGAAACTGGGACTATTCTCCTTGGAGAAGAGAAGGTTGAGAGGAGATTTGAAAGAGGTATTCAAAATGATGGTGGATCTCTACAGGGTAGATAGGGAGAAACTGTTCCCATTGTTGGAAGGATTGAGAACCAGAAGGCATAGATTTAAGATGATTGGCAAAAGAAATAATGATGACATGAGGAAAAACCTTTTTCTCTAGTGAGTAGTTAGGACCTGGAATGCACTGTCTGAGTGTCAGGGATCAAAATATCATTTTCTTTGAGGGCTCTTCTGGAGATTTTCTTGAAGGCTACTTTTTGGTTTTTCAGGGGCTCCTTTTTCATTTTCATTTACTCCCTTATTAGGTGATGCAGTCATGCAGTAACATTCCCCTCTGCATTTGTGATGAATAGGAACGATAGCACACACACCAAAGACAGTGGGCAGAATTTTTTGCCTGCTGAGCGGGCGGGCCCAACGCAATCTCCGGTGGGCGGGGAGCTGATTCCCGCCGGAGAAGCGGGCCCCGCTGCCATTTTACGTGGGCGGGCCAATTAAGGCCTGCCCAGTGTGACGTCCGGCGGGAAGCGCTATGTGCTTCCTGTGCAGACGGGGGGATTCCCCAAAAGCGAGAGTGTGCTCTTTCGCGCATGCGCACGAAAGAGCACACATCTCCCTGAGGCGAAGTGCAGCCTCAGGGAGATCACTTCCACATTTAAAAAGATTAAAAATAGAAAAAGCAAAATTCCCTAACATGGCCCCCTCATGTGTCAATGTCACATGAGATGGGACATGTTCATAAATTACAGTAAAACTTTATTAAACTTTTTAGAACCCTGCATGAAACCTCATCCTGCCGCTGGATGAGGTTTCATGTTTTTTCTATTGCCCGCCAGGGCTCCTGGCCGACCACCAACCTTAAGGTTGGATGGGCAGGTCCTTTAATTGTTTAAGTGATCCTGTCAATGGCCTCAATTAGCCATTGACAGGTTGGCAGGAGGACAGCTGATCTCGCTGTGCCCCTACCTTCCTGAAAATTTAAATGGGGCGCGGTGATGTTGGGGGTTCCTCCCACGTCATTTTACGCGTCGGCGAGCGGGCCCCGCCCCCTGCTCGCCGACGGCAAAATTCTGCCCAGAGTATTTATATTTAAATCTTTTAACTGGAATCTATAAATGACATATTTGTGTTAATTTGTTATAAATAAATCTCCCATACTCTATTTCAAAAACGAAACTTCTACTTGGCACAAGGTAACTTATTGGGAATGAGTCTCACATGTGCAGCCCTGGACAATGGGAAGGGAGATGCGCAAGTGCAGGTGTTGCATCTCCTGCACTTGCATGGGAAGGTGCCTTGGGAAGTTTAAAAGCTCTATTTTTCTAAAAATGAACGTATTGTAGAAAGGATCTGCCGTATGTGCTTTCTAACTGCATGACTTACTGCCTTCCCACCCAGAACTTAAATCCAGTGGAGGCAGAAAGGCAGCAGGGCTCAGGTACAGCACCACCCCCTAATTACATGCCCTTCCTGCCTCCAAGACAGCCACCAGAAGATTCCATTCTATGTGTCATATAAAACAATTTTGGCATTGAACACATTCCGCTTTGTTGAAATTAAATAAATGCTGGTGGCCCTTGGTTTCGGAGTCTACTCATTTTATTGAAAACTACTCATTTCATAAGGCGCTTATACATTTAGTAAATAGGCATAGACTGTTTATTGGGTCGGATGGCAGAGCAGGAGCAAACTCACCCAACTCTGATCTTCATTGTATGTGGATTTACATTCAAAACTCATTGGCAACCTCACTACACTAGCTGAGATCAGCTCAGACCAGGATTCTACATGTTGTCTGTGAGTGTTAGCCAGCAAGTAACAGTAGTTAAGATTGTAAGCCTGGACAAATGTATCTCAACTTCTAATTTGGCAAATATGGTTAGTAAGTGAGTTCACAATACCTGGCTGATCAAATTTCTGTGCTGTACATCCCAGGGTTCTCTCAATCCACGTGCTGCTTGCTTGGCAGAATGGGGAGAGGTTTGCGCTTTTCTGAAAGCTGCTCCTCCAATCACATATTCTGTCTGTGGAGGAGCAGCTAGATCGGGGCAGACAGAATTTCTGGAGCAGCTCCTCGCAGATTCTGTCTCTCCTACTTATGGAGGTGACTTTTCTTTTCATTGATCAACCCTGTGATTGAACTTTCGAAGGCATTTTGGGGACTTCCGGGGGTGAATTTGCCCTCTGCCCCATGTATTTGGCATTCTGTTGAGTGTGTGGTGGAGACAGGTTCAACCATGGCATTAAAAAGAGAATTGCATCATTATCTGAAAAGGAAAAATTTGCAAGGCCACAGGGAAAAGGTGAGGAAGTGGCACTAAGTGAATCGCTCTTGCAGGGAGCTAGCATGGACACGAAGGACCAAATGGCCTCCTTCTGTGCTAAAACCATTCTATGGTTCTATGATAAGTACTTAGTTAAGTGACTGAAACCATTAGAGTTAGAGAATAGCTCAGGAACTCATTTTTCAATCACTTACCTGTTCCAAAGTTGGAGGTTTTGTGAGGAGGCTAATGCTCACCACCACAATCAGCGTAATGGCACAGAGGATGAGAGAAAAGTGCAGGAAATGAACTCTGCTGACGACTATTGGCCGCATATCAGGATGGCCACATGCTGGCGGAGTGAAAACGAAATCCAAAATCATCCGGATTATGCCAACGCAAATCCCTGCAGCAAGGCCCCAGAATGCAGCCTGTGCGGACAGAGTCAGATGTCAATGCTTTAGTTCAGTAAATATTTAATGAGATATTCACATGTAACCTATTACAGGAGGTTTAAACCACCATGGATTTGGGGAACTGAGCTCAACAGCTGACCACTTTGACCCCTGGGATTGTCTGTCTGCCCTAACATCAGCGCTTCGAACACTGGCACATGAATAAACCAGAAATTGCTGCAAATACTTAGCTGATCTGGCAGCATCTACGGAGAGGGAAACAGAGTTAATGTTTAGGTAGATGAACTCTCATCAGCACAGGAATCCAGCATCCACAGTAATTTGCTTTTGTGGTTGCACAGTATGGCTGGGATAGAGAGCTGTTCCTTTGTCCTTTATGATCAAGTGATTTTTTGAGACTCCTTATGTTAGAACCATTTCCCAATTGGGAATGCTAGCAGACAATCTCCTCAGACACTTTTCCTCATATGATGGCCACAAGGGAGAATATGATAGCATCCCGCAGTGACCCTCTCCTTCCTTCCGGGGAGATACTAGACTTCCACTCTGGCAGAGTCAAGATAGGGGTGCTAGGGATAATAATGCTAAAGGTGAAGTTGTGTACTGTTGTTCAAAGGCACCACCCCACTTTAATAGATGAATTGTTAAATTGACTTTGAAATCATTTTTCGATTATTTTTTTCTACTGTTGAAGGTGCTGATCAATTTGCTGTGATTGATGGTTCCAAACACAATAACCAACATTCAGTGCTTCATCTAAATATTTTTCATGTTGGAACCTAAAGAGGAAATATCAGCTTTTTGACTACAGAAGGCAACACAGGTAAGCCCAGTTTTTTGTCCTTCTGACATACATAAATGCTTCAAGCAAGGGTATCCAGATATATAGGGGGAATTTTATGGCCCCCTGCCAGGCATGTGTGAGGTGGGGGGGAACACAAAAAATAGGACAGACGGCCAGCCCATCACCTACCCACCCACCCTGAACTGTCCCCCATAATATGGTGGGTAGGTAGGGCATGAGCCAGCCTCCCTGCCCTTAGGCCTATTGAGGCCCATAACTGGCCAATTAATAGGTGATTAAGGGTCTAATGCCACCTCTACTGCCATAATACGGTGGGCAACAGAAGGCAGTGGAAAGTGGCCGGCCCACTTTTTCCATCATCTGAGGTGAAAAGGGGGGAAGGAAAGGGGGGTACCTCCTTTGGGGGATGCCCTATGTGCAGCAGGGGTACTCTTCCCCCAAGATGGTAACCCCCTCCATTTGTGCCACCCACTGGCTCCAAATCCCACTCCCCATCCCTAGCAGCATAATCCCTGCCCATCCAAAAACCCTGGAACTCACCTTTGAGTATGGTTGGCCGAAGATGATCTTCTTTTTCTTGGGACTGAGTGTAGTCCCAACAGCACCCACAACTGGGGCGATTCAGCCCCCCTACCCCACCCCACACCCCCCAGTGTATTACCGCTGCAGGCAGCCTTCGACTTTTCTATCCAGGGGTGAGCAATACACACCTCCACCCCTGTAAAATTCAGCCCGTAGATTAGGAGTACAACCGTGACTGATTAAAGCAAAATACTGCAGATGCTGGAAATCTGAAACAAAATACAAAAAATGCTGGAAAAACTCAGCAGGTCTGACAGCATCTGTGGAGAGAGAAAAACAAAGTTAACATTTCGAGTCCATATGACCCTTCTTCAGAGCTGAAGAGAAGTGGAAATGTGATGAAATTTATACTGTTTAAGGGGGGTGGGGCAGGTGGAGCTGGATAGGAGGCCAGCGATAGGTGGGGACAAAGGAGGGATTGACAAAGATGTCATGAACTAAAGGGCAAAGGGATTGTTAATGGTAGTGGTTAGTGCTAAAAAAGGTGCTAACAGCAGCATAAATGTAAGAAGGCAGAATGTGATTATAGCAGAACAAGGGTAACATCGTGTGAAAGAACAACATGGGGGAGAATTTTCTCCCCGTCGGGGGGGGTTTGTGCGGGAGCGGGCATGGGTGCGCGCAACTGATCGCCGCCCGTGATCGCAGCGCACCGCCATTTTATGTGGCACAGACAGTGTTCAGTATTTTCCTGCGTGCTTCACATTCACATCTGGTGTTTCTCAGCTGTCACTTGGACAATTGTCACTAATATCTTCCATTCCACCTCTTGGTCAATTTTGGATGCACCAGTGTTTTTATTCAAGGTCAGGGTTTGGGAGTAATTGCTCTGAAGAAACCAAGCTCTCCAAGACATCAGCATTTCCCACCATTTTGTTAGTCTTTAGCCCTCCACAGTAGTATTTATATGGCAAGGAACTTTCAGAGGCAAAGCTCCTTCTAGACTTCAGCCTTTTGGTGATGTATTGTGTTCATTCATTGGGTGTCTAGAATTGTACGTGTTATCCTCTTAATTTTACTGAAAGCATGCTGCCTCACTGATGGCTGTGGAAGCCCTGCAAAGCAGTATAGAAACTATCAGATCCTGTTTCAAAGCTCCTATGTTTGTATGGGATTGATTGAGTTCAATATTGGTGTTGTGTGATTGGCTCAAGCATGACCATACTGGGGCACAGTTACTCCACAGTAACACAGGGCAAGGTTGGTTATTCAGTGTGGTTGGGGGTCAGCTCCCCATTTTCATGTTAAACAGTCTTGTCACTAATTCTGCTTCCTGAACCTCTCGCCACACATCCTGCTCTCTGACACTCCTGGTCACTGCGGAGCCTTCCTCCTGCCCACCTTCCGGTTCACAGTCTCCACTGCTTCCTAACTTGCTGCTGATCTCTCCCACTCCTTAACCCACCCAAGCCTCCGGCTTGTGGCCTCTTCCGCTCCCTAAGCCACCTTCTCACCTATCCTTCCTCTCTCCGAACCGCCTACTCCCAACTCACATCACTTCCCTCTCCTCAGCCTGCATTTCCCATTCAGGATCCAGATCTGGAGCCGCAGGGTTGTGAAAGTGCGGGTCCTGAGGGTGCAGACGTGCTGAGCTGGGGCTATTACAATCGATGATTTTTAAAATTTAAATGTTCCTGTTTGCTATGAGCGAGGGCTCTGGAGAAGAGCATTGAGAGCCAGGAGGAGCTGCTTAAGTATCTCCCACTAGTGCTGCAAGGCCTGCTGAGTTTTTCCAGCATTTTCTGTTTTTGTTTCTGTTTAAGTATTATTCTTTTGCTGGATCAGACTGGTGAGCACTTGAACATGTGAATGAGGAAGTGTGCTAGATTACTTACCAACTGTATATTTCCCTGTGCTCTTGAATGAACTTTAGTATCTACATTCACAAAGATGCTCGCAGGCAGCAGCTACAATGTGCCCGGGAACAAGCGGTGCCTCCTCAAGGTGGTTCAGACCTGGTGCTAACCCCGGGCTCTCACCATTCATCTCGCTCTCAGCGAGGGTTCAGGAATGGGAAACACCAAGTGGGAGCATTTAAAAAACACACGTTGATTATAACGGCCCCAGCTCAGCACTTTCCCAAACCTGGAGCTCTGGCTTCGGATCGGCTTTGCATCTGGACCCTGAATGGAATGCTGGTTCAGAAGAGGGAAGGGCAAAGTCAGGGAGTGGGGGGTTATAGAGCGGGACAGGCCATGAGCTGGAGGTTCAGAGAGTGGAAAAGGCCAAATGACAGCCCTACGTCAGACCAGCGGCAAAATAACTTTGAAGCAAGTCTCATGGTGCAAAACAGGAATACAGGCCCCATGAACTGACTGACGGGAAGCAAAACAACATAAAATGGGCGACGTTAAACAGGGACTTAGTGTAGTGTTTGGAGTTCTGTTTCTTTCTCAATTTCTTGACAAACTCCTTGATTGCAAGTGTTTGGCCTAATGAGAGCCTAAGTGAGGTCTTTATGTGGCAACCACTTTAGCCTGTCTCCACAGCCTGGGTTTCTGTATGATCACCACGCAAGAGTTCAAAAGCTCAAGTAGTTATTTCTGTGCTCTCTCCCTGTTGCTATAGCCCTCCAACAATTCTGGCCTCTTGAGCATCCCTGAATTTTAATCACTCCACCATTGACAGCCTAGACTCTAAGCTCTGAATTTCCCTCCCTAAACCTTTCCACCTCTCTCTCTCTCTCTCTTTTATTATGATCCTTTAAAACCAAGCTTTTGACCACATGTCCTAATATAACCTTATATGGTTTGGTGTCAAACTTTATCTGATAATGCTTTTGTGAAGTCCCGCCAGAGATTTAACTAGGTACATGGTGCTATATATATAAATACAAATCATTGTTGTTGTTGCAGTTATTCATTAGATACACTTAGAGTCCAGATGCCTTCCTGTTTTCCGGGTTTTCATGGCTATTTTTAGCTCCTCAATGTGGAGAGGATGTCTCCTCTTGTGGGAGAATCTAGCATGAGGGCTCACTGTTTATAAATAAGGGGTCGCCCATTTAAGTCAGAGATGAGGAGAATTTTTTCTCTCAGAGGGCCGTGAGTCTTTGGAACTCTTGTCCTCAAAAAGCAGTGGAAGCAGAATCTTTGAATATTTTTAAGGCGAGGTAGAGAGATTCTTGATAAGCAAGAGGGATTATTGAGGATAGGTGGGAAAGTGTTGATCTTATTGAATGGTGGAGCAGGCCGCGGAGGCTGAGTGGCCTACTCCTGCTCGTAATGCGTATGTTCATATGTTGAGTTGCTGCTTGTGAATTTTGCTGTCTCTGAGGAGTAATGGGGCTTCTGCTGTGCTTGGTCACCTAGCCTGTCATTACGAATGAACTGGTGTGTGCCTTGGTTAGGAGAAACTGTGGGGATGCACTTGATTGTTGTCCATCAGGTTTTAGCTTGCAAATGATGGCCCATGCTCTTTTTGCCAATGTAGAGGAATGGAGAGACAATACAAGATAAATGGTACAATTTTTTTTAAAAGGGTGCAAGATCAAAGAGACCAGGGGCAGAACTTTTCCCATCCCAATCGGGAGTAAAATAGTGCACGATGACATCAGGCGAGCATACCAACATCACGCACTCTCACGGTATTTTACTTGGTGGGCGCGGGTGAGAGTTGGCAGTGTGCCCACTGACAATTAAGAGGCTTATTAAGGCCCTTAATCAGTTAATTAAATTGGATTTTTCACTGTCCATCCAACCATTAGGTTGGCGGGCGGGCGAATAGGCCAACTGGCCTTTGCATTTTTTGCGAAACCTCATCCATCGGCGGGATGAGGTTTCAACCAGTGATTTAAAAAACTTTTAAAATTCATTTTTAACATGCCCCTATTCATGTGACAGGGTCACATGGGGGGCATGTTTTTAACATTTTTAAATTCTTCATTTATGCTTTTAAAATTCTTCAGCTCCCTGATGCAGCTCTGTGCCTTCAGGGAGCTTTCAGTGCGCACACCCGCACGCATGCGCACACTTCTGCACTCGCGCTCCTCCCGCTCTCACCCCAGCGGTGCTCAGCGCATGATTCACAGTGGTTGCCCATTACTTGGCCAGCCAGCGTGAAATCACAGTCGGGGGCCGATCGCGATCAGCGATCCATTTCCTGACCACTCCCGGGCCCACTGATCGGGCCCACTGATCACGCCCACCCGCCGAACTGAAAGTTCAGGCCAATCGGAAGATGACAGGGGTCACAGGTAGTTGAATTGACCCCCATGGCTCTTGATCAACTAACTCTGAACAGACCAGAAATCAACCCTGGGATATTCTAGTTTAAATGATTCCACTCCATACCAACTGTACCAATTTAGCCACTGGGAAGGCTGCAAAACAAATTTTCAAAGAAACTACTCACCGCCTCATTAGTTCGTTTCCAGAAGCAGCCAGTTACAAACACCACTGCAATTGGTGGTGTCAGGTAGGAGGTAATGGATTGGATGTACACAAAGAGCTGACCACCTTGGCTCATTTGCACCAGAGGAATCCACAAAATGGACACCATCACCAGGACCAGCACAAATATTCTGAAACAAATGGAAAATCACATTTAGCAACTACACAAGAGCTTCATGTCTATTGAATTTCATTTCTATGAGCATACTGACTCTTCCTGGGATATGCTTCTTGCAGTACTTTGCCCAAGTAACAATTATTTGTGAGACTAAGGTTATGGGTGTCAACAGGTTATGTGGTGCGCTGTGCTATACTGGGATACCTAAATTTGTGCTGATTCAGCATTTACATCTGGACTTTCTAGCAGGACTCATTGGTTGACAATGATGAGCAGGGATCCCCCCCTCTTACAACCTGCAGCCCCATGCAGTCTAGAGAGAAGATCTAGCACTTTCCCACTCCCAAAATGATACCGCAAAAAGGAGGCCATTCAACCATTGAGTCTGGACTAGCTCTTTCAAAAAGCAATCCAGTTAGTCCTACTTCCCGCTTCTTTCTCCATATTCCTACAAATTTATTGCCTTCAAGTATTTTATCCAATTCCCTTATGAAGGCTACTATTGAAAATGTATCCACTACCCCACCAAACAGTGTATTCCACATCCTAACTACTCATTACATATAAAAGTTTTTCCTTATGCCACCTCTGATTCTTTTGCCAAAGATCTTAAATCTATGCCCTCTCATTAATCGATCAGTGATTGGAGATAATTTGGGCTGGATTTGCACTATCAAGGCGGGTCGACACGACATACCCGCCTCAGTTTAACAGGCCCCATTAGACCCAACTTCTGCTCTGGGGTGGCAGGGGCAGTATTGAATCAGGAATGCCAACCCCGGGAGCAGATCCTAGGCAGCCAGTGGGGCGGGTGGGCAACCAGTCCGCCTCAGTTCTCTGGGACTTTGTTCCTTTTGTTTCAGAAGCTGTTAGATCCTCTAGTCCTCCCCCTCACACCCCCTAACCCCCCTCACTCCCCTCCACTCACCCCCAATGCCTCCTCATACACCCATGGCCCCTCCATGCCAACTCATGCACCCCACCCGTCCCCCATGCCTCCTCCATGCCAACTCATGCCTCCTACCCACCCCCCATGCCTCCTCATACCCCCCGTGACACCAGTCTTCCCAACCATGAAAATCTGGTTCTTTCTCTTTACTTACTCAACTTAAACCCTTCATGATTTTAAAAATCTCTACTAAATCTCCTCTTAGCCTTTTCTCTTCTATGGAAAACAACTCCAGCTTTTCAAGTCTCTCCATGTAACTTTACCTTCCTAAAGTGTGGTGCCCAGAATTGGACATATTACTCCAGCTGGGGAAGACTAGCATTTTATATAGATTGAGCACAACTTCCTGGCATTTGTACTCTAAGGACAGGAATTGAATGTAGGCAATAGGGTCTCGCCCACTGGCTCTCCAATCAATTGCCTATCATGCACATAAGTGGCGAGAGGCGGGCATTCCCGGAGTGGGGGAAGTAGGGAGGGGAGTGGAAATCCCAACCCCCAATGTGGTGGCTGCTGCCAGTAATGCATCCACCCTAAGCCCAGGATCGCCGAGGGATCCAGGCCATAGGTGTTGATGGTTGGAGGGTGTCGACAGGAGAGTGGTTGGCAGCAAGTGCAGGATGTTGGCTCTCAGCGGCCCAGCCCCCTACCCATGTTCGGTCCCTCGATCAGCCACTGTGCCTGGCAACAAAGAACCCCTTCTGGATGCCCAGCCACGATGCAATAAATCATGACAGGTTTTGCCTTTTGGGCTTCCCGAGTGGCAACTGCCCTACCCACCGCTTGGCAGGATGAGGCCCTGAAATGGGCATTAATTGCTCACCTAAGGTGGTGGTAGGACAGCAAAGCCATGCATGAGCCTTTCTGCCCCAGAATTAGGGCAGAGGCAGGAAGGTGGCAGGGTCCACATTCATCACCCTCCTGCCAGATTAAATGTTCACCACTACCAAATTTATCGGGGGGAGGGCTTTAAATTCTACCCGATGTCTCTGTTTATAATGCTTAGGATCCCATTTGTTTTATTAACTGCTTTGTTAACCCGGCTTGCCATCTTCAAAGATTTGTGTACAAACAACCCCAAGCCCCTCTCTATTTGCACCCTTTTTAAAATTGTACCATTTAGCATGTATTGTCTCTCCCCTTTGAATGGTTCCGATTCACTTTCCAGAATAGTTACCCAGGAAAATTTAGAATGGCTAAAACCAGTTCTAGCTGCTGGGTAACTATACCACTAAACCCCCTCTCCCCACTGGACCACCTGACTAACCTCACCCCCCAACACCCCCCACCCCATGACCTGACTACCCCTCTGACCACCCAACCACTCCCCCGGCCTGCCAACTACCCACCAGAGCTGACTGCCCCCAAACCGCCCCCTCCCCCCACCCTCCGTGGCTTCTCAAAGCAGCTTTGGGACCTTTAAATTTACAAGAAAAGTCAGCAAGTGCCATAAAAAGGGATGAGGCTTGGCATTCCCCAACAATCCTACAATACGAGGAAGGACTCCCAGAGCAGGTACACTCTGCATTTCAGAGGAGGTCTGGTTCAGAAGTCCAGGCAAGAAATGCGGAGCTCAAGTGCAAGATAAGTGAATAGCAGTGCAGCGGTAATCCGAAGGTGATTGACCCTCCTCAGAAGACTCGGCCCTGCACTTCCAAGTTTTGTGTCATCTGCAAGTTTCAAAATTGCCGGCTGTACCCCCATGTCATTAGTGTATATCTAAAACAGCAGTGGTCTTAGTACTCAAGCTTGGAAAATATCACTGTATACCCACTCCAGCTCAAGAAACAGCTATTTGTCAGAACTCTGTTTTCTATACCTCAGCCAGTTTTGTATCCATTTGGCAACTGCCCCTTTTACGCTGTAGGCTTCAATTTTGCCAATGAGTCCAATATGTGATACCTCACCAAACGGCTTTTAAAAGTTCATGGGCGCTATTTTATGGCCCCTCCCGACAGCAGGATTTTCTGTCCCACCGGCATCAATGGAGTTCTGAACGGTTCACCGCTTTTTCGGCCTCTCCCCACCAATGGGGCCAAAAAAATTCTGCCCCATGTATTGCACTGCCCTCATCCAACCTCTCTGTTACCTCATTAAAAACTCAATCAAGCTAGTCAACACAATTTCCTTGGATAAATCAATGCAGGTTCTCCTCGTCCAAGTCACTGTTGTCTTTTTTCCCAGATAATTGTTTCTAATTGTTTCTCCACCACCGCTTCATTCTTCTCCCCTATTTGAACTAGACTCTGCCTGGGTGAGCACCATATCATCTGTTATTTCTTAGCTGACATTTTCTTTTCAGAGACATAAGATTACGAGATAGGCAAGGATGAAGGAGGCCTTTTAGCCATTCACTATTGTCCTTCCAGAATACCAATCTCCTATCTTCCCATTACGATATCTAATCTAAATGCCTCACAATTTCAACAGTGAATGACATATTGAACTTCAAAGGACAGCTTTCTCTAAAAATTACTGTGATTGTAAGTGAGGCTTATTCTGGACATATACAGACAATGGCAAATTGAATATTATTCAATTAAAGACCAAAATGGATTCTACCTACTGTCAGTAAGACAGGTATTATGGAGAGGAGGGAGACAGGCAAACTATACCTATTTCCTCTTGTCACCTGTCTGTAAGCAGAAGGTGTTTTGAATTTTTAAAAAATATGCAGTCGTGTGTTTTCCCAATCCCTCGGTTTTTGTGATCCAATTTATTAATAATCCGCAGCAAACTCAAGTTAGGATTAACTCAGGAGGTTAGTTTATTTTCACATTCAAAACCCGAGGGAGGAGTGTCCACAACGTCCCACTCCAAACATACACAATCACACACAGTAAAGGGGGTGGGTAGAAAAAAGGAGTCTTATAGTACAAGAACCACTGAAATGAATATTAGTTCACATGAGTTCCAGAAACCAAAGTCAGACTCCAATGAGGAATTCTTTCTCGTAGGCATTCAAGTTCAGCTGGCTGAAGACGGGTTGTAGTATTCGCTTTTCAGTTGGTGCTGATATCGCTAGATGAAATAGGTACACAGAGATTGGGTCAGTTCTGTAGGCAATGGTCCAAAATCTTCCAGCAGAGACAATCCTGATGATCAGGCTGTTCTTCTGCCTGCCTGGAGGGGCTTGCTTCTTGGTGGCTCTCCAGTTGGATGTTAAAACAGCAGACTGACTAGTTCTCAGTTCTCAAAGGCATATGGGGATTTCAAAATGATCACTGGAGTCCTTGTCCAGGGATGATAATGTCCCAGTCATTAATTGTTGAAAGAGATACCATCTATGTTGTGGGTCTGGTGTTTGGGAAGCCATTGTCTAGACAGAACCACTGACTCCACTAGCAAGGTGAACTTATCAGATGTAAATTACATCCCTGTGGTTCCCTTTGAGGTGGGTCTGGACAGCCCCAGGTGTGATATGAGTCTTTTAGCTCACTAGGTGTGATGAGGTTAGATGTACAAGCTTTCTTGTCTTTGTGATTACATGGGGGAGAATTTTTTGCTTGGCGGACGGGAGAGTGCCCGACCTGACCAAGCGTAAAATGACGCGTGATGTGTCGGGTGAGCATCCCGACATCATCGCGCACCTGCGCGATATTTCAGTCGGCGGGCGCACGCTGGAGTTGGCAACACTCACGCCGATAATTAAAAGGCCTATTAAAGCCATTAAAAAGTTAATTGAAAGAAAGACCAAGCAGCCTTTGCATTTTTTAGGAAACCTCATCCACGGGTGGGATGAGGTTTCCAACAGCAAATAAAAATAAAATAAAAATTTTAAAATGTCATTAATAACATGTCCCTGTTCATGTGACTCTGTCTCACATGAGGGGACATGTTTTATAACATTCTTTAAATCTTTTCATTTTTATTTTGAAAAACATTCATCTCCCTGAGGCAGCTCTGTGCCTTAGGGAGATTTTCAAGTGCACATTTGTGTGCATGCGCGAAGTTCGTGTTCACCCCCTCCCCCCACACAGGCCTGCCAACGTAAAATCATGGTCTGGCCCCCGATCGCGGGCGGCAGTCAGCTTCCCAACTGCCCCCACTGAGCCTGGCTGACAAGGGAAAAATCTTCCCCATGGGGTCTGTGCAATGAAGTGTGAGATTCCAGAAGCTGAGCAAAGAATTCTTTTATTCTGGAAACTCCTAGTGGTGGCTCCCTTGACAAAGGGCCAACCCTGTGGTCAGGTGACTTGTAGCTGCCATCTTTTTGGTTCAGCAAAAAGTTCATTTTTAAAAATAGCAGTAAGGATAAAGCTTTGAACACACTGTGTTGGGGTTCTTCTCATGTCATAGGAACGCAACACATGAAAGAAATCATAAACTGTGTAAATCAAACTTTATTCACTTTGCTTATTTAAAAAAGGACTTTGCTGAACCAAAAGATGGCTGCTACAGGTCACATGACTCACAAGATTGGCCACAGTTTCTGGAAATTTCCAACAGCAGTTACAAGGACAAAAGAGTTCCATCCTCATCCTTGTGGAAACTCACACCTTATTGTAAGAACCCATTATAATCCACAAAACCAGAGGACTATAACAAAGAGAGAGACATCGACACTCATTATTCCTGCAGAGGCTCAAACAGCCACCATCTCATACCTGGGACTGTCAAGGCCCATTTCAAAAAGGAACTATAGAAGGGGGAATACATGTCATTCGCATCTTTATAAGCTTGCCCCTGTAGTGGAGCCTGAGGGTCTACCAAGATAATAACTACCCGGAACAGGGTCATTAATGTGGATGATGACACTTTCAGAGGCTAATGACTGGGAAATCATAAGCCATAAAACAAAAGCAAGGTCAGACACCACATAAATATGCCTTTATGAAAGCATTGTGGAGGAAGGTCACATGACTTGAGTGGCCATTTTGAAATCTCTATATTCAGTTGAGAACTCAGAAACAAGCAGGCTGTTGATTTACTTCCAACCTGCAAGACCTACAGCAGGACTCCAGGCTGACCAAACAACCTGCAACAAGTCTCAGCCCCTTGAAACCTGTTTATCTGGAAGCCTCTGACTATTGTCTGCCAAGCAGAGATTCTACATTGCTGTCTTCTGCCAGGAACCCACTGGAACTGGAACTTCTCTGTGAAGGATCCCCCCCTGCCCCCAGACTTTGGCTTTCTGGTCTCTGGAAATCACGTGAAATGATATCCATTTCTGTGGTTCTTTTACTGTTAAGTTATTCATAGTTGTTAAAGTTCTCTTTTCTATCCCCGTTACTGGGCAGGATTTTCCCATTGGCGAGCCAACGCGTAAAATGACACGCAGTGATGTCAGGCGGAATTTCCGACGTCACCATGCCCCATGTAAGTTTTTAGGTAGGCAGGGGTGCAGCAAAATCAGCTGTGGGCCCACCAACCTGTCAATGGCCAATTGAGGGCATTGACAGGATCAATTAGCTAATTAATGGACCCGCCCATCCAACTTTACGGTTAGGGGGCAGGCCAGGAGCCCCGGCGGGAATTAGAAAATGCATGAAATCTCATCCACGGGCGGGATGAGGTTTCATGTAGGTTTTAAAATTTTTTAATAAAGTTTCTGTAAAAATTATGGACATGTCCCAACTCAGGTGACAGTGTCACATGAGGGGACATATCAGGAATTTATTTTTTTTCTACATTTAATTTTTGTCACAGAACAGCCGATCTCTCTGAGGCAGCACCTAGCCTCAGGCAGATGAGAGCGCTCTTTCCTGCGCACACACGAAAGAGCACATTCTCGGGTTTAAGGAATCCCCCCCCTCCCCGCGCGCACAGGGAGTGCATAGCACTTCCATGTGGACGTCACGCTGGGCGGGCCTTAATTGGCACCGATCAGAGGCGCGCCTGTGCATGCCCGCCATTCAACTTCACCCCTGACGGGAGGAAAATCCTGCCCACTGTACATTTGTGTGTGTGCGTATGTGCGAGTGTATGTGTGTGTGAAGTTGTGATCATCCCCCCATGTTTGAATGTATGAATAAGCTAACCATCCGGTTTAATCATAAAGAGAGTTAGCTGCAAGTCACTTTAAAAATTGGACTTCACAAACTGAGGGTTTGGGGAAACATGCCACAACCTATTTTTAAACAACTAAGAACACCCCTGTTTACGGACAGATGGTGAGAGGATAAAGGAGCTCAGTTTTGCCTCTCTCCCCTGCCCTTAACATTACTATGCAGTTTTGATGAGGAACATTGCACAGATCTGATCTTTTTGTGGGGAATGGAAGGTATCTGTTGTCCCCACCCCTTTCCCCATTCTTCCTGCATGATAACGCTGGCTCTGTGTAAAAGTGAACTTAACTGGATTTTTTGCCTTATTTTTCTCTGGGATGTGTTAACCTATGGTAATGAATGGTTAATGTAACTTAGGTTTGTGCCATCTTGCCATCTTAATGCAGGGACCAGCTCCCATGATTTTTCCAATCTGATCAACCACACTGAAATTCCCAGGCGCACGGTGGCGAAAACTTGGTTTTATCTTTCTCATGCCAGCAATGCCTGGTATTTACCTGACATCTTCCTCCAAAAATGTAGCTGCCATCAGTGTATCAACTGTTTCAACAGGCTATACTTGTGGTCCCACTTATGCTTCCCTTCTCCATGTCCTAAGTACTACCCTATTATTTTCCAAAGGTTTATGGAAGATGCTTAATGAAGAAAATAATTCTTTTTTTTGAGACTTCGAAAGAGAACTTTACCTATATACCATAATCAATGTTTCCTTTCAGATGTAGTTGTTGTACATTACCAACGTTTTCAGTGAGCAGGCCCCTTAAATTTTTTTGCACGGCTGCACATGCACATTATTTATCACAGAACAGGGCCTGCATGGTACTTCCCAGGCTGCTGTGCACTTGTGTACCCATGCAACTTAGCAGGAACATTGACCATAAGCCAACCCAACCAATCCTTTGCAGAGGACTCATAGTGGAGTTTTACTTTTCATATATTTCACACTGATAAAAACAAGCTGATGCTACAATGTACAATCTTATACTAAACAACAGAAAAAAAAGCTATGTTTCATGTGGATATGTGGATCAAGGCCACCCAATACAAAAGTTTTAAAATTAGTGATGTCTTCACTGGGTTCCCCAGAGCATAATCCAGTCCTAGTTTAATTCCTGTGATGGATGAAGGATGTTCTTTTGCAAAAAGCAAAAATCCTGCAAACAAATAATCTTTATAACTTTGAAACCTGCAAAGTAGATAATCCTTATATCCATTCATAACCATGGCATCATATTTGATCCTGAGTTGAGGGTCTGATCGCATATCCATACCATTACTACAACTGCCTACTTCCACCTTTGTAATATTGTCCTACTCCATCCTCTCTCAGCTCATCTGCTTTTGAAGCACTTACCTGTTCATTTGTTAAATCTGCACTTGACCATTCCAATGAACTCTTAGCTGGTCTCCTGCATTCTACCCTCCATAAACTGAAGTAATTCAAAGTTCTGCTGCCTGTGTCCCAACCTGCATTGTCGGGTGAAGTATGAAGGTGGGAGGCGTGGAAATTTGCACTGCTGGCCAGCATGCCACTTTGCCAACATTATCTGATCCCCGAGCCAATTTCCCAAAGGCAAGATGGGGGTAGGAAGGCTATTCACCCGCAAGTGGCAGGTGGTCAATTGAGATGCGGTTAATGGCCTATTAGGGCCAATTGCCAGAGGTTGACTGGAATTTTCTTGTTGGTTGTGGGCCCTGCCGGAACTAGGGCAGCTGCCTGGAGGGAGTATTCCAGCAGCATAGGGCCAATGCTCCAGACAGACTTAGTGGCCCACCCCAGCTGCCTGGCCACCGCAGTAGCCACAGGCTGCCCTGTGGAGGAGCTCCCCTTTGACAATGGTGGCCTGGCTGTTGACGCCATTTTTTAAGTTGCGAAGGGGGTACGGAGAGGCACCTCTTTCTCTCTCTTAGCCAAACTGTAGGCTGCTGCCTCTGAGCTGGAAGGCTTCCTATTGGTCCTCCAGCTTCGAGAACCCGCCATCCTTAATTGGGTAGCAAATCCGTCCTGTGTCCACTAATTGGCAAATTCAGGGAAAATCACTGCCAGGTGACTGTTTCCCACATAGCATGGGGCCATGACCCCAATTGACCCTGACATCATGGTCCCAATCCAAAACCTCATATTCTGCTCCAAGTCCCATTCAATCATGCGCCGAAGTACATTGGACCCTGGTTAGGTAGTGCCTTGGTTTTAAAATTCTCATCCTTGTTTTCAAATCCCTCCATGGCCTTACCTTTCTCCATCTCTGTAATCTCCTCCAGCCCTAAACCCTCCATGATATCTGCACTTGTTCAATTCTGGCCACTCGTATATCTCTGATTTTAATGACTCCACCATTGGCAGCCGTACCTTCAGCTGCCAAGACATTAAAGTTCTGAAATTCTCTCCCTAAACCTCTCACCTCTCTTTCCTCCTTTAAGACACTCCTTAAAGCCAACCTGTTTGACCAAATTTTTGATCATCAGCCCCAATTATCTCCTTATGTGACTCAAGTGTCAAATATTGTTTGCTAATGCTTCTCTGAAGCACTTTATATCATTTTACTACATTTAAAGCCCTATACAGATACAAGTTGATGTTGTGGTTGTACACACCGATATCCTAATGCGTTAGTATCTCATTTAAACTTTAGGCTAGAGATACAATACTACAAATGTGCCTTTCCTGTAGTAACATTTCTCAATAGATACAAAGCCAGGTTGGAATATAAGCTGTGAGGAGGACACAAAGGGATTGTAAAGACATATAGACAGGTTAAGTGGGCAACAAGGTGGCAGATGGGCTATAATGTGGGGAAGAGTGATGTTATTCACTTTGGTAGTAAGAATAGAAAAATGGAATTCTTTAAAAAGGCATGAAACTCCAAATGTTGATGCTCAGAGACAAGAAATACAGAAAGTTAGCATGCAGGTACCACAATCAATTGGGAAGGCAAATTACATAAAAACAGATAGTGCTGGAAAAACTCAACAAGTCTGGCAACATCTGTAGAGAGAGAAGCAGAGTTAACGTTTCAAGTCCGACATGTTCCAAAGAAAAGTTATATCAAACTCGAAACGTTAACTCTGTTTCTCTCTCTGTAGAGGCTGCCAGACCTGCTGAGTTTTTCCAGCACTTTCTGTTTATAATTCAGATTTGCGTACCTGCAGTATTTTGCTTTTATTTTAAGGCAAATTAGATATTGACCTTTATTGCAAGAGAATTGGAGGACAAGAGTAAGGGAGTTTTGCTACAATTGTATAGGGCTTTGGTGAGACCACACCTGGCAGTGTGCAGTTTTGCTCTTGTTGTTTAGGGAAGGGAATACTTGCCTTGGAGGTGTTACAGTGAAGGTTAACTAGATTGGTTCCTGGATTGGCTCTATGCTGAAAGGCTGAGTAAATTGGACCTCTACTGTCCGGCAAGGAGAATGAGAAATGTTTTCATTAACATGTACAAGATTCTGAAGGGGGTGACATTGAGAGGTTGATTCCCCTGGCTGAGGAATCTAGAACACAGGGGCACAGTCTCAGAATAAGGGGTCATTCATTCAGGACTGAGATGAGGATTCAGAAGGTTGTGAATTTTTGCAATTCATTATCCCAGAGGGTTCTGGATGTCCCATCGTTGATGGTTTTTAAAACTGACAGACATTTGATCTGAGGGATTCAAGGATTATGAGGGGTGGGCAATGAAGTGAATTGAGGCAAAGGTTCAACTATGGTCACATTGAATGGTGGAGCAAGCTGAAGGGGTCATTTGCTCTACTCCTGCTCTCATTTCTCATGTTATTTAACTAAAAGTCAGCAGTTATACATTTACTTACTTTGAACTGGTCCAAAATAGTGAGCTCAGTATTTTCCTACCTGCCAACAAGCATAAGCTCCCACTCAGAACAGTGAGGTCGGACGTGGTGCCAGACATCCATTGTAAATATTGTACTCGCACTGTTGAAAATTGAAGTGAGGGAGGACATGAGGGCAGCGATCATTACTGACATCATCAGGCCTCGCAGTCCTGCAGCGGAACAGAATGGGGTCCAACTGAGCTTTGTATTAAAAACAGTATCATGGCAGTGACTTAATTACAGTGGATGATTTATTATATAGTTAAAAATATTCTAAAATGAGTGACCCAGCAGCAAATGTTTGCTGCCCTCTAACCCATATCAATACCAGCCTCTCACGCTAAAGGTTTGCTGCTCTCAGAATTGCCTCCCCCAATTCCCTGATGATTCCTGAAAATGAGATACTCAAATATTGCCATGTCTGAAGTTAAACTGGCAGGTGCAGCGGGTTAATACATTACTCTGGTTTTGAAGTCAATCGATGGAACTCTTCTCTTCGCCATCTGTAAACATCTATAACTATGATGAAGAAAATGTACCCAAATGTCAAAACCAGCCCTTTCTTTTCATTGATGATGACTGATATGTATTTCCATGATTTTCTGTTTCTACATGAAATTAATTTGCAGTCACAATCGAGTTCGAGTACACACCAGACCACAGCATAAAACTTCCATAATTGTGCATCAACCGGCTGGTATAATCAGAGAGGCAGTGAGGATAAGTAATAAACAGTCTGGTATTGATCAATAGAACATTAATTCATGGAAAGTGTCATTCAAATTTCAAAGAAATTCAAGAAATGAACAAATACGGAAGCTCAGAACTGAAGAAAAACTTGGTACTGAGCGGTGAAAGTGTCCTGGATAGTATCACAGAATGAACTTATGAAGAGGACATGTGATTGAGTGTCTGACCTTTATTCTAGACTGGGGAAAAGAACATAAGTGTGCATGCAGGGCTTTTCTACAATGCAAGGGTGGAAAACCAAAAGGAAAGACATTAAAAATGATCATCAACATCTTCAAGGGTGGTTATCCCTTTACATAGTGGGATGAAAAACTGCAACAGGAGCACCTGGTACTTTAATGTTGCAATAACTTTACAATATTTGAAAAAAAGAGAGAGAGACAGTGGTCCCTCGTAGGTGGAAGAAGAGAAACTGAAGGCTGGATCCATGAGCGGGCAATAAACAAAGTAAGGAGGCTGCCATTGTTTCTGTTAATTTAATTTAATGCAATTGAATAACTGGAATTGGCCATACTGTGCACAAGGTCATTACTGACGGTTCAGATAAAGATCCTAATGGATCCACACAATCAAGGCCGATGGGAGCAGAACTGAAAAGGTTCTGGAGAAGTGCGCCATTTTGCCAAAGATTGTACATGTGGAACTCAAGTTGAATGGGAGCTGCTGTTGGATGACAATTGGTGGCTCAATCCTTGAAGAAAAGTCCTGAAGGACTTTATGGCTGAAATTGGCGCCAAATATGCTGAATGGGCTGCTGGAGATCTATCTTTGTTGTATCTGCTATTCAATGTGTAATTTATAATTTATTTTGACTGTGCTTTGCCTGTTAATTCACATTTAATATATTTTGATTTTGGTTTGATTGTTAAGGTAAAAATTGTAAAAATGTGAAATCTTGTCCATTGAATTTTCATTCGGTAAATTCGGTTCTTTTGATCTGTTGATCGCCACGGGGATCATAACAATGGTTACCCAAAATGTAATCCATTGCAGGTGTGTTTTTTTTATTCATTCACAGGATGTGGGCTTCACTGGCTGGGCCAGCATTTATTGCCTATCCCTAGTTGCCCTTGAGAAGGTGGTGGTGAGCTGCCTTCTTGAATCGCTGCAGTCCATGTGATGTAGGTACATCCATAGTGTTGTAGGGAGGGAGTTCCAGGATCTTGACCCAGCGGCAGTGAAGGAACATCGATATATTTCCAAGTCAGGATGGTGAGTGGCTTGGACGGGAACTTCCAGGTGGTGGTGTTCCCATCTGTCTGCTGCCCTTGTCCTTCTCATTGGTAGTGGTCATGGGTTTGGAAGGTGCTGTCAAAGGAGCCTTGGTGAATTCCTGCAATGCATCTTGTAGATGGTACACGCTGCTGCTACTGTGCGTCAGTGGTGGAGGGAGTGAATGTTTGTGGAAGGGGTGCCAGTCAAGTGGGATGCTTTGTCCTGGATGGTGTCAAGCTTCTCGAGTGTTGTGGGAACTGCACTCATTCAGGCAAGTGGTGAGTATCCCATCACACTCCTGACTTGTGCCTTGTAGATGGTGGACAGGCTTTGGGGAGTCAGGAGGTGAGTTACTCGTTGCACTATTCCTAGCCTCTGACCTGCCTTTGTAGCCACAGTATTTATATGGCTAGTCCAGTGCAGTTTCTGGTTAATGGTAACCCCCAGGATGTTGAGAGTGGAGTATACGGAATATATTTTAATATTTTTACATCCATTTAACTTGTGAATTTTACTCGTACAGTTTATTCTGACTTTGATTTTGACTGAAGGATTTGTCAGGACCCAGTTGGTTTAACAAATTCCAAAGGGCAGCAAGGATACAGAATGTACTTTGGGTGGGGATCTTCAATGTCCATCATTAAGAGTAGGTTAGTAGCACCATCATAGACCAAGCTGGCCGAGTCCTAAAGGGGATAGCTGCTAGACTGGACCTGTGACAGGTGGTGAGAGAACGAACATGAGGGGAAAACCTGCTTGACCTCATCCTCATCAACTTATCTGAAGCAGATGCAGCTTTCCATAACAGTATTGGTAGGATTACCACAGCACATGTCCTTGTGGAGATGAAGTCCTGTCATTACACTGATGCCATACAACACAATGGAGCATGTCACTACCACTGTGCCAAATAGGATAAATTCAGGAGAGATCAAGTAACTCAAAACTGGGGCACTGTGAGACATCAGAGCAGCAGAATTATATGCCACCGCAATCTGTAGCCTCATTTTGTGACATACCACTCATTACACTGTGACCATTAAGCCAGGACCCAACCTGGGTCAATAGGGCATGTGGAAGAGCATGTATGAGCAGTACCAAACATAAAAAATAGATGTTAACCTGGGGAAGCTACAAGCACAGGACTACATGTATCCTAAAGTCAGAGCTAAGCAATCCCACAAATGGATCAGATCAAAGCTATGCAGTTTTACCACATCCAATTGTGAATGGTGATGGACAATCGTACAACTAATGTGAGGAGGAGACTCCATGAACATCCGCATCCTTGATAATGGTGCAGCTCAGCATGTGAGTACAAAAGATAAGGGTCAAGCATTGACATCCAACTTTAGCCAGAAGTAACTCTTCCTAAGGCCCCTATCATAACAGAAGCTAATCTTCAGCCAATTCAGTTCACTCCATGTGATATGCAGTGGATAAACAAAGGCTATAGGCCCCAACAACATTCTGGCTGCAGTACTGAAGGCCTGCGGTCCAAAACTAGCAGCACTGCTAGCCAAGCTGTTCCAATATAGCTACAATACTGTCAGCTACCCAACAAAGTGGAAAATTGGACAGAACAAACCAAACCCGGCGGAATACTGCCCCATCAGCCTACTCTTGGATCATCAGCAAAGTGACAGAAGTTGTCGGCAACAGTGCCATCAAGCAGCACTTAATCAGCAAAAACCTGCTCACTGATGGTCAGTCTGGATACCACCAGGACCACTCAACTCCAGTCTTCATTGCAGCCTTGGGTCAAACACATACAAAAGAGTTTAATTCCAGAGGTGAGGTGAGTGTGACTGCCCTTGACATCAAGACAGCATTTGGTGGAGTGAGGCATCAAGGAGCCCTAGCAAAATTGAAGTCACTGGGAATCACAGGAAAATTCTCCTCTGGCTGGAGTCATAACTAATACAAAGGAATACAGTTATGGTGGCTGGAGGCCAATCATCTCAGCCCCAGGACATCGCTGCAGGAATTTCTCAGGGTAGAAGCATGCTTGGTACAACTGTCTTCAGCTGTTTCATCAACCTTCCTCCATCATTAGGTCAGAAGTGAAGAGGCTTGCTGATGCTGGCACAGCGTTCTGTTCTAGTCTCAACTCCTCAGATAATGAAGCTGTCAGTGACCACATGCAACAAGACCTGGACAGCATTCAGGCTTGGACTGATTAGTGGCAAATAACATCCTTGCTATATAAGTGCCAGGCAATGATCATCTCTGACAAGGAGAATCTAACAATCTCCCTTTGACATTCAATGGCTTTACTCATTGTCAAATCCCCCATCAACACCCTGGGGCTCACCACTGACCATAAAGTTAACTGGACTAACCACATGAATACTGTGGCCACAACAGCAGATCAGAGGCTGGGAATTCTGCAACAAGTAACTCATCTCCTGATTCGCCAAAGCCAGTCCACACAACTGCAATGCACAAATCAGGATTGTAATGGAATACTTTCCACTGGAATAATGCAGCTCCAACAACACTCAGGAAGCTCAAGATCATCCAGGATAGAGCAGCCTGTTGGCTTGGGACCCCATCCACCACCAAAGACATTCACTCCCCTCACCAATGCATCCGGACTGCAGTGTGTACCGTCCCCAGAGCACACTACAGGAAATGGCCAAGATTTCTTTGACAGCAACTCTCAAATCTGTGACCTCTACTACCCAGAAGAACAAGGGCAGCCGGCAAATAGAAACATCTCCACTTTCACGTTTCCTTACAAGTCACACACCATCCTGACTTAGAACATATTGTCATTCCATCCTTGTCACTGAGTCAAAATCCTATAACTCTTCACTTAGCAGCACCGTGGGAGTAGCTTCGCCACACAACTGCAGTGGTTCAACAAGGAGAAACATAAGAAATGGGTTATAATGAAAGCCTTGCCAGGGAAGTCCACATCCCATGAATGATGTAAAAAAAATAACCTTACATGATCTAATGGCAAAAACACAAAACAAAGGGATCCTTAGATCAAGATAACAGTCTTGGTGACATTGAATCATTTATGGAGTCTCACAGCTGTGTTTTTCCTCAAGTTTACCACCTGTGCTTTAGTCGTTCCAAGTTGGACAGGACATGATGATGGATTGTGAGACCTCCTGCAAATTCCTGCACCAAAATAAAGGCACAATGATTTCCCTCAGCTCCTCACATGTGGGCCTTAGATTTCTGAGTTTTCTGTCCATTTCTACCTTCAATATGACATTCAGGAAGAATTTCTCAGGAGCTCATGGACTCCTTTGTCACTAAGATCCAGACAATCTGATCAACTGCCTCTGCCGCATCCTTCCCTTTCACTAGCCCATCTGGCCAAACATCCTCCCCATTCATGGGGCCATAGACTGTACTCATGTGGCCATCAAGGCACCAGCGGGTCAGCCGGGTGCCTTTGTGAATAGGAATGGTTACCACTCCATGAACATGCAGATAGTTTGTGACCACAAGACACAGATTCTGCAAGTCTGTGCAAGGCCCCCTGGCAGCTCCCATGATATATACATCCTGCAACACTCCAAGGTGCCAAGGGTGTTCCTGGCTCCAGCTCGGCTGGATGGTTGGCTGGATGACAGAGGCTATCCCTTGAAAAGGTGGCTCATGACACCACTCTGACACCCAAGGACAGAGGCAGAAGAGGGGTACAATAGAAGTCATGCCTTCACAAGTTTGGTGGTTGAGAGGACAATAGGGCTACTGAAGATGAGGTTCTGCTGCCTAGACCATTCCGGGGGTTCCCTGCATTATCCTCCAGACCTGTGTCACTTATCATTGTTGTCTGCTGCGCTCTGCACAATCTGGCACTGGCAAGGGGGGGCCCACTGGAGGATGAGGATAGCGAGGTAGCTCCACAGGCCTCAGAGGAAGACTCTACTAATGAATCTGATGAGAAACCCAGGCAGGCAAAGGGTGAGGACGAGGAGGCAGACTTGATGAACCTTCAGGGAGGCAGGGACACCAGGGAGGCCTTGATTCGACGCACCTTCAGCTCGGCTGCCAAAGCTTGGCTTCCATCTCAGTGCAAGGGCACTGCCTCCGTCACACACATTTCTGAGGAGGCAAGGCCATGATCCCAGTGTCACTTCACAACCTCTGTAATAAAGTTTGCTGCTCCTGCCATCTATAATCAGGCACTGATGAGGCTGGCACCTATGGAAAACATGAGGGACACTCAGGGCATTGAAACAAAACCTTGCTTTACCAGAGTTGCAAAGAAGGAACAAAACATAATCTGGCTGCCAAAGTCACACAAAAACAATACATAACACTGATGAAATGGGCACAAGTCACCCGTGAAAACCCTCCCCTGAGCTCATGGTGCCTTAAACTGATGCTTGTGCACCCCCTCCCCACTGCCCCCTCATTGGCAGCAGCATTGGAGGCAGATTGCTGACTCTGCTGATGCGTCGGCCCTGATAACCTTGGTGGTCATCCGCTGGCTGGTAGGGCCTGAGCAGGCTCCGCCTGGAAGGGTGCGACCAGCGACATGGCTGGGCACTCCTCAGTCATCACAGCCTCAGAAGATGCCATGGTTACCGGCAGAGGGGCGGAGAAGCTACTGCCCTCATCTGTAGAGAGGAGCCCACAGAGACGACTGGCAGTTCATCCATCATCGTGAGGAATGTCTGGACCTCCCTGTTCACCATTGATGGACGGGTACCTAGCAGAGAGAGTGGGTGTCTCATCCATCTCTCACACTGGCAGCAGCCGTCTGAGGTTGTAGCTGGTGTGAGGGCTTGCAGGATCCGAGTGTGATCCCAGGAACCCCTGATTCTGCTCCTGAAGCTGCCTCTCCATGAGAGTCGCCACTCTCTCAGTGGAGGAGGCAGTGTGCTCGGTGCTCAGGGTCAATGCAGTGCTCAAGCTCTGCATGGACTCCTCCACGACAGATACTATGGCACGCAGACCCTCAGGGATCTCTGCTAGATCTTCCCGCATATCACACTCTCTACTTATGCCAGCTCCTCATGTGAGTGTAATGTGCCCTCACCACAGTGCACTCCAAATGAAGCCATTTGGAGCGCTATTGCCCACCAATGTGCCGTATCTGCGCTGGTGCTGGATGCAGAGAGCGGATGTGACGAGGGTGGATCACTCGGCAGTTTCTCCTTGGGTGTCAAGGGGAGTCCTCGGGGTCAGCCATGCATTGTGAGGATAGTGCTTCTGAGGGAGAAACAGAATGTGTCTGGTAAGAACATCATTACTCAGTGTCTGTCAGTTGCTTGCCAAAAAGGATATGTTCCTCGCTGAGGCACCATGAGTGGCCAAGCGATGGGTACTCTGGATTTGAACTCCTCATCGGGGATGCCATGATCCTGCTCTTTTTGCGAACTCCCCCAGTCTCTCTGCCCACTACGTTCTTACCGTCCCCCGAGACCTCTGCTTCTCCGAGGCCTGAGGACCTTGCTCCTCGCTCGCATTCCATGTCCAGGGCGTCCATCTCAAACCTGGAGAGGATTAGGATGTTGGGCACCCCGCCCCCGTTTGTGTGAGCTCCAGCACGTTATGGATTCTCTTCTCCTGAATGTAAACAAGCGCATTCATTAGTCCATCCTCTACCTGCAACACCATTCCAGCCCCGCAACCCACCCCCCTGGACAGCCAGCTTGAAATATCCTTCAAGTTGGCACTCCTCACCCTTCTATACACACAAATTGAGCAGCAACATTTCCCACCCTTGGTAGGCACAGTGATATGTGTCATTAGGCACTATGCATCTCACACCACTAACTGTCGTGACTTAAGTCCACCCTCCAAGACATCTATACACAGTTCCATGCCAAGTTGGTACTCACCCTTATGGAGTGCAGAAGATCATTAAACCATTTCCGGCATTCGAACCAGGTGCGGCACACCACATCAAGCCCACTCACCTGGGCAGCCACCTGCGTCAAAACCCTTTTTGTCTGGTGGGGTGGCCTCCTCCTGCCATGAATATATCACGCTGGGCACTTACTGCCTCCACTAGAGTGCACAGGCAGTCTGAGAATCATGGGGCAGGGTGTCCACCAGCAATGGCATCTTGCCTACCGTGCCCACCGCATGCTAAGGACATCACTTGTGCCAAATTTTCCTGTCTCTCGTTGACAGCTCTGTTAGGCTCCTCCCCAACTCCTGGCAGCTTTCAGGGAGCTGCCAGGGCTTCTTTTAAACCGGCCTCCCTCTCCCCCCGGGGTCACCATTCCACCCTGCATCTGCCATGTTTCAGCCCCCACCAGCAGCTTTATGCCAATGTCCAGGCGCGTTTCACACAAGCCGGCCATTAATTGGCCAGCCAGCGCGAAATCTTGTCATTCCGACATTCAAGGGCAGAAGCAGACACCACGGCCGCTTTCGGGCTCGCCAATCATGTGCGCCTGACGAGCGCGAAATTCAGGCCTTGCAGGCATGAATTCGAACCCTACCTGGGCAACTGCAAATTTAAATTCAATTCAATTAATTAATAAATCTGGAATTAAAAAGCTACTCTCAATATTGGTGATCATGAAACTACCAGATTAACGTAAAAAGGAATCTAGTTCACTGATGCCCTTTGATGAAGGAAACTTGCTGTCCACACCCAGTCAGGACCCTATCGTTTAAAATACTGTCTACCTAACCTTGAATATATTCAATGACTCAGCCTCCACAGCTCTCACAGAAGAGACTTCCAAAGATTCACAACCTTCTTAGAGAAGAAATTTCTCACCTGTGTCTTAAATGAGCAACCATTTATTCTGAAATGATGCCCTCTAGTTCTAGATTACCCAAAGGGGGAATACATCCTCTGAGCATCTACCGTGTCAAGCTGCCTCGAAATCTTAAATGTTTCAATATGATCACCACTCATTCTTCTCAACTCTACTAAGTATATTGGCCCAGCCTGCTCTATCTTTCCTCATAAGGCTACCCCTCCATCGCAGCAATCAACCTGGTGAACTGCCTCCAACGTAAATATATCTCTCCATAAATAAGAAGATTAAAACTATACGCAGTACTTTAGGTGTGATCTCACCAACACCCTGAACAAGTGCAAGACTTCCCTACTTTTATATTTCGTCCCCATTGTAATAAAGGCGAACATTCGATTTGTCTTCCTGATCACTTGCTATACTTGCATGCTAATCTTTTGTGCTTCATTTAGGAGGTCACCCAGATCCCTCAATACTGCAGCATTCAGTGGTTTCTCTCCATTTAGATAATATTTTACTTTTCTATTCTTCCTACCAAAGTGAATAACCTCACATTTTTGCATGTTATATTACATACGCCAAATTTTTGCCCACTCACTAAATCTATCAATATCCCTTTGCAGACTCTTTGGGTTTATTTTTATTCCAAGGTCCTGACCCTGATGCCAGGATGAATTCTAGGTCAGGAACCAAGAGATGCTGGCAGCTGGACTCTGGAAGTGATTTTGGAGGGGGCTGCCAGTAAGTGGGTGACTTCGAGGGCTTTGTCCCATTAAGAATGGTGGGTGGGCTCTTGAGGCTGGAAGGCCAATAGAAGACACTCCAGCATTGAATGATCAGCAGGTCCACCGTCAGAGGTGGGAGTTTTAAATATAGGTAGGAGAAAGGGAGAGGACTTCAAGATGGAGGCTCCCTCTGAAGATGTACTACAAAAGTATAAATACCAAGAGGCCACAGCTGCCAGGCCATCTTTGTGAAGGGGTAAATCTTCCAATGGACAACCTGCTTCATGTCTGTGGCTCTATGGATATGGTGGGTTTGGGAGTGTTGGGGTTTCCTTGCACGTTGCAGTGCTGGTCTACAAGTCTGTCGCTGGCAGGCAACCTCCATCCCTTGGCCAATTTGTGGCCTGAGGGGCCTGTACTCAGCATTGGCAGAATGGCCTTAATAGGCCCTTTAGGTGGCTTAATTGGTTATTCGCCACTTGTTGATGGGTAGCCATTCTGCCACTACCACCCTCCCTGTCCCCTGGTGCAACCTGTTCCAAAATGCCTCAGAGACAAGAACATGCTGGCAAACAGGGGGCATTCCTGCTGGTAGCAAGAAGTTGCCAGCTGTCCCACCTCCGCCAAATGAAAATTCAGCTCTTGTGTCCTCCTCATAACTTGCTTTCCCATCTGGGAGACGCAGATGGAGGAGACTACAGCTGAGTGTAATGTAGACCGAGTACAAAGTCGGGAATTTGGTTCACATGGGAAGTCAGTGCAAAGGGGGAAAGAGGTGCTCCTTTTTCGACCGTTTTTAGCCCCCAGTAGTTGGTGAGTCTTCATCCTTTGTCTCCAAGCAGGAGAGTGTAATTTTCTATCACTTTAGCTGTGTAAATTAATAACAATTGGCTAATTAAATAAAAATGTTAGATAGATATGACAGGTATGGTAGTGTGCCATGACTGCACCATGTGGGAATCTGTGGAATGAACTGCAATCCTAGACAACCATACCTGCAGTCAGCAGCTTGCACAACTTCGGCTCAGAGTTGCTGAGCTGGAGCCTAAGTTACAAACATTGCAGGACATCAGGGAGGGGGAGAGTTATTTGGGTGTTTTATTCCAGGAGGTAGTCACATCCCCTAGATTAGACAGAACTTTAGAGTTGGTCAATGGTCAGAGACAGAAGGGTGTGACTGCTCACCAAAGGGAGGAGCACCAACCTCAAGATGAAAGTGCGGCAGGGCCTCCTGCACATGCAGCTGAAGATTCGCAACGAGCAGTCGCTCATAGGTGCTTCGCTAGATCCAGGGTCTATAGACAGCACTTGTCATTCCTGCAGATGACTGAGAACCAGTGTCACTGAAGATTGCACAAGTCTAGGGAACTGGTCGGTCACAAATACCACCTGCTACAGGACTTTTGCCACAGGGACTTGGAGGGCATCCACTGCCAGTGGCTGTGAAAGTAACAGCAGCGCTCAATTTTTACACCAGCGGCTTCTTTCAGGGCTCCACAGGTGACCTGTACAGGATCTCGCAAGCCTCCACCCACAAGTGTATCCAGGAGGTCACAGACGTCGTCTTTGTGAAGGCACAGAACTTTGTGCATTTTGACTGGGATCAGGCAAGCCAGGAAGCAAGAGCACTGGGATTTGTACAGACCTATAATTTCCCACAGGTGCAGGGTGCCATCGACTGCACTCATGTGGCGCTTAGATCTCCAAGGCAACAAGCAGTCCAGTATGTGAAACACAAAGGTTTCCACTCACTGAATGTTCAGCTGGTCTGTGACTGGCACAAATGCATCCTAAAGGTCCGCGCATGATTCCCAGGGGGAGTCCACAACTCCTATATCCTTAACAGATCTCAAATCCCCGACATCTTCCAGGGTCCACAGAGGCTGCAGGGTTGGCTCCTCAGGGACAAGGGCTACCCGCAGAGGATGTGACTGATGATGCCCGTGTGGCGGCCTCAGACTGCAGCAGAGAGACGGTATAATGGGACTCATGCCACAACCCGAACTTCGGTGGAGCAAACGAATGGCATATTGAAAATGAGCTTCCAATGCCTTGACAGGTCTGGTGGAGCACCGCAGTACAGAACCCAGAGGGGTAGTGCATCGTTGTAGTTTGTTGTGAGCTACACAGCCTGGCACTGCAACAGGGGGAGGACCTGGCTTAGTAGGAGATGGAAGCGTTGCACATCTCCTCTGATGAGGAGGACGTCGAAGGGGAGGATGATGAGATGCAGTGAGGACAGTCCTGACATCCTCACCTTGCATCCGTGAATGTTTGATTCCTGTGTGGCTGATGGCAGCGCACATACCCTCAGCGCTCAGGCTCATGTCATGGAGACACAGCAGAGATCCTAATATCGCAAGATTCCGGGAGGATGATGACGACATGCAGTGAGGACACTCCATAGATCTTCACATTGCCTCTGTGAATGTCTGACTCCTATGTGGCTGAGGGGAGCTCATTTGTGCTCTGTGATCAGGGTCACATCATGGAGATGCAGCCGTGAAACTTTAAATGCACCTGATCCTTTGTCAGCCTTCAGCACCTGTCCCCTTCAGGAGCACAGCATCACTGGACACAGATGCTGAAGAGATGGGGGCCAGCCCCACCTCAAAAGTGCTGAGAGCACACAGAGAATGATGGAACTCTGTGATGCCTGCCCACTAGGTTCTGGCAGCAATGACAAGCACCATCGAGGTACAGGCATCACTAATGTATCCAGTGAGTGTGAAGTCAGGCAATCACTTTGCTCTGAAGGTTACACACTGCACAGGGAAGAGGCCCTGGACTGAGGATTCTGCCTTTATCTTATGCAGAAACCAAGGTTTCACATCTGAGTGACACAAACACTGCTCATTGTGACAAGGAGCCATAGTGAACATTATGTACAAGTGATTAGCACCTGTGCCCACAGGTTGCAACTAAAGCATCGTAAAATTCCTAACCCTGCCGCTACGTCTTGGTGCTCCCCCGACATCCACAGCGGAGCTGGAGGCAGCCTGCTGACTGCTACACCCTGTTGTGATGACTTTGGCAGGCATCCTCTGGAGGGCCAAGACCTTGAGGGCCCTGGCCTGCTTTGGGTGCCCTGCTGTGGGCCAGGTGCACCTTCCTTGGCCTGTAGAGTTGGAGATGATGGGGTCACAGGATGAGGGGAGCAGGATCAGCCGGACATTCTGGCAGTCACCTGGATGGATGGTCCCAGGGTGTTGAGCTGCTGGTCCTCCCCCCTATGGATACCTGACAGCCCCTGGCTGATTCCTCGACAAGAAGGGGAAGCTGGAGTGAGATTGAGCTGTCCCGCACCCCTCTCGCATTGACACTGTTGAAGGCCAACTATGGCGTCAGTGATGGAGTTCAGCCCATGCAGCAGTGCAGGAGCGATGTCCTGGACCAAGGTCTCCATGGCAGCTGCCGTTCTGCCAATGGTATGACAGTGTGATCTCGGACTTAAGGCAGATGAATTCCTCCATCATCCTTTGCAATCTGAGGAATGCACCAGACATTCCTTCCTGATGTCCCCATGATTGTCTTTGCAGCTCCAACATCTGATTGAGTCCAGAGGTTCAACATCTGACTTGGACTCAGTAGATTCCTTGTCTCCTGCAGTCTCTGAGTGCTGGCAATGTCAGATATCCCTGCCCCCACCTGCTGTGGGACAGATTATCTGCTGTACTCATCAGATTGTGATCCCATGGCTGCTCTACATCCAAGTCCCACCAAGGTGTGTGTTGCTGCGCTGGTGGAGGGTGTGGTTGAATGTCAGGACAGGTCTTTAATGGTGCTGCCCTCATCTGAGGTGCTCTCGCCGCTGGAGTCGGGGTCAAGGTTGCCTGAGGGTGACATGGTAGATGTGTCTAGGAGAGAAAGCGGAGATGATTAGTGCTTGGCAGCCACGTTACACACAGAACAGTAGACTCAGAGTAGCGTTGACAGGGGGATGATGTGGTGCAGTGTCCTCACATGGATGCTTGCCACCAACCTCACCATCACTGCAGGAACGGTCCATGTCGTCCCGCCAACTCCAATGCGTGACTCTCGAACAGAGTGAGGATCTTGATGTCCGGCACTCCACCCCCAGCCTGGGGACTCTCCTGGTGATTATGCGCGGTCTTGTCCTGCATAAAGACAGATGGAGAGAGTGTGAGCGAGGCCAAATGAGAAGGATGCCAGGCATGCATGTGTGCTGAGTAGAGTCATGGATGGGGTGAGGAGGTGATCTCCAGAGGAGATGAGGCCAGATGTAGATGTGAGAGTGTGTGAGAGAGTGAGTGGTGATGTCCCTTGAGCTGGCAGTGAGTGAGATGCCAGTGAATGTGTGATTGGTTTGTGAGTGAGTGAGTTGAGATTGATGAGATGGTTGCCTTACCCTGGCAGCACGAATGAGATCATTCATCCGTTTCCTGCACTGGATGGCCAACCTCTTGTGTGCAGCGTTGGCACTGACCATCTCTGCCACCGCCTCCCAAGCCGGAGTGGTGAGACTGATGGCTATCTTGAGGCCAGAGCATGGGTGGAGGACATCGCAGCGGACCTCCAAGGTGTCCCAGGGTGTGTCACTGAATCGGGGGCAGGGCCATGTCTTCACCGGAGCAGTCCTGGGTTGCAAGCATTGAGAAGTGTGCACGTGGCCGCAGTTTAAATATGGCACCTGGAGTGAGGAGGCGGTGGGGTAACGGCTTGGTGGGAAAATCGGAGGCCACCCGCCGGCGAGATGGCATGTTTCCCTGTCACTGCATAATTAATGAGGCAGGAAGGGGGCGCTAAGGCACGAAAACTCGCTATTTCAGCCAGAGGTAAAATGTTGTTTCTCATACCCGTTCCTGCATTTTGTGCAATTCTGGGAAGATTCTGCCCATGGGGATATATACTGTTCTGTATGGCCTCAACAGAGAGCTCTGAGGATTTTATTGCCAGCCTGGTGCCAGGGTTCAGGACATCTCCTTGGGACTGGAGACGAACTTGGAGCGGGAGGGGCAGGTTCCAGTTGTCGGGGCTCACATGGGAATCAATGACATATGTAGAACCAGGAGTGATGTTCTGCTGAGAGAGTTTGAGGAATTAGGGTCCAAATTAAAACACAGAACATCTCTGGGTTGTTATTTGAGCCATGCTCCAATTGGCATAGGGTCAAGCAGGTTAGAGAATTAAATGTGTGGCGTATGAAAGTGGTGTGGAAAGAAGGGGTTTTGTTTCGTGGAACACCGGCATCAGTATTCAGGGAAGAGGGCGTTATCCGTTGGTTTCGGCTCCACTTGAACCAGGCTGGGAACAGTGTATTGGCCAATAGTTTAACTAGGGCTGTGGATAGGAATTTAAACTAATAGAGGAAGGGGGAGGGTTCTAGAAATCCAAAGAGAAAGGTCAGGGTAATGGAACAGTGTACTGATATCGTTAAAGACCAGCAGAGTGGGACAGGAAGGGACAGAGAATTTAACATTAGTCGTGCATCAGCAAATAAGTTCAAAGCAGGGAATAGTAGTAAAAAAATGAAAGTAAAGGTTCTTTATCTGAATGCATGAATCATCTGCAGTAAGATAGATGAGCTAGTGGCACAAATAAAAGCAAATGGTTCAGATTTAATTGCCTTTCAGAGACATTGTTGCAAGGTGATCAAGTTTGGAAAATAAATATTCCAGTTCACACAATATTTTGGAAAGACAGACAGAATGGCAAAGGAGGAGGGGTCACCCTGATAGTAAAGGGTGATTTAAACACATTAGTGGGAAAGGATCTGGCCTCAGAAAATCATGAAGTAGAATCAGCATGGGTGGAAATTAGGAATTGCAGGAGTTAGGAAACACCGGTGGGAGTGGTTTATAGGCTCTCTAACAATAGTTGTACTGTTGGACTGAACATTAAACAAGATATCATTAGAGCTTGTAACAAAGGCAATATAATAACTCATTTAAAAGGTACCTGGATCTGCATCTGAAGTGCTGTAACCTACAAAGCTACTGACCAGGTGCTGGAAAGTGGGATTAAATTGAGGTTTCTTTATTGTCTTTTTGGCTGGCGCAAACATGATGGGCTGAATGGCCTCTTTCTGTACCATAACTTTTCTACGGTTCTAATAATTGTGGGGGACTTTAATCTTCATATAAACTGGAACAAATTGGCAAGGCTGGCTTTGAAGATGAGTTTGCGGAATGTTTTAGTGACAGTTTCCCGGGGCAATGCATTGTGGAACAGACTAGAGATCAAGCTACCTTAGACCTAGTATAGTGTAGTGAGGCAGGGTTAACTAGTAATGTCATAGTATAAGATTGACTGGGAAGTAATAACAAAAATACTATTGAATTCCATATTAAGTTTGAAAATGATATACTCCAATCACAAAGAAAAGTCTTAAACTTAAACAAAACCAATTACATAGGCATGAAGTGAGAATTGGCTAAGGTTGATTGGGTTACTAGACTATGGTGGTAAATGAACAGTTTAAAACAATTCAATATGTTCAACAAAAATACATTCCATTGAACAACAGAAACTCAGCCAGAAAGACCCACCCATGGCTCAGTCAGGTAGTTAACCATAGTGTTAGATTAAAAGAAGAGGCTCATAATGTTGGAAGGAGCAGCAGAAAATCTGAGGATTGGGAATGTTTTAGAAACCAACAAAGGTCCACCAATTTGTTGATAAAAATGGAAAAAAATAAAGTATGAGAATAAATTAGCAAGCAATATAAAAAAACAGATTGTAAGAGCTTTTATAAGTATATAAAAAGAGAGTAGCTAAAGTAAACATTGGGCCCTTACAAGCAGAGTCAGGAGAAATTATCATGGAGAAGGAGGAAATGGCAGAAGAATTGAATAAATATTTGTGTCTGTCTTCACAGTAGAACACACAAGTCGCACACCAGAAATAGAGAGAAGCCTAGGGGCTAAAAAGAGTGAGGGAATTAAGGTAAAAAGTATTGGAGAAACTTAAGGGACTAAAATCCGACCAATCCCTTAGGATCTAAAAGAGATTGCTGCAAAGCCAGTGGATGTGCTAGCTATGATTTTCCAAATTTCCTTAGAAAGGAAAGGTCCCATCAGATTGGAAGTTGGCAAATGTAACATTTCTTTTCAAGAAAGGAGGGAGAGAGAAAACAGGCAACGACAGACCAGTTAGCCTAACATCAGCTGTTGGCAAAATGCTGAAATCTATTATTAAGGAAGTCTGAACAATGCACTTGGAGAAGTATTATATGCTTGGAACAAGTGAACATGGTTTTACAAAGAGAAATGCTGTTTATTTGCTATTATTATGCTGACAAATTTATTAGAGTTTTTTGAGGATGTAACTATAGGATAGATAAAGGGGAACTGGTAGACGCAGCATACCTGGATCTCCAAAAGGCATTCAATAAGGAGCCACACAAAAGGTTCATAGGCAAGATAAGGGCTCATGGAGTGAGGGGATAAGGTCTCATTTTTAAACTGTGTCACCTAGTTCTGGTCTCTCTCACAAGGGGAAACATCTTTTCAGCACCCACTCTGTTAGGGTCTCTCAGAAGTTTGTTTCAATAAGATCACCTCAGTACAGGAATAAAGAAGTCTTGCTATAATTGTACTGGGCTTTGGGGAGACCACATTTGGAATATTGTGTACAGTTTTGGCCTCCACATTTAAAGAAGGATACACTTACATTGGAGGCGGTACAGCAAAGGTTCACTAGATTGTTCCCTGGACTGAAGGGGTTGTCCTATGATGAGAGGCTGAGTAAATTGGGTTTATATTCACTGGAGTTTAGAAGAATGAGAGATGATCTCATTGAAACATGCAAGATTCTGAAGGGGCCTGACAAAGTGGACTGGCTGGAGAATCTAAAACACGGTGACACAGTCACAGGATAAGGGGCCAATCTTTTAGGACTGAGCTGAGGAGAAATTCCTTCACTCAAAGGGTTGTGCATCTTTGGAATTCTCTACCCTAAAGGGTTGTGGGTGCTCTATTGGTGAATATATTTAAGGCTGGGACAGACAGATTTTTGGTCTCTCAGGGAATCAAAGGATAGAGGAAGAAAATGGGGAAATGGAACCCAAGATCAGCCACGATTGTTATGAAGGGTGGAGCAGGCTCAACGGGCTGCATGGTCTCTTCCTGCTCTTATTTCTTGTGTTCTATCTTCACATCATCAATAAATTTGGCTACAATACACTTGGTCCCTTCATCCAAATCATTAATATAGTTTGTAAATAGTTGAGGCCTCAGCACTGATCTCTGTGGCACTAGTTACAGTTTGCAAACTGTTATCCAGACTCTCCATTCTCTGTTAGTTAGCCAATCCTCTATCTAAGCTAATGTTTTACCCACAGCATCCTGAGCTCTTATCTAATGCAGTAACCTTTTAGGAAGCACCTTATCGAATCGTTTTTGGAAATCCAAATACACTACACCTACCACATTGACTCTACTTGATTGTATCATGATTTTCTAAATTTTCTGCTACTACTTCCTTTATATTGGCTTCCAGCATTTCCCAATGACCTAACTAGCCTAGTCCTGCTTTCTGTCTCTGTTCTTTCTTGAATAGACCATTACATCTGTGGTTTTCCAATCTATTGGAGCCAATGGAGGCAGAGGTTATGCTCTCAAACTATTGAACTCAGTGTTAAGTCCTGAGAATGTAAAGTGCCTAATTGAAAGATGAAATGATGTTCCTCATGTTTACATTGAGCTTCATGGTCCTCGGCCTCCTGCAACGTGCCAGAGAGGTCAGTATGAGAGTAGGAAGGAGAATTAAAATGACAGGCGACTGGAAGCCCAGGGTCACACATGCAGACTGTATGGAGATGTTCCGCAAAGCGGCCACTCAATCTGTATTTGGTCTTTCCAAAGTAGAACAGATCATATTGTAAGCAGCGAATATAGTCTAAATTGAAAGAAGTACATGTAAATTGTTGTTTAACCTGGAAGAAGCGTTTCGGGCCTTGGACGGTGAGGATGTAATCCGAACTGATTAAAGGTATAGGGCCGTAACTTCCTCGGAGTGGCAATCAGCATCGGATTTCCGTTCTGTGCCCACTTACCTCTGCCAAGTTTCTTCCATGCCTGTCTCACCCAACATTCTAACTCAGGCCGAGCGAGATCCAGGCAGCGCAGCAGGCTCAGAAGTCCAGCGTCAAAATCCAGCACCATCGAATTGAAGGAGAACACGCCCCCTTTTTTTATGCCACTAGCTGACACCACCCCCCCACCAATGGGCATGACACTTAACCCCCTAACTTTTTCTGGGTAAATATTGGTGTAACCCTGGCGGAACCATTCGAAATTTGTGATTTAAATCACATTTTCGGATAGTTCCCAACGCAGCACAATTGTCCAGAGGAAGTGTGTACTTCTGGGCAATTGCTGTGCAAACCCTTACCTGGGAACTTCCCACAGGGATTCCCCAGCGCATCTTTGGGGTTCCCACCAAATCCTCTGAACTCAGAGGTTAGGGCCCATAGTAATAAATGAGAAACACCATAAGCTCTCGTGACCCCAGCATTGTGTATCAACTTAAAATTTATTATATTGCATGAGTTTGTGACTCCTATTTCATGTCTGTTTTTTAAAAAATGTTTTGTGCTTGTGACTTTGATTTTTATTGTTAAGAGAGGAGTTGAAAGGGCAGGTGTTGCATCTGCAGCACTTGCTTGGAAAAGTGATGTGGGAAGAGTGCCATGTGTATTGGGGTGATTGAGGAGTGGACCACGGTGTCTTAGAAGAAACAGTCCCTATGGAATGCTGAAAGAGGTGAAGAGGGGAAGATGTGTTTGGCGATGGCATCACACTGGAGGTGGTGGAAATGGCGGAGGATGGTTTGTTGAATACAGAGGCTCTTGGGCTGCAAGGTGAGGACAAAGGGAATCCTATCATGGTTCTGGGAAGAAGGAAAAGGAGTGAGAGCAGAAGCGTGGAAAATGGATCCAGCCGAGGATCAACTGTCAACCAGGGTGGGGGAGTCTTCAGTTGAGGAAGAAGGAAGACATATAAGAAGGTCTAGCATGAAAAGTTGCGACATCAGAACAAATGCAACAGAGACAGAGAAACTGGGAGAATGGAATGGAATCTTTGCAGGAAACAAGATGTGAGGAATTGTAGCCAAGGAAGCTGTAGGAATCAGTAGCCTTGTAATGAACATTTGTTGATAGCCTATCCCAGGAAATGGAGACAGGGAAATCGAGGAAGGGTAGGGATGAGTTGAAGATGGACCTTGTGAAGTTGAAAGAAGGGCGGAAATTGGAAGCAAAGTTAATTAAATGTTCCAGTTCAGGGCAACAGCATGAAATGATATGATACAGTCATCAATGTACTGGAGAAAGAAGTGAAGGAGGGACCCTGAACAGGACTGGAACAAGGAATTTTTCACATATCCCAAAAAGGCAGGAATAGCTGGGACCTATGCAGGTACCTAAAGCACCATCCTTTATTTGGAGGAAGTGAGTGGAGTTAAAGGAGAAATTGTTTAGTGTGAGAACAAGTGCAGCAAGGCAGAAGAGGGTGCAGGTGGATGGAGACTGATCGGGCCTCCATTCAGGGAAGAAACGGAGAATCCTCAGACCGTCCTGATGGGTGATGGAGGTGTAGAGATATTGGACGGGTGAAGAGGAGGTAATTTGGGTCAGCAAGTTGGAAACTGTTGAAGTGTAAACCTCTAAATTTTGCCTTGCCCATTTAAGCTGCTTCAGCAGGTGGCAGCTGCTTTTCCCTCTGGCTTCCTTCCTTACAGCATTGGAAAGGAAAAATTGCTGGAGCACTGGGAGCCCATTGTGCATATCTAATTAACCCAGGAAGTGGGAAAAGTGCAATGGTGGGGCAGAAACATTGGATGGTGATTTCAGCCCAATCCACTTCCAGCATCAACCTGGCAGTGATCGAAATTTTGTCCAACTTTTATTATTTTCCCACTTTAATTTGACAAAGTACCTGCAGGTAGCAATTCCATTACTAACAATGGGTAGGCGATATCTGAGCAACCAATTGGATTTCCACAAATTCTACGACAGGTACGAGGGTCCGCACAAGCCACGAAATCTAAAACAAGAGTAATAAGATTTATGAGTTTCTAAAGATTAAATTCCTGCCTTGGACATTGCTCACAGTTGTTTTCTATGTCCCACATGATTGCTCAACCTCCACACAGCAAGGGCTATATAGGGATATCAGTTAATTTTTACAAATGCTACCTCCAAAGGCAATAACATGCACACTAGCTGAAAGGCCCGAATGAATCGTTGGACCATAGATTGTAGAAAATCAGCACTTTGAAAATGAAGTAAATCCTACAAGTCATCCTCCTTTAAAAAAGGCATTCTTCACACTTCACTGGACACTGTTTAAGTTGGCTGAGCAAAAGTAAAGTTGGAATTAAAGGCAGACATCCTAGCTGCTACAATGGAGCTGCCAAATTAGGAATAGCCATGGCTGATAAGTCTGAACATAGGAGCTGGAGAGGCCATTCATCCCGTTAAGCTTGATCTATATCTTAATTCCATCCACTTGCCTTGGCTCCATATCCTTTTACACCTCTTATTTTGCAAAAATCTATCAATTTCAGATTTAAAATCATTATTTGCTCTGGTATCTACTGTTTTTGCCAGAGTTTCTCATTTCTATCACACTTTGCATGAAGAAGTGTTTCCCAACTTCTTGCCTGAATTGTTATGTTCCCTTGACCTAGCCTGAACCCATTCTATCTCCTGATGAATTACTTTCAAAATCCTACAAATCCCAAGCAAATTACCCCTTTACCTTTGAGATTACACAAAATAGAAACCTAGTTGCTCTAAATTTCAGGTTTGCAGCTATCATTAATGGAGACCTCCAGTGATGACCATGATTTAGTCAAGGAATGGGCGGAATGACTTTTCACCGAGTTAGCATTGATTCCTGCCAAAGATCCAATATCAATGAAGGATATAATTCTCTTGCATTTAGCAAACGACTGCTTGAAGACAGGTTTGCTGCAGGTTACATAATTTCCAGGATTAACAACAGATTGATAAAATCTGTGTAGAAGGCTCAGACTGATGCAAAAATTAAAGTAATGAAACTAACTTTCCAACCCAGATTTCAGAAGGGGCAAAAGGGGCAGATAAGAGAAAATGCTTCTTACTTCCTGCCTTCTGGCTGGCCCTGGCGATGGGGGTGAGGACCTGGGTTTGTGAGGCCAGGCAGGGAAGATAAAGAGGAAAGTGTGACCTTGGATGGTGGTGGGAATTGCCTCCAATGGGCACAGGGGACTCGCAAAGAAATTAGGACCCAACCTTCAGCAGGAAACTTATAATTGTTACACAATGCCACTTACTGGGAAAAAGCACTCGACTGATCATGCCTGGAAACACCATAATGAAAAGAGGCAAGATTTTCAAATAGGCTGCAAATAAGGTGCCACCTTTGGCATGAAGAATTGTTTTGGCAGCTAGTGTCCTCTGCACAATGACCTGAAATCAATACAAGGCAATATATAATTTGTTTAAATGCTAAAAAATTGTCAAATTCAAGATCATTTACATTCAGAAATATACCAAAGAATCAAGCTATTTAGCCCAGTTTATCTAAGCTGGTGTTTATGCTCCACAGGAGCCTCCTCCAACCTTACTTATCTCAGTCTATTAACATGTCTTTCGATTCCTATCTCATGTAATTATATAGGTTTTGCTTAACTACATCTACGCTGTTTGCCAAAACTGCTCCATGTGGTAGCAAGTCCCACATTCTAACCACGCTCCAAGGCAGGATGTTCATCAAATCCAGCGGGTGGCCTGCCTGCTGCCTATCTGCCCGCCCCTGACCTGTCTGAAATTTTACAGGGGGAAGTGGAGGCGTTGGGCAGCCTGCCTGCTCTTGAGCCTATTGAGGCCCTTAACTAGCCAATTAATGGCCACTTAAGGGCCTCATCCCCTCCCCGATACTCTCTGGCCCAGGGTAGGGGAGGCCCATGCCAAGGGGGTAGCCTGGCAGCTTTATCTGCACAGGCTGGTGTCAGTCACTGGGAGGATCCTTCTTTGCAGGTCTCCTGTGCCCATTGGAGGCAATTCCAGCACCCGCCCCCTTTTCCCTTTATCCTCCCTGCCTGGCCTCACAAACCTAGGTCCTCACCCCCATTGCCAGGGCCTGCCAGCCTGGCCCAAGCGATACCCCAAACTTACTCCTATGTCTAGACTCCTCTTCGACTGGACTGGCTGTAGTGGCCACCATTCCTGCCTGGTGCTGCTGGGAGTACAGAGTTGCTAGCCATCCAATTGGCCAGCAGTTCACTAAGACAGGACTTCCTCCCAAAATTTGGCAGGAGTCTCACCTTAAAGCAATTAATGCTGCTCCCAGCATTAAATCGTTGAGGGGCAGCTGTCAGTGTGATGGGCAGGCTCGCCCCACTCGGACTTTTTAGTCAGGCGATTGAGGCCATAGCACCTTGTAAAATCCAACCCCAAGTAAAGAAGTTTCTCCTGAATTCCTTATCGGATTTATTAGTGACTATCTTATATTTATGATCCCTAGTTTTGGACACCCGCATAAGTAATATTTTACTTTACATGTATTTCACGCTGATGAAAAACAAGGTGATGCTGAAATTTTATTCCACATAGCCATGTGTTTTAATGGCACCCAATGTAAGTGTCTTAATGTTGGGTGATTGCGTCACTTGGGTCCCCCAGGGCATAATCCAGCCCTAGCTCAACTCTGATGATGTATGAAGGATGTCCCTTTGCAAAGAGAGATGAAACAATGTTCCCTCTAAGATGCACATGTGTGTGGCTGCACAGCAATCTGGGATGTACCGCATATTGAAATAAGCACGCCACTCACAACTTTGTCAGTTTGTCTGGAGGCCTTTCCAACGTAAAGTAAGTCACAACTTTTAAAATGTAAACTGGCCATAGACAAAAAAATGGTGCTCAGAGGATTTTGTAGCCTGACTAACAAAGAATATTTTGATGGATCATTGCCCTGAAAAGTCAATAATCCTTATGGGCAGAATTTTCTGGCTGATGTGTGGGTGGCGGAGCCCGCACATCAGCGCTTAAAATGTTGGGGCGCTGACGTCGCGCAAGCTTCCCGACGTCAGCATGTGGCATCGCGATATTTCATTTGGCGGACACGCTCAGCAGCGGGACACTCACCCGCCATTATTTGAAGGCCTCGTTAAGGCCCTTAACTTGCCAATTGTCCAGGATTTTGAGGGGCCCGTGTGAACACTTGACTCGGCTTGATGGTTGGCTGCTGGGTGACAAGGGCTATCCCCTCAGAAGGTGCCTCATGACGCCTTTCCGCCATCCAAGAACAGAAGCTGAGCAGCGGTACAATAGGAGCCAGGGCACCACAAGGGCTGTGGTGGAGAGAGCCATCGGTCTTCTCAAGATGCGCTTCCGTTGTCTGGACCACTCAGGGGGCGCACTCCAGTATCCCCCAGATCGCGACTCTGTGATAGTGGTAGCACAGGCCCAACGGGCAGGCGGGTAGGAGATTTTTTAATAAAACTCATGCACTGTCGGGATATGTGGACTCAGAGGGGATGTTCATGTTTTCCACGAAGTTTTAATTGCAGAAAGTGTTTTAAAGTTGCCTGTGTGATTGTTAGCAGTCCTCATTGATTTCCAAGAGCTTTTTTTGTACTCTGAAATCAGTTTGCAGACAGTAATCTTTCTTGGGCCTGCAGCTTTCCGGAGGCCTCCGTTTAGCCTGGGGGTATGGGCTCTGACATCTCCACTGGAGGCAGCTCCCCTGAGGAGGAAGGGAGGGATAGAATAAGGAGGAGGGCAGGGCTGGACAATCAGCCTCCAGGAGAGCCACCTTTGAGAGGCCAGGCACAGGCAGAAGGGGCGCAGGGCCAAGAGGTTGTCCAAGGCGGAAGAGGCCACAGAAGATGCCACTATCCTGCTGCCAGGGTATACAGGTGGCGAAGCAGCTACCTCAATATGTCTGAGGTGCAGTGTTGAAGGAGGCTCCGACTCTCAAGGGAGACAGTCAACTGTATCTGTCAGATGATTGGCCCTGAGATATCTCCTAACTGTGTGGGTGGACACCCCATGCCAGCGGCTCTGAAGGTCACAGTTGCCCTCCACTTCTATGCCTCTAGCTCCTTCCAGGGTTTGGTGGGTGATCTTTGCAGTGTCTCCCAATCAGTTATCCATACATGTGTCAAGCAGGTTACAGACACTCTGTTCAGATGGGCATTGACCTTCATCCACTTCTGCTGCGACCAGGCAAGTCAGGCACAGCGAGCCAGAGGCTTCGCGGCCATTGCTGGCTTCCCCCGTGTCCAGGGTGCTATAGACTGTACACATGTGGCCATCAAGGTGCCAGCAGGTGAGCCCGGTGCCTTCGTCAACAGGAAAGGCTTCCACTCCATGAACGTGCAGATAGTGTGTGATCACAGGATGCTGATTCTGCAAGTCTGTGCAAGGTACCCAGGCAGCTCCCACGATGCCTACATCCTCAGACACTCCCAGGTGCCGGGGCTCTTCAGTGCTCCAGCTCGGCTTGATGGTTGGCTGCTGGGTGACAAGGGCTATCCCCTCAGAAGGTGCCTCATGACGCCTCTCCGTCATCCAAGAACAGAAGTTGAGCAGCGGTACAATAGGAGCCAGGGCACCACAAGGGCTGTGGTGGAGAGAGCGTCTCAAGATGCGTTTCCGTTGTCTGGACCACTAAGGGGGCGCACTCCAGTACCCCCCAGATGGCGTCTCTGTGATAGTGGTAGCATGCTGCACTCTGCACAATCTTGCGCTGGAAAGGGGGGATGCAGTTGACGATGAAGACCTTGATGCAGTGGACGAGGCTGCACATGATGAATCCAGCAGCGCCTCAGAGGATGAGGAAGCACTGGGTGATGATGAGGGGCAGCACGCCAACCCGCTACTACACCAAGGAGGCAGAGACATCTGGGACAATTTAATCCAAAGAACCTTCAGCTAGCTCCACACACATGGATCAGCAGGAACAGCATTGCCTGGCGCTTCCACACGTGGCACTTAGGTGCTACATCTTCCACCTTATCAGCTGCAACTAAGGGCTTAGTACAGAAACATCAATGTTCACTCAAACACTCATGATAAATATGTGAAAAAGAAAAATGCACCACAAAGGAAACACCCTCAGCCATGGTCAGAAAAGTGGACTTTATTATGTCCAAAAAATAACACAGACTTCTCTATTGCAATAAGAAGAATTTTGTTCCCTATTCTAAGGCCAACACAAAATCACCAGTGACATACCCGTGGAGTGCCTAAAGTGCCTTATGCTTACGTTTGCGGGTGCTAAGTCTTGGTGCTGCCCCATTGGTCGGAGTGGCTTGTGGGACAGCCTGCTGACTCTGCTGTCCTGTTGGCATCAATGACCTTGGCCGGCATCCTCTGGCCCATGGAGCCTGTGATGGCCCCGCCTGGGAGGGAGTGGCCAGTTCCAGAACTGGCACCTCCCCAGTTGTCGCAGCCTCAACGGAAGCAACGCTGACTGGCCAGAGGGGCAGAGGAGCTGCTGCCCTCATCCGGAGCGCCCTGAGAGGAGCTCACAGCGACGACAGGCAGCTGCTGCGCCCACGTGAGGTCACTTTCGACTTCCCTGCTCACCGCAGATGCATGGGCACCGAGTGCCGACGCTTGGTGTCCACAACACCTCCCACATTGGGAATGACCACCCGTGGCCAGTACCACTGTGAGGGCTTGCAGGTCAGAGCGTATCCCAATCATGAAATATTCCATTCAATTGAAGCCCCTCTCTATGAGAGTCACCAATCTCTCAGTGGAGGGAGCCTGAAGCTCTGCCCTGAGGTTCATGCCTTCACGTGCACTCTGCCTGGACTCCTCCATCGCAGAGAGCAACTGAAGCATTCCCTCATGCAACCCTGCCAGATGCAAACGCGCTTCCTGCCTCCTGTCCTGCAGCTGCTGCATTATTGACAACTCCAGAGGCACGTCATCAGTGCCGGACTCAGCATGTGCCTCGTCCCCTGCAGCCCTCCGGCTGCTGGTGCCATCGGCACTCTCTGTCCGTGCCATCTCCTCCAGCGATTGTGAAGTGTCCTCTCCACTGTGACCTGGGACACTAGCCGACGGTAAATTCCCCACTGAGGTGTTTGTGTCTGCGCTGGTGCCTGGCTGGCTGAAATGATGTGCCGCAAGTTGCACGTGTTGGGCCTCAGGTTTGGAGGGGGGGCTGCAGTGTCTTTGGGCGCAGCCATGCGGTGGTGATGCTGAAATTAACAACAAGGACAGTGCATCAATTAGCGTTCAGTCAGTTAAACCTTTCAACCCTTTCCACCCCCCAGCCTTATAAGTTGCTCGCCCTTCAAGACCCTAAAGAGAAAACATTGGTGGGGTGGAAAAGAGTCAAGAGGAGGCCCAAACATTAAACGCACATGTAGACAGGCTGGTCAGATGGCCTCAGGAATGCCACATAGCATGTTATGTACCATTGGAGTGGGGGGAGTGCAGAGGTACCTGACCTGGATGCATGCTGGCCTGGATAGTTGCGGGGCTGAGGAAACATTGTAAACAGTAGCAACATTTGCTGTGGAACACAGGAGATTGACAGGTCACATTATTGACCTTTATTCCGTTAGGAGGGGCATAGACTGGGTGGGCAGGAGGCAACATTTCCCCTTGGCGCAGGGATGAGTAACGTGGTGGCATTTATTTAAGTTGAGTGCCATGAGGTTCACAGCTGAGGTGCTGAGGACCTTTTGGACAGAGTAATGTGGGGCGCACTGGCTGAAAGGGTGGTGGAGGTCCCAAACCCCCTCAGATGCAATAAATCTTTGGCTGTGCAGCGGCAATCCAATGGCATACTAGACCATGGGGATAGTGGTCACAAATGGGATAAGGCAACTTTGGAAGGTGGTGGAGACGCAAATCCTCAAGGGGATGAGGGACCTTTGTGTGTGACACACACGTCAGAATGTCTCAGTCTGTGAATGAGCAGTGTTGCAGCATTAACAATTGCAGCAACCATCAGTGGTTTGGATGGTGGGCAGACAGAGTGGATGGGACTGTGGACCTCAAATACCTGGCCGCTGGACCCCAGCCTCGCTGCCCCCGGCCGCCCTGGCCTCCTGCCTCCTCCCTAGCTCCATGGTCTGCTCCTCGAAGGGTGTGAGGCACTGGAGCAGGGCGTGCCCACCTCCAGTCCTCTGGCGCTCCCGCAAATTGTGTTGACTTTTTGCCTGCAGAACAGAGAAGAGGGTTTATTGGGGCTGATCACTCATGTACTCTGCACGTGCACGCCGCACCCCAACCACAGTGGCCCATCTGAGGCCTCCAGCGGCTCCTGTCCACACTACTGGTGATCAGTCCCCAGAAGATAGTACGGCTGCTCCCAACCCCCTCCCCCAACGGCCACCTTGGACACATTCGGCATCCATAACTTTGAATAGCACACGGGTCTTAGCGCCCATGGCAAGGAGGCGCAACTAGGTGTGGCGCCGATGCCAGCAGATGGCACTTGGCCACAATACATTGAGGCGCCCCTTGCACCATCCCATCACCATCAATAAGACATGTGTTGGAGTTCTGAGTATGTGTCTAGTGGCCTCCCCTGCAGGTTGCCCCCAGACTACTCAAATGCCACAAACACCAACATATGCTGTGGGGAGAACCCTTCTTCTCCTCAACCACTAAGGCTGATGTAAGTATGGTCAGTACCCATTTGCCCACCCAGCGTGCGCCAAATGCCGAATGCAGTAACAACAGCAAGATGGTGGGGGGGAGAGACCGACATGGTATTCACCCTTCCGGAGTGCAGCAAATCATTGAATCTTTTTCAGCACTGGGTGCCAGTGCGCCGCACATCATCATGGGCACTGACAGCGTCACCAACCTCCTCCCACGCCTGGCTGATGACATGGGGGGCCCTCCTCCACCCATCCTTTGGATATAACACATGCCGACGGCTGGAAATCTCTTGGAGGAGGACAGTAAGGCATGCATCGGAGAATCGAGGGGTACAGTGGCCCCCCGCTTGTCTCTCCTGCAGCCTGCTCCCCCTCCTCCTGCTCATGCTCCTTTGGAACCAGAGCTCCCTCCCTCACTCCCTGAGTGGCCATGGTGCACTGCCTCAAGCAGGCTGCCTGGCCACTCTTTATACAGACTGCCATTGGAACCGGCGGTCTGAGCACGCCCGCCTCCGTGACTATTTTCCTGTTCTCCACGGGAGTCTAACCCGCTGGGTGGGCCATAATTGGCCTGCCCACGGAAAATGGCAGCGCAGCCCATTTCAGCGGCGGCAATCGGCTGCCCACCCGCCAAATGGAAAATTCTGGCCTATGTCTCTGTACGCATTGATATCCAAGTGGGGTTGGAATTTCATTTAAACTCATGAGTAGGGTGAACCTAACTAGATAATCTTTGGAAAACTTCCCAGTGCCCTGTGCTGGTAAGAATAATGGGAGCCTCGGTTCCATGCATAAGGTCTCTGGAATCACGTGTGTGCCTAAACGAAGAAAATATGCACCAGACAAAAAGAATTGCTACCTGTGTGAAATTCTTAGTAGCTTGGTTTGGAGTCTCCTAACCATGGTGATGGGCTTCTGTGTGTGTCAGATACCCAACTGATCTAAAAGCAATAACATTGTTAGTGTCTAAATTTATGTTAGGTTGGCATATATATAAATGGGTGTTACCTGGTCTGTGCACCAATACCAAATGGAAAGTACAGTTATTCCAAATATTACACCTGGCCAAGGAAAGTCAGCACTAGAAGGACTCTTAAAGATGTGAAAGGCATCCTCTCTTGGTAGGCCACAGGTTGAGTTAGGATCATGGATAGTGGGGATGGCCATAAAATATTTCTTCTTGAGGCCCGAGTAGCCATCAACTTTGATAAAAGCTATAAAACATAGAGTTAATTTACTGAACAAAGTATTTGTTATACTTTCATGCAGTTAAATGGACACTGAAATTGTGGCACACTAGATCAGGTATACTGTACATAATCAGCAGTCTGTTATTAGGTTAACGGAATTTTTAAAATTATTATTCCTTTGAAATAATTTCCAAGACGTGATTTTCACTAGAAAGTTTTTGTATGCAAATTGTGCTTTTGCAAAATGTTCTCTTTCTTTACTACCCCATTTTTAAACCTTCTCTTTCCTCCCCCTTTATGTTCTCCCTGCTCTATTCCCAAAGTAAACAAGATGAGAAAGCAACGTGTTCTTCATATAAAGTTGTGACTGAATTGAGAGCTCAGTGTGTGGGGAATCATGGGTTTGAATTCCTGATATCTGCTTCCAAGCTATGGTGGAAAAATCTTGGTGCTGATCAACAAAGTGAGAAAAGTCTGTATTAGGAAATGTAACGCTTTCTATTTCAAGTGCACAGGACCGGATTTTCGTGTAGACTCGAGAAAAGGCAACTTGTGCACTTTTGCACCTTCTGAAATGCACACATGACCCATGTGTGACTTTGCCCAGAATTTTTGTCTTTTCACACAGGGGTGAGATTTGCAGTGCATTTTGTGATTTGCAATGGATCAAGTGAGGAGTGTGGGTGCGGAGGCGGGCTGTTTAGCCGACTCGGTTCTCCAACACAGCTCCGACCCAGCTCCCAAATGCCACCTAAACCTCAACCACACCCACCCCCACGCCAACCCATGACCCTCAGATTGCCCATGCCACCCCATGCCCCCCTCAGTCCTGCCACCACCCCCATGCTACCCCATGTCCCACAACCACACGTGCCCCTATGACTGCTCAGATCACCCATGCAGCCCCACTTCCCACACCCAAAGGCAAAAAAACTTGAATTGGAGAAGAAGAAAAAGAAAGGAAAATGTGAAAACTTGAATTAGAATTTCAAGGCAAAAGAAAAGTGAGAAAATTCGAACTGGACAGGGAAAACCTTAAATTATACAAACAGGAGGTGGCAGTAAAACTTGAGGATGACTCAGGCTTAACTCCTGGTTTGGATTTGCAAGGAATAGGAATTAGTGCTTTTGTGTCATTTGAGAAAATTGTCACAAAACTGCAGTGGCAAAAATGCAGAGAAAATTTGACTATTTTTCTGCAGAGTGTGTTCATAAGAAAAGTTTGGAGGTGTACTCATCTCTTTAAGATGAACAGTCTGGTTACTCTGATAGTGAAAACTTCTGTTCTCAATGCCTATGAGTTGGTGCCTGAGGCCTACAGGCAGAACTGTGGAAATTTAAGGAATAAACAGTGTCAGACCTTTGTAGAATTTGCAAGAGAAAAGGAAATGGTATTTGATAGGTGGTATAGGTCGATAAATGTTGAACCAGACTTTGACAACCTTAGAGGGGTTGATGCTAATGGAAGAACTTAAAAAGTGTCCCATTAGGAATAAGGTCCCGCCTTAAAGACAATTAAGTTTCTAAGATAAAGGAGGCTGTACTAATGACAGATGAGTTGTCTCACAAGCATGTTAGTAACAAGCCTTTGTTTGTAAACTCACAGAGAAACTGGAGAGATAAGAGATCTGATTATAATAAATAAAATAGCCCAGGGGAGAAACAGACCCTCCTCAGAGTAGTAAGAGAGAGAGCCTGGAGATTAAGGTTAATTCAAGGGTACCAACACATTATCTTGGTCATAAAAAGGACATGTGAAGCCTAAATGTTGTAAATTAAAAAGCAAGACTGTGGCAATCTTTCTGGTCCTTCTATCAAAAAAAAAATGGAGTTACTTCACCTTCAAATATAAAACTTCCATAACCTTTTATGTTCTGATTTACTCCAACTGTAAATACAATAGATTGTATCATTTTGTCACAAACTTCATTCACTGGTACAGCTTTTCTGGAGAAACATTGGACCAGCTACAGGTTTAGTTTTCAATTTCCAGCATTCTGCCTTCACATGCCCTGTCTTATGGCGACACATCTGTTGGAGGTGCAATGCATAGCAAAAGGGGTTGTAAGATCTATCTCGATTGCATTAGTTAGTTCATGCAAAAGTACCTTTTCTTTAGCTTGGTGTATTAGTTTGCTGTTAAATAATGTTTGATTAATGTTGATTTTAGTTGATTTGTTATAGTAAAAGTCTTAAAACATGAAATTTTGTCCTTCAGTTTACTTCCATTGGTCATTGGGAAATTCATCTCTTTTTATAAGTTATTGGTCTCTACTGTCTTGTAACAATAGCTAGAACTGAGACTAGATTTTGCTGTGTAAAGTTCAGCTTCTCCCTCAGGATTGGCTCACGATATTGTATTATAAATAAGTTTATTGTTTAGATTGATATCTTATATTATAATTTTAAATGTTTATACATTGTGTAGCATGAGTTAAATGGGCTAAAATGACAGAACAGTTGTTCCATTTGTGTGAATCTTGCCACGTATGTGAACTCCTGAATCCTGCCAGATTTTGGAACTCCTGGATGGTTTGTTCAATCAGAATAATCTTTTGGGAAATGTCTTCAACTGCATTCACTGAACTCTTAAGAACAGTGGGAGACACTTTATCACTTTATGGGAGATTTGTGGACATATGCTTCAAGAGTTGGTTACCTAACAGCTAGATAAAGATTGATGACTGGAAGTGAGTAACCATCCACCAAGTGCAGTGATAGCTGAGGCCAAAAATCTTGAAACAATGTTCCTTCTTTGCAAATGAATTTTCAGTACTGAATTCGTGGGCAATGCCTTGAAGAAAGGCAACTCTGGAGCCCTGGAGAAAATGCTTGGCAAAAAGGGGATGTTAGCAAAGTAGCAGTATTGGCAGATTAGGTGTTAAGAGTACATTTGACCTCTGAACTCCCAAATTCCAGAATAAGTTAAATAATACAGTGGAGACAGAAGCCCTTGGAAAAGGAAAGGGATCGGCCAGAAGTTGTGCTTCAGGCTAGGACCAAATGTAGGTGGGAACAGGATTCAGGTGTTGCAACAAAATGACACTTTAAAAAAAGAACATTTAGGGCAGAATTTTTAGCTTGGCATGTGGGCGCGTGCCCGACCCGCTCGAGTGTAAAATAGCGTGTGATGTCATTAGAATATTTTCCTGCTTAACTAATGTCACTTCCTGCTCCTGGCAACCAGTTATGGGCTGTACAAAACCTGAGGCATTTGTGTGAAACAACATCTCAAAGAATCCTCAGGTGCTCTTGAGTGAGTTTCATCGAGCTTTTGGAGACATAGGCCCAGAAGTTCCAATCCCCGGGGGCATTATACCCCAGAGGTGCCCCAAAAGATGTGCTGGGGGCCACCTGGAAGTCCCCATCCAAAGACTGCACAGGAATTGCCTGGGAAATTTAAACTTCCGATGGGTAATTACCCTCCACCTGGAACCATCCGTTACCCTGATTGAAATTGGACACTTCAGATGGTTCCAACTCTCTTAGCAGAATAGTTACCCAGGAAAAGTTAGAAGGATTAAAACTGTTTCTAACTCCTGGGTAACTATGGTGCTGACACCACCCCCAACACCCCCACTGGAGCCCCGATTACCCTCCCAACCACCCCTTAACTTCTCAAAGCGGCTGGGCCCTTCAAATTTACCGCTTTACAGCAGCTATTGCCTTAAAAAAGGGGGCCTGGCTTCACTTTCCCCGATGCTGCTGCCCTGCACAGGAAGGACTCCATAGTTGCTGCGCTGCATATTTCTCGCAGGCCCGGGTTGGAAGATCACATGAGAAATGTGCTGCTCCTGACCCGGATAAGTAAAAAGGAGCGAAGCGGCAATTCAACAGCGATTGCCACTCCACGGAAGTCCTGGGCCATATTTTTCTTAAAATAGCATGTGAGTTTTTTTGTCAAAAGTTTTGAAAATGCTATAATTGCTTTTGTAACGTCTGAAGTTAAGGGGAGTCTTTCAGAGATGTTAAACCAAGGGGGGTGAGCGTAAAGATCCTATGCACAGTTTTGAAGAATACCAGATAGGTTCCCCTCAGCACACCATTCCCCATTGAGGGAAGTATTTTCCTAAGTTGTAATGTTGGAAATGTGGACACACAACAATAGCAATGACTCAGTTATATGTACCAAATACCATGAGAACCACAGCTCCAGACAACATGATCACTGTCTGCAACGCATCTGTGTATATTACAGCAGCCAGACCACCTGTCACAAAAGAGAAAGCAAAAATAAGTCTTCAAAACAAACATTACTTAAAAGTGTACATAATTGTGAGTGTGTGAGACAGCATGTCTACAACCATTGATTGTTTGCACATCTGAATCTATATATGTTTGTGCATGATTATGCATGAGTGCATGGTATGAGTGTGCACCAATTTTTTTATTTGAGTGTTTAAATATCTTTGTGAATGTTTAATTTAGCATTGTTGCATATTTATGTTTTTGTGTATGTCTTTACTTATGTATGTCTGCAACTGTATATATGTATATGTACTTATTTACGTATGCACAAGTTTGTATGTCTGCATGTATTTGTGTATGCATGTATGTGCTTATTTGTGTGTTTGCAAGTGTGTGTGCATATGCATGTGTGTTTGTGTTTATTAATGGGGGGGATTTTATGGAGCCTGCAGGAGTTGAGGTACAGAGGTTGAGTCAGCGGCGTGTTTGTGACATGTCGGGCTTCATTCAGGTAGTGGGTTCCAATGTGTAATACATGTGCATGGCACGAATACTCATTATATTGAAGCTGCTTTTTAATTACATCGTAGCTTCAAGATTAAGTCAGCAGCACACGACAATTTCGTGGCACCAGGTTCACATTGGTTTAAAGATGGTGTGCACCAGTCGGCTTTGTGCAGCTGTATCTAAGGTCTGCAGTTTTCCCTGTTGAGATCTGCATTTCAAGGAGATTGGCAGCATGGAGGCTCGGGACTGGAAAGGGTAAGGTTGGGCTCAGGGGGTTGGGTGTTGAAAGATTGGGGCTCAGGTGCATGGAGATGTGGAGGAGGGATGCAAGAGAAGACAGAGGGTGAGATTTGGGTGCGTGGAAGTGTGAGGAGGGAAGGGCCAAGTGTCCTGGTTGTGGTTACAGAGGGAAGGCACAAGGTTATATTGAGTGGGGTCAAGGCTAATGTGGGTAAGTGTGAAGGTAACAGGAGGAGGGTGGAAGGTACAAGCTTGGGTTTTGAATATAACACACACCATTGTCTGTGATTCACTGGAAACACATGTTAGGATGCAAGGATTGCAGATCGTAGTGGGAGGAGGCCAGTGTTGGGTGGATGGAGTTTTGTGTGTGGACAATGTGATGATTTAAGGTGTTCACTTCTTGTTAGTTCTATGGATGACAACCAAGGGCAAACATGTTCCCATCTCAATCTCAGCCCTCTTAACACAGCTCAATTGCTGGAATACCCATGGGTCTCATCCACCCGATATTCCTGCAAACCTGGAAGCAGGAGGAGAGGGTGCGACAAAGGAGAGTTCTTGCCGGCTGACAACAGAGGCCACGATGCCAACAGCAGGCAACACTAGAGGGAGAGGCTGATCATGATGCAGCCATCCAAAGAAGGCATAGTTGAAGACGGGCACTGGCGTGTCAACGCATCCTCAGGACAAGAACTAACTACCTGCAGATGTCAGAGAGGCAATGCCATAGACAACTGAGGATGACCAAGGAAATGGTCACTGAGATATGTGGGTTCATTCAGCAAGACCTGAAGCTATGTGGATTTGTTGGGAACCCCATGCCAGTGGCTTACAAGGTCACTGCGGTGCGCAATTTCTTCACCAGCAGTGGATTCCAGGATGCAAACGGCGACATATGTGGCATGTCACAGGCTGCCATACACAGGCACATAAAGGAGGTGACCAATGCCCTCTTCCATCAGGCCAATAACTTCATCCACTTCTCCACAGATGATGACAGCCCCAGACAGCAAGGCCAGCGACCTTTGGGGCCAATGCACATTTTTCTAGAATGCAAGGGGTCATCAACTGTATTCATGTGGCTATCAGAGCTCCCTGGAACCAGCCGGCTGCATTTGTGAATTGCAAAAGCTTTCACTCTGAAGGTGCAACTGATCAGTTTCTTAGAACAGCACATTCTGGAGCCAACCAGAGAGCAGGTTATTGTAGGCCTGGTATTGTGCAATGAGATAGGATTAATTGATGACCTACTAGTGAAGGCACCCCTAGGTAGCAGCGATCATAATATGATTGAATTTTACATTCATTTTGAGGGAGAAATTAGTGCATCCAAAACTAGTATTTTAAACCTAAATAAGGGCATGAAAGCAGAGCTAGCTAAAGTGAACTGGCAAATGAGGTTAAGGGATATGTCAAAAGGAGTTTAGTGGCAGACATTTAAAGGGATATTTCAGAATACAGAATATATACATTCCAATGAGAAAGATAAATTCCAAGGGGAGGGCCCTTGGTTAACTAAAAAAGCTAAAGACAGTATCAAACTTAAAGAAAAAGCATATAATTACGCAAAGACAGATGGCAGGTCAGAAGATTGGAAAGAGTAAAGAACAGCAAAGGATGATGAAGAGATTAATAAGGAGGGGAAAATTAGAATACGAGAGAAAGCTAACTAGTAACATAAAGATGGATAGTAAGAGTTTCTATAGATATTTAAATAAGAAAAAAGTTAACAAAGTGAGCGTTGGTCCTATAGACAGTGCGTCTGGGGAATTGATAATGGAAAGTAGGGAGATGGCGGATGAATTAAACAGGTATTTTGCTTCGGTCTTCACTATAGAGGACACAAGTAACTTCCCGGAATTAGCTGTAAATCAGGAAATGGAAGGGAGGGAGGAACTCGGGAAAATTACAATCACAAGGGAAGTGGTAATGAGCAAATTGTTGGGGCTGCAGGCTGACAAATCCCCAGGTCCAGATGGACTTCGCCCTAAGGTCTTGAAAGAAGTGGCTGGTGAGATAGTTGATGCATTGGTTTTAATTTTCCAAAATTCTCTAGATTCGGGAAGGTTCCATTAGGCTGGAAAATAGAACATATAACTCTTATATTCAAAAAGGGAGAAAGACAGAAAGCAGGAAACTATAGCCAGTTAGCTTAACATCTGTCATAGGGAAAATGTTAGAAGCTATTATTAAAGATGTTATAACAGGGTACTTAGAAAAATTCAAGGCAATCAGGCAGAGTCAACATGGTTTTGTGAAAGGGAAATCATGTTCAGCCATGTTTATTGGAGTTCTTTGGAGGAGTCACATGTGCTGTGGATAAAGGGGAACTGGTGGATTTACTGTACTTAGATTTCCAGAAGGCATTTGATAAAGTGCCACACCAAAGGTTATTGCAGAAAATAAAAACTCATGGTGTAGGGGATAACATATTGGCATGGATAGAAGATTGGCGCACTAACAGGAAGCAGAGAGTTGGCAGGGTGTGACAAATGGCGTGCCACAGAGATCAGTGCTGGGGTCTCAACCTTTTACAATTTATATAAATGACTTGGATGAAGGGACTGAAGGAATGGTGGCTAAATTTGCTGATGAAAGTAAATTGTGAAGTGGACATAAGGAGGCTACAAAGGGACATAGGTAGGTTAAGTGAGTGGGCAAAGATCACAAAATGGAGTATAATGTGGGCAAATGTGAAATTGTTTATTTTGGCAGGAAGAATAAAAAAGAAGCTTTTATTATCTAAATGGTGAGAGATTGCAGAGCTCTGAGATTCAGAAGAATCTGGGTGTCCTAGTGCATGAATCACAAAAGGCTAGTATGCGGGTACAGCAGATAATTAGGAAAGCTGATAGAATGTTATCATTTATTGTGAGGGGAATTGACTACAAAAGTAGGGACATTATGCTTCAGTTATACAGGGCATTGGTGAGACCACATCTGACTCGAAACATTAACTCTGTTTTTCTTTCCACAGATGCTGTTGGGCCTGCTGAGTTTTTCCAGCATTTTCTGTTTTTGTTACTGACAGAGACTTAATGGGCTTCTTCTGTACATCAACATGCTATGATCCTCAGAGGAAAAACAGAGGCTTGGAGACAGTTTGACTCTCTTTCTTGTCTTCCAACAACACTCACTGTCATGACCGGGCAGATATCCAGTTCACCTTCTGGCCTGTTTCCTCCATGACCAAATGCAAGTGCTGAGCAATTAAAACTGTGGATGGGCAGACTATTACATAGCCTGATAATATTAAGCCTCCATAGTTCTGGATAGAGTGTTACTTCTGAACAGGCTGATTTGAGATCACATTCAGATTATTAATTACCATTCACATAAGGAGTCTCGTAAAACAACACTCTCAAGAAACATAATTCCTGCTGCACAAAAAGGGACAAAAGGGAATTGTTTGAAAATGCACTACTTAATTGAAATGCCTACAAAGAATTTTAGTGGGCAAAACGGTAATAATTACAAATGAGTGATAGACAGATAAATAACTTTTTCAAAAATAATCAACTCTTGTTAACCTGTTTGAATGATAGGCTGGGTGACAGACCTACCTCCTATAGTGTATACTGCAGTAATAGCGAGTAATCCAATCACAGAAATGTAGAGGTCCCATTGCAAAGCAAGGTGAATAAAGACAGCTCCAGCATAGATATCAACCTGGGAAAAATACATCATCATAAAATATTTTACTCAGTAACATTAACCAAGCTGAAAAATATTTCACTAATTCCATTGGTGATCTGTATTGTGGGACAGTTTTATATATTGTTTGTATACAGGGTGGCATGCAATTGGGAGTTCTCAGGGATGTATGAAATTAATTGGCTTAAAAATTGGCGATATATAAAAAAGGTTGCTAACTCACCATCACCCATTTTACACTATCAAAATCAAGATCTACCCAATAGTGTTGCTACAATGAAATACATCAGGAATTAATTCGGCTTTTAATTCAAAAGTAATTTTTTAATTCAAAAGTACACAATTGGCTGTACATCGGGAGCAAAATTGAACTCAGTTGCACCCATTTTCTGGTTCTATGAGGCACCTCAAGGCTCCAAATTGGTGTCCAAGGTACATGCATGCACGACTAATGTGAATTGTGTTAGGTGTCACATTGGTAAAGGATTTAGCTTTCACGTACCTAATGTCCGCAGGTAACATACAGAGCCAGCAGAACATGACATCAATGAGAGTGCAATGTTGATTTGGTGCCAACGCTGCCATTTTGGAGCTCCACTCTCCAGCTTAAGCCCTTTCAGAATCGCTCACAGCTAAACATGCATTCAACCATTAATGCTAAAGGAATCCTCAACTACTTACAGGTGAGTTGTTGACTTATTTCTTGTGGCTGTTGCTGCAATGCATTTTGGGTGCTTTTCATAATTGGTTAAAGTTTCATAGGGAGTGGTGTGGCAGGTCTGAAGTATTCTTTTTCTGACTTAAAAGCTTGTGCACAGCTCAGTTGCTCCCAGAGATGGGTAGGCCAGTAGGCCTTCCTCTTGGCATTGAGCATGATTGGAAGAATGAGCAGAAGCTAAGCAGAGCAGATCAAGCTGCTAAAAGAGGAAGGAGAAGAAGTAGTAGGCGATAGGCAGAGGATTTATAGGGAGCAGATTGGTTGGAGAACAATTTTCTTGAGTGCTGTGATGCTCTGGAAGCCACTTTGCAAACTTGTATCTAGAGCCATGGTGGCAGCAGTCTGAGCATTCATAACAGCAAACTGAGATTAGATGACAGCAGTCTGAATTTCCACTGTAGTACATGGACATTGACTAGCTTCTACTTGTGCTGCAATGGAAGCTGTGATATCAGCCATCAGGCACTGCATCATGTCTAGTTCCACAGGTGTGCTGCTGGAGGTAGCCACCTGTTCCATTTTGGAAAGGATGGGCTCCAAGTTCGTCCACATTGAGTGCAGGCTCTCCGGCAGGGTTCAGAGTGCAGCAAGCATTGAATTGTGTATACCCATCAACATTCTTCTGTAGCCTGGCCCATCAATATTATCATCTGAGTCCTCTGTAGCAGAACTAATGTGCCACCTTGCCCTCTGTTGAGCTGGCACTTGTACTATACTTTCCCCACAGACCCCACCTGGTTGCAGTGCACTTGTACCCAGTATGTCCCCCCTCTGTCTTATGTAAGTTAAGTACAATGTTAGTAACTGAGCTGGTGGCTGCAACTATGGAATCGAATGACAGTGTGTCTTCATCTTCTCTGTCTTCTTGTTCTTCCTCCTTTGTTTGGGCAGGTTGCAATGTTGGGGTGCCAGAAGGGAAAAAGAGAAAAGGGTTGGGTTGTGATGAGGGGAGAAGAGAAAGTGAGAGATGTTTTCTCGCACCAAAAGTAGCTTTTCTGTCAGAAGAGATTGTGTGGTAAGGGAGAAGTGGGATGAGAGAAGGAGAATTAGGTATGCAGATACTCCTATCTTCAATTGCTTCAGCTATGGCTCTTCCTATCATGGCTTTACTAGTATAATGTTGGCTTCTAACCTCTGGCTGCAGGGTTATGAAATGTCTCAGAAAATCTGCAGCCATATCCTACAATGCCTGTCTGGTATTGATTCTCTGAGGGGCCTGGTGGACTGGTAGGAGGCGTTCCTCGAAAGGATTGCATCCTCTCAGGACCTTCTTCTTTGATGTTGATGCTGACCAAGCAGGATGACCATCTGTCTGCATGAGATTAATTCTAACTTGGAACACCTTACTATGTTGCAGGCATTATAAAAATACAAGTTGTTGCTTACAATGTGGATTAAATTAATCCTCATTGTTTGGGAAAAGCAATCACTCATTCTGCTAAACCCACCAATGACAGAATCCCATGTGGGTTCTCAAGGTGTCACTGATGTCAGTGGCATTATTGACCTTGCTCAAGAGAAAGAGTTGTTCTGCCTTTGTTCCTCTGTAATGGGCAGCCCTTCCCACAGATGGGCATGACGATGCTACTTGGTTTACAGTACAGATGTCAAAAATGCACTCCCACCCAGTCTTCACCAGTTGTTGCAGGATACGCTAACTAACTCCTATTCTCCAAGCAGGATACTAATGTCCGTATATCAGTTAAGCATCACGGGACGTCTCTCTCCCGTTATCACTCCTCCTCCATTCCTGCCCCCACCACTTGTTTTTTCTTTCTTTTGAGTTTTGAATGACCTAGCTATCTCCCTGAACATCACCACCTACATCTTTGAGGAGATGAGTATTTGTGCTTGTGCTTAAGCCAGCTGGAGTGCTTGGCATAGTTTGCTGTGAAGTGCCAGTATCTATGTCTCACTTCCTTTATGCCCTTTGGCTTGAGAAGAATTGCAATAGTTGGAGGATACTTGCTGGATAGTGACAGCATGTCTCTAACTTCACCTTTACCTTCACCAATGTCCTTGACAGATTGTGGGCCAAGAGGCTTAGGAACATCTTCTCAACCTCTCCATTGTCTCAGTATAGGTGGCCCACTGCTTTTCCTTGTTCTCTCCTAATGATTGTAAGCTGCCTTGCCGTGCAAGCAGAACACATTTATGGAGAGATTAGCAAGTTTGAGAACTACAAACAATACCACTAGACTATATCCCGCCCTGTACCAGTCTTTTCAAATGAGCTTTTATGGTTGTTTCTCTTGCTGGTAGTCTTTTGAAGTTGAAATTTGGAATGTTCTATATATAACATTATTGTATTCCATTGTAATTGTGCCATACTGTTTCCCCTCAATGACAGAATATTGTAAAATGAGGTAAAAGTTATGTATATGCTTTGGAGGTTATCTCCCTAAGGGAGCAGCTGGTGAATATTTACATTGGATCAATGTCTTCAGTGAAGGAATAGTACATGAAATCCCATGGAGGTCCTGCCATGCTACCGTAATTCCAGCAGGGTCCACTGGAACACAAAAGAACACAATAGGGATCTGGTTGGAAAGAGTCCCCGCCATTTATTGGATTTTCAAGTTGGTTTTATGAGATGTGGAACTTCTCCATGCCCCTTATAAAGCCAATAATGTCAGGAAGTGACTCCAGGGACAGAGTCATTGGCACACTCTCTACTTGGGAGTTCATACTTCCCTGGCTTAGTTGGGACCTGATATTGGATTGGAGGTTGGTATGTGGATATGAGATGGTTTTCAGCTAGGCTGTAAGCCCCATTGGGAGAGTGTGAAAGGCTTTGATCCCTAAAATTTGGGAAATTTAAAAAAAACCTGGATTTGGCCCCTTAAACATAGGGATGAGGAAGCTCAAAGGAGTCTGCTTTGGGAACCCTCTCTGACAGGTGGGCACGGTAATACTTGACTACATGGGACAACAGAAGCACCTGTAGTGGCACAAGCACCTGTCAGCCCCATGCAAATAAAATGATCTGCTGACCCCTTCAGCAGGGTCAGTGCTGGAGAACACTGATTCAAACTGCTTGGATCACCACCCTTAGATTTCAGGACCCATGTATACAAAGGCGCTTACACTTACTTTGGCATTTTTCCTCCTGTCACTGTAATTATTCATTTGCTTCCAAGTTTGCTGAGCCTGGGAAGCTACATTCGCTCAGTTGGCCTCTCCCCACCCATGCAGCTTGCAGCTGGGATTCAATAGGAAATAGAGGCTCTGCTGTTCTCTCTGACAGGATTTCCAATTGTCTCTTTTCCCTTGTTCACCTTCATTGTTTTTATTTGAAGAAGTTTTGCTCTTCCAAGAATGTCCAACGTGAAGAACTTCTGTGCTTCTCACTGACAGAACTTCCATTTATCCCTTTTACCTTGTTCACATTCATTGCTTTCTATTTGCAATTCTGATGAAAGGCTATCGAGCTGAAATGCTAACCCTATTTCTCGCTCCACAGAAAGTGCCTGATCTGCTGAATATTTCCAACATTTTCTGTTTTGATGACAAAGATCTTGGGTTCGGGTGTATGGCATTAATGAGGAATACAGTGGGTGATATTTAATGTAGGCGATGGGGTTCTTGCCCACTGGATGGAAAGCGATCGAGAACCCCGCGTTGCCTTTTTTAGGGAAGGCCTGCCCTGGGCAGCAGCCGGTCTTCCCTGGGATCAAGGACCCCTGGGGCGGAAGTCCTGCCTGCAAAGAGCTGCTGACCAATCTGAGGCTGGGGAGGCAATGGCCACTGCTGGTAATGCATCCACCCGAGGCCCAGACCACCAAGGGACCCAGGCCAAAGGTGACTGATGGCGGGAAGGGGGTTGTGGGATGAGGGGTCATGGGGGGAAAGGGGGGACAGCAGGAAGGGCAGGGGAGTGACTGTCAGCGGGCTCACCCTTCCCTCAATCAGGAACTGAGTGCCTTTGAACGAGAGACCTTCCCCCTGGAAGCCCGCAAGCAACCCTTGACAGGGTCAATTGCCCACTTAATGGCCTCAATTGGCAGCAGGGCGGGTATGCTGTCCACAAGCCTTTTCACCACAGGCTTAATTGAGGCAGAGGCGGAAAGGTGGTGGGGACCTCTCCCACCCAATTAAATGTCTCCTCCACCAAACTCGTCACAGGGGTGGCATTAAATTCCATTGCTGGGAGAAAGGTGTGGAGAGGTACAATGGCTGGGGGAAATGGAATTGGAAGCATACAATCGCTGGAAATTTCCTACAGTGTTTTAGTGATTAGCTTCCATGTCGTTGTAAGAAGTCCTGGACATACCCCATATGTAAATATTTCGGCCAATCTTTAAAAATTAATATGGCTCATCTTAAAAACCCCTTAGAAAATTCCTGGCAAATATGTTTGGTGTTGTGAGGAATGTTGTGCATTGAAGATAAAGAACTGTTTGTTTGCTCCAGTTTTTGAGCACTTATAGTCATGATTTGCAACCTGCCTACATCTGACCCTGTTGAGGCAGCCAACGTGCAAACTTTGTGCTTCTCCCTCATTTCCTTGATTTGAGCAGTTAGCCCAGTGTGACCCACGCTGCTCGCTGGCTGCATGCACAACAGAGGCACAACAGCATGTGAGGTTAGCACGTGTTACAGTTAGCCTCTAAGGTAGTTTTGTCTCACTTAAAATGAAGCTGCACTGAATCACAGGAGGCTGCTGCTGAATGTTATTGCTGCTGTTCAATAAAAGTATATGAAACATCAGGGTAGTGAGAAGGTTCCCAGATTTAGCAATGCGATGCTGAAGCTATTAGTCGTGAAGGTGGACAGAAGCAGAGAAGCCATGTTTTTGTAGGGTGCCAGAAGACCCTCAAGGCAAACTGACCAAATGAATGGGAAGAAGTAGCAAGGGAAGTCAGTGCCCAGATTCTAGCCCTGAGAACCTGGCAGCAATGCCTGAAGAAATTTAATGACCTCATACTGATAATCAAGGTCAGTGACTTCATTTTCACGTGATGACCTGCCAAACCACAGTGTCCCATGCTGCTCAATGCACCACCCCTTATTACTCACCCAATAGCAGTACTCAACACTCAGGATGCATTCCTCACATTCACATTCTCCACCTCACCCTCATACACACCTTTCTATGATGCCAGCCTCAAAGCCAGTACTTGCAGACTCCACATATCTTCAGCTATTCAGCTATGGAAGGCACATCACCCAAACACACTGCAACATATTCAGTCACATTTTCCCCCAGATGGTGTAGCAGAGAACCAGCGAGTGGCAAGCATGACTACATCCACTGAACCTGACAAAGGAGATGGTGCTGTACATCATGGGACAGGGTCCATAGCATCTGGCATTGCTGAGACTACCTTATGCCCCTTCTCAATCCCTTCCTCACTTTCATTCTGCTGTCTGACATGATGTTCAAGCTGCAGATGGTATGACAATGGACCTCTTGCTTTCCTCTACATGCCCACCTCCCTCATTCCAACCCTCCCCTTCCAGCTTTAAGCTTTAAGACACCCAAGAACAGCTGCCCGGCCAGCCACAGCACACAGAAGGATGAGACGGAGCAACCTCACACCAGTGATGAGTAATGTTCCTTCTAAGCTGCAGGACTGCATGGTGTGCAGCAATCTGGAACTTACGATGCAGGGAACAAACAGACTGCAAACAACCAATGTTCCCTTGAAGATGCACGTATGCCTGTTCTGTGCAGTAAATTAACAGGGTCACGCAGTACAACAAACAATCCATGCACAACAAAGAGAAATTAGAGGGAACATTGGTGATGAGGAAGCACTCGAGGCTGCCAGCTCAGAAACTGGCATTGAGCTAATCTTAGGGTCAGGATCTGCACCAGGCGAGTCACTGGCCAAATGTGGGCTTCAGTCAGGACAGGGGGATAGGGCAGTTCATGCGCCAACTCCCCAGAGGGCAAGGTTGCAGATGGTTTCTGCTACAGTGAACTTGGACAAAGCAGCATATAGGACAATGTGGTTAATAATGCACATTGAGATGCCAGAGTGTATTGACAGAAAGCTTCCCGTCACTGTCAAGGAGCATGGAGGTGTCCATCCCAAAAATGGCAGAGGGCATCTCACAGAACCTTTCCACTGTGGGAGTGTTGGTTAACTCCATGACAGCACTAACAGACTTAACTGTGATGACCACTGTCTTAGCTTCCAATGTAGCGCAGACAGAAGCCACCCAATGTCTCAGAGTTGCAGTGGAAACTCAGAGGAGATCATACTGAATGGCAGGTTCAGACTGCTGCCAATTTGGCCAGCAGGCTCTCTCAGCAGTTCAACAATCTGCCCTCCAACAGATTACTAAAATTGGTGAGGTGCCACCCATAGGAGTGACAGTGGCACCATGGTGCATGGCCATGCTGTACTCTCAGGATGACACCATTTGTGGTTCCATGGCTGTCAATCAAACAGTTCCCTTGCTGTTGCCTCTCAGCCTAACTGCTGCCACTTACACCGAGATGATATAGCCTGAAGACAGGCACACAAGACCTGGAGATGCTTAAGGGTTTCCTGTAAGGCCATCTGCAGTCTCCTCCAGTTAAAGTCAGCAACCTTCCACCAGCTGTGCAGCAATCACTGGGATAGCATTGCATAGAAGCACTAGGACAGGCAAGGGTATCCCAACAACAGGCTCTGAGGGCACTAGAGGCAAAGGCGGTGTTGTATGTTGTTTTGGTTGTCTAAGAACAAGGTTTAGAGGATTTAAGTCTTAACAATAACTATTTATTGTAGAACTAACAGAATCAGAATCACAGAATTGTTACGGTGTAGAAGGAGGCCATTTGGCCCATCATGTCTGCACCGGCTCCCTGCGCGTTCTAACTTAGTGCCAATCACCTGCCTTTTCCCCATAATCCTGCACATTGTTTCTATTTAAATAATCATCCATTGCCCTCTTGAGAGCCTCAATTGAACCTGCCTCCACTACACTTCCAGGCAGTGCATTCTAAATGTATGTACAGATGTATGTACAGATATATAAGATATATATATATATATATATCTAGATATACAAGACAGTGGGCTTCTTCAGCCCAAGCCATGAGTTATCTCCATTCAGACTACTGAATGGTGACTGACTTTACATAATCATGCAGCGGTGCTGTTTCCCCAGCCCCACATTTACTCTTTCAGTCCTGAACACCCTAATAACACAGGCTGCACCATGGTGATGGCAATGTTATGGAGGACGGAGCTGACCACCATGTACTTCTTAATCCACTCCGTCGTATAGTGTAGGGTTCCCCCCCAAGTGGTCAAGGCAGTGGAACTGTTATTTGAACAGGTTGATTGTCTGCTCCACAATATTTCTTGTGGCTCTCATTGTATGCCCGCTATCTTTGCATGGCTCGGTAGGGGAAAGGGGGACAGCAGCATGCATATTTGTCCTTTGTACCCAAGCAGCCATCCTCTGGCTCTGCGAAGAGGGCTGAGGACAGTGGGTATGGCTGGCTGACGCTTGATGAATGCATAGTGGTTGCTGGCAAGATGGTAGACATTCACCATTCTTATATATTGGCATGGTCACATGCCAACTGCACATTTATAGAATAGTAGCCCTGGTAGTTCCTGTACTTTTCTCTATTGTCATGGGGCCCCGTTAAGCCAACTGCATGCAGTTGATGCACCCTGGACTATCAGGAATCCTGCTATCCTGGCAAAGCCCCATGCCCTCACACCCTGCTTGTTCCTGCTGAAAGAGAAAGCAATGTATTCTCCTCTTCTGGAATACATGGTCTTCATGACCTTCCAGATGCTTTTATAGCTGGGGGTACTGCTATATGTTTGAGATGTTGCCCACTCCCATCTGAAAAGACACAGAGACATAAAAGTTTAAGCCTATGGCCTTGAAAGCCACTTGCCGGGCTGTCCTCATCTGGGTGAAGGACTCCAGATCAAGATATAGGAGTGGCACGCTTCAGTGATTATCTCCTTGTTGAACTTGAGTCAGAGCTTCCTCTCTCTGACCCTTTGCTCCTTTTGATATTAATGTTACAAACTAAGAAGCAATGCAACCTCAGCTCCCATTCCACAGTCACCACATTTTGAGTCCTCACTGATTTTAAGCACCAGCTTAACACTTCAAAAAATGCACCATAGTCCTTCCAAAAACTTAGCTTAAGCAGAAGTAAGTCAAAAGCACCTCACCTGCAAGTTGGTGTAAGGCTATTTAAATAAGTCTAGTCGTGCTGATGAATGCCAGTACGGCTGGGAGTGATCAGCCCAGCATTCATTGGACACACGTAAACAAAGTTTCTGAAGCCAACATCAAATCAGCTGGAATTGCTGTTTGACATCTTCATAGTAGCATTCCTCCCGCTTCCAGTGTATGCACGACACGTCCAAACTAGAGCTCTTCTAGCACGAGGCACTATGCAGCCCACACCAGAAATAGCCAGAAGCATGGGCAGTTCCATTATCTTGCTTTATGTGTTCCAATAACACGAGCACATTTTTGTACCTCACCTGTTTTGTACCCTGTCTGATTTTCTTTTATCACTGAAGTCAATAGAAAAGGAAATTGAGCAGATGTAAAACAAACTGCTGGTTCTCTATCATTCTTTTAGTAATACCATTAAAGACTAGATGGACTATCAATGTGTTGGGAGTATGATCTGGTGAGGGACTCAAGATTTTGGGTTGGTATGCAATACAGTATATGAAGGAATGGTATTATGGGGGATATTGTATTCTGGGGGTAAGGTATGGTGAAGGATACAGTATGTTAGGCATAGATTGAATGTCAAGTGCTCACATTGTGGTAAGAGTAGAAACACATATTTTCACATTTGTTCAATTCATATTTCAATCAAGATTATTTTGAGAAATACCAGCAAGATTTTCAATATATGCGGAATTGAAAAATCACAGAAACTTACTGATATCTTCGTGAAAACATAGGTAAACAGAGAAAGTATAGCTATTAGAAAATGAATTCTTTGGCCGCCGAATCGTTTTAGTAAATATTCAGGCATGGTGGTGACCTGCAGAGAGAGAATGTGTTCATCTTAGGGAAAGCATGAAAATTGGAAAATAACCATTGATGATATGCCCAGAGAATGAGCAGAAAAATAGGCCTGAATTTCACTGCTCTCACATGAATATAGCAAACCCTGCTCAGGTTACTTTGATCTTGATTAGGCAGAAACTTTTTTACCTCTCCCCCAGCCTCCATCAGAGGCACTTGGCCTTCCCCAACAATTGGAGGTGGATGACCAGTCATTCCATCAGCGAAATAACCTGCTCTCCGCTTTTTCCATCAGAAGCAGCAAGTTTCCCCTCTTCCATTAGATACAGCGACTTTACCTCCATAAAATACATATTCTCAATTGAAGCTGAAAGCATTCACCCAACAGAGCACCTCACAGGCAGCGACCTTACCCCCATCAGAGTTAATGATCTTACCTTTTCAGAGAGAACTGACTGCTCTCCCTCCAAACAGGACATGACCTAGCACTTTAAAATATCAAAAAGCCCGGATAATGAAGATGTGATTGAGTTTTTTTTAACTTAAGCCGTAACCAGACAATAAGAGAGCATGTGGATAAGCCTGAGTAGGGTGGCCAGGGAATGGATGGAGTTGATGGCAAGCATTGTGCTGGGTGCTGAAGATAATGGTGTCAGTCTTTCCATTGTTTAATTGGAGGAATTAGAGAAATTTATGTCTTATCCAAGATTCTGTTAGATAAACTCTCTTATGGTACACTGGCAGTAAAGGAATTGAGAGAGATAGTGCGAGTGGGAAGAGAAGTCATTGCTAGAGATGCTGTGACTATGATTAAATAGGCAACAGTAGAACAAAGCAGGGAAATTCCCACAGAGTTGCATAATGGAGGAGATGTTGGAGGAGGATCATGTGTCATAGACATCAAGTGGGGAGGGTGGGGGAATGTACTGAGAATTTCATTTGTGACTGGTTAGAGCTGTGCCAATACTGTTGGAGGGGTGAAATCTTTACTGGAGGGTCACAAACTGGGAGATGTGCGAGAGGCCAACAAGATTCTGAGAGGGAAAGGGAGGTTGGAGATGGAGTTGGTCTGGATGGTGGGAGCAAGGTTCTTAGGAGTGGATAATAATGCCAGGGGATACTTTAAGCAAGCAGAATGACAGCACCTGAAGAGAGAGCCATTGACTATAATAGCTAACATGGGAGCAAAGAAAGGATGTTGAGTAGCAAGGAGATTTGTGGAAATGGGATTAAGGAAGGAGGAGGTAAATCTTTTGGATGAAATTAAATTGGAGAGGGTAGGAAGTTGGAATTGAAGAGAAGCTAAAGAAAAAAGGGTTTAGGGTTGAGTGAATTGGTAACTGAAGAGAAGGTTTTGTTTAGTAGGCAAAGGGGAAATGGGAAGAAGCTGAGGCAGCAGAACAGATCATCTCCAACTTGGTGAGAAAGAAACCTGTGAGTTCCTCCTACTTTTTACTGGAGTTAAGTGTGGAGGGGGAGGAGAGAGGGGCTTAAGGAGATGGTTGGTAGATATATTTGTCTTCCAGGATGGTCCAAGAATAGTGGGACAGAGGTGAGTGATCCAGTTAAACTGGAATGTGTAAAACAATGAACTGTAACAGGGAACATATAATACTCACAGGAAAACCTTATAAATAGTGGCTGTTTCATAAAACATAACCAGAACTATTGGTTTATGGTGACTGAGTAAATCAAACTCAATTTTTATTGCTTGGAATTGCATTACAGTCTTTAGGGACACAGTTCATGGGAGTGAAATTGGTCTTTGGCAAAATTGCAATACAGGTGATAACAAACCAGGCTGGTGATTTGCTGTTCTGTACTTTTGCCAAAGATGAATAACCTTCTCACCCCCACCCACCCTGAACATAATTTTCCATAAGTTTTCTATTCTAGTATTTTGCTGAATTCAGCTCTGACGCTCCCTCATTGGGGTTATACATAGTGTTGAATAGAAATTGTATGGGATAAAATTTAAAGTAGAAATAGGAAATTTTCCAGTCAATGAAAATGATTGGTTTATGTTAGAAACTAAATAGTAGAGTAATCTTACCCCTGATGCAATATATATGGGGAGAAAGAGCCACCCCAAGAACATCAAAGAATACATTCCCTGGAGAAAGGGAAAAAAAGAAAATTAAAACAGTGTGACCTTGTATTACCTGGTGTTACAGCATCTTTACACAAAGCAACCTTCCTTCACCATCAGACACAACTATTCTTCTCTCCACCAAACACAGCTACCCTCCCCACACCAGACACAGCTATTCCTCCCACACCAGACACAGCTATCCTGTCTCCACCAGACACAGCCATTCCTCCCCACACCAGACACAGCCATTCCTCTCTTCACCAGACACAGCCATTCCTCCCCACACCAGACACAGCCATTCCTCCCCACACCAGTCACCGCCATTCCTCCCCACACCAGACACAGCCATTCCTCCCCACACCAGACACAGCCATTCCTCCCCACACCAGTCACCGCCATTCCTCCCCACACCAGACACAGCCATTCCTCCCCACACCAGTCACCGCCATTCCTCCCCACACCAGACACAACCATTCCTCTCTCCACCAGACACAGCCATTCCTCCCCACACCGGACACAGCCATTCCTCCCCACACCAGTCACCGCCATTCCTCCCCACACCAGACACAACCATTCCTCTCTCCACCAGACACAACCATTCCTCTCTCCACCAGACACAGCCATTCCTCCCCACACTGGACACAGCCATTCCTCTCTCCACCAGATACAGCTACCCTCCCCCTGCCCCGACCTGACACAGCTACTTCCCTCTTCCCCAGACACAGCTATGCTCCTACACTCTCCAGCTTCCCTAACCTTCACCAAAGACACCTTCCCATCTCAAACCAACACAGCACCTTTCCACTCCCATGAGAAACAGTGATTTTCATCAGCATCAGCAATTTTTGAGATTCTTATATCAGGCAAATAATGATTACAGGGCATTTTCTGGCAGTGTTCATGACATACATGACTATGCATTTAGTAACAATGTTGGTTGCAAGCCTCATCCACTACAAGCCACATTCCAGGAATTTTTTTTTTAAATTAACGAAATTTTTAGGTCGAATATAAAAATAAATGATCAAAACAGCTATTTGAGAAAGGCAAATACAAAGAGGTCAAATCTGTATACTTAAGCATTCTGCTGCAATTTACTTGAGGCTGCATATAGTGAAATCACTAATCCCATTCAGAGTAGAGACGATTGTGTGATTTCCACCAACAATTAGACCTGGGGACTGCAGTGCTGTTTAATACTTTGGATTGATTTTATGCATATAATTTGAATTATGTAACTATCCACTGCCGACTGGAGCTTGGTTTAGGAATATAGGGACAGGAGTAGGCCATTCAGACCATCGAGCCTGCTCTGCCATTCAATACGATTATGGCTGATCATCCACTTCAATGTCTTTTTCCCACACTATCCCCATAGCCCTTTATGGCATTGGTACTTAGAAATCTGTCAATCTCTGCTTTAAACATACTGAGCTTCCACAGCCCTGTGGGGTAGGGAATTCCAAAGATTCACAACGCTCTGAGTAAAAAGAAATTCTCCTCATCTCAGTCCTAAGTAGCTTTCCCCTTATTTTGAATTTGTGTCCCCTGGTTCTAGACCCCCCAACCTGCGTCTTACCTGCATCGACCCTGTCTATGCCTTTAATTATTTTGTAGGTTTTAATGAGTTCATGTCTCATTCTTGGGAGCTCTAGAGAATACAGACCTAGTTTCCCCAATCTCTCTTTGTAGGAAGTCCTGCCATCCTGGGAACAAGTCTGGTGAACAAGTCTGGTTTGCTGTAGTTTATAGAGGCTCTTTTAAATATGCTCGGTTTGCTGACTGTTTGCCATAATATGCTGTTCAGATAGATTCTACCTGCTATTTGCTGGGCAAATGGACTTTGCTGTAAAATGGATCGCTGTAAGTCCTGCTCAAAGTCTTACCACCTCCAACTCATAGGCTGGCACAGGGGTGTTAAAGCTTACTTCGTTTATTTAATTATAAAGAAAACAGTATTTTTCCAGGAACCAATAGCAAAACAGCTCATTAAGGGCAGCTAGAATTAAGCAGCCACATTAATTAGCAGATGCAATGTTTAAGAGCTCCAGCTATGTCATATTCCTTATATTCTGCTGATGGTGAGCTCTTGCCAGCAGGCTCCTTCTTAATGAGGCCAACCTCACAAAATCAGGTCGGGGTAATCCAGTGCAACTTCAAGAAGCTCAACAAACACTGTACTCCAACTGCTGCTTCAGCACTGGAAATCTACCCGAAAATGAAAAGAGGTTAGCTACAGGAATACGGAAGTTCTTTTGGTAAATACTTTGGGCTGAATTTTACACTCCGCCGCCGTTGTGTTTGGAGGGGGCTCATAAATGCAGCATGTGGCCTTCCTGCTGCCTTCCTATCCCCTCCCTGTAGTATAAGGGTCTGGCACATATAGGGTTAATGTGGGACTGAGTACACTAACACCCACACAACGGTAAGAAGGCACATGATCCAGGCCCAGGGCCAGTATGGTGTTGAGCAGAGACGTGTATAGGCCTAAGCATGGAGACATCGCCTAGCTTGTACCCTTTACTGTACATGTGTAAATAATTCTAGTAGTTAATAAAGACTTACAGTTAACCTATAAAAGACTACGGAGTCTTCTTTAAGACACAGCAATCTATAACCAACACCTTCTCCATGTGGTGGCAGCAATGGGATTAAGAACCCAGAACCTCACTAAAATGCAGAGACAAACCAAAATGCTGGAAGACTGAGAAAAATTCCACAAGGCATTCTGACCTGAAAAGAAGCTCCTATGGGAGCAGAGGCGCAGAGGAAAAATCATCAGAAAATGCCCCAGAGAAAGGCCTGGAAGATGAAGGCAGAGATTTCAATTTCCTTACTGCAGCAAAAGATTCCATTGAATCTTCTTTGGAGGTCCAGCTTCAGAGTGCAGAGTCAACAGAACCTGCAAGGGTGAGCTAAATCTTTTAAAATTCCAGGCTGCAGCAAGTCCTGAGATCTCCTTTAAATAATTCAGTGTCAGAAGCAACGTTTGAAACAAACCCGTTGCTAAAACCCAATCCCCAAGTCAGAGCCTAAACACGTCCAAGCTCCTCTGAGAGAGAAAAGAGAACGAATTAAATAAATATTTCGGGAATATCGTGATAGCCCAGCTCAGTAGAAAACAAGCAGAAGCTCCAATTTGACCAACTCAACAGTTTACAAAGTAAACAGCCGCACAAGAGAAGTTGGCAGGCAGCTGATCGAGGAAGTCATTGTTAAATTTTTTTTCAAGAAGAATGCCATCACCAATTTACAGAGCCAGCCAAAACCAGCAAGTGCGGGAAATCCCTTTGTCCCTGAGAAAATAGAATTGGCATTTTGAAATCCAGACAAAGCTCTAGAGAAAGATTTTTTTAAAAACTGAAGGTAGAGCAAAAAGTCACCTTCAAAATGAGTTCAAAAGCTCAGAGGAGCAAACCGCTGGCTGTAACTATTAATTCGAAGGTTCCACAGAGATAATAAGTTTTTAAAAACCCAACAATCATAGGAAGAAGAGCAGAGAGAAATAACTAGCTAATGCGCAGCCATTCTTAAAAGGGCAACAACATTCAAAGCTGTAACTGCAAAAAAATTACCATGGATCAAAATTTCAACTGACCAGATCAGTTTGGACTTATCCAGGGGCCAAACCCAGTGGGAAATGTGACATTGTTGAGAGGAGAATTTTTAAATTATTGGAGTACATTAGGTCTCAGTAAAAAATCAGAAGTTCACACTAATACTTTTTTATACAGGTTTGGTGAAGCTGCGGAAGAAGTAATCCCAATATTGATAAATCCTCAAACAACTTCGAGGAACTATTAAGAGCCTTTGATGAATATTTTAACTTTCAAGTTGAGGAGCATGCAGAGCTTTAAAAAATGGCATAGAAAAACTCCAGCAAAACAATTAAAGGGTAAAAGACAGTACCTGGACAAATCAAATGTTGGCACCAGAGAGGCAGAGAACTTTCCAGAAGTTATTTTTTTGGAGACGCCCAACATGTTTCAAGAACTCTACCAGTAACTGTCAGTGAATGACAAGAACAAAGCCCTACGGCAGGCAGACCAAGAAAAAGCAGAAGTAAAATCAGAAAATGTTCATTGCGAAGCTTAACTGGAAGATTTGAAGCACAAGATTCAAGCTGAGCATGTACCTTTGAAAACGCACAATAAACTAAAATCTTCAATGAACCAAGCTGCTCGAGATCTAAACAAACAAATTTCTGAGACATCACAAGGATGTCAGGAGGAAATAATGGCCTTCGTTTCAATGCTTGGTAAATTGAAACAAGAGTTAGGAAAACTCAACCAGATGTACAGCCGGCAGGAAAGATACTCAAAGTAGTTGCGGCCTTGAAAGGCTCTTTGAAGGACTGATACATGCCCCTGGAAAAACATGGAGAGTTAAAAAAAAACATTGAATGCTACCTCAGAAAAAGCTGCATTGGCACTGTCAGTAATGACACTGAAATGCAGAGTGAGAGGACAAGAGCTGAGCAAGAAAATAAACAGCTGAAAGAATAGATAATTATCCTTCAAGATCAAATTTGAAAACAGTACATAACCCTTCAGCACCATGACAGGGCCTACCAATAAAATGGGCTTAACTTCAGTCCAGCCTCCATAACCTCCTCTGTAGCCCCAGCAGTGGCCACCACTTGAACCGGGCTCTTCTGGGATTGCAGAGGTGCCAGCCAATTGGATTGGTTGGTAGCTGTCTAAGTCGGGACTTCCTCCCCAGATGGAGGTGGAAGTCTCACCCTGAGCCAATTAAAACCCCGCCGAGCCTATAATGGGTGCAGAGCAGCCCGCTTTTTTGTGGGTGGGCTGCTGGACAACTTTTTAGTTGGGGAACCATGGGGAGCACAGTTTTTCTCCAATGTTTTGAGCTGCCTGCTGTAAGATGTCCAAGTCTTCAAAGTATATAGGATGGGGATCACTGCTGCCCTGTAAACCGTGACCTGAGTCTCGGGTTTGAGATACTGGACATCAAATACTCCTTACTTCAGTTGGCTGAAGGTTGAGCTGGCACATTGGAGGAGATAATAAATTTCATCATCTAAGTCTGTCTTCATTGAGAAGAGGCTTCCATGATATGGAAAATGGCAGTTGGTCTTAAGCGAGGAGGTGTTGGATTGGGAGCTGCTTGGAAGGGGGCCTTAATTTTCTGGGTGTTTATTCAAGGGCCCATTTTCTTATATGCTTTGGCGAAGGAGTTGACAATGACTGGAGCTCAGTTTCTGGGTGAGTGCACCACAAGTGTCTTCAGGATACTGGGACTCAATGACTGAAGTTGGAGTGATTTTGGTTTTTGGATTGAAGACAGTGAAGATTGAGCAGTTTCCTGTCAGTTCTGTAAATTATCTCCATGCTTGTGGCCAAATTTCTGGAGGTGATGTGCAGTATTGCAGTAAGGAAGATGGAGAAGCAGGTCGGTGCTATGACATAGCCTTGTTTGACCCCAGTCCTCACTAAGATAGGATGTGCGCTGATTCTGTTGGTGAGGATCATAGCTTGCATATCATCATGGAGTAGGTGGAGGATGGCGATAAATTTATGAGGGCAATCAAATTTGAGGAGGATATTACATGAGCCTCCACTGTTGAAAGATTCAAAGGCTTTTGTGAGGTTGTAAAAGGCCACATACAGCAGATGTTGCTGTTCCTTGCATTTTCCTTGGATTTGCCGTGTAGTGAAGGCCATGGTAGAAGCAGAAACTCTAAACTCTTTTAAAAAGTACCTGGATCTGCACCTTAAGTGTTGTAAGCTGCAGGGCTATGGGCCAGGTGCAGGGAGGTGGGATTAGAAAGGGTACCTGGGTATCCTCGGGCAGGCATGGACAAGATGGGATGAATGGCCTTCTTCTGTGCTGTAACTGTTCTATGGTTCTATGTCTGTGGTGCTTCTCAATGGGTGAAAACCACACTGAAACTCTGGAAGGAGTTGTTCAGCCACCTGGAGGAGACATTTGAGGTGTTTGCAATGATCATCCCTGTGGCAGACAGTAGTTACCTCAATTGAACTTGTCTCCCTTCTTGAATATAGTCACAATCACAACATCTCTGAGATCCTGTGGCATGCACTGCACTTCCCAGATGTGGGATATGAGGAAGCGCTGCCATGTAAAGGAGTGTATCTCTGCTGTGTTTTCAGAATTTCGGCAGAGACTCCATCTGCTCCAGAGGCTTTGTTGTTTTTCACTTGTCGAATGTCTCCTGTTCCAGAGTGTTGTGAACTTTCAATCAATGCTTTGGAATTTTGAACAAAAGTGGACTGTTGGGCTGGCATTTGTGGCATATGTAGCCTTTAGCATTCTGGGCTCCAGATGACCCTGAGTCTCAGGCAGGTGCCTGGTTAGGTGTGGACGTTCACAGCCATCCAGGGAATTTGCATACCCCTTTATTTGGGCAATGGGTCATCAACAGAGAAACTGTGGCTTTCTGGCTGGCCAATCTTTCTGTTGCGCAATGGACGAAGTGGGGGTGGCATCAGGGCTTGGTGCGTGTTAGGTAGGCATAGATGGATCCCATCGACCTTCCATTGTGTTGTAATGGCCCCTCACCCGGACTGGACTGGGTGGATTTTGGGGTGTCAGGTGATGGTGCAGGATGTATAGTCAACATGCTACCACTTTTTGGAGGGTGGGTAAAAAATGGGATTGCGCAGGTCACATTGTAGGAAGGCTATTTTGTTGACTACCATTGAAAAAATGACAGGGAGCTGTTCTATGGACAAAGTTCCATCAGAAAGCCATTGAACCAGTTGCAAGTCATCTAAACAGCCAAGGTAATAAGCAGCAGTACCTTGAAAGTGGGCGAAGGACATTTCCCCCAACCCGTTCCAACTTTGGGTTCACCTGAGAACCAGCCTCCTGGAAATTCGACTACAAGAAGCCTCGCAGCTCACAAGGCCTTCAATTCAACTAAAGCATCAACTCATCTAAGAAACTACAGGCCTGCCACAAAAGAGACTGAGACAATCATAAATTGTAATTGTATTGTTTCACCTTCATCCCTATCTGATCTTTATGTGTGTGATAGTGTCTGTGAGTCAAGTGAGACGTTGTATTTTAAACATCCGTGCCAAGGATGTGATAATAAATAACCTTCTTCATACTTAAAACTCACAAAAAGCTTGTTGCTGGGATTTAAATTGGGACAACCATTCTGAGAGTAAGAAAACACACCCCTTTTACAGGCAATAATATTGATCAAAAGCAATAAAAAGGAACACATAAAATCTGTATATGATAATTGGCCTTTTCAGACCAGGGTGATGCGGAGGCAGAGCCAGACGGGGTATTGAGGAATGGAGTTAAGAGCGTTTAAAGTCAAAGACACAGTTTTGTTTGAGGACATTTTCAAAATGCTCACTTCAGCGGGCACTGACTGCTCCCCTGAATTTGATGAGGAAACCGGCCATTAAATGACAGCGGAGCAGCCATTCTGGCAGGCCCCCTACCGACGTTTTAGCCAGGGGACCATGGTGCCCCGTAAACTCCAGCCCACAATATTTATTAATGACTTAGATGGTAGAACAGAGAACCAAATATCCAAGTTTACCAATGACTGATAGATTGGCAGTATCTTAACAGGTGTAGACAGGGGCATAAAATTACAAAGAGACGTTGTTAGTTAAAGCAAATGGGCAAAACTGAGGCAAACATCAACTCTATTTCGCTCTCCAAACATGTTGCCAGACCCACTGAGTTTTTCCAGTACTTTCTGTTTTTATTTCAGATCTTCAGCATCTGGAGTATTTTGCTTTTATTAGCTGAGGCAGATGAATTTCATCGAAGTTAAGTGTGAGGTCACCCATTTTTGAGCCAATAAAGTAAAGAATTGAATATTATTTAAATAACCTAAAATGCTAGGAACTTTAGAGGTCCATTTAGAGGAGAAGGCTCCACAAACATCCCACCCTCAATGATGGGGGAGCCCAGGATGTCAGTGAATAAGTTAAGGCTGAAACATTTATAACCATTTTCAGCCAGGAGAACTAAGTGGGTAATTCATCTTGGCCTCCGCTTGAGAGATCCAGCATCAAGTCTTTAGCCTATTAGATTCATTCTACATGATATCAAGAAACAGCTGAAGGCACCGGATGTAGCAAAGGCTATGGGCCCTGACAGCATCTTGGCAGAAGTACTGAAGGCTTGTGCTCCAGAACAAACTGCACCCTTAGCCAAGCTGTTTTAGTACAGCTACAACGCTGACATCTACCGCTGAGTGTGGAAAATTGTCCTACCACAAAAAGGACAGATCCAATCCAGCCAAATACTGCCTCAACAGTCTACTCTCGATCATTGCAAATTAATAGAAGGTGTCTTCAACAGTGCTATCATGCGACAATTACTCAGCAATAACCTGCACAGCAATACTCAGTTTATGCCAGGGCCACACAGCTCCAGACCTCATTACAGCATTAGTCCAAACATGAACAAAAGAGTTGTCAAGGCAACACTTGACCAAGTCTGGCATCAAGAAGCCCTAGCAAAATTGAAGTCAATGGGAATTTTCCAACTGGAAAACCTGCAAATTAATGCTATGAAGAAGGCAAAAAAACGATGGCCACCAGGCTCCTGGTCCAAGCACTAAACAACCACTGGAAAATGGATTCTCTCAGGGACAACAAAGAAAAGGACCAGCATCAAGAATATGCCAGCTCAACGTTGAAGGCTTCACCTGGGCAAAATGTGAGCTAATTACAAAAGAACTCTTTGACAGGAATGTGGACATAGTCACCCTGCAAGAAACCCACCTCATGGACCACCCCAGCCATCAAGCTGACATTCCCAGGTACCAAATCATTGCAAGCAAGGATAATAAGACTTACGGCCTAGCCACCTAGATCAAAGGAAAGCCTCACCAAAGATCCAGAAGACCTAAAATCAGATGACCCCTACTCCATCTCCATCAAAGTAGGTACGCTGACCATCACAAATGTATACAAGTCACCAAATGACCTGTGGCCTAACATCATAACACAGCCTGCAGCAACCCACATATTTACACTGGTGCCTTCAGTAGCCAATAGCACATGTGGGGGTACCTCAGTAACAACACTGCGGAAGAACAACTATCAGGCTGGGCCTTTGTGCATGACTTAAAACTTATGTACAAAGCAAAGCAGCCTGGCACATCCATTCTGCCAGGTGGAAGAAGGACTGATCTTTACATCATGATCCACAGCAGCAATGACCAACCAATGATGTGTTCCCAATAAGTGCTGCCCATGTTCCCCAACTTCCAACATCGCCCAACCCTCACTCATATGAACTTAAAGCCAAAACCATGCTGGAAGCTGTGGAAGGACAACTGAGGTGTCTACAGCAGATAGAAAAAACCATTAGCCGGATCCCACCCCTCTTCGAAAACAACTGCTTTACTCGACTTCTCAAGCTTGCAGCCATTAATTTTGTTACCCAGGTGTAGTAGTTATAGTTTTGATAAATGTAGGACTGTAGCTTTAAGAATCATCCTGTGTTGTAAGGTCAGATGATCTGTGTAAACCAATGCGTTAGCAGCGCGGGGAACCTTGCAGAGAGAGTTCTTCTTTAGTTATAGAGTTAGACACATACATATAATTGCTGCTGCTGTCTTGTAAATAAAGTTCAATGTTTCCATCAAGAAAAGTTGCCTTATAACAAACTGGTGACAAGGATGGGATCAGATCCGGTACTGTCCCTCGCCCAGTGATTGTGAGTATCTAAGATAATTAAAAAGAAAGGAAGATATACTCATCTGAGATGCCACAGTTTGGCAGAATCGATCCCTTTGAACCAGCCACAGATGACTGGTCTCAATATATAGAACATCTTGCATTCTGCTTTCAAGCCAACGAAATCATGGAGGAGGAAAAGAGGAGAGCGATTCTCCTGAGTGTTTGTGGGAGCAAGACCTACAGTTTAATTTAACGCTTGACAGCCCCCATTCCCCCTGATTTGAAGACCTTCAGTGGATTAGTAGACCACGTTAAGGGACATTTCCAACCCAAGCCCTCGGTCACAATGCAAAGGTTCAGGTTCAATTCATGAAATAGAGCTCCCAGGAAGATCATTGCTACCTACGTGGCAAACTTAAAACTACTAATGGAATATTGTGATTTCAGTGAAACCCTGAATGACATGTTCAGGAGCCGTTTGGTCTGTGGTGTGATGATGCTATTCAGCGAAGATTGCTGGCTAAAGTGAATCTTGATTTTAAGAAAGCGTAAGGGATTTACAAACGATTCAAGGTGTGTAAAATGGCACTGTTTTCCTAGCTCAGCAGGAACAGTCAGCCTAAAGTGGTGCAAAAAGCCAGGACTCCATTGCAAAGCTAACCAAAAATTTAGAGGAAACAGCTTAGCAGCAAATTCGAAAACTGTTTCCACGTCAATAAAAAATAATTATACTCCTAACGATTGGCAACTTAAAAAGATTGAGTGTCAATTTTGTCACAAAAGTGGACACATATTGAAAGATTGCAAAGCAAGATTGAAACAGGCTTCCAAGCAACAAATAGTCCACCGAAGTATATAGGGTGGAAGAGCCAGAAACAACCAATTCTGACATTTATTCCTTATTCAACATGAAAGTTGGGAAGACAGAGCCAATTACTGTCACATTGCATGTGAATGGTAAACCCTTAAAAATAGAAGTAGACACGGATGCTTCTACCACTGTAGTAGGAGAACACACTTTCAGTTATTTAAATAAAGGTGCTCAACAATTAAATTTGGAACAAACCTCTGCCAAGTTGAAAATGTACAAATGTGAAGAAATCCAGGTGAAAGGTATCACCAGAGTAACTGTTCATTATAGACACCAGATAGCACAGCTACCAGTGATGGTATTAGAAGGTAGAGGAACCAAGCCTTCTAGGTCGAAATTGGCTGAGGGAAATTAACCCGGATTGGCGAGATTTCAAAGGGAAGTGAGGAAGAGTTCCTGAGTTGAAAAAGGAACAAGAAAGGTACTTCAGAAAGAGCCTGAAGAGTCTAAGGGCAGTAACTGGATGAAAAAAATGAAGGCTGTCTTAAACGATATGGAAGAACAGCAGGAGACTCTGCTGAATTACAGAATTCAAGATGAAGCAAGTGAGCTTCGCAAAGAAAAGGAAAATCTGTTGAAAGGCCTTCACACACCACAAGGATCCCTCTGGTCAAAGTCTGTGCCTCTGGAAAATTATGAAGAGAAACAGGAAGAATTTAACGTCTCTCTGAACAAACTGAAGAAACAGTTGGCAGAGAAGACGCAGCAGTGTTCAAGGTTGCAGGAGGAAGCCAACAGATACAAGAAGGAGACAGAAGAGCTGAAGAATCAGCTGAATGAAGCTAAAGGGGCTTTGAAAGGAAAAGTCGTGGAATTTTCCAAGGTATGAGTAGATAATGAAGTCATGGGGAGCTCAACTACTGAACCAAGACAAATTGAGATTTCACCTGAGAGAAGTCTGGCCAACAGTGAAGTCACAAAGAAGGCTGAGACCAAACTCTGTGATAGGAAGAAGAAGGTTCTGAAAAGGCAATAAAAGGTGGGAATGAAAAAGTTAACAGGTGAATCGTTGGAAACTAAATTTGCTCATTTCCTATTTCACTACAGAACAACCCCCCACACTACGACAGGAGCAATACCTACAGAATTATTGATGAGGTGCCGTCTTCGAACAAGTCTAAGCCTGATACTTCCCAATTTGGAAGAGAAGGTGGAGAAAAGTCAAGGGAACCAAAAAGCGATTCATAATTTGCATAGTCGTGAGCCACAATTTTCTGTTGGAGAAACAGTATATGTTAGCAATTTCGGTGGAGCACTGAAGTGGTTACCTGGTAAAGTAAGTTCTGTGACCGGACCATTGTCACGGTGGAGGGCCAGGTCACCCGTAAATGTGTGGATCATTTAAAAAGAAAGGAGATATCCCAACAAAATGATGTTCCACCTGTAACCTTTGATGAACCTGTGGTTCCTGTTGAAGTTGCTCAACCAAGGGTAGACATACCCAATGTCTCCAATGTTGGAGTGGAAGACACTGAACTGCCTGCACCTAATTAGGTACCTGATGCTAGTGCAGTTCCAGAGAATGTGGTTCCTGCCAAAGAATTGGAAATCATGGACTTATGGCGTTCCACACAGATCAGGAAATCACCTGAAAAACTGAACTTGTAATTTCATGACCTGTGTAAATATTGTAATGTCATGAGATAAATATCCTTGTAAATACTAAATGTACAGAAAAGTTAAAGAGGGAGGAATGTAGTAATTATAGTTTTGATAACTGTAGGACTGTAGATGTAAGAATAACCCTGTGTTGTAAGATCACATGATCTGTGTAAACCAATAAGTTAGCAGCATGGGGAACCTCTAGGAGAGAGTTCTTCTTTAGTTTTAGAGTTAGATGCTTAAATGCAGCTGCTGCTGCTGTCTTGTAAACAAAGTTCAATGTTTCCATCAAGAAAAGCTGCCTGGAAAATCAACTTTATAACACCAGGGTACAGAAAAACTTCCATCCCTTGCTGGACCCCAGAAAGTGAATGGCTCCTGGAAGAACACAGGGAAAACAAAGACCATGATGTGGCAACAGCATTCCTCAAGTGCCTTGATGGAGTGCACCTCATAAAATGGCGGGCAATAACAGAGAAGATTGACTTCACGCACTCAAGCTGAAAGGCGTGGAGACTCCTACCCTGGCAACAGTCAAGCAATAACCACACCAGTGGCCCAGATTCAATGAAGAAGGCCATTTGGAACATCGAGTCCATGCCAGTTCTCTGTACAGCAATCCAATCTAATCAGTCCAATTCCCCTGCTTTATCCATGTAACCTTTTGTTTATTCCCCTCAAGTACCAATTCAATTTCCTTTTGATATCATTCATTGTTTCCGTTTCCACTGCCCTCATAGGCAACGACTTCCAGGTTGTTACCACTTGTTGCGGAAAAATGTGCTTCCTTATATCCCCCTGCATCTCTTTTCCAAAACCTTAAATCTGTGCCACATGGTGCCAAGGCAGATGGATGGAGTTAAAATACAAATTAACCATGATTTCATTGAATGGCAGAACAGGCTCGGGATTGGATGGCTGAATTGTGTTTCTATGACTGCTTTAGTTTGAAACTTTTCATAAATAAAAATGTTAATGTATGAAATAACTTACACTCCACTCAAACACACTAACAGCAATTCCAGTGGATGCTCCACTCCCAGCCAATCCAATAAAATGGCCACTGCCCACATTGCTGGCAAACAGTGATGCTCCAATCTATGCAAAAAAAAAATAGAAGTCTTAGAACAGAAAGTATCAAATGCTGGTCGTCCAATAAAGGCATAATACAAAATACTCACTGGCCACCAAGTCATCTTCCTTTCCGCCAAAAAATAGCTTTTGACAGTGCTTCTCTTTCTTTTGTACATAGACTAACAAAGAAAATCAGAAACAATGCATCATTCTTAATCTAAGACAATTTTGTTAATCTAAGACAATTAGACCCTAAGATCTGGATTACCCTGCCTACAACTCTCTGCCTCACTATTTCACTTTCCTCATTTAGCACACTCCCTAAGGCTTACCTCTTTGACCAAGCTTTTGGTCATCTGACCCAGTGCCTCCTTATATGACTCCGTGTCATATTTTGTTTTATAATGCAGCTGAGAAGCATCTTGGAATAGTTTATTACGTCAAATGTGTTATATAGATAAAAGTTGTTGTTTGTTTTAGGTAGGGCAATGTTACACATCTGACAGGATGAAGGGAAAGGTAGGGGTTGCAAGACCCAAAAAATACTTGTGAAATAATTACGTGAGCCAAGAGTGACAATCTACTATTCCCACTAATTGATTACACCAATGCCATCTTTTGGATGAGATCTTAAGATGATGCCCCATCTACCCTTTCAGGTGGATGCAAAAGATCTCACGGAACTATTCGAAGAAGTGAAGGACAGTTGCCTCAATGTCCTAGCCAATATTCATCACTCAACTAGTACTCCAAAAAATAAATTATCTGGCCATTTATCTCATTTTTTTGTGGGATCTTGTACAGAAACTGGCTGCCATGGCTTCTTTACAATAATGGCTACATTTCAAAATACTTAATTGGCTGTGAATTGCTTTGGAGTGTCCTGAAGTCTTGAAAATAATGTAGGATAAGAAATATCTGATATGATTCCAAAGTTCCAAAGAACAGGGAAGACTCTTACCATTGGATCTCCTGTGATATTGTCAGTGGTGTGGGCCAGATGGGAGAGCCACGATAATAATTTCAAACGCTACTCTCCAAGGTCTATGGCTCCTTGCCATTCCAATGTAAAGTGCCCTGGGGTTGGAATGAGGAATCCTAACCAACTGAGGCAATGAGCCTGAATACAGGTAGCCAAGGACTGAGGACCCCAGCAAACAAAGGCTGTTACAGGAAAATGGTAATGATGGGAAAACTACTCATCTTATTAGCAAGAATTACTGTCATTTGTTAGGAAATACAGATAGCTTAAGTAAGTTATACTTGTATTTATGGGTGTTAGGAATGAGTTTTAGCTTTAAAGTTTAAGTTTGATTTGTATTTCCGTATCTGTGTGTTAAGAAAGATCAAATTGAGTTTTAGTTTCATTTTGAAAGGCTGCTTGCATTTCTAATGAGACATTTACAACCCCTATAAAGTGAAAGTAAACACACAAGAGTAGGAAGAACAGTGCTTTTACTTAGCAATGGTGGAGGTGGGGTGCGCGCAGATAGGCAGGTTCCTCCCACAGGCGCATATACACAAGAAGAAAGACAGCAGTTTGTTTTGGAAGCTGTTTGAGTTCAGTTGGTTTGAAGGCAGCTGTCAAGCAGAAGCAGCCTCTAAGGGGACAGATAGCAAGTCCCAAGCTAAGAAAAACCCCCAAAGTCCAGGGGAGTGGAAGGAGAGAAAGTCCAAAGAAGACCTTCTAGTTAAAGGAGGGACAGGAACCTGGGAAAAGGTCCTGTTAAGTGAAGTTAAGAGTGAGGAGCAGAGAGAAAGGCTCCAAGCTTCAGATTGAGTGCCAGGCCAGCTTGCAAGAAGCAAGAAGGTTCAAAGAGACAACTATGGGCATGTGAAGCAGTGGTGCACTGTTAACGCTGAGTTGGTGAAAGAGAGTGCATGGAAAACAGCTTGAGTGCCTGTAGTGACCCAGGGAAGAGGAACATCAGAAGGGGAGTTCGATACCCTGGAGGTGAACCATTGTAGAAGGTGTCTGAGCGTAAATGTCAGTTTCAGAAAAGATTCCAAGGCGAGGTCCTGGAGAGTGGAGATTGGATACCCCTGAGTGAAAGACAGAGTTCAATGGGGCTCTTTGGCTCATGGTGTGACAAGCGTCTGCAGGGAGCTGAGAGATCTATAACATCTGTTTGAGGTGGCATCTGTCACTTGGTTTCAGAGCGTGATGTGTCTGCCCACAGGGTGCCATAGGTTTACATGAGCTGTGTACTTAATGTATACATTAGAGTATAAAATAGCTTTTGTAACTTGTGTTATCCTTAAAAATCTATATATATCTATAAAGGAATTGTTGTGGATGAAGGAGTATGGTAATATAGTTCATCTTTTCTTGTTGAATAAATGTTTT